>NC_142127.1:88894688-89538751 GCF_024610735.1 Ursus americanus
TCCCATGTCATGTGGGCTCCAATGTCATGTCCTAGGCTCCTATCTCCTTGGACAGCCCCATTAAAGTCCTTGCATGCCTCCCATCGTCAGTCTTGTGGGACACCAGCATTTCTTCAGAGCACTTAGCACCGGCTGTTGACAGATTTGCTCACTTCCCTATCCCACCCCTTTCCTGCCAGAAGGCCAGCTTGCTGAAGAGCTGATCCGCCTTTCCATTGTATCCCCTGGGCGAGCGGGCGCATGGCATGGTGGCACGCATGGTCGAAGGACATGCATTATGTGGTAGATTGGTTGGTTGATTGCATGGAAAGGAAGGAAGGAAAGAAGGAAGGGAGGGAGGGGGTAGAAAGAGAGAGAAAGAAAGGAAGGAAAGAAGGAAGGAACAAATGAACAAAGGAACAGACGGGGGAAGGGAAGGGAAGGGAAGGGAAGGGAAGGGAAGGGAAGGGAAGGGAAGGGAAGGGAAGGGAAGGGAAGGGAAGGCAAGGGAAGGCAAGGGAAGGCAAGGGAAGGCAAGGGAAGGCAAGGGAAGGCAAGGCAAGGGAAGGCAAGGCAAGGGAAGGGAAGGGAAGGGAAGGGAAGGGAAGGGAAGGGAAGGGAAGGGAAGAAGGAGAGGAAGGGAGAGAGAGAGGAAGGGAGGAAGGGAGGAAGGAAGGGGGAGGGAGGGAGACCACTCGTGCTTCCAGACGCACTGGTCACTCCCCAGCCCTGGATTACAGGCCAGCCGGGAGTGTGGCTTTCAGGGCTCTTGCTGCCAGGGCAGCCAGGACCCAGGACGGTGTGGTCTTGATGCAGATCTGCTCCATTTGCCCCTAGCTAGGGGGCCCATGTTCCTACTCTGAATAGCTCCGCAGTATCCAGTCCTGAATCTGGTTCAACCCGAAAGAGAGCCCACACCTTCTCCTGCCCCTGCCCCCAACACACACTTGATTTATATATAAGGACTCTGAGGCCCAGAGAGGTAAAGTGACTTGGCAGGGGTCACTCAGCTAGAATGTAGCAGTGCGGACCCTGGATGGAGGGCCCCCCGTGTTTGGTCCATCACTTTTCCATAGTACAGCATTGCAGACGGGAGGAGAGGAGGCAGAGAAGGGGTAGGGGAGAAGGAAAGACAGGAAAGGCTTCTTCTCTTATAGATATCCCAAGGAGGTGAGTCCCTAAGTTCTCCTTCTCCCTTTCTCCCCCTGCCCCCTTGGAACCTGGTCTCTGACCCCTGACGGGCAGGAAGTCCCTCCTGATACCTAACCTCCATTACCCCCTCTCAAATGCCGAAGTGTATCCTCTTAGACTGCTTTGCTGGGGAAGGAGAACAACCCAGTCCCTCTCTTCTGCACAATGAATGCCTTCAGACGCTGTCAGCTCATTATTCAAGCCCCCATCCCCACCCCACCCCCACCCCTCTCAGTTCTGCAGGATGAGAATCCTGGGTCCTCTAGGCCCCTTTCCAAACGACTTCCATCACCACCCAGCGGCTGACATGACAAAGGGTGGAGGGGGGAGGGGTGGGGACAGACCTGGAGTGATGGTAAGGATCGATGCATTGGGAAGCCCAAGGCCTGGTCTCCCTCCCAGGGCAGGCCAAAGCAACTGGGGGTGGAGAAGTAAGAACAGGGGCACTGAGGTCATCCTGGTCATCCCTCCGCCCCTAGGGTGCTGGTTGCAGGGCCCCACGTGGAAACTGCAGACCGGAGCTGGGCAGCTGGGTCTGAGCCCAGGCTCCTGCATGAGATTAAAGCAGGGACTGTCTAATTGATTCTGATGGAACTGGGAGAGGGAGGAAGATGAATGGAAAGGGGGGGGTGTGCAGGGGAGGGGGAAGGGAGGTGGACAGGGGAGGGCCCAGTCTGGGAAGCCCAATTGCATCAGAACTAGCTAACACAATTATCATTCACCTCCACCCCCACCTACCCCCACACCACCCCCTCCGCTTCCTGGGAAACCAGCCCATTGACTGGTCTGCCCCTGAACTGGACAGAGAGGGCAGGTGGGTGTGGGAGGCACGGAAGAGAGGAGCTGGGTTAAAGTCCCCCAGTCCCAGAACCTAGAAGACACAGAAATCAAAGACAGGACAGTGACTGGCAGACAGCTAGAAACATCCAGAGACAGGCAAACGGAGACAGATACAGACAGATAAGCAGATCTCCATCTACCCCCTCTTCACCCAACAACCTCCCTCCCATCCCATTCCTGGCACGCCTCACCACCCTCCCCAAGTCCCCTCCCTGGGCTCCTCTCCTGGGCGCACCCCTGACTACAGAGTGAGGAAATGGGAGGGAGTAGGGGAAAAGGGACCCCGGGACTCTCAGGCTCCCCACCCCGCCAACAGCCCTCTGCCTGCACCCCACAGCCCTCCAGGGAAGTGGGAGAAGGAAATAGGGCCAGGAGGAGCCAGGAGCTGGGTCCCTGAGACAGATCCCAGGTGGACCCCAAGACTGAGTCGCAGACAGGAGGAGAAACAAAACCTCCAAGAGAGACAAGCAAGCCGGGAAAGGCACTGGGGCTGAGACCGTCAAAGACAGGAAGGGAGAGAAAGTTCATGTGAGTGGAGAGAAGGCGGCAAGCAAAACAGAAAAGCAGGAGGCCGGTGCGAGGACAAGGACACAGGAGGAAGGTGACCATCTCACAAAGGTGGCAGCGAAGGGCCAGCTTCGGGTGAGGGGAGGACAGGCAAGGAATAAATGAAAGAGGAGACAGCGTGTAGGGTGCCACCTGCCAGCCAGCCAGGGAAACCGAGGCACAAAACAAAGTGATACGGCCTCATGCCTCGGCTCCAGAAGCAAGCAAGGGACTCCCGCCAGGGCCCAGCTGTAGCCCCTGTGGTCAGGAGCCAGATCTGGGCCAAGACTCTCAGGGCACTTGATTCCTGACGAGGAGGAGGCCCCAGCCTGCCCAAGGGGCCAGGCCCAGAACAAACTCCTGAGGGAACCCAAGCCCCACCAGATGTAAATTCTTCACCACTCCAAACGTGCCAGGAGGAATGGCACCTCGGTGCCCCCTGGCTGGATCCTGCATCCTCCCAAGGCTAGAGGCCCTCCTGGGGCCCACAGACTTCCATTTGCTCCCCTGACCTGAATGGTACAAGGTGGCTTTCTCTTCCCGCTTCCCAAAGGGTTCCACACCCCCTCTGTGATCCATTCAAGCTCGGCTTCTGGCATGTTCTATTCTCACTCTGTCTGGTAGCTTCAGGGCAAAGCAGGGCAGGCCTGGGCCCCAGGCAGACCAGAGAAGAGGAAGTTACTGATACAACCCCGTGGATGTCTGAGCCAAGTCACAGGTCCATGGCGGGGTGAGGAGTCAGACCCAAGGATAGAAGGCAACATCCCAGACAGGGCTGGAGCGCAGCCCCTCTGGGAGCCCCGCATCACCTGCCAAACGGGTACTTCTGCCTTTGCCTTTCTTACCTCCCAGTGCCATTGAGAGCATGCCGGGAGAGAGCTCATGGAAAGCGTCACATCCCAAAGGAAAGGATACAGGTTCAAAGCCAGCAGAGACCAGGGTCCAAATCCCCACCCTGACACTTAACCAGCTGTGTGACCTGGAAGAGATCACTTCCCTATTCCGAGCCCGTTTCCCCTTCTGTAAAAGGGAGACAAGGACCCCAACCTCATGCGGTAATTGTCAGGGTGGAATGAAATGTGGAAATGCCTGGCACGGGACCTGAGTCATCAAGGCACCCTGGGGAGCTACTGGGCAAATATCTCAGAACTTGGGGCCAGGAGGGGCACCCTGGGGCAACTATCAAAGCAAGTTCATCCACCCCCACCAGACAGATGCTCCCCACCAAAACTTTGGGCAAGAGCACCCTGTCTGGAACACACAGTCCACAGCACCATCTGGGGAATGGACACCCAAGGAAGAGGAGCCAGGAGTCCCAGCCGGATGAGCCAAAGCACCATTGTTAGGCCATGTTGGAAGCAGGCCAGAGGAGAGGTAGAATGGGGGCACATGAGCCCAGAAGAAGCTGGAACTCAAGAAGAAGGAGGGATTGAGGGAAGCCTCTCGGGTAGAGAAAACAGAATAAAAAAGCAAAACAGTGAGTTCCTGAACTCCCCACCCACACTGAAGATAAACGTGAGGAAATGGGTCTGGACTGAAGCATGAGATACTCAAGTTAGACAACAGGCAGAACTTCCAATGAAGCGTCACACCTACAGAGAAGCCCCAGTTTTCACCCCATTACTTCCCCACTCTCCTTTAAACCTTGAATGACGTTTGAGTCTTCAACTTTCCATTACTCAGCATAAAACCTTAGTATTAGAAGTCCCTGTTCTCCTCAGCAGGAAAATAGGCCAGCCTTGCTTCCCTGATCCCCAAATCTCCAGACTCACGCAGCCCAGCACTCTCCGTACTGCTTCTCTGCCAAAAACCAAAACTCAGTCCTACCATCCATGGCTATCTCAGATGTCTGGAGTAGAGGACCACTTCCCATACAGACGTCTACTCCTAACCCCTCAGAAACCTCCTCTGCTTCAACCAAGCCTTGCCTGGGCCATCAGACACGGCTCTGTCTAGTACCACTTGTCCCCTTCCTTAAGTTTTCTGTCTGGGAGGCGGAGGGAAGGCTGTACAGGCTGAGGATGGGAGCAGGGGACGTGGCAGTTGTGAAGCAACTTTGGAGACGGGGGGAGCCCTTATAGGGAAAGGTTGATGGAACCCCATTATTGTTACTGAAAGCGTGTAAGAAAGGGCTGGGACTGGGTTTGAAAGGAAGCAGAAATGGGCCTGGAAATAGAAGTGTATACACCATACACACACATACGTAAAACACATGCCCCCGCAGGACAAAGTGAGTGTCCTGGAGAGTCAGGGCCAGGCTGGGACCCTGCAGACAAGGAGTGGGGGACCAAGACAGGAAAGAATGGAAGGCAGTAGAGCTGAGTACCCCCAGAAAGAGAAAAGTAGGTGCTAAAGGAACTTTCTGACCATTTTGGACCCCAAATGACATAAAAGCCTGATGCAAAGAGTATGTAGATGAGGTTTCCCGGCAGAGAATTCTTTGTCTGTGCTCGCCTGTCCCGAGACATCAGTGTGGGGTGTCACATGGAGATAAGAACTACCCCCAGTCCCCCAGCCCCTCACCTCCCAACAGGTGGCCCCTCTCTCCCTCCAGCCTTGGGCCCCAGAGAGAGGGCCTCACAGGGCCTCTCCCCACTACCCTGGGGTCTCTTTGTAGGCCCCCAGAGCTCCGCCGATCTCTGCCCTTCACACCCCAAACTTCTTCCTTCCGCAAGGGGTTGTCCCCTAGCCCACAGGAGGATGACCCTGACTCCCACAAGAGAAGCTTTCTGTTGATAAAAAGAGGAAGGGAGGCCACAAAAGGGAAATGAATTCATCAACACTCAGGGGCAGACAGGCAGCAAGGCCCCCTGGGATCCCCCCCGTCAGCCCTCTGCCTCCCCAGAGATCTCCTCCAGCCCAGGCCCACCAGGGTCCCTCCTGGCTTAAAGTTCTTCTGAAAGGGAGACGAGACCTTACAGCCTGCCCAGATCATCCTGTTCTGGGCTTCCCAGCCCTGGTTGGCTGAGAAGTGCTCCCAATTGTCTGACCTGCTGCTGTTTTCAAGCTGGCTTTATATGTCACTGCCCCGTCAGTGGCCTCCAGGCCATACACAAGACAGGTGATACCTAACACAGGAAGAGAGTGGAGACCCTGCCTCCCGGTCCCCGGAAAGACTGTCTTCTAGCCCTCCGGACCAGCCACACATCCTCTCTGCCTGCCAACCGTGCTCCTTTTTTTTTTTTTTTTAAGATTTTATGTTTAAGTAAACTCTACACCCCACATGGGGCTCGAACTCACAACCCCGAGATCAAGAGTCAGACACTCTATGAACTGAGTCATTCAGGCACCCCCCCCCCGCCCCCACTTTGCTCTCCTGCAGGCAGCAGCTGAAACTCCGAGAAGTGAAGAGGATACTTCCAGTGACGTGGACCAACTGAATACACACATTTACTTGTGCTCCCTTTTGAAACTCCTCTAAAACAACAAGATTTTTTTTTAATTAAAGCAAAAAGCTGGGAGGACAAATAAAAAAACAGAAAAGGAGAAGACACAACGGCGGAGGGCCGTTCAGCACAGCGCAAGCCCCACGGCTGCCGGGATAGTAAAACCCCTTCTGTTCCAGCTGGCAACTAGCTACCACGCACCACCCCCCCCCCCCAGTGCTCTGGTCTTCCCCTGGACCCGAGGGGCTAATTCCTGGTCCAGGAGGGGCCTCAGGACTGCTCCGGCCTCCCAGCCCAGTCGCTAGGATCTCTGGTTAAATATTTTGATAATCACCCTTGACAACAGTATCAAAATTCTGGGCTGAAGGACACATGGGTGAGCACGGTCTGTGAGCCCGGGAGAGCTGCACCCTGAACTGGCTGCAGGAAAAGCCAAAGCCAGGAAGCCACCAGACGCTTCGGCACAGGACCCTCCAAAGGCTCCAAATTAGAGGGAGATACCTTTGGGGGTGGGAGTGAATGTGAACTTAAACTAGATCGGTAGAACATTGGAGACATGGTTGGTTTCCAGATATCCTCTCTGACCCCACAGCACAAGGTGGAAGGCTTAGTCCCTGGAGAGGATAAAGTAGCGGGCCTGGCCTGGGGGCCACCAGGCCCAGCTGAGAGCACAAGTATCAGTGGGAAAAGGGGGATTGAATGTTGACTGAGTAAGAGGCAGCCAGGCCTGTACTTGCCAGGTCTGTATCTGCCCCCAGTTTTCACTTCTCTGGGGATCTGGCAAGTCCAGGAGAAGGGACCCAGATATAGACAGGAGGCCCCCCAATGCCGCAGCCTGGCCAGGTACCCAAAAGTGAAGCCCTTGGTGGGTCCGTTCCCACCCTCAGAGCAAAGCAGCCACCCGTTAGGGTCCCGTTTGAAATATAAGCCAAAAACCCAGGCTGCAGGGAAAGCTTAACAGAGAAGAACTGAGATGCAGAGCCCCTCGGAGGAAACAGGTGCGGCGCAGGGAGGGGAAAACTTCAAGATGAAGTTACTGGCATTCACAGAGGCCAGAGAAGAAGGTGCATCTACAAAACAAGAACGGTAGGCAAAAATAAATACATACATACATACATACATAATAAAAAGAATATTCAGGAAAGAAACAAACCAAAAAGCTCTTGGGAATTCATTGGCAAGTACAGAGCCCAGACTGAGGCCCTCACCAGGCGTTGGCCCACACTTGCCCCTTCATGCACTCTGCACACGCCTCGGGCCCCCAGAGTCCACGACGGGAGTGATCCAGAGACCAGATGAAGTGGAGACCCGGACCCGGGAAGGGACCTGAGAGGCCGGGAAGAGACGAGGGCCCAGGGCCCGGGACTGGAGAGGGCCAAGGCCGCCAGGTGGTGAGCTGGGAGACCGCCCCCCGGAGCCCTATCCACCACCGCTCTCAGCAGAGACGCAGCCCGCAGGAGGCCCAAGAGGTGGAAGGCCCGCTTCCAGGTAGGAAAAGCTCATGTTCAAAGAGGTTGAGTCACGGCTCAGGGTCCAAAGCAGGAGAAGCACAGGGCAAGGAATGCGAATTCCTGCCTTAACTCAACCTTCCTACCACAAAACTGAGGCCGGAGTGTCTTCGCCTCCAGGCTAGAGTCTTCTCGATGTGGGTTCAAGTCCTGGCCCTTGACACTTACCAGTGAGGAACCCCGGGTGGATCCCAGCGCTCAGTTCACGTCCCTCTGCCCACGTGTCACCCGCCAGCACCTGAAAGTCCCTCCCAGGTGTCGCCGGGGCCCCTGGCCCTCCAACCAGGCTTCTGGCTGCAGCAGCGTGGTGGGGAAGCCCCGGGGGCCCGGCAGACTCTGTCCCCCAAGGAGACCATGAGGGACCTGTGGGGTGGACCCTGCCTCAGCCCCAGACTGCCCTGAAAGCACCCCAAGCATGGGTCTATTTTTAGGCAGGCCCTAGCGGGCAGCCAGCCACCCAGAGTTATTCTCGACTGTGGGGTCATCAGGCTGGCCAGGGTAAAGGGGAGCCAGGGCTGAGGCTGCGGAAACGGCACCCCTGGGAGGAGACACCCGCAGACTGAGGGAGGGGCTGAAGAGCAAAGCCCAGGGCAAGGAGTCAGGGCCAGGGAGGGCTGAGTTGGGGGCAAAAGTCCAGAAAAGGCTAGGATACTGGGACGGCAGTAGGTGACAGGGCCTCCCTGGAACTGGCATCGAGGGGCGGGGAGGGAGGTCTGCCTTGTCTCTCCTTGGGGACAGGGGGCCGTGCCAAAGGAGGCAGAGGCCAGGCTGAGAACGAGGTATAGGCATGGGCGGAGTGGGCTGGGAGGACAGAGAAGGGGCAGGGCAGGGAGAGGAGAGACAGACAAAGAGACAGAATGACAAGAGAATCAGAGAGCTGGGTAGAGGTAGGGGGGGCGGGCAGGACCGGCTCCTGGGGACAGAGTCTTGGCCTCACTCCACACACCCCGGGCCTGACCACCCTCTCAAAAGTACCCAGTCTCCTTCCACCTACCAGGGCCACTCAGCCTTGGAGCAGAGGCCCCAAGACTGCTTGGGATCCCTGACTCCTTCAAGATTCCTCCCTGCCCCCAAGTTGCACACGCACACGCACACACATGCACACACACAGCCTCCCGGGAAGAGATGGGACAATGGAGAGGAGACAGAGGGGTGTCCCTTTGTCCCCCTGCCCAGCCTTGGGAGCTCAAATCCACACAAAGAGCTTCACAAAGTGCCTCTGGCTCCCAGAGGGGGAGATAAATGGGGGGAGAGGGGGGAATGGGAGACCCCAGATCTGGAAATGCCCAACAGTGGGTCTGGGAAGCAAAATGGGGGCTGTTCTCACAGTCCCAAGAGGCCACAGAAGAACTTAGGGGGAGAAGGATAAAGGAGGTTGGGGGGGTGCGTGGGCTCAGGCAGCAGGGAGAAAGCTAGGGCCAGAAGTGGCTTCCTGGAGGAGGCGGTCAGAGGTACTAACCTGCTGGAGGCATTGAGAGAGAGGTAGCCAGGCTTCCTTTCCCAGCCTAAATGAGGGGGCAACAGGCCTAACCCCACCCTATCGCCAAAGAATGTGGGGAGAGCACAGACCACCCCATCCTTTATCCCCCTTCCCTATGCTGCCCTGGGTCTAGCTGGGAGAAGGGTGAATACCTTCTTCAGGGCTGAAGGCCAGGCCCAGGTGGGGGTGGGGGGGTCCCAGGAGAAGAGCTGACCAGTCAAGCAAGATCATAGCTTCTTGCTCCAAAAAGACCAGTAGGAACAAGAGGAACCTCTCCCTTTGCGCCTACTGCACACCCCCAACCCGTCCTATCAGGAGGAGGGGAGCTGTCCTGCTCAGAAGAACGAGCGAGAAGGAGAGAGGCCGTGTGCACAAGAGGGCTTAGGATTCCTAGCTCACATCCTAACTACACTAACAGCAGTGCGGCCATTGACAAGTCACCTCCCAGGACCTCAACTTCCCCATCTGTGAAATAGGGTAACAACGCCTGCTCACATCACTTTCCAGGGTTCTCGTGAGCACCACGTGAGGCTCTTTTTAAGGGCATTTATTATCACGATTGCCAAGTGACCTCTGAGCTGCTGGATAAGTCAGAGATCCCACCCCAGGGCTCTCCCTCAACCCTACCCCCACTTCCTACTCTCTGGAGGAGTTCCCAGGTGAGGCTTCCGGCCAGCGAGTGAAGGGGTCAACCAGATGATCTCAAAGTCCCCTTCCAGGGGAAGGAGGAAACTGATGTTTATTGGGGGGCCTACTGTGTGCTAGGAGCTTGACATACATCAGCTACTCCAATCTCCTGGCTAACCCTGCGAGGCAGGTGCCATCATTCCCATTTCCCAGATGGGGAAACTGAGCTCACAAAGTTATCAGTGGCAGAGCCCAGATTTGTGACCAGGCCAGCCCATGCCCTGGGCCCATGCTTTTCTACCACAAACCCTCCCTCATTTCATCACCGTGGTGTTCGAAACCCCCCTGTCCCTGCCCTCATCCCCAATCCTTCTACTCCAGAGCAGAGCTTCCAGAAAGGCCTCCTCCCCCAATACCCATCCCCAGCTGACCTCAGGATTCAGGACCACAGAGGGTGACAAAAGAGGGACAGAGATGCCAGCAAGAACAGAGTGTGGACGGGCTCGAACAGTGCCGCCCGCCCACGGTGTCCCAGGGCTCGGCATAGACTGTGAGCCTGGCTCCACGTAGCAGCCTGGCAAGGTGGGCTCTGTGCTCCCCATTTTATAGGTGAGGAAGCGAAGGCTCAGAGGCACTTTTCCAGGGCACCCTGCTAAGAAGCAGGTGAGCAAGGATTCACCCAGCTGCCTGTCGCCCAGTCCCTGCTCCCTGGGCTACAGGACTTCCTCTCTGGGCGGAAGCCTTGGAAGAGGTGGTGTTGAGGCCCACAGGGAGCCTGGGGAGCCTGGGGGTCTTGCCTTAGAATGCAGAAAAACCACAGAGAACCACCCCCCCCCCCCAGCGCTACCTCCACCATGCTCACCCCCTGCTGGCTTTGTGCAACTCCATTAAGAAGCAAAGGAATAAATTAGCCCTGCTTAGCATATTGAGTGGCTGGGGTTCAAGAGGCCGTCTGGGTGGCTCGCACATCTCAATGCAGTCTGCCAGCAGCTGCGATGGTGGAGAGCCGGTGGGGGCAGTGGGGGGGGGGGTGCTGGTCTGGCCAGGCTGGGCCTGCTCCGACCTCCCGCAGACCGCCTCAGCTCAGTGCCCAGAAGCATTTGCTTCTGCTCCAATTTCATTCCCCTAATGGAGCCGCAGCTTGGCACCTGCTCTCCGCACCCCTGCCCCATGCTCTGGCCAGCCCCAGCCAGCCCCAGCCAGCCCCAGAGGACACCCAAGGGTAGTGTCAGGGGTACTGTCAGGCTGCCCAGCCTTCCCAGGATGAACTTTGAGATGGATGGCTCTGTTCAGGGGGGAGGAAGCAAACAGCACAACACAAAGTCCTGAATGCCCCCGGGTAGGCCCCCACTGGCCTCTGTTTCCCCCTCAGCACTGAGGCACCCCGAGCACAAAGGAAAGATGGGGAGGGGAACAGAGGACTGCTCCAAAGACAAGGTGGGTCATCCCTCCGCCCCAAGCAGGAGCACGCCATCTACCACCACGAGGACAAAGGATCTTAACTCAACAGCCAGAATCCAGCCTGAGACCAGACCCAGCAGGCCCAGGCCTGGAAGGGAGCGGGACAGCCTGGGGGCCCAGTCTGCTGCCTCCTGCCACACCAATGGGTCGCTCCCCTCTACCCCTCCCAACCCACCCCAGACCCCCAGCACCAGAGGCCTTGTCCCCCTCCTTGTCTCCAGGCCCTGTGACAGCCACAAGAATGCACCTTTCAGACCTCCTGCTACAGGGAGCAGGACTGGCCAAGGCCCCAGCTGTGCACTTTGAAATCACTACCATGCTTGCTGGGGCCAAGCCTCTGAAGGGGCCCCGCCATTGTCAGAGTGCTGGGGCAATTCTAAAGCAGCCTTGTTCCTGGCAGACACAAGACTTGCGGCCAACTTCGGTTCATGGCTTCCCTGTCGGCTTTGATCCGGAGTGCACAGAGGTCTAGGACACTTCTGTCGAACCCGGGCTCCCTGTGCCTCCCCTTCACTCAGGGTCCGACTTAGGTGGGCATCTGAAGGCTCTCCCAGCCTACCCTGGCCCCTTCCCTTCACTCAGCCATTTCCCCTAATAAAATCTTTTACACATTTAATCCCACCTTGTTTCTTGGAGGACCCGGACTACCACAGCCGCCTTCACTACGTGCTAGCCTTCACTACGTGCTACTGATACGCCCCGCACTGTTCTAAGGGCTTCCAAGGGCAGCAAAGGATTTCAAGATACAGAGAGCTTACAGAATGTGCTCGCGATGCACAGCCCTGAAGTGGCAGAGCCCGAAGCTGACAAGAGTTTCGCCCCAAAGTCCACTGTGTCACCACCACTCCACACTGCGTCATCTATGAGATGCCAGCCTTCCCGCTTTCTGCCTTCGGGGAAAGAAAGAGGGTAGAAAAGGGAATTGCATCTCCCGAGGAGTGGGCAAGACGGACACGCAGAGAGAACGGAGCTGAGACGGAAAGAGAGAAAGAAGGCACAATGGCCCCTGAAGAGTCCTGATTCCCACAAGCCAGAGCACCTCCCCTCCCCAGGGCAAGGACTGGCTGAGCTCGGGGACCACAGGGAGCAGAAGAGGAAGGAGAAGGTGGCCGTGCAGCCCTTGCCGACCCCGCGCACTTGCTGCCATCCTTGCCCCACCCCCACTGCCGTCCCCCTTGGGCATGTGACTAGGGTGTGCCAGAGGTGTCAGCCAAGGGACTCCTGGCAGTACCCAGTCCCTGCAATCTCCATCCCTCCCCACCCCCACCATTCCTCATCCTCCATCCCTTCCAGGGCAGAGCCAGCAAGCCTAGCCCAGCTGGGTCTCAGGGTCCCAACAAAGCCAGGCCTGTCCCCTGCCCAGCCTCCGTGGGAGTGATATCTGGGCCAGGCAGCAGGTAAAAGTGAGCCAAAGGGACGTGGCAGAGAGCCAGCTGTGCGTCCTCCAGGTGAGTTCCCAGCTTAACCCCTGGCCTGCCGGGACAGAGTTCTCAAGGCTGTTGGTTAGGGGATGAAGGGGTTGGGAGAAGCAAACTCAGGGACAAAGAAGGGGAACCAGCTTCCAAGGGGCACCCGTACCCACGCACACATGTGTGGATGCGTACACACACATGTGCGCACACACACACGCACACACATACAGATCCCCATTTGGTCCGGCCACATGAGAAAGACCCATCACCGGATCCAGGCACCCCACACCCACCTCTCATCCATCCTCCACCCTGGGCCAAGGACAGTTTAAAATGCAGACTCCACCCCCTCCCCACACACATACTGCTGAACCTTCCAGGGGCTTTCTATGACCCACGTAAGTCTGAAGTCCAAACTCTTTAGTTTGGCATTCAAGGCCCTGCCCATGCTGACCCATCTCTTTTCCAGCTTCTGATCCAGCCTCTCCCTTCCCGCCCTCTCCTCCAGCTCCCCGAGGGTACCACACACTTGCACGCCCCTGAGTTTCCTTCCCTCTGTGTCGGGGGAGGTCACCTAGTCACCTTGTAGGACCCAGGTCAATATGTCACCTCCTCTGGGAGGGCTTTCCAGACTGTCCCAGGCAAAGTAGGCCACCCCCTGCTCTAGAATCAGGCCTTCCTGCACAATGTCTCCACATGATGTGTTTGGACATCTTACCCCCTGCCTCCAACCTGGGCCTCTGAACAGAGGGTGAGGACTTACTGCAGAAAACTAGTATGTGTGCCCAGGACTTGGCAGAGGGCAGGTGAGCAGGATAGAGGAAAGGTTGTTGGCCCAAGGATGAAGGGTGGGCAGGTAAAAGACAAGGAGGAACAGATGGGTGGCAAGGCGGATGAGCTGAGAGGGGAGCAGACAAGGGAGAACCGAGAAGCTGCTAGGAGGTGCAGAAGCCACATGTGACACATGGTATCAGCGTCCACGGGACATATAACAGAATGAGGAGTGGGCCCAAGGGCACACCAAGGCTTTCCCAGAGAGACTGCCAGAGCTTGCCTGCCCTTGCCTGCTTTCCTTCAGCTGCGGCAGGAGGAGTGGGGTAAAGTCAGGTTTGATGGGGACCCTGAGAAGTTCCTGAGAAGGGGGTGCTGGCAGAAATGGCAAGAGGAGCTGGACAGAGGCAAAACTCATGCTGAGGCCACAGGACAACCCCCTGGGCCTCCCAGTGACTGCCCCCCACTGCTGGCCCCTGCGGATCACGGGGTCTTACTCCCCTCCACTCTCTCCAACCTTCAAAAAGCCCTCTGTCAGTGGATTTCTGACCATGGCTGAGCTTGACCCCAGTGGTCTTGTCCTCACTCCCATCTCATCCCCACAACCACACCCACCCGTGGGGCACCCAGAGGAGCTCGGGCCCAGGGAGACCCCCAAGGTGGAGCAGGGATCTCAGCTTCCCAAGCAGGATAGCTTGCCCAGCACAGCAGGCCACACCTGCCCGTGGCCTTCCCCTGTGCCTGCCCCCTCTGCCAGGTTCTCTCACCTGTCGGGTCTCTGCCTATCCCAGTCTCACACGCGGCCGACCTTCCACTGGGCAACCCTTATTGAGCCCATCTTCTGCTAAGTACCTAGGATAACAAATTCTCAAAAACTGGACTCTGGTCTAAAAACACTGGCCCCCAGACTTACTGGGGAGACAGACTTGTGAAGAGATATCACCAGAAGCACCCTAACCCTCTCACATCCTTGGTCAGAAAGAAACACTAAAGTTAAAGTCCCTCATCCCCTATCCCAGGGCGGTTTGGAGACCCAGCTTCTGCTCTGGGCCCTAGGACTTCTCAGGCTGGGAGAGGGAGGAGCTGGCCAGAAGTGCCAGGGCTGCTGTGTCTGGTGGGGAGGGAGTCAACTTAGGGACCAGAGCTGGGACAGTCAGCAAGGGGACTGAACCCTGGACATTGCCCATGTTCCCTTTGCTCCCCACCACTTGGCTTCTTTGCAGATGGCAGCCTCTGCTTCCCACCCACAGGCCGCTGCCCCTCCAGGGACTGCCGGAGCTTGCCTGCCCTTGGCATCACGCTCTGTCCTGGTGCCAGGGGCCCTTGGCAAGTTCATACATCAAACAGGGAGGCAGTGGCTGGCTTCCTGCCCTTTGGGAAGGAGGGAAGGTTGGAGGCATGGCCCCATCCTCAGCTTCACACCCTCCTGACCCACCAGGGACTCAGACCTGTCCCTAGAGAGTAGGTAAGTCCGAGAGGGGTGGTCAGCTGACTCCTACCCACCCCTGCTCCAGTGCGGGCCTCTAGGGTTTCTTCTCCCTTCCGCTTCTACACCTGAGCCCCACCTTGAGAGGGAGGGAAGGATAAGAAGAGTCACTACAAAGGGACACATTAGGGTGCTAGAGAATCTACCCTTTCCCAAAATGTCTCTCACCCCCCAAAATGCCTGAAGTGCTCCCTTTATAGAATGATGCCTCGGATTCTTGAGATGCTGGGGTCTTCCAGAGACACCCACCAAAATAAAGGAATGAATCTACCCAACAGGAAGTAAAACCAATAGACAGGCACAAAAATGTTCACGGCAGAGCTATTCACAATAGCCCCAACCCGGAAACAACCCAGATGCCTGTCGATAGCAGAACTGATCAATAGACTGTGTCGCCCACATGGTGGGAGCACTGCCCGGCAACGAGAAGGAGCCGTCTACAAGCTCATGTAAGACAATGGATGGACTTCACGACCCTAGTGTTGAGCAAAAGAAATCAGGCGCAAAGTAACCCATAGGATGTGCTCCGTTTGTAAGAAGCTCTACAACAGGAAAATCTATGTTGTTAGAAGTCGGGATTAGCAAAGAACCCTCGGAGGGGAATTAGGGACTGGAACAGGCACGGGGAACAACTTCCGGATGCTGGCAATGCTCCACTCTTGGCTGAGTGCTGGGTCAGGGGCACATGGGTGTGTTCAGTGTGGGAAAAGTTCGTGTGCTTTTCTGTATTTATGAAACACTTCGAATTTCTAAGATACCAAACTGAAATGGGGGAAAGTCTGCTGCAGCCTTAGCAGCTGCTTCCGAAGAGGAAAGGGTCAGCTTCATACACACCTCCGTGTCGCCCCCACCCATCTCCAGCCCGTCTCCGGCTCTTGTCCTTGTCCTTTCTCCGCCTCTCCCCCTGAGCCCTCCCCATGGCCGGCTGCCTCCCTAACCTAAACCATCAGATGATGACGGCAACTGCCTACCCCAGGCAGGTCTCCTGGCTTTGCGCCTCACCCTTTCCAATCCATATCCACAGCTTGCGGATGGCAGGGTTCATGGGGCACCAAGAGCAGCCAGAGAAAGCCTCTGTCAAATCCTATAAGGACTCACACCTCTTTGTCTCAGGATGTTCAAGTGTGCTGTTCCCACCCCCTGGGATGTTTCTCTTCCCTACCTTCTGCTTGCACGTGGTCTCCTTACTTAAATACCACTTCCTCCACCTTCCCAATCGAAATCTGCTCCCTCCATCGGCTCCCATGACACCCTTACTTCTCTCCCATGGCCCTGTTTCCAGTAATGCATTTATTCATGCAGCTATTTATTTGCACTCTGTTCTGTCTGTCCCGCTGTATTGACACTGCCTCCAAAGGCAAGAACGGGGGCTGCCTGCTTTCCTGCTCTGTCTCCGGCTCCTAGCTCAATGCCCGACTTAGAGCAGGTGCTGAAAAATGCTTGTTGACTAAGGGACTAAATTTTACTTGTTCCCACTACAAAAAAAAAAAAAAAGATAATGATGTGACTGGGTAGAAGTGTTAGCTGAGGCTGCAGCCGTAATCACATGGCGGCACATAAATGTATCACACCAATGCATTGTACACCTTAACCTTATTTATACAATATCATATGTCAAATGTACCTTGATAAAAGTAAATTTTTAAAAATACATTAACCTACAATAAAATACACTCAATTAGAAGCTAAGGTCATAAATACTCCTAAACTTCCCCCTAAAAAAATTCTTGTTGAATAAATGAATGGCCGGGCCTTTGCAGGCAGGCTTTGAGGAAGGCAAAGCTGCCTCTGGAAACAAAACTTCCACTTGCCGGGGGTCAGGACACCTGGGTCGTGGTCCTGATTCTGCCACTCACTTGTTTTGTGGCCGTGGGCAAGTCCCTTCTCTCTGGGCTTCAGTGTGCTCACTGTGAAATGCAGGAGTGAGATGTAGCAGGCCCCTAGGTGGGCTTGAAGGGGTATATGACATTTGTGTGTGTGGGGGGGGACACACCCGTGCCCATTTTCCTCGCAAGAACATCCATAGCTTTCATCAGATTCTTAAAGGGATCTGTGACCTCAAAAAGTTCAGAACCACTAACCAAGATCCTTTTCGGCTCTGGGGGTCTACAATCGCATATAACTAGAGAGAAAGAGGAAGTAATCCAACCCATAGCAGAGGGAGTTAAAGAACTTCCATCAGGGGTGTAGGACCCCACAATAGGAACACAAGGGAGGCTGTAGGACCTGGCCTCCTGGGGAACTCCTAAACTCAACGGGGCTCTAGGTGACTGGGCAGAAGCCACACCAACTGACCCGAGGGGCTGGTTTTTCGAGAGAGGAGGCAGAAGCAAGCCAGAGTCTCCTCCCCTCTGCTCCTGCCACCGTCGGACAAGCAGCCACTTGTCTTGGGATATGGCAGAAAGCGAGGAGGCGAGGCTGGCACCTGGAGATGCCCTCCAGGCCCCTTGGCACCCAGGTCAGAGAAGGCTTGGCCGGAATGCTCAGGAGGGGCGCCAAACCCCACCTTCCCTTCTCCCAAGGTTGGCAGGCTGACACGTGGAACCAAAGGAGAGCTTAGGACATAGGGTGATCATGGGACCCTGTGGAGGCCACCTGAGAGGTGAAGGGCCTATACCCCCAGGCCCCAAAAATCCAGAGCTGGGGATCTGAGGCCTGGGAAGCAAAGAGGGGGAGCAGGCCACAAATTTGGGATGGAGGAGGAGAGTAATGTGGGCAACAGAGCCTGGGAGGACAAAGCAGGCCGCCAGAGAGAAGAAGGCAGTGTGGTCTGAGCAGAGGACAGCCAGCTTAGGGGACCGAGTTGGGGGCAGCACGCAGGGTGAAGAGGGCAATGCGGCCTGGGTGGGAAGGGGGTGCCCCAAGGGGGAGGGGGAGAGTAGGTTGTGGGTGGAGGAGGTGATGAGAGCCTGTGGCCCAAGGAGAGAAGCTTAGCATGCATACTGGAGGAGGACACTGGTTGGGGGGACATGGTCAGTGGCAGCGATGGCGGCATGTCAGTAGCAGGACTGTCAGTGGGAGTGCCCTGGAGAGGAGCCCAGATGCCTCAGTAACTTCTAAGCCCTGACTCCTGAGGGGAGCTGAGAGCCCAAGAGATGTTTATCCGCCACAAGAACGTGGTACACGCCTCCGGCAGTGAAGCAAGAGGCCGCCTGGCTGTTCTTTCCTGGGTCACGGGTCTCCTGAGAGTTGCAGTATAGATGGCAAGGGGAGAGAGCAGCCAGAGACAGCAGCCCCCACCGGAGCAAAGGCCAGGGGAGCGGTGGGCACAGGCTGGGGCTGGGATGGAGCTTCATCCTGCAGATAAAGGAGGGCGTGAGTCATGGGCGAGCGCCAGGCGCTCTCAAGAGGCCACTCAGAAACCAGCTCATCCGAATGCAGACAGACACTTGTCCCCATCCCTGTCCCTGTGGCTGTCACACACTCACGCACTCACTCCTCTCCCCCCTCCTTCTCCCTTCTCCTTGATCACCCACGCCCACTGCCCGTGGCTTCTTCCTCCATCTCAGCCCCAACTGCCTGGCCCTGGCCCTGCCCACCCTCAGGTGGCCTGCCCGGCCCCCAGTCCCCAGCCGCCTGCATCACCAGTGCAGAAGGTAGGCAGACAGAGAACGTGAAGTCAAGGAGGGTCTGAGCTAGGAACAGACGAGGGAGGGACATCGTGAACTCACTTCCACCTGAAACCTTCAAGGACAGAGGAGGGCTCATGAGGCTCTGAGGCAGAGGAGAAGCCCTGATGACCTCTGGAAGGGCCTGACCACCGGAGGTTGGGCCAGGTCCCCTTCACTCACCAGACCCTCTGCCCCTTTGCCAGGGCTGAGAAGCAATAGTCTGGGATGCCCAGCTGACACCCTGAAGCCTCGCCCTACCCCGGTGCACTAAGCCAGTTCAGGCTTCCATCAGAATCACACCTGTGCCTCCACTACCAGGTCTGGGACAACTACTACACCCCACCAGGGCTGTCCCTCCCCGTGATCAATCATCACAGTGATGACCAGGGCTAGAGCTTGGGAAGGACAGAGAGTTCTATGGAGTATAACCACGAATATGACCTCATCCTGCCTCGAAGGGGCATCTGATCAAGTGAGGCAGAGGGGTCACCAGCATAGACACACACACACACACACACACACACACACACACACATCGGGCTTCACTAGCTCCCCCAGCGAATGGGAAGAAGGGCTGGGATACGGGCACATGGTACATTGCGTGTGGGTACAGACCCTGTGTGCCCCAGGTCGAGGGGCATAAGACAGCAGCATAATCCAAACCCCACACAGCAAACAAATCCGAGGCTGCAACCTTCCTAGGCCCCAGACGGGGAGGTAGGTTGGATTAAGCAGGTAACCTAGAGCAAGGTTACCTAGTCCTACCTAGTGACCCCAAATGTCTCCTTGTCCTCCACTTCCTCCTTGGAGAAATCTAGTGGCCACACCTAGTGGCTCCCCGACAGACGCCTCGCGCAGAACAAACACCTGCCTCCCAGTGCCGGCCTATCCCCAACTCTCCGGGTCAGCTGCCCACTTGCCAGGTGCCAAGACTTACTGGAAACAGAGAACGCAGCGGGGAGGCTCCAGCTGCCCATATCATCTTTAGGTCAGGCCTTGGCTCTGGTAGGGCCTTCCCCAGTTCAGAAGGCGCCCTCCCCCCTGCCTACAGAGGTGGGCGACAACCGCCACAGCTACCCTGGGACACACAGTCAACTCTGGACCGGCTCAGGGGAAACAAATTCCTTCAGTGCCTTTCCGCAGCGCTCCCAGCCCTGCCCCACTTGGGTGGCTCCTGAACCTCGCCTGAACCACTTGCCCTTTTAAGTGTCAGGTCCTACATCCGCCTCCTCCCAAGGACGCAAGGGACCCGGGAGAGACCTCGGCCCCGCTCGCGGCCCCTTCACCCGGCCCCGGCCCCGGCTGCGGGCTGACAGGCGCGTCCCCGGCGGGGCTCCCTACCTGTCGCAGGTGAGCCGGGCTGGGCCCGCCACCGCCACCCGCTCCCCCTCCCCGGTCGCCCCGCGGCGCCCTACCTGAAGCGGCAGCCGCCCGCTCTCGGCGCGGACGGAAGCCCCGGGGTCCCAGCGCTCGGGCCGCGCCGGGGCCGGGGGGCTCCCCGGGGGCTGGGGGCCGCAGGGGGGCCCGGGCTCCAGCGCCTCGCAGCACACCAGGCTCACGGTGCAGCCCATCCGGCCGGGCGCCCGGCGGGCCGGGGCCGGGGGCGGGGACGAGGGCGCTGGGGGTGGGGGGGCGGTGCGGGGGGAGCCGGCCCGCCCCCCGCCCTGGCCAGCGCGCCGCCCCGGGGCGCCTCGCACGTCGGGAGGGGGGGCGGCGACGCCCCCGGCGCGTCCCCGCCCGGAGCGTGCTGGGCCCGCGCCGCCAGCCAGCCGGGGAGCGCGGGCCGGGAGAGGGGCGGCGACGCGGGCGCCCGGGCGCAGCCGCGGGCGGAGGGAGCCCCGGGGGCGCGGGGAGGGGCGGCGGCGGCGGCTCGGGCCGGGGCGGCGACCTGCCGAGGCTGGGAGGGCGAGAAAAAGACCGACGGCGCGACGGGGGAGGCAGGAAGCAGATAAGCAGAGAGAGCGAGGGAGAGAGCGGGAACCTGGGGGACAGAGAGGGGGGACGGAGCATGTGCGCGGGGAGACCAAGTCCCACAGAAGGAGAGACAGGCAGGAAGTGGAGGCGGGAGGGCAGAGCCGGGCTCGGCCACCGCGTGTGCCACTGTTTACGGGCGGTTGCTGAAGTCTGGGAAACTGGTCCGCGCGGGTGCCTGCTCCTCTGTTCTCTGCCCCCCCATACCCGCCCTCGGGGCATCCCAGCCTAGAAAAACGAGGACCGGGAGGTGGAAAGACCCCAGCCTCAAGGAGGCGGAGCACAGCCAGGGTGAGAGGGTCACGGCCCCGCGGGGCCACCCAGCTGGCCCGGTCCTGGATCCAAGCTTTCACAGTGGTTTCGCTTCCATTCTTTTAGGAGGGGAGTGCCGGGTCGGGCAGGATGGCACTGGGGACCGGGAGACTAAGGTGGGGAGGAGGAGGGAGATACACGGGGCGGGGGGGGGGCTGTCCTCCCTCCCCCCACATGCACCACACTTCCACCGAGAGACTAAAGCCTGGAGCAGGATCTGGTGGGGCAGCAGTCCCAGCCTCTTTGCGCCGCCTGCTGGGAACAAGGAAGAAAGACAAGAGCAAGTGACCCCGAAGAGAAGAGAAGGAAACTTGGATAGGGGCGATTGCTGCTGTCACTGGGGTGAGTTGGTGTATAGCCAACAAGTGACTCTACCACCAGTTCTGCCCGAAGGGTACCATCACCCAGCTCGCCCATTCTGCCCTGGTGCCCTGGACCCTGCCTCTCCCACTTCTCTCCCCACCCACCCAGTTTTGTGCTCCTCCTGCTCTGAGCAGGGTTTCCCCCTCCAGGGTGCTGGGCTGGGCCTGAGTCACTTCCCAGGCGGCACTCTGGGAAAGGCTGCGCGGGACCCACGGTCACAAGTGACAGGCTCAGGCTGCAGTGCCCGCTCTCCAGGCCTTCCCAGGTAAGTGGCAGGGAAGGGGTCTAGGGGAGGCTGGAGAAAGGGGGCAATGCCAAGAGTGGGGGCAGAGACTCGTGGACAGAAAAAAGAGAGCTGAGGAGGTACATCTAGGTGTTCATGGTTTTTCTAGAGCATCTGGACCAGAAGGGGATGCAGAGATCCTCAGTCTGCCTTTTGGTCTACAGATGGGGAAACTGAGCCCAGGAAAAGCAAAAGGTCATACAGTGAGTTAGTAGCAGGGCCAGGATGGAGACCCAGGTCTCTTAACTCCCAGCTCAGTGTCTCCTGAACACCATCCCCGCACACCCTCCCTCCTTTACCTTCTTTTCTCTCTCCCTCCCCCTCCACTGTGTCCCGTGCTTCTTCACTCCCATCCACCCCCGAAATTCCAGCAACTACATCCTGGGAGGCAGGGCATGAGGGTTTTCCATGCCTGGTCTTTACTCCAGGTTACATCAGGATAAGCCACTGGCCCCCAACAGCCACAGTAGTCCTCTCTGAGCCCCAGGACCCACCCTGGGAGAGAACCACAGGACTAAAACCGGGTGCCCTGCTCCCACACACACACCCAGCATTCTGGCCTGGTCCCAGCTCTGGGGCCTCATTTTACTGCTGCCTCCCTTCCCTCAAACACACATTTTCCGCTCAGCTGGGGGCCAGGAAAGGATGAATGTGTGCCTCAAGGGTGATGACTGCTCTGGCAAGGCTCCCTGTGGGGGAGAGGGGTGACTTTCCCTCAGTCCAGCGTCCTCGTGGCGGGAGCATTACCAGGGCCGCTCCCATCCAGTTGCCCTGTGTGTGGGCACACAGACCTGAGTTCGAACTCTACCTTCTCCGCTTAGAGCTTTGTGGCGTTAGATAAAAGCCTTACCTGTCTGTCTGAGCCCCCTTTCATCTTGTATCAAATGGAGTTAGTGACCTCCTCGATTATTACGGGGACGGAATAAGACAAGGATGTCAGGCGCCGAGCAGAGCACCCAGCACCCAGGAACTGCTCCATTAGTAGGGGCCACACCGTCCCCTTGCCACGCTGGCCTGCTGGAAGAGCTGGGCTGTTGATCCTACCCGTGAACTCACTGTGTGACTCTAGATACATCACATGCCTGGCCTAGGCTCGGATTCTTCCTTTGGATAAGGAGACAACTGGGCAGCTGAACCCAGAGGCTCCTTCCTGGGTTGTGCTTCCAGAGCCCTGAGGAATCTCATTTTGAAATACTCATGGCAGAGGAGGGGGGCCGTCCTCACCAGGAACCTGCAAGGTGAGTGTGTCCCGAGAGATTTTCTGGGATTGAGTCGGGGGAGAAGTGAGGGGTCTTGGGAGCCCTCACAACCTGATGCCTGATGTCCACCTACCCCCCCCCCCCCCCACAGCTGCCGTCTTGGCCGTCCTCCAGGGCTACGGGGGCCGGCAGCAGCCAGTGACAGATGCCAGTGCTGAGCTGCACAGACTCTGCGGCTGCCTGGAGCTGCTGCTGCAGGTGCCCCCCTCCCTGCGCTCCTCCCACTCCCCTCTCTCCATGCCCAGAGAGCCCCCAGATACTCAGCCCCCTCAGAGTCAGCAAGCCCTTCCTGACATCTGACCTCACTCTTGGGGGTTGACACCGTAGCCTAGGAAGTAAGGTGGGGCCAGCCTGGGGCCCGGTGGGGGTGAGGAGGGGTGGGGCGGGGTGGCCACCCTGCTCCGAGGACTGAAGTTTCAGAGGCAAGATGTCCTAGGGCCAGCCCTTCCTACGGCTGGCACTTTTGTTGAGCACGTACCACGGGCCAGGCTAAGCCCCTCTTATGCCCCACCTTATCAAACTCTCATTCTAACCCCCTGAGGTGCTTGATGGTCCTACCACCCGCACATACACCCACATAGCCTTCCCAGGTCTCTGTGTGAGACACACATGTGTGGTGTGAGTGTCCGTGTGTGCACGTGAGGTTTGCTGGGTGCACATGTGAATCTTCTGCCAGTCTACCCCTCATCTGCTGCACTCCAGTCACACTAGCCTCCTTGAGCTTCCTAAAGCACACCGGCAGTGCACCCACCTCAGGGCCTTTGCACGTGCTATTCGCTCTGCCTGGACTGCTCTTCCCTCAGAAACTTGGATGGCACGATTTCTCATTTCCTTCAGACGTGGACTTGAGTAGTATCTGCTCGGTGAGCTCTCTCTAGCCACTCTAATGCAGAAATTCTTTTCAGATTATTTATTTATTTATCTATTTGAGAGAGAAGAGTGCAAGCGGGGGAAGCCGCAGCAGGGGGAGAGGCAGCAGAGGGAGAGGGGAGAGCTGAGCAGGGAGCCCAGTGCGGGACTCAATCCCAGGACCCCGGGATTATGACCTGAGCAGAAGGCAGCCGCTTACCCAAGTGAGCCACCCAGGCACCCCCCGAATCCTCGAATTTTTAAAACACACACACACACCCCCCTAAAATCACACGCACGCAGGCAGACACACTACACACACACATCACACACCACACATGCCTCACACACATACCACATACATACATCTGTGTGCACACACACCACGTGTTTTCTGTTCTCTTTCCCTGCTTTATTTTCCTCCTTAGCAGTCCGCACTAACAATATATGTTTTACTTACTTTTTGTTTGTTCATTGTCTGCCTCCACTACCAAGCGTAAGCCCATGCAGTCAGCTTGTTCGTTGCTGCGTTCCCAGGGCACAGAACAAAGCCTGGCACATAGTACTCAGCAAGTGTTTCTGGAATGCATGGATAGAATACCAAAGGCTCAGAGAGGTCCAGCACCTTGCTCGTGGTCACACAGCCAGTAAGGGTGGAGACAGGTCTGTCTACAGTAGCCCTTTCCTCTCTCCGCGTGCTGGAATGCAAGGTGGAAACATTTTGATGCTTTCCTGTCCCTCGTCCCGCTCCCAGTTTGACCAGAAAGAGCAGAAGAGCTTCCTGAGGCCTCGGAAGGATTACTGGGACTTCCTCTGCACCGCCCTGTGGCGCCAGCGGGGTAGCACGGAGCCAGCCCGCTTCATCCGCGCACAGGACAAGGTAGCCAGGGCCAGGTGGGGGTGTGGCTGGCCTCAGCACAAGGAGGTCCTGCCACCAGGCCCTTGACGGGGATGGCCTCCAGGGCCCCTTTCCCACCCATCCTGCTCTGCCGAGCACAGACCGCTCACCTGGTCCTCCTGTCTCGTTAGCCCTGCCCTCGGCATCCCTCCGGGCACCCCTCTCGTCCCCTGACAGTACAAGTTCCCATCTTGTCTCTGTGCTGGCTGAGCTCCCTCTGTCCTAATAGCACCCCGCCCCCCACCCTGCCCCCCCACCACCACTCACCCCCTGCACTCCGCAGCTGAAGACTCCTCTGGCCAAAGGCCGCGCCTTCATCCGCTTCTGCCTAGCCCACGGACAGCTGGCCGAGTCCCTGCAGCTCTGCCTCCTGAGCCCAGAGTTCACCAGGTGGGGCTGGCGAGACATGCTCCTCCGAACTCCCCCTGAGCCACTGTCCCTCCCTTGTGAAAGATGCCTCTTCCCCCCCCCCCATGGATGGGTTAATAACAAGGAGAACAAAACGAGAGCCATGAAAGCAAGTCAAGGAAGAAAGGGCAAAGGGGGGTCAGAACACAGGAGTCCCAGTAGCACCACAATGCTTAAGCCTCCTGACCCCCAAAGGTCACTCCCGTGGGAACTATGTGGTGTAAGCAAAGGCAGATTCTTGGGGGGGGGAGGGGAGCAAAGCACCAAGGCCGAAGGCCAAGGCTGCTGATCACCATTACCACAGGGAATGGTACGGCCCCCGGAGCCCTCTGGTGTGCCCCGAACTCCGGGAAGGCCTCCTGGACTCTCTCTACGCTCTCAACGGGGTAGCCTTCGACCTGGACCTGCAGTGGCCAGACCTAGATGAAGCCTGGCCCATGTTCTCCGAGTGAGTGCGTCCCACGTGGAGGGAAGCCCCTTTCCAGTGCCTCACTGCCATTTGACCACCACCCACCCCAAGCAAGCTCCACGCTCAGCCTCTGCCCCGTCAGCTCGTCAGTTCCTCAGTTCACCTCCCCTTCTTGCCGTCTGAGCCCCTGATTCCCTGCCTTCCCAGCCTTCCGTTCTCCCGGTGTAAGCCCATCATGAGGCGGGAGGCTCCGTACAGTTCACACGCATGAGAAGTTGTTGGATGCTTGGGGTGGAGGTCAGAAGGATGACCCAGTGGGGGATGTCAGGATGCGTGGTGGGCGGGGAGTGTGCATGGATGGAGAGGGGGATCCATCCCCGAGGGTGGGAGGGCAGGAAGGTGGGAGGGGTAGTGCCGTGAATGGGTGGCTGGACCACTGCCGGAGAGAGGCCCCTCTCTGCAGGTCCTGTCGTTCCAGTGCCAGCCGGACACAGGGAAGAAGACCCAGAAAGACCAAAGACTCTCCAAAGCAGGTGCCTCTGCCCAACCACACTCCGAGTTGCCTCCTCTCCATCTCTGTTGGGCCCCCCAGGGTGAGCAGTGACCAAGCAGACAGACAGACAGAGAGGCCAGCGTGTAGACTTGGGGATTGGGAAGCCACAGAGGACTCAAGGGTTCATATTCCTGAGGTGGTGAGGATAGCGGGGAGGGAAAGGGACCATTGGCACCATCCGGGGGAGCCGGGGCGCCCAGGGGAGGGAGAGATGGTCGGGTGGATAACTGGGAGCACGTAGGATGCACACCAGGGAAACCGCCTCCATTGGACAATTTGCAAATGTCTCAGTGCAGTTCAGGGAGCAACTGAAGAGCCAGGTTTCTGGGTTCAAATCCCAGCTCTGCCCCTAATAACCGAGGTCCTTGGCAAGTACTTGTACCGCCTCGCAGGTGATTGTGAGGACGCGCTGAGACAGCCCGCTTAGCACAGAGCAAGGCCCCCGCCCACATGCTCAGGAAGTGGTAGCTTGTGGCTATTGCCATCCCCCAGTCTTGCTTTGCACCCCCTCGGCTTCCACGCCTCAGGTATAGACACCATGAGGACTCAGCCTCTGGCCAGAAGGGGGAGCCCATCCCAATACAACCTGTAAGGTGCAGTGCTGCAGACGCACAGAACATGGGAGCACAGAGAAGGCTGCTTGAGAGGGGTGACTCTTAGCTGCTATGGGTCTGTTTAAGCTTTCAGCACAACCGTACGAGGCAGGGGTTACTATTCCCATTTCACAGACAGGTAAACTGAAACACAGAGAAGTTCAGGGGGCAGGATGGGGGAGGGGAGAGGGTGGGAAGAACTTAGTGGAAACCAGATCAAAGGCACAGGTGAAGGAGCATAGGAGGAGAGGAAAGAACACTGAGAGGCACCCCTGCTCCCTCGGGCCCCCGAGGCAGCTGGGGCGATGGTAACATTCCGATTGCTGGGCCCTGTCCCGGATCTCCTGAATCCCATTCCCTTGGTTTAGGTCTGTGGCCTCTCCTATGCACCCGGTTGGTGAATTGGTGCTGAGAGTGGCTTTGGGGGCTTCTTGCAGGTCTCAGCCACACGTGGAGACCCCACAGGAGTCCGGCCAGAGACGCCGCACACTAGCCCAGCTGGCTGTCTGCGAGATGCGCCCAGGGAAGATGAGTTAGCTGGACTCCCGAGGTCCCAGCAACACAGGCAGCTTCCTCCCTTCGTGGAAAAGAACAGAGAAGATCCCAGGAGCCTTGGACCCCCCCAGAGCATGTGGGAGCCAGCGGGGGAGGAGCTTCAGCAAGCCCAGGAAAAGGGAGCCCCAACAACTGGGATCTGCCTGGAGAACTCACCCAGCTGCCAGGGACAGGGGAAGTGTGCCGACGGAGCTCCGAAGGAGGTGATAGGGACAGAGGCTGAGGGCAGAGGGGTTCTGCCGGGTACAGAGGGGACTCACAAAGGGGGAGCAGAGTGGGGTCAGGTACACAGGCTGCCGGCCTCCAGCCCCACAGGGACAATAGAGGACAGGATGTCAGGGAGCCCGCAGGAGTGGGAGGTG
Source organism: Ursus americanus (assembly GCF_024610735.1). Classification (NCBI taxonomy): domain Eukaryota; kingdom Metazoa; phylum Chordata; class Mammalia; order Carnivora; family Ursidae; genus Ursus; species Ursus americanus. Next base: position 88,921,802 of record NC_142127.1, read on the forward strand.
CTTAGCATTCCGGGGGAGCCCCAGGTCCTACAGGACCTGGGAACAAAGGAAGACTCCACCCCAGAGAGACCACAAGAGGAAAGAGGAGTGACCAGTGTGACCAGGAGAAAGGAGCCGGCAGAGGTGGCCTTGCAGGCTGTGGTCAAGGTGAGAGCAGCTGAGCGTTGTACCTGCCTCTTCCCCCCTCTCTAACCTGGCCCACAGGTGGGAGTCTTCAGTGGTGGGGGTAGGGGCATTGCAGCCCACAGATCAATTCTGATTGGTCTGCACAGGATGATTAATCTTCGAGGGGGTCTTCTTACCCTACCCTCAGGCCAGGCCCGCTTCATTCATCAGTCCTACCTGCCTGGCCCCTGCGGGCACTTGAGTCTGAGACCCCTCCCCATCAGCTCTTCGGGGCAGCCGCCTAGCTGCCCTTGTTGTAGACGCTTCTAGAGTCACCAAGATTGATTTCAAGCTTTCCTTGAGCCTCCTCTCTAGCCGGAGTCTTCATGCCCCTAGAGCTATAACTTTCATCCTTCAGCAAAGGAAGAAATGGTGGCTGCAGGCGCACCCAGGGGTAGAGCCTGGCCTCTCAGGGCCCAGCGCTGTCCGCAGTCCTGCCCTCCCCTGAAGGGCTGTCTCCCCTGGCCTGGGGCCTCACGGGGATGTTTGTCAGGTCAGACTGGGGGGGGGGGGGCTGGGATCTCTGCCCTCCTCCTTTAGCCTCCTTTTCCCTTCCTTTACCCCCCACCCCCAAGAGCCTGAGACATGAGCTCCGGAAGACCAAGGAGCAGGCCCAGCACCAGGAGCAGCTGCTGAAGGAGCAGGAAGGGGAGCTGAGGACACTGCAGGAGCAGCTCAGCAGGTAACCTTGGTGACCACCAGCACAAACAGGCCTGGCCCAGCCGGCAGGACCACAGGCGCTCCCTGGCTCCTGCTCGCCCCTTCGTGGTCATGCCAGTAAGCGCCTTCTGAGTGCCTCCCGTGCTGGACGCAACTTCCAGATGCTGAGGCATGCAGGGCATGACTCCTGGGGCTCCTCGATGAGCTCCCACTGACCTCCCCCCACCCCCCTCACTTGCCAGCCCCTCCCTCGCTGGCCTCCCTGAGAGCCTCCAAGAGAGGTGGATGCCTCCTGCCCTCCACACTCACCTTTGCCCCTCTGTGGCTGCTCCCCTCTCTTTTTAAGCCAGTCTCCCTCCCTGCCCCTCCACACTCCTGCCCTTCGTCTCTCCATCTTTCCCCTGTTCAATTGTCTCTCATTTTCCTGCTCCCTGTTACAGCCTGTCTTTCACCCTCTTGAATCACGATCATCTTCATAACTATCACGGACTAAGCATTTACTATGTTCCTGGCACAGTTCTAGGCATTTCCTCCTAACAAACCTATGAGGTAGGTTCTTTAAAAATCCCCATTTTATAGATAGGGAAACTGAGTCTCAAAGGCACCACACAATTCACGCAATGTCACCAGTTAGCAGAGTTGTGAGGTCTGCACCCCAGCAGCCGACTCCAGAACCAGCAGGCTTATCCGCGGGCCCTCAGGCAATATTTGGAGCGTCTGTGTTTATCTCAGTCCCTCTGTCTATCCCACTCAGCCCCTCTCACCCTCCAGCTTGTTCGACTGTCCATCATCACATTAACCTCAAGAGCCCGGAGCACACTCTCTCAGTGTCGGAGCTTCTCTTTCAGAACTTTTTAAATATCTCCGCCATGCAAAGGTCTCCCTTGGTCTGACTCGGTCTCTCTGTGTCTGTCTCGCTTGGTCTCTGTGTGCCTCCGTCTGCCCACCTGGCTCTGTGTGTTGTACCTGGCTGACGCCCGCCCCGGGGCCGGGAGGCCAGCCCAAACCCCACTGGAGCCTGGGCAGCTGTGCTTCAGACTGAATCATGGGGCAATTTACGGACTCTGCTTAAAAGGCTGAGAGAGGCTGTGGGCCCAGAAACCAACCCCAAAGGGCCCCCCCCCCCGGGCTCCTCCCACCGGACAGAGGGAGAGGAGAGACTGACCTGGGGCAGGTCAGTAGGATAACGGGAGACCCTCGCACGTCATCAGAAGGACCCTGGCTTTGACTCAGAGTGTGATAGGAACCACTGAGAGTTCTGAGCAGGGAAGGGACAAGACGTGACTGTTTGCTTTAAGTACGTCAGCTTTTTTTTTTTTTAACAATTCAGTGGGTTTTGCTGTATTCATAAAATTGTGCATCGATCACCCCAGTTTTAGAATATTTTCATCACCCAAAGAGAAACGCTGTACCATTAGCAGTCACTGCCCATTTTCTCCCAACCTCCCCGCCCTGAGCAAGTGCTCGTCTGTCCCCATAGGCGTGCCTATTCCAAACTGATCTGTGCTTTCAAGGGCTCAAGGCTGCTGCTCTATGGAGCTAGTCTGTAAGGAAGCAGGGACGCTGATGAGGAAGGGGAGTGCGGGGGAGCCCCCAAATGCTCTCTGGCAGTGAAGGTGCAGAGAAGTTGTAGGATTCTCGATCCACTGTGAGGCCGGGCTTCCTGATGGGAGAGAGAAAAACAGACGTCAAGACTGACTCTCATTTTCCCGCCTGACCAGCTGGAAGGCTGGAGTCCCAGCTGACGGTCTGCCATGGCAGGGCAGGCTTGTGGAGGAAATTTCAGGAGTTGAGGTGAGAGCAAGTTAAGTTTGAGACGCCCATGGGAGCAAGTGGAGGCGCTGGCCAGACAGGAGGGTGTGGAGCTCAGAGGAGAGGCACGGGCTGGGGATCTGCTGGAGAGTGGTCAGAACGCGGGTTTTGGGAACAGAAGCTTTAGCGGGCTAGGAGGACGATGCGCTCCCCTGCCTCGTGGGATCCAGGGAACTCAGGAGGAACATCTCACTCCAGGGGCCATGGGCATCAAGCTGTCTTGATGGAGATTGGCTGTCTCACCACCGCCAGATAGAAGTGCCATGGGGCCCACTGAGGCAGCCAAGACTAGTATCATGCTTCTACTGTGGCCATGAGCAGGGTGACAGCTGTGAACAGGCCAGGCGGTGTCCGCTGTCCAGGACCTGCGGAGACAGACAACAGATCAACAACTAGAAATCAGATGTCAGTTAATCAGGGGGCTGTGGGAAAACATCAGTCCAGGAAAGGGGCTAGAGAAAGGAGAGTCACCTAGACTTAGAGTCACGGGCTTCCCCTGCAAGGAGATGACAGTTGAGCAGAAGCCCCGATCCCTGGAAAAACTGGAACGTGCAGATATGGTGGGAGAAGTGCTCCAGGCAGAGGGACCGGCAAGTGCAAAATTCCAGACATGCACGTGGGGACAAGCAGGCCCGTGGGGCTGGAGCAGAGGGAGACTTCCATGTGCTCTGGAAGACTGGAGCAGAGCCTTGAGCAGGAAGTGAGGGGTCCCAGGGTTTTCTGGATTGTTCTGTCTGTGGTGTAGAGAATAGAGTGAAGGTGGGCAGCGGTGCAGCCCCTGGGAGCAGAGCCCCAGGCTGGACACACAGGCGAGACACAGCCAACCAGCCAAGCACCAGGCCCCAGCAGACCAACCAGGGGCTAAGAAAATACATTTGGAACTGAGCTATGAGGATTCGATACCCACTTCCCAGCTTTCTGGTCGTGGCACCTTGGGAAACTGGCCTTTCTTCCCTGGCCTCTGGTCCCTGATTTGCAAAAGGAGATGGTTGGATCTCTAAAGTTCCTCCTTCCAGCTCCGATGCTCTATGAGACCATCTTTCCAAGCAGGTGGATTTCCTCTGCCCCTGGGTGAGACCTCAAAGGAAAGGTGATTAGATCAGATATAAGTGGAAGAGGTCCTCAGATGGGGAATTAGGCAAACATCACACTCCTCCCCCTCCCCCCACCCGAGCTCCTTTGAGGCACACCAGGGCTCATACGGATCCGTCCCTTGCTCCCGCCGGCTGCCCACTCAGCACTGGCACCGTAAACCACGAAAGTGTAGGGAGGCAAAAAGAGTTGATGGCATGACAGGCCTGCATCCAGATTTCTGCCCCCTCCACATGTCAAGCAAGTGTGATTTCCTCGCTGAAGCTCTGTTCTCTTTCCTGTGAAATGACGATCATATTACCTGGCCATACATTTGTGAAAATTAAACGACACCAGGCTATAAAGCACTGAGCTCAGAGTCTGGCACGTAGTAGGTGTTCAATAGACCTGAATTCCTTCCACGTCCCCTCCTGCACCAGGAGTGTCTGTCAGCCCCCTCTTGAAATACTTGGGTGGCTTTCCATTGCACTGAGATGAAAATCCACTCCTCCCAGGGCCAGCAAGGCAGAGATCAGGCCCTGCCTCTTTCACCTCGTCTCTTGCCTACCCCCACCTCCTGCCCTTCATGATGTTTAGCTTCCCTTGTCTTCTTTCAGTTCCTCAAACACGCCAAGTTCTTGCCAACTTGCAGACCTTTGCATGTGCCTTTCACTGGCTCTACATGGCCGACTTCTCATCTCTTAGATCTGCTTAAAGGTCACCTCGTCTCAGGAGTCTTTCCCGAGCATCCTCTCAAGTCTGTCCCTGCCTCTCCTTTATCCCGATCATACGCTCAGCTTCACCATGTTAGTGGCCTATCACTTCTTTTGAACACTGCCCCAGACACTCTGGGGCTCCAGCGAGAGCCATAGGCACTGCTCTATTCCTGCCACGTCGAACAGCCCCTGGCACACAGTAGGTGCTTAATAAATGCTCCCTCCCACCTCAAAGACACACTGTAACCACAGTGCTCACATCAGGGCCTGCACCTGCGACACCAAGGCCCTGGGATCAGTGCACAAGTAAACTAGCTTGGGAAAAGGAAACGCCAATACTAAGAAGTAAGGATACTGGAGACCAATGTTTGTTAAAAGTCAGAACGCAGCCCTGGAACAGCCTTCCTCAGGGCTGCAGGGACTGACTGGTCTTTCAGGATTTCCATGGGTATCTGGTGTCGATTTGATTTTACAGCCCACCCAGCTTTCTTCTCTGAGGCCTGCTACACAGCGGCGTTGTAAAAATTCATAATTCAGTTCGCTGTGAAGCCTCTTGCAAGCCTCAAACACACTGAAGCCCGGGGTGTGGCCACGCACAGACAGACACATGCACACACACACGCACACATATCTGAGGTCACAGGATGTGCACCCGTCTTTGCAACACCCTCCCATGTGAGCGATGGAGGGAGGGGCTGACCCGGGGCTGGGACCTTCTTATTTCCAGTCCAGCAGATTTCTTGGAACCTTCTAGGAAGCCACCAAAGACAAAAAGAAGAGGCAAGAATAGAGCCGAGGCGATGCCAAGCCCAAACTGAAACAAAAATTTAAGAAAGCCATATGTTTAATATTGCCTTTTTAATTGAAAAGACAATGTACCATAATTTTTCAAAATATTTTAAAACCTAAAAATCACCCAAGCCCTACACCAGTTACCCCCCTCCCAAACCAACAATTGTTTTCAGCCGGGCACAGCCCATCCCGCCTGCAGCCCCAGACAACCCCCCTTTCCCTCCAGTGAGCTGCCATGATGGTGAGTATGCCTTTCAAGAACATTACATTTTAAAATGGAAATGTTAAAAAAAGAAAAGAAATGCAAATGGAAATGTTGGCTACACCCTGTTTTCATTCCTTTGAATGGGTGGTAAGGAGTCAGCCTACAGATGTCGTGCTATACACCGTCCTCCATTTGGTGTGTGTGGCACAATGTGTGATACGTGTGTGTGCATGTGCGTGGCCCGGGAGCGTGTGGGGGTGTGGAGAATGCGTGGAGTATGTGTGTATATGGGAGTGTGTGTGTGGTGTGTGTCATGTGTGTATATTGTGTGGTGTGTATGGTGTGTGTGTGGCACATGGTATGTGTGTTGTAAGTGTGTGGTATGTGGTATGTGGTATATGTGTGTTGTGTCATGAGTGTGTTGTGTGTGTGTGCTGTGTTGCAAGTGTATGTGCTGTGATATCAGTATGTAGTGTGAGATGTACGTTATGTGGTGTGTGTGATGTGTGTAGTGCGTGTGGTGTATTGTGACTTGTGTAGTATGTGTTGTGAGGCATGGTATTTGGGTTGTGAGTGTATCTGGTGTGTGTGTGTGTGTGTGTGTGTGTGTGTGTGGCATGGGGGCTGTGAGGGGCGGAAGGATATGTGAGTGTGTACATATACGTGAGCGCGTGCGTGGTCAGTGTGTGTGGGTGTGTGTGGTGTGTGTGAGCACGTCCGCCGTGGGAGGCAGGTCCGCTGTGGGAGGCACCGCCAGCTCCCCGCAGGCGCTCCCCGGCAGGCGGAGACCCGGCCTGGCTCGGGACAAACGCTGAGACCTGAGTGCTCGTTCTGTGCGCAGGTGTCGGGAAGAGAGGGCCCGGCTGCAGGCAGAGCTGGAGCGCAAGCAGCAGGAGGCCGAGAGGAGGGACGCCGTGTACGAGGAGGAGCTTGGAGGGCAGCGGGACCTGGTCCGCGCCGTGAAGATGAGGGTGCTGGAGCTGATCCAGTAAGGGCGGACGCGGCGGGGCAGGGGTGTGGAAGGGGGGTTGGCGTGGGTTGTAGAGACCGGGGAATGAAAATTCTACTCCACTAAGCACTATCAAGCAGGGTTCTGAACCTTTTATGTATGCTAATTCATCTCCTTCTTTTGGCCACCCCAGCTGTTCTCCTCATTTTATAGATGAGGAAATTAAGGGTCAGAGAGGCCAATGTGGCCAGCAAGGACACACAGCATATAAATTAGAGAGAGTCTGGCTCTCAGGCACGCCACCACTCCCACCCACCCCCACATACACATACACCTACTAAGGTTAGGGGAAAGGAAAGGAGCCCATGGAAGGAGAAGGAATTGAGAGAAGGGGGAGGTTAACCAAAAGCTAATCGTATGTCCTGTACCTGACTGCCTGCTGGACTTCCGCAGACCCCTGGGCCTATGGGCCGTCCTGGGTCAGCTGTCCTAGGTTCCAGAGGCTGAGCTCGCCAGGATCCAGTCCAAACCACTAAGCCTGGTTTCTGCCCTTCAGGCTAGTGGGGAGCTAATGTTATACTTTATCCCAGCTCAGGAAGCAGGACATCATTGGACTCAGGTTCCATTAGAATTGGAAGGTCGCTGAGGAATCATCTAAATCCTCTTGCACAAAATCCAGGTGATATTAAAGATGAGAGAAGAGAGATGTCAACCTGGAAAGAGCAAAGAATTTAAGGAATGATCTCCTCCAAGGAACTGTCAACTGGGAGAAAGGGAATATGTAAAAAATTAGCTGTATGTCTCACAAAAGAATTTAAGGTAGCCAACAATAAAAGACATATATATATGTGTATGTATATATATATATATACATACATATATATATGTGTATGTATATATATATATATACATACACATATATATGTACACATGTGTATATATGCATATATATATATACCCATGTGTATATATATGACATATATATATATATGATTGTTAAAGAAAAATAGATGAAATGGAAGAGGAAAAATATATACTCTCAAGGTATTAGGATAAGGGTTAGGGTTGAAATTTAACTCTGAGCATCTTGGCAGCTGAATCAAAAATGGAAACCCGGAAAGTTGCCTAAGTGTCACTAGGCATTCCAAGGAAGTACACCAGTGCATCAAGAGAGAAAAATGCTTTTCCTCATGTTAAAGAAACTCATCACAGGATCCCAAACTATATAATATAATGTCCCTTGCAGAAGCATCATGGAAAATCTGGCCCTATGCAAAAAGAAGGGGGGAAGCCATAGAGGCTGACTTCTGCATCAAGATGGTAGACGGACACAACACATCACCTCTTTTCCATCCTGAGATCTCACTAGAATGATGGTAAAGAAATAAGGAAATAAAACTTATAATAGAGAGAAAGGTGGAGGAGCCAACCACAGAGAAGAGTTTCTGGTTTCCAGAAACCGGAAAATGGATGAAAAAACAGATACTGGATTTAGCCCAAGTTAGAACTTCAGGGCCCAGAGACTCCAGGAACACAGATGGCAGAAATGAGACGAGGGACAGAAATCAGGGAAATTAACTGATAAAGTCATTAGAAAGAGCAGTGAACACTCCCTGCTTTCTGCCTGCCTCCCCAACTACAGAATATCAACCCTCAGGGATCTATCTCCCAGGCAAATAATTAAAACATCCTTCTCTAAAAAAAGAAAAAAAGAAAAAAAAACGCTAGATGCCCCCAAATAAAAGAGCGGTATGTTCTGACATTTGACAGTCCGTGGGGCAGGTAGCTCCCTGCTCAGTCCTTCCTAAAGGGAAGCCGTAAGCCAACCATCCCTGTCCACTACTTAAAGCTCCAGCAGCTTAAACATGAAATGGTAACCAGAGATCCCCAGATGTTTGAGAAGAATCTAGAACATAAAAGGGAGCGACAAAGATAAACAAAAAGATCCGTCTCCTGTGAAACAAGACGCTGCAGAGCGTAACCGTCAAAGGATGAGACATGTTCTTGGAAAATAAAATATCGCTCACAGTTTTTTTATCATAAGGATTGGAAAAGAAAGAGGAGTCAGTCTCTCAGGACATAGAGTGAAAGGCAGGAAGACATGGAATATGTAAGAGAAACAATCGCAAACATGATGAAACAATCCAGGAGTTTCACTATCTTCTCCAACTGACAAGAATTCCAAAGGAGAGAATAAAATCGAGGAGATTATCAGATAAAAAGATGAGAGACTTTCCCAGCTCTGAGGGTCACAGGTCTTCAGATGTAAAGATCTCACTTGAGTGAGCAGTACAACAAGCGAAAGGAAGGGAAATGTACATCGAGATACATCATTGGGAAATCTCTGTAAAATAAAGGCATGGACAATATACTCAGACACGTCACTTATAAAAGAAGTAGGACACAGAGAAACATGTTAAGGATCAATGGTGCTTGGGTGGCTCAGTTGGTTAAGCATCCAACTCTTCATCTTGGCTCAGGTCTTGATCTCAGGGTCGTGAGTTCAACCCCTGCATTAGGCCCCACACCGGGTGTGAAGTTTACTTAAAAAAAGAAGAAGAAGAAGAAGAATCAATGCAGTCATACTTTAAAGTTCTAAGGAAAGACAGCTTTTGCCCTAGAATTCTAAGTCCAGCCAAATTATGAAGCGAGTAGGGAAGGTGATGCAGGAAAGACGTTTTTCAGAAAAACAGATCACAGAAAATGTACCTCCCACATAGCCTTTCTTGAGAAGTTAATTAAGGATGTACTTCAGAAAAACAAGGAAGTAAGCCAAGAAAGAAGATGTGGAATTCAGGAAACAGTCACGGTAGCCTAGGAGAGAAGTAAAGGGAATTCCCAAGATGACAAGAGGACAGCAAGCCCAGGGATCAGTATGTCCAGGCTGTAGGAGCAGTATTGAGGACCAGGAGGAAAGTCTCTGGGGAGAAAGAGAATCAATAGAATACCTGATATGATGAAGAATTTGTTGGAGAGAGGGAATAATTAGGCTATGTTAAAGGCAAGTCATGCAAGGGGCAAAGAAAGGTAATTGGAAAGTCCTGGAAAACCAGAAACTTTCCAAGAAAGGAAATGTTTAGAACACATCTTAGCTCTCCTTGAAGCAATATGCGTATATGTTGTCTAATAATGTAAATAGTATTAATAGATTTTTTAATGTTAGAATCAAACTAAAGACCAAGCACAGAAAACAACTGCAATTATGGAACAAATGTAAATGTTATCACCTAAGCATTATTAAGTATAGGATGGAATCCAATAGAACTTTCTGTGAGGATGGAAATGTTCTATATTTGCCCTCTCCAATATGGTGGCTACCAGTCACATGTAGTGACTTGAGTACTTCAAATGCGTCTTGTGTGACTGAAGAACTGAAGTTCTAATTTTAGTTCATTTTAGTTGAATTAAATATAAATTAAAGTAGCCAGATATGGCTAGTGGCTACCGTAGTGGATGTTGCAGGAAAAGATAAGTAGGAGGTGGGCAAAGGAGGCCCCCTGAAGAGGAAGAGATGCTGGCATCATATTACAGAATGGCAGTCAGGATGCTATCTGTGCTTATAGGATGAGTGAGAAATAAATGTGTGAGTATATTCCGCAAAACTACAGTAGCAAGAGAGGAACCAACAATAGGGATATTCTGGGGAGGAAGGAGGTGGAGTTAGTGGGGATGGTACTAAATAAGCTGACTCCCTGACGTCAAGGTGAGGAGCTCTGTAGATGTTCTGTCTTGATACACCAAGAAGAGAGGATATGAGCATATTACTTAAGTGTGGAAGTAACATCAAGGAGAAAAAGTATACGAAGTGGTTTGCCACTGAGATTGGAAGAAGTGGGGAGGGTGTCTATTTCCGTTTGGTATAAGTTCTTCTGTACTGTTGGATTTTTAAGTCATGTGTATGTATCATTTTGACCAAAAAAAATCCTTTTTTTAAAAGAGGGAGACATAGGGGGAGGGGCAGAGGGAAAGAGAGAGAAAATCTTTTTTTTTTTTTAATGATTTTTTATTATATTATGTTAGTCACCATACAGTACATCCCCGGTTTCCGATGTAAGGCTCGATGATTCATTAGTTGTGTATAACACCCAGTGCACCATGCAATATGTGCCCTCCTTACTACCCATCACCGGTCTATCCCATTCCCCCACCCCCCTCCCCTCTGAAGTCCTCAGTTTGTTTCTCATAGTCCATAGTCTCTCATGTTTCATTCCCCCTTCTGATTACCCCCCCTTTCTTTATCCCTCTCTTCCCCTACCGATCATCCTAGTTCTTATGTTCCATAGATGAGAGAAATCATATGATAGTTGTCTTTCTCTGCTTGACTTATTTCACTTAGCATTATCTCCTCCAGTGCTGTCCATGTTGTAGCAAATGTTGAGAACTCATTCTTTCTGATAGCTGAGTAATATTCCATTGTATATATGGACCACAACTTCTTAATCCAGTCATCCGTTGAAGGGCATCTCGGCTCCTTCCACGATTTAGCTATTGTGGACATTGCTGCTATGAACATTGGGGTGCATATGGCCCTTCTCTTCACTACGTCTGTATCTTTGGGGTAAATACCCAGTAGTGCAATGGCTGGATCATAGGGTAGCTCAATTTTTAACTTTTTAAGGGACCTCCACACTGTTTTCCAGAGTGGCTGTACCAACTTGCATTCCCACCAACAATGTAGGAGGGATCCCCTTTCTCCACATCCTCTCCAACAATTGTTGTTTCTTGCCTTGTCTATTTTTGCCATATCAAAATACCAAGGACATTTTTCAAAGAACTGGAACAAACAGTCCTTAAATTTGTATGGAAACAGAAAAGGCCCCGAATCTCCAAGGAACTGTTGAAAAGGAAAAACAAAGCTGGGGGCATCACAATGCCGGATTTCGAGCTGTACTACAAAGCTGTGATCACAAAGACAGCATGGTACTGGCACAAAAATAGACACATAGACCAATGGAACAGAATAGAGAGCCCAGAAATGGACCCTCGGCTCTTTGGGCAACTAATATTTGATAAAGCAGGAAAAAACATCCGGTGGGAAAAAGACAGTCTCTTCAATAAATGGTGCTGGGAAAATTGGACTGCTACATGCAAGAGAATGAAACTTGACCACTATCTCACACCATACACAAAAATAAACTCCAAATGGATGAAAGACCTCGATGTGAGACAGGAATCCATCAAAATTCTAGAGGAGAACATAGGCAACAACCCCTACGACATCGGCCAAAGTAACCTTTTTCATGACACATCCCCAAAGGCAAGAGAAACAAAAGATAAAATGAATTTATGGGACTTCATCAAGATTAAAAGTTTCTGCACAGCCAAGGAAATAGTCAGAAAAACGAAGAGGCAGCCCACGGAATGGGAGAATATATTTGCAAATGACACTACAGATAAAGGACTGGTATCCAAGATCTACAAAGAACTTCTCAAACTCAATACACGAGAAACAAATAAACAAATCAAAAAATGGGCAGAAGATATGAACAGACACTTTTCCAATGAAGACATACAAATGGCTAACAGACACATGAAAAAATGTTCAAAATCATTAGCCATCAAGGAAATTCAAATCAAAACCACACTGAGATACCGCCTTACGCCAGTTAGAATGGCAAAAAAAGAGAGAGAAAATCTTAAGCAGGCTCCATGCCCTGCTCAGAGCCGATCTCACAAAACCCTGAGGTCATGACCTGCCCGAAATCAAGAGGCGGAGCTTAACTGACTGATCCACCCAGGTGCCGCCTAAACATCCTTAAACACACACACACACACACACACACACACACACACACACACACACACACAGTGAGGATAGTTTTGCAAGAGTGTAGCATACATAACTAGAAGGGGATTTGTATGAAGTGCCAAATAAAAGCTAAGGGCATTATAAGAAACTGCTGGGAGCTTCTACAATCAGGGAGCACTCCTTGGAGGAGGTGGGATATGAAGGTTATGTTGGACGAGGGGGACCCGGGCATCACCATCCATCTTCCCAAAGACTACAGCCTCCCTCATCTTGTGTGTGTGTGTGTGTGTGTGTGTGTGTGTGTGTGTGTGTGTGTCTTTCATGGTCTCTTTATTTCTGTCTTTATCACTACATCTCTTTCTGTCTCTCCATCTTTCTCTATATTTGTCTCTCCCTTTCCCTGTGTGTCTCTGTGTGTCTCTGCATCTTGTTCTCTTGGTCTTTCTCTCTCTCTCTCTCTACATTTATCTCCCCATCTACCTCTCTGTGTGTCTCTCTTTATCTCCCTCTCCGACTCCCTGACTTCCTTTCTCTCTGACCATCCTCTCTGTCCCTCTTTGTCTCCCTCTCATTTTCTATGTCTCCGTGTTTCTCTTTCTCCCCCTCTTGGTCTCTCCATCTTCCGGTCTCGTGTGCGTCTCCCACCCCCATCCACCCATCAGAGAGAAGGATGACCTGTGGCAGAAAGCCCAGCATCTGTCTTCCATGGCCCCCGGATGCTGCGTGGACTGCAGCAAGATCTTTGGCCGGCTGTCTCGGCGGTACCCGTGCAGGTAATGGGGAGGGCACAGAAGCCTTGGTCTGGGACAAGCGCTGCTTCTACCAGCCCACAGCGCTCTGCCCCTGCTGGGAAGGGAGGGACATAGGAACTGAGGGTTTATGAAAGCTACTTAGAGCCGGCCACTCACTTTACACAACACTTAGCATAGACATGAACCAGAACAGGGGAAAGGGGTCAGACAAGCAGCAGTGTCTGGAAGATGGGACTGTGCAATCCTTCCGAGAAGAGACATGAACAGGCTTCTGGAATGGGAGGAGATCTCCAGTACAGAGGAAGCGGCTCTCTTCACCTTCCTCTGGGAACAGGGTGGCAGGACAAGCCGTGGGAGAGAGGGAAGGGGGCCAGCAGGAGAACCTACCATTTGGATTTAAAGGACTCTGGAGGGGGTGGGGCATTGAGACACCTTTTAGGAAAGGGGAGGCCTCCTTGGACAGACCCAGGGCTGCTCTGCTGGGAGATAAGGAACAGTGCATGCTCAAACCCCATGCTCCCCTCCCCGCCACACACCCATGAGCTCCCCACTCTTCCCACTCTGCTCCCAGGCTCTGCGGAGGCCTGGTTTGCCATGCCTGCTCTGTGGATTACAAGAAGAGAGAGCGCCGCTGCCCACCCTGCTCCCAGAAGGGAGACGCTCAATCCAACTGATGGGATCACCTGGGTCGGGCCACCCACCGCCACCCCAGCCAGCTTCCTCCCTCCGCCCTTCCCACCCCTGTGGTCTGACCAGTACTGCCCTCTAGAAGTTGGTGATCTAAGGTGAACAGCACTTGTGTGCACATCTGCAGTGTGGAGAGTGGAAGCTGCCGGCTCGCAGGCAGGAGACAGGAGGCCGGTTGGAGCCCTGCATCCCCCACCCATGAGCGGGGCGGCTTGAGAAAGCTCACAGCTGTCCGGGCTTCTTCTGTCAGGAAGGGCGCCAGGCACCATCCTCCCTAAAGGCCCTCCAGGCTCAGAACATCCTGGGCCAAGAAGAAGACCCAGGGGCCCTGACATTTCTCCGCACCCCCACCTCACCCAGCCCACCATTCACCACACTTGGGAGCATCCTGTCTGGAGTGGGCTTTGAAGGTCTACTTTTGCTGTTGCATTTTTAACAGCTTTCTTGAGGTCCTATTGACATTGACCACACTTCGCATAAATCGCACAATTGGATGAGTTTGACTGTAATGTACACCCATGAAACCATCACCATATTCACAATAATGAACACAGCCATCATCCCCAGAGTCTCTTCATGCCCCTTGTAACCTCCCCCCTCCTCCTCCCAAGGCAACCACTTATCTGCTTTCTACCCCTTAGACCCTAGTTTTCCGGAATTTTATATAAACGGAATCATAGAGTACGCACTCTGTATTGTCTGCCTTCTTTCACACAGCGGACTTATTCTGGGGTTCACGCATGTTGGTGGACATATCGACAGTCCCTATTTACCGTTAAGTAGAACTCCACGGCATGGAGAGACCACACTTCTGTTTACACACTCATGTTGCCAGACATTTGGATTGTTTCCAGTTAGAGGCTGTGACATGTACGTTTCCTGCGATCAGCTGTGTACAAGTCTTTGTACAGACATTTGCTTTTATATCTCTTGGAGAAATACCTAGGAATGAAATGGCCAGGTCCTATGATAGGCATATGTGTAACTTTTAAGAAACCGCTGAGTTGTTTCCCAAAGAAGTTGTGCGTGGTCCCCTCCCACCGGCAGTGTTTGGGAGTCCCCGATGCTCCCCAGAGCACAGACATGGGGCTTGGGCCTCTCTCTCCTTTCCTTCCACAACCGCTGTGGTGACTCGGTCGGTCCCAAGTGGTGAGTGCCCGGGGGGGAGGGGCCGAGACCAGCCGACTCTCCATGCAGTGCTCACTCAGCTACATTTTCATGAAGACGGTGGAGGAGGACTCGTGTAGCTCCACGGTACAAGATCATATCCCCTGCCTGCCTGAGAAGTCGTATGTAAATTCTGTGTCATTCCCTGGGCACCCGATTGTGGTGCTTCTGAGAATACCAGTTCAGAAGAAGCGTGGGCCCCACTCTGTATCAGGGGATTAGCTGCCCTATCTGAGCTCCAGGGCAGACTTTGTGGCCCCAAACAGGCATGCGTGCTATGATTCCCATCCCCTTCGCCTCACACAGACCTCCAGAGCCTCTGCAGTGGTTGGGCAACCCTGTGGCTCTGGCCAGCGCCTGTGCACCGCCTCTTGGGGTCAGGGCCACCCAGAGTTGCATCCATTACCATTGCATGGAGCAAGAGTTTTGCAATAGCAGTTCCTGCCCTGGAGAGCCGGGTGAGAACTTCTCCTTAGCAAAGGCTGCAAAAAAGGTGAGGGGCAGGGAATGGAGGGAGCGGCGGGGGGCAGGGCTGGGGCTCTGGTGCAATCAGGGCAATAGAGTCACCCCTCCCCTAAAGGGCAGCAGCCCCTTCTTGAGGGTCCGATTTGCTCAGAAACTTTTATTAGGGCAAGGTTCATATTCTAGTGGCAGACATCATGTTCTAGGAGAACCCCAGTGCTGAGCGCACGTCTGCCTGAAGAACTGCGGGAGCGAAGAGACCTAGCAGAAGCCAATGTTCAAAGAGGAGGCAAAGAGTTCTGTTCCTGGACCAGAACTCAACCAAAGGAAATCAGGGGCCGGGAATGGGGGAACTTAACCTTCTCCCCGTCTGGGAGGGACAGAAGGACAATGCTGATGACCAGCTTCTAGCTCCACACTGCCCCCCCAAAGAGTCCCCACCAAGTCCAACGAAGAGCACAAAAGCTCCACAAAGACATGAGAGGATTGGGAGAAGTTTCCACAGTCACCACAGGCCACCCCGGTGCTGCAAGGGCGTCGGTCCTTCAGCAGTGACTGCAGAGCGCGTGACTAGCACAGCAGCACCCAGAAGAGCTCCTGGGGGACACTCCCAATGGACTCCCTCAAATTCCCGGGAAAACCTTATTGGGGGGCAGGGGGATGAAGCCCTGCATGAGCACAGGGAGTCTCAGCCAGTGTAATTTAGCACCCTGCTATTGATGGGACCTTGTTTATGCTCACAGGCTGGGGATGCCCCGGAAAGTTTGGGCGACATAATTATTTCTTTAAATTAGATGTCACTCGGATCCTCCACTACACATGAGTTCCCCCACCCTGTCAATTCGTTCGGTGCTCAACGAAATGACATGAAGCACCCAGGACATGCCCAACACTGGGATGAGATTTTTATCATAGATTTATCATATTTATGTATTTTATTTATATATTTTTCTAAATTATATATCATATATTTGTATATAATGTTTATATATTATATATAAAAGCTATAAAATCCCTCCTTTTAAGAACCTCACAGTGGCGAGGAGGGAGCTGCCGAGCTGATTACAAATCCCCGGAGTAACTGAAGCCCTGATAGAGATAAGCCCCGGGGCGCGGACACACCGCACCGAGAGAGGGCTGCCATCCCTGGAGGTCAGGACCGCGCTGAATCTTAAAGGAAAAAGGAGAGCTGGCCAGACCAAGAGGGTAGGGAAGAGCATTCCAAGGGGAAGGGAAATGCATGCCAGGCTCTGCGGGGGGAACCAAACAGCTCTGCACGCAGTTCGCTGTGGTTGTAGTTGAGAGGTTGGGGGGGGGCCTTCTGGAACAAGGCTGGGTAGGTACACAAGGTCAGAGGAAGAGGCACCAGGCGCCCAGGTCAGGAGACTGACTCCACCCGAGGACCATGCAGGTCCTCCAAGGGTTTTAAAAGGAAAAGTACACGACCGAATTCACACTTCGGGAAGATTGTTCTGGGAGCAGAGTGGAGGATGGTCTGAGGGGGAAAGACTTGAGGCAGAGATGAGTTAGACTCACCCTCTCCCCGCCCCCCCAGCTCATGCCCACTCTCTCCCTTTGTCTCTCTCAAATAAAAAATCTTTAAATATAGACGCATTTAATTCACAGGACAACACTATGCAGTAGGTGCTTCACTAGCCCCATTTTACAGATGATGAAACTGAGGCCCTGTGAGACTGAATGACTTGCCCAAGGTCTGCCGTCCAGCTCCGGAATCCATGCTCCTGCAGGCGCGTTGCAGTAGTTCAGGCGTGAGAGAGTGAAGGGTTGCCTAACGCAGTCGCTGAAGATGGTGAGGAGGAGATAATCAAGAGGGATGCTAAACAGATAGCCTCGCGCAAGGGGCGTGCCAGGGGCAGGCCATTTCCCGTTGGCGGGAGGCCCGGCTGGGAGGGTGGGGCCAGAATTCCAAGAGACAGGTTTCTACCTGCTGAGCTTGTAGCACCTGTGGGACCTCAGGGGAAAGGTCAAGAGGCGGCTGCGTGAGGAGTGTGAGCTGCAGAGAGAAGTTTAGGAAGCCGGTCGGGCGCTGAAGGTGTGGGACACCCTGGTATTTACTGGGTGGTGGCTGAAGCCAAGGGAGCAGGTGGGCTGGCCTGGGGAGGGCAGGGAGAGAAGAGCACCAATGCAGAGCCCCAAGGAACCTCCAGATTTGAGAAGTGAATGGAGAACTAAAGCCACAAAAGGAGACTAAGTTCAGGAGACATAAGAAAAGAATGAGGTCAGTGGGAATACATGCTGCCGAGGTCATATGAGACTTGAACAATAACCATTTCACCATAAACACAGTGACAAGGCATACAGCAGGCTGGGAGAAAATATTTTAACATAATTGACAAACATGAGATAGCATGAGTAGATAGGGCAGCAGGCCCTTCTATGAACGGCCAATGCGAGAATAAATTGGTACAGTCTTTTTGTCTATCGAAGCATAGTTGATACACAATGTTATATTAGTTTCAGGTATACAACAGAGTGACTCGACAACTCTGTACATTATGCCGTGCTCACCTCCGTGACCGTAGTCACCATAAGCTGGTACGACCTTATCAAAATGTAAATGTGCACAGATATGACCCGGCAAAATTACACTCAAGCTACACAAACAATCATACAAGTTCCCAAAGACCTACATCCAAAGATGCTCATAGTAAGACTTAAATATTCAACCATAAGGTAACCATCAGGTCAATCACGAAGGCTCCGCACCATGGACTGGTCTGTTGTCAGTGGAAAGAGTAAGGCGGGGCTCTGTGCACACCCAGGACAGCATGCTAAGGTGCAGAATGATGTAACTAGGTCAATGTCATATGTTTTAGGGGGAAAAGGAAGGAAAACATGTCTGTCTATGCATGGGGGGGAAGGTCTGGAAAGATGGACACAAGATATGTGTGAATCTAAGGATGGAAAGGAGTCCTTCCAGTTCGACTTAGGTGCTGTCATTGGTAATGTTGGCAAGAGCTGTCTCCGCAGAGCGGCGGGAAGGGAGCCGGCTCCAGAGGGCTGAGCGGTGAACGAGAGGAGGGGGTGTGGAAGCAGCACTTTCTCTAGAAGTCCAGCCGTGAGGAGGGCGCTGGGGGCGTAGGAGCTGGAGGGGTCCTACAGCAGAGGGAGGGGGAGAGAGACGTGAGCAAGCTCATGGAAAGAGATTGCAGATGGGGCAGAAGAGCCAGGAGGCAGGACCCTAGAGGATGTGAGAGGCAGGGTGTCCCACAGCCAGGGCAGGAATTCACCGGAAAGAGAAGGAGGGACACTTCTCACGCTTCCCCTAGAAGGAAGGAAGAAAGTGTGCAACAAGTGCAGGCAAGTCCGTTCCCCGGGGACTGGGGTTGCCTGCATCTTCCTTGTAAAGAAGGAGGTGCAGGTTTGAAATGCTCAGAGACAGAGGTGGACCAGCCACACCTCCACCCTCAGACTGGCAGGCTCCTCCAGAAGCCCTCAGACAGGTAGGTGTGCAAATCCCCAGTGCTCATCACAGACTCTCCAGGCGGATCCTTGGCCTGGAGTCAGAGTCCCAGGACAGACCTCACCGCTCCTCTGAGAGGATGCCTCCCCTGGTGGGCCTCCTGGAGTTCACCCTGGCGACCCCAGGTCGGACATTTCGCTATAAAGTCTGCTTCGCTTTTTTTCTGCTCAGCAGTGCTGACTGCTCCCAAGTCCCGAGTCATAGAGGAGGTATCCGTGGCCGCTCCAACCACAACAGCAGCTGTCGCGGCAAATAGCAGGTAAGTGAGCTGTTCGGTGTTAGGGCTCGTGTCTGATGGAACGTCAGTCTCCTCTCTGAGCCCCCTGAGAACCGACGTGTTGGACTACAGAAACGTAGAGCTAAAGAGAACGAAGTCTTCACCTAGACAGCATGGCACGAAAGAACTTTCTGCAGTCCCTGGAGTGTTCTCTCTCTGCACCGTCCAATATGGTAGCCACTCCTCACATATGGCCCTTGAACCCTTGAAAGCCGGCCGGTATGACTGAGGAACTACAGTTTTCGTTCCATTTCAACTAAATTTAAGTAGCTACATATGTCAAGTGGCTACCATATCATCTCATATCAGATCTAGAACAATCGCCTCACTTTCCAACAGACCGCATCAAGGCCCGGAGAGAGTCGACTTGCCCGAGCTCATCCTTACCATCAACAGCGGGACCAGCCGGTTCTTTAGTCACCCCACCATCCGTATGCAGGTGGTGGGTTCCCGGGAAATGAAATCAATCTAATGAAAATCAAGAAGTGAGCCGGTGGGGAAATGACAAATCTGGGCTCCCCTTTCTACACCTTTTTATTCCATTGTCTGGGACAGAGAGGTTCCTAACCGAGCTCAGACAGCAGAGGCTAAGATCCAGCCCCCTTGTTACAGGGGACAGAACACAGGATTTGAGGTCAGGTAAAAACAGTTCTTAAAAACTGTTTAAAACCCAGTTCCCTGTGTCACTCTGATGAAGTTGCTTAACTCCCAGAGTCCGGTTTCCTCATTCAGAAAGTGCATACTTCACGGCTTTGTTGTGAGGATTCAATATGTACAAATTCTTTTTTTTTTTCAAGATTTTATTTTTAAGGAATCTCTACACCCACTGTGGGGCTCAAACTCACGACCCCAAGATCAAGAGTTGCATGCTCCCCCCACTGAGCCAGCCAGGCACCCCTAAATGTACGAATTCTGAAAAACACTTTTTCCAGAAGCTGGACCCTAGTAGGCACCCAACATTACCGTTAATGTGACTATTGTTATCCAGGCCGGAGCCAGTGAAGATATCCATCAAAGTCAGCCTGGAAAGCGGACCTGCTGCTTTCCCTTCCTTGGGGGGTGTAGGGGGACAGACATCACGACACTAGCCGACGAACTGCTCCAGAAATGAAGATCACCACAACGAACGCCGACACCATGCTTATTGTACCTCTTAAGTGCTTCACGGGTCATCCCTCATTTGATCCTTAGCACGACCGACGAGTTACATGTTATCATTGGCCTCATTTTACAGCTGAGCCAACCGAGCGTCGGAAAGGGAAAGTCACTGGCCCCGAACTGCTTGGCTCGCTGACTCCTCTTTCCTGTGCCTCTCTCCGTGTGTAACAAGCCTCTGTCTGGTTTTAGCATCGCCTGGCCAGGAGTCACTGCCTTCATCTCCAGCATGGGAAAGACAGAAGTGACAAAGAATATTTGCTAAACAGTTGGACTCAAAGGTTCTTTCCCAGGGGTAGGCAAGTTTGTTGCAGGCTTCGAGCACCCTGGGACGCAGGGAGCAAGAGGCGTAGTGAAGGGGCTGGAGGCACGGTTTGCTGGGGCGGGGGCTTGGGAGGGAGCCGTGAGTTAGTGTTCACTGTTCTGCCTGTATTTATCCTTTCCACTGTAATCAGTGGCAAATGTGACAAAGATACATTCTTAGTGTCGCTCAACACTGCTTTCGAAAATGTGTTTGGACTTGGATAAGATGCGAATTTTCTCCAAAAGGCTTTCTTTCCAAATCAGATGGTCTGGGCTCCAAAGGCGGCAGCTACTGCCGACCCAATCCCAGGTATACAGGCCAAGAAAGAAGAGCAATGCCCCTCGGGGGGCTCCTGGTCAGAGCAGATGGTCGGACAGGGAGGTGAAAGACAAGAGAAGTGAGTGGAGCCCCCGCTTGGGGGTGGGGGTTCTCGAAGGGATGTGACATGGAGAAGGAATCCATGAGGCTTTAAGGGCTCCAGGGGTAAATGGGGTGGGGACAGGGGGCCTTGGGTCCAGGCTCGCCAGAAGCTCAAGTTCCATCTCTGTCGTCTTCACGAGCTGCTCTCCTTTGAGCTGGGAGAGATGTTCAAGAGCAGGAGGGCTGCTGGCTCCCGAGCAGGGGGCAGCCAGAGGCAGCTGGAGTGTGGGGAGAGTCAGACAAGGCAGCTGAGAAAGCCAGGGACTGCTGAGACCAGGGCAGAGATGACAGCAATCCGGGCCATCCTGGGCAAACCGCTGCCTCTGTGTGGGCCTCAGTTTGCTCATCTGTGAAATGGAAAGATTGGCTAGAAAACACCACAGGTCCCTTACCAATATGAAACTCTACCAGTTCAGAAAATGACTCGTGATCCAAGAGCTGACCTGGGAATTAATTATTCAAGCTATCAAAAGCATCCAGCAGCCTCAGGACTCCACCCTAGTATTGACCAATCTAATCCACCGCTCACTTCCTCCACTCTCTTCTCACCACCACCGCCGGGTCAGTCAGGCACATCTGCTCTCCTGGACGGGTCCTACAGGTGAAAGGTCCAGACTCCTGGTAAGTCTTGGAACACCCACCCTTTTCACCTTCCAGAATGTCTCTGTTCTCTGTCCCCTTTGACCCCCAGACTCCGTTGACCCCAGACATCTCTCCCTGCCCTGGGGTGGGCTTCATTCCTCTTAAGGCCTCCCTATCCCCAAAGGGAGAGCCCCTGCCCCTCTTCCTTACACCTCTCTCTGACAACCACTTAGGGCAACTCTCTGCCTGGCCCCTCCCTTCCTGACTCAGCCAGCTCTCCTGCTTTGGCTAGGACTGGGTCTAAGGAAGGGCCAGATGTTGCCTAGCCCCTCCTCCCCTATATTGAATGCAAATTTGTGTGGATTGTATTTATAGAGAGAAAGGATGCTAGACCTGTATTAAAATGACAATTTTCTATTGTTATTGAAAAGATGGCCTTCAATGTTTGCGATCTTGTAAATGTCTCCGTTGTATAGCATTTTCATAAAATAAATTAGAATCATCCCATCCAGGGGCCTCTGGGTGCCTTTAGCTCAGGGCATGATCCCGGAGTTCTGGGATCGAGCCCCACGTCGGGCTCTTCCACTGGGAGCCTGCTTCTTCCTCTCTCCCTCCCCTCCCCCTGCTTGTGTTCCCTCTCTTGCTGGCTGTCTTTCTCTCTGTCAAATAAATAAATAAAATCTTTAAAAAAAAAAAAAGAATCATCCCATCCATAGAGTTTCTGAACGGCCGTGAGGCTTTAAGGGTCTGGCCATTGCACTCAAAGAGGGAATCTCCCGCTTGTTCACCAAGAACATGACCAAGGGGTCAGTAGAAGTCAGCTAGTTCAAGCGTGGTTGGTTTATCATTCCTGCAAGGGCTGTTTCGTTCATTCTGGGCCTGCAGAATAGATAAGAAAGCAACGCACAAAATATCAAGCAATAGGGGTTAACTGTATACAGCCTGACTTCATGAGATCTCAAAAACTTAGCTTACAAATGTATTTCAAATTTATTTAATATATGAGGTACAGTTTGGTTTCTTTTAATGAAGCAGGTCTGTGCACTGTAAGTAGCACGTGCAGCCGTCCACACCTCCATGGAATCCTGGAGGCAGCATTTGTAGGCTCTGTGACCAGGGGCTGGTGTCTGAGCCCGTCTGTGCCTGTCTTCTCACCTGTAAACGGGGGCTGAGCATATCCACCTGTAACCCTCCAGGAGGTCATGTACCTAGGAGGCACAAAGCAGACCTCAGAGAGGTCAACTCCCTTCCCTTAGTCTGTCCCTTTCACTGTCAACCCATCCTCCCTAGAGATTGGTAAACTGGAAAAACCGCAAACATCCACAAAGTGTTGTCCCCCCAGGGGCCGGAGGTCACTGCCCTGGCTTGCTTCTCTTGCCCGAGTTCTCCACCTCCTGTCCTGACTTGCGGGGTCTCCCCCTGGACCCTCAAGCCAATCCTTCGTGCCTGGGAGCAGGAGCTCACCCGTGTACCCCCAGCCCATCCCCTGCACAGCTGAGCACCGGATTATCCAGAATGAGGACTTATCAGAGAAGTACGCTTGGCTGCTGCTATCTCCTGATAGGGCAGTTTCTGCCGCCACCCCAGCCCTGCGTTCTCACCGTCAGTGCTCCTAAATGAGGGGGTCTCCTCTCTATGGACACAAGCTCTCTGTCCCATCATGCTCTCCACCCACTCTCAAAACTGGGCCTTCTCTTAGGTCATTTCTTCCCTTGAGAGTATCTCTGATCATCTGTTCCCAGAGGTGACCCACCCTTGACCTTGTAACTTCATTGGACATAACCCTGGGATAAACATCCTCTTGACCATGGGACTGCAGGACTAGTGACTTGTCACAGGTCTTGCCAACAACACTGGCTGAGTTGTACAGTGGCCTTTCCCATTATGACTTTATCCTCCTGGCTAGAGAGCCCCCCCACCCCGGCCATCAGATCTTTCTAGGTTCACAGGATGATTGAGTCTGCTTTATCTGTGGTCTCCATGGGCTAAGAAGCTGACTTAACTGGCCCCCATCACCTAGACTAAGAATTCCATCACTCTAGGGGAAAGGGCATTACTTTTCCAGTTTCTCTTGACCCTACCTGGCTTTCTTCTTTGCTGTATATGACTGACAGTGACAGACTTCCGTCTGCTAACGAGAAAAGCTCAGGAGTTTTGTTGTTGAGGGGTTTGTTTTACCGTTCGTGCTTACTTTTCAAGGGTGTCCCCCTTTGTTAATTTTTTCCTACTTGAGATCTAATTCCCACACTGCAAAAGTCACCCATTTCCAGTGTACAACTAGTGGCTCTTAGTATATGCATGAAGTTATACAGTCCTCACCACTGTCTAATTCCTGGACACTTTCATCAGCCTGAAAAGAAACCCCTCCCTCCACCGCCTGCCAAACTGATCTACTTTCTGTCTCTACTGATTTGCCTCTTCTGGACATTTCACATTTTCAAGGTTCAGCCGCGGTATAGCACATATCAGTACTTCGTTCCTGTTGTTGGTTGACTGATAGTCCATCGTATGTGTATGCCTCCGTTAGTTTCTCCAGTTCTCGGCTGATGCACATTTGGATTGTTTCCACTCTTTGGCTATTATGCTGCTGTGAACATTTGTGTACAAGTTTTCGTGTGGACACAGGTTTTCAATTCTCTTGGGTACATACCTAGAAGTGAAATTGCTGGGTCATTGGTAACTATGTTTAACGTTTTGAACAACTGCCAAACTGTTCTCCAAAGTGGCCGCACCATTCATACATTCCCAGGAGCAATGTATGAAGGGGTCCAATTCTCCACACCCTTGTCAACAGCGCTACTGCCCTTCTTGTTTCATGATGAGGATCATATTGAGTATTGAAGTAATTCTGGAGCCTTGTTACTTTGTGTTTTTCTCTTTAATGCTGGTTCCATTTTGAGGTGGGTTACCGACTTGCATATGGTCCCAGGGTGGTCATACCTTGTTATAAAGAAATGGCACAGTGGTGATAGGCCTCGTGGTTCACAAGGAACTCATTTGGGAGCTGGTTTACTTTCATTTACTTCCTCTTTGAAAACTGGGTAAATATTTCAGAGGGACTGCAGCTTCCCCCAGAAGCAGGCTTTGGGCTATCCCCATAACAAGGGCAGAGACAACAGAAGCAGGTTTACCTGGATGTAGTCTGGGGGTGCTGGGGAGTCAGGGATGGATGAAGGTACTCACTGGCAGGACAGATAGTATCCCCACCAGAGTTGAAAAGCCACCAAAACAAGGATAGTGTGTCTCCACCTGTCTCCACCTGTCTTCTCTGCTTCCCGCTGCCTCTCCTTGTGCTGGGGGCATGCTGGCTTTCTCTGCTTACCTCTGCATGGCAGAACATGGCTGTTCAGAGCTCCCAAGACAGTCCATCACATTTCCGCCCGCTTGGAGAATCAGTCAGCCATTAAAAATCCACTTAGGATTTTTAATATATATATTTTTTAAACAGCACAAATAGTCCCACAGCAGGTCTCCTGCATCCTGAGAGAAAAATGCTGGGCTGTAAATAAACTTTCTTCTAGCTCCAGTATCCGGCAACTGTATGCTGTTACCTCTCAATCTATTTTCCCACACACTTCTTTCAATGCCTTTCAGAAAGTGGGACAAAGGGGTTCCTCCCTCAGCTTTCTAGTCAAACCTCCATCTTTTTTAGAGGTCAAATCCAATTGGATTGCCTGCTTAATTCCCCACATCAAGAACTGAATGGCACCTCATATTTCTGACATTAAACTCAGCCTAATAGCCAGAGATACTCACCACTGAAGACTCCGAGACGTGTTCTGTAGGGATTGTTTGAAGGGAAGTCTCAACAATGTTTGGGGTGTTGGTGATGTCATGAAAAGTGCTCAGAACCTCTCTGGCTTTGAGGGAAACATACGCTTTGTGTAATGTGCCATTTATCACTAAATGTGGCTCATAACTTAGAGCCACGACTATTTCCTAATGAGAAAGTTGCTTCCATGTAATATACAAGCCAAGGCAGAGAATCCTGAGATTCATGGGCAAATACGTGAGAATCTGGGGAGAGCTTATTGGGCAGTAACTCTCATCTCTCTTCTCTAGGCCAGGATTTAAGTTTGCCTCCAATATGGAAGATATTGACTGGGAGAGTTATAGCTTGGAAGATCTCTTCGGTGAAAATTACAGTTACAGCACGGACCTGCCCTTTATTCCAGCAGACTCTGCCCCATGCAGGCCAGAATCTCTGGAAATCAACAAGTATGTGGTGGTGGTCATCTATGCCCTGGTCTTCATTCTCAATATGCTGGGAAACTCCCTCGTGATCCTGGTGGTCTTACACAGTCGGCTCAGCCAGTCTGTCACCGACGTCTACCTGCTGAACCTGGCCATAGCTGACCTGCTCTTCGCCCTGACCTTGCCTATCTGGGCTGCCTCCAAGGCAAAGGGCTGGATCTTTGGCACGGCCCTGTGCAAGGTGGTCTCGCTCCTGAAGGAAGTCAATTTCTATAGCAGCATCCTGCTGCTGGCCTGCATCAGCGTGGACCGCTACCTGGCCATTGTCCATGCCACACGCACGCTGACCCAGAAGCGGCACTGGGTCAAGTTCATATGCTTAGGCATCTGGGCTCTGTCCCTGATCCTGTCCCTGCCCATCTTCGTCTTCCGCAGGGCCATCAATCCTCCCTACTCCAGCCCGGTCTGCTACGAGGACATGGGAGCCAACACGACGAAACTGCGGATAGTGATGCGGGCCCTGCCCCAGACCTTTGGCTTCCTCCTGCCCCTGGCGGTCATGCTGTTCTGCTACGGACTCACCCTGCGCACGCTGTTCGAGGCCCACATGGGGCAGAAGCACCGGGCCATGCGGGTCATCTTCGCCGTCGTGCTCGTCTTCCTGCTCTGCTGGCTGCCCTACAACCTGGTGCTGGTGGCAGACACCCTCATGAGGCTCCGGGTGATCCAGGAGACCTGTGAGCGCCGCAACGACATTGGCCGGGCCCTGGACGCCACCGAGATTCTGGGCTTCCTCCACAGCTGCCTCAATCCCTTCATCTACGCCTTCATCGGCCAGAAGTTCCGCCATGGACTCCTCAAGATCATGGCCTTCCATGGGCTCATCAGCAAGGAGTACTTGTCCAAGGACGGCAGGCCTTCCTTTGTTGGCTCTTCTTCAGCCAACACTTCCACGACCTTCTGAGCCCCCAGCCCTGCCGCAGCCCCTCAGGGCCCCTCCCTCGCCATCGGCGTCCCGTCCCGTCCGGAGCCTCGTGTCCCCTGGCTGTTGACAGTCTCTGTGTCCAGGCAGCCCCCGGTCGTGGTTGCAGGACGTTGCTGCGTCCTCCTCAGGCCCATTGTGTGGTTTAGAAAGCCTGCCCTGGTTCCCCACCGCCTACTATCCTTCCTATGTCGGCTGCTGGAGCTCAGTCTGTCCTACCACTGAGCCCACAGCACTCTGTTCTCTGAGGCAGTTAAAGACATTTAAGAGGCATTCTTTTAAGTGACTACAGAAAGTTCCTCCCATGGGCAGCCATTGGTGGCAAAGGACATGAGCTGCTGCCCCAACTCTCCCTTTCTTGCTTGGCAGCAAAGTCCACCTCCCTGGAGAGAGGCTGGAAAGGACAGACACCCACTTTCGAAGACTCCCTTAGCTAGGAGGGGCCCTGTCATGCCCTTCTGACTAGTGAGACTTCAGGGCAATAGTGTGCTGGTAAAGCACTCTCCTGGGGGAAAGAAGTCCGGATTGTAGCAGTTACCACGTTGCCTGGTGTGAACGCTCCCGCCATGGTGATTTCAAGGGTTTTCAGGTAATGTAATGAGCTGCTTTCACAAGCAGGTACAAACTGGCCTCAGCGCACCATTGCTTAAGAGGAAGTCTGCTGGGTCCAGGGACTCCTGGGAAGTATTCCTGACTGAAAAAAGAGAGAGAGACACACACACCCTTGGTTCTCATCTTTGAATATGGTTGTAGGATACGATGTGACAAAGAGGCAAAAAGTGTGCTCAGCACACGTAGGCAGAAGGAGGGGACGCCAATAAAGAGCCCAGAAAGAAACCTAAGCATAAATGGTCAATGATTTCAACAATGGGCACCACGACTGTTCAATGGGGAAGGACAGTCGTTCAGCAAAGGATGCTGGGTAAACCAGATATCCACACGCACAGGAACGAACTTGGTCCCTTTCCTTACACTATACACAAAAGTTAACTCCAAATGGATCAAAGACCTACACATGAGAGCTTCAACTATAAAACCCTTAGTAGAAATGTAGAGGAGAAGTTTTATAACATTGCATTTGGCAATGATTCCTTGGATACGACCCCAAAAGCACAGGCAAGGAAAGAACAAATAGATAATGGGATTTCATCTAGTTAAAAACTTTTGTGCATCAAAAGACACTGTCCACAGAGTGGAAAGGGAAATCACAGGATGGGAGAAAATAGTTTTAAATCCTATTTTATTCAGTTTACACTCCACAATATACAAAGAATTCCTACAATTCAACAACAATAACAACAACAACAAGACAGATAATAACAAGTGTCAGCAATGATATAGAAAAACTGGTGGGATCCTTGTGCATTATTGGTGGAAATATAAAATTTGTAGCCGCTGTGGAAAACAGCACCTCGAAAGATGAAGCATAGCATTACTATATGATCCAGCAATTCCCTGTCTAAGCATACACCCAAAAGAACTGAAAGCAGAGACTCAAGCAGATGTTTGTACACTAATGTTCATAGCAGCCTTATTCACAATTGCCAAAAGACGACAACCCCCCAGTGTCCATCAATGGCTGATGGACAAACAAAATGTGGAATATACATGCAATGGAATGTCGTTCAGTCTTAAAAATCAATGAAATTCTGGTACATGCTACAACATGGGTGAACCCTGAAAACATGATACAAAGTGAAAGAACAATAGTGTATGATCCCACTTATTGGAAGTACCTATGATAGTCAAGCTCCTAGAGACAAGAAGTAAGACAGTGGTTACCAGGGGCTGGGCGGAGAGGGAAATAGGAAGTAATTGTTTAATGGGTACACAATGCAGTTGGGGGTGATGAAAAGTTTCTGGAGACGGACGTGGCGGTAGTGGTACGACAGTGTGAATGTGCACAGGCCTGGTCTCTTCAGGGGCTTTGACAAGGAGGGGGTTGGGCTCGGAGCAGCTACTAAGGAAGTGAGACGGCAAGGGGAGTCCAACGGCACCAGGTTCCGATCCCCTTCCTGTTAACAACTCTCTGACCACGAAATCGAAGAGATAGCTGCAGTGGCTAGACAAGGAGGCAGGAGCAAACCTCTGAGCTGGGGTGCTCAAGGGGCAGGGATGTCCCACTCCTGACTCAAGTGCAAACAGGATTCATCCGGCCCCGCTAATCCCTTGTTGCGAGCTCATTCTGTACCAGGCGTTGTGCACAGGTTCGAGCTTGACTTCGCGGCTCCGGCCAAGCCTTCAGAACAGCTTCTGATGCAGCAGGCAAACGTGTATTTACTCGAGGGCACACCCGGGTTGCCGGAGGGACCGGTGGTGTTCTGACCTGGCAGAGCGGATGGGCCAGATGGCTCCCTGAGATCATCGTCAGCGGGAGGAGGCCAGACCAAGTGTCACGCCGATTCTGGGGCTCTGCCCTTTGCTCCTCTCACAAGGGCTACGGGAAGCACATTTCTCCAAGGAAAGTAAGAGGATAAAGAAAGTCTAGGAGCAACGAGGCAGAGGAGAAGCTGCACTTACGTAAACTCTGTTCATATTTTTCTTTCTCTCATTCTCTCCCTCCCTCCCTCTCTCACATAAAGACCGTCTTGGCACAAATAACCTACCAACCAAGCCATCACCAGGAGGAGGCGAATCCAGGGCCTGTCTTTGAGTTGTTGATGTCTTTCCTCCCTCCGATGTTTCCAGGCCTGAGTCCCACTGTCAGGGCACAGCTCCTTTCCGCCCAGATCCTCTTGCTCAGTCTCAGCTGGCCCCTCCTGCCTCTGAGATACATTCCCCTACTTACATGAACACCCTCCCTCTCGTTTCTGTCTCCTGAGTTTATGACGTCTTCCTCGACGCAGTCCCTCCTCATTGTCTGCAGGAATGGGCGCCCTTTGTTCACAAAATCGGGACAGCCTCCCGGGTCTCTTGGGGGATATGGAGATGGACCCCCAGGTGGCATGTCACTTTGAAACTCATCACGTGTTGACCCACGTGGAAAGCAGCCACCTGCCATAGCAGAGCCAGAGGAGACCTAGAGCCCCTCCCGGACAACCCTTGCAATACACACGTGAGGAAACAGGCCCAAGCAAAGCAACGGGATCATGATCCCGAAGCTGGGTAATAGTAGGGCTGGAATAAAAATGCCTAGTGCGGTTCATTTTCTCAGATATTTCGCTTTTCTAGTGGTGACACTTCAGGCACCTTACAAATCGATGGGGAAACACATAGGAACTTCTCAGAGATTCCACTCCTACAGGGAGGGCCGGTCCCCTTCTTCAGCACCTACACTCATCTGATAGAGTCAGGGGCCAACTGAGGCTTGGGGCCACGGTTTGGGAGCAGGCTCGAATGGGGTTTCCCTATTCTGAGCTGGTAGGTAAGACAGTTAAAGAAACAGTCAGAGGGGGCTCCTGGGTGGCTCAGTCAGTGGGGCGTCCGACCCTGGATTTCAGCTCAGGTCATGATCTCGGGGATGTGTGATCGAGCCCCACGATGGGCTCCACGCTCTCCCTCTCCCTCTGCCCACCCCACCCCTGCTCACACACCCACACATGTGCACACTCTCTCTCCCTAAAAAAAAAAAAGACACAGTTGGAACCCGACACAAAATTCAGAGACAGACGAAACAAGCGTCTGTTGAGGACACATGCTCCATCACACAGGCTTCCATCAGAAAAGCAGGACCACTTGGAGGAGAGACTGGTTAAAGGGCTTTGACTGTTTGCCGCTGTCGGAGCTCGTTAAATAGTCTAGGCCAGGCTGTGGTCTCTGCTTCCGGTGCTGGGACCCGACAGTGGCAGGACAGAGAGCCAAGAAGGAAACATCCCATGAAGCAGACAATAGTGAGGACGAGCTGGAACCTGCCAGAACGACCGAAACCTGCGCCCATCTCTCGTGGCCTCCAAGTTCAACGTGCCAGTGGCCTGCTGGAGATGCTGACGCCTGCGTCGGGAAGGTCAGAACACACGTTGCTCAGGAGCCGGAGGTGCGGCTGATTCGGCCGCCGCCGTGCATGAATGAGAAGGGCCAGCAAATTAAGGACCGCAGAGAACCGTGTCTGGTGCCTGGCGCTGACCTCCAGAGCGTGAAAAGGACAAACCTCCTGCTCCACTTTCCACCTCGCAAAGCTCACGGAAAGTGTCTGCTGGCTGATGCTGACATGGAAATAGGCGAGAAAGGACGGGAACTTGATGAAACATGATTCTAGTGTAACTAAACTGACTCATTGCAAATCTTTCACACAAACGTAGGTGCAGACTTTAAAGAGAAAGAATGATCACCTCCAACGTTTGGATAGTGTTTATTTAGAGTTTGACTCCATCAGGGAGGAACACAATGGGACTTTTGAGAGTACCGGTAATATTCTCTTTCCTTGCCTAGATTATGGCTACCTGGGATTCGGTGTACTGTTATTCTTAAAGCTATAATCATGAGTTTTCTACAACCTGTAGTATGTGTCCTATTCACCTATCTTTATGCTTTTAATTATTAAAATAAAGGAAAAAATATGAAGAAAGTTATCAGAAGAACAAAGAGACAACTCTGGTCATTTGGAGGGGCCACTGCAGGGGGCCAAGCGGAAGGTTCTACGTCCTATAGTTTTGGGGTCAGAACCTACCAGATTAGAAGACAATATTATCACCCAGACTTGTAGCAGGGTAAGTAGGGACAGCCTTGAGAGAAGGCAATTTGATAATATCTATTTTAGCGCACGTACCTTCTGGTCCAGGAGTTACGCTTCTGGACCTCTGCCCTGTAGACACACCCACACAGGCAGACAAACGTGTACAGGATGTTTGTCACAGCCTTATCGCTAAAACTCAAAGCTTAGAAACAGCCCGAATGCTCGACAAGAGGGAAAGCGTCCGATAAATTGTGCGGGAATAGCCAGGCCATGGAACACATTGGATGCAGTGGTATAAACATCAGGCAAAAACATGGTGCTAAGTGGAAAAATCCAGAACTGAAGACCACATATCGTATGACTCCACTGACATAAAATGTCCAAAAAAGGCAAATCTACGGAGACAGAGAGCAGGTGTGTGGCAGGGTTGGGGAGGTGAGCGGGGAATGATTACAGACAGACACAAGGCTTCTTTTAGGCAATGGAAAAATTCTAAATCTGGATTGTGGTGACAGTTGTACAACTCTGTAAAACTGCTAGAAATCCTTGCATGGTATACTTAAAGCAGGTGAATTTTATAGTAGGTAAATGATGGGCAATAAAGCTGTTAAAAAAATAATGAGGTAGTGATACGAGAGGACATGGAAAGATCTTTAAGAAACAGTGCCGGATGAAAAAGGAACGTAGAACAGTGTGTGTGGTAAATGGCTTATCCGTGTGTGTAAAAACACATCACATGTATATGGGTTTATAAGGGTTCGGGAAAACATCCGGGAAAATATACACGAAGTTGTTGGAAGGAGTTACAGTTAAAGAGAGCTGGAGGGCTGAGTTGATACGCAGGATTAATTCGAACAGTTTTGCATTGTTTCAGTGTATTTGATTGGGGTGGGATTTTCTCAAAAATGCGGGAACTGACACCTGACTGTCCGTGCAGAGGGCTTGCCAGGCAGCACGCATATCGGCCTCCTTACAGACAAGGGGGGCTAGGCTTTGGGGATGTGTTTCTATGCCTTTATATTTTCTCAGGGAAGAGTTTTGTTTGTTTGTTTGTTTGTTTGTTTTACTTCATTTCTGGTAAAGCTGCTTTTGCAAAATGTCACCTTAGTCTCAAATGAGTTAAGCACCGAGGGGCCAAAAAAGAACTAGAGAGCATTAAAGGCCGTGAAACTGTGTTTCTAAAAGTGTGCCATGTTTAAAAATGGGCTCCTTGCTTCAAAGGCAGCTTTACGGACAACCCCTGAATAGATCAGAACCCTGGCAGAGCCAGATGGTAGATTGGAGCTGGGCCAGGAGAGAGCATTTTATCAAACTCTTGAGAGTTTAATAAAGAGGGGAAAAAATTGGGGGAAAGTAATGAGCCAAGGCCATTATTCTCAAGGCCAGGAACAGTTGGGAGCTGTTACTGCCACTAGGATTAAGGGGTGAGGCAAGGGAGCCATTACGGGAGCCCAGTGAGAAGCCGTATGATGAGAGCTTCCAGGCAGGAGCTGATCCCAGCAACTAGCAGGGACAGAGCTGGGGGGGTGCCTGACTTGAGGCTTCTGCCCACTCATCTCCTGCAAGGGTTCCCATCAGCTGAACTCGGAATCCGGAGGACAGGGAAATCCATTGAGGTAGTGCATATGGGTCAGAATCCCAGGGCAGAGAGCAGGGTAAGAAAGGCAGAGAGTGGACCTAGAGGACAAGTGGAAGGTATCCAACTCACCACCCCAGCTTGAGGTTAACGTAAGGTGAGGGTCCCAGTGCCCCTGAGTCTGAGTAGGGTAGGTCCTGGGAATCTGGAGTCTCAGATGAGTCTGATCAAGACACAAGTTTAAAAGCCACCCACCCAGAAGCAATGGTGGTGAGCAGCCCAAACTAGCAATGAGAAATGCCCTGTTGGAATGAGATTTGTCTGTGAAGGTGAGCCTTTCCCTTACAGGTATCTATTCTACTTCCTCTCCCTCTCCATACTGTATGCTTCCAGGCTCTAAGCCCCTCCAACTCCTGCTGACCCCTAGCCCGAAGCAAGGTGGCCTTGCATTGCAGCCTCCTCCTGACCATTCCACCTGCCCAAGGTGGAACAGAGGTGGGGGTGGGGGTGGGGAGGGAATATGGGGAGGAACCGGAGATCACATCCCAACTCAAGGCCCCTCCTCCCAGCAGCTTCGGAGACATTCACAGGTCACCTTCCCGGAGAAGACAGACACACACCTGATTTCTCAACAGAGCTTTGCAAAGTCTGATGTCAGACATGTTCCCCTGACCAAAAACAGCAGGGTCAGCTTCCTATCGAAGCTGGCTCTGTGCCAGACCGACTCAGCGATGGGGTTAAACTCTTGAGTCCCACGAGGTGACCTGTCCCATGTTCTTCTCTATTCCACTACAGTAGTAAAACCAGCTAGCACTTCTAGAGGACTTCCTTGGCTGTCCAGCATTACGCTAAGGGATTTCCTACACTAGACTGCACAGCTGCCTACGGCACTTTGGACAACTCTGCTGTCCCATAAGTCCGCATTTGAGTCTAACGCAAATGCCAACATGCAGGAACATGACTTCCAGGGAGCTTCTGAAAGGCTCAGGAGTCTCAATGTCATAGTAGCTCCCAGGGACTGAGGTCAGAGTTGCATAAAAACCCTCTGTTTATGGCAAGGTCATGCTAACTGAACTCAGGACGTAGAGCCGCAAGTGTGTTATTCACATGATACTCTGTACAAACGGCACTGCTTAGGCCGCGCGGTATCAAACCTGCCCATCTGGGAGTGGTGGCCTGAACTGCCCTACCTAAATCTAGACTGTCTGGGTGGAAGGGGGCTTAAAATATCCCTCTCTAGACTGAACTCCCCTTTGGACAGGTGAATGACTTGAGACCCAGAGCAGGTGGACATTCGCCAAAGGTCTTGAACTACAAGGGAAAGAAGCAGAACTAGACCCTGGTCTCCAGGTCCCTCATCCATTGTCGTCTTCACTATACCAGCAAGCCTCCTGTCAAGTTGCTGGGGAACCTAATTCCCATAGCTCTGACAGCAAGATTCACGAGAACGTGCCCCTGACCTTTTTCTTCTAATGCCTATAGATAAAGATCCAAGTGGAAGGAAAACCCAACACTAGAGACTTAGAGGGCAGTCCTAAACTTACTTCTTCATTTACTTGCATCCATCATGAGAAGCCGGTAAACCTCTAGAGCTGGTTTAGATGGTAGATTTAGCTATTTAGGGATCTGGCCCCAGGGCTAACCACCTATAAGTAAGTAGGTTTAACTTAGGGGGTAAGCCCTGGGACCAGATCCCTACATGCACATCCCAACTCTAGTTAAACTCTTATGCTTCAGTTTCCTCCTCTGTACAATGGGCTGATTATAGAACCAGCCTCGTAAGGTAGTTTTAAGGATTAGATTTGTTAGTGAACACATAGAAAGCATGTAGCTCAGCAAACAAGCAAAGGGATAAAAGAAGAGTCAGAGGGAGACAAACCAAGAAACAGATTCTTAATTATAGAGAACAAACTGATGGTTACCAGAGGGGAGGGGAGTGGGAGGATGGGTGAAACAGGTGATGGGGGTGAAGTGTACTTTTCACGATGAGCAGCAAGTGGTGTATGGAATTGTGGAATCACTATATTGTACACCAGAAACGAATACAGCACTGTATGTTAACTAACTGCACTTAGTTTAGTAATGGAGCATGGTAAGCTCTCAATAAATGTTAGCTATTACTTTTTCTTTAAACATTTAATTTTGCTTCAACTTCACAGATGTAGTCATTTGGGCTAAACTCTATGCACAGCAACTCTGATACGAAGTTCAAACGAGCTCCCAGCTTTGGTGTCAATATAAAATGAACGCAGCGACCACCAACCTGTCATATAAAGGTGGTGACATTTTGAAAATCTGTTCTGCAACCCAATCTGTTCTGCTTTTAGCCATTCATTTTCTTATACCTGCTAATAAGTCAGATGAGGCAGTTTTTATCTAGGAAGTCAGAACCCCGTAAACTTTCAGAAGAGTAATCCTACATCTCACAGCTTCCTGAGGGTTGACACTCAGGGACTCTGATGAACAGCGGAGAACATGCTGCCATTGGAAGAAGCCAGTGTGGTATGTTCTCTTTTCCCATCATATGCCTGAATCCCGCCCAGAAAAATCCTTGCATGTGGTAGATGGAGACTAATCAGCTGTTCTGTTCATTGATTTCAAAGCTGATCACTCCCTGTTTTAGACCTCACTCTTCCTCTGACTCTCAAGCAAAAGTGGTGAACAGGTTCCGTGTTTACCCCCAAGACCTTATGGTCTAATGCAGAAACACAGGAAATCAATTAACACAACCCAAATGTGATAAGCATTCGAGTCAAGGTATGCAATGGTTTTATGGAAACACATGGAGGGACTTATAGCTCAATGTAGGGAGGCTTTCAAAACAGTCTAGCTTGTGAGCTCACTTTTAAGGGATGAATAGAATTTAACAGATGGAGATGCATCCAGTGAAAGGGAATAGTAGACACAAAAGCTCAGGGAGGAGAGGTTAGAGACTTTGAGGGTACCGTCCAAGCCTCCCTTCTCCAAGCTATGTGTGTTCTACCAGAAGCTGCCTCCATGGCCAAAGCTGGGCCAACCAGAGTTGCTTTTCTGGAAATTTTGCAAGGCTGGGGTTTTCAATTGATTTGGGGTGACGTAAACTCATGCAGTAGCTGTGGGCAGAAAGAAGCAGAGAAAGCTGGTATGCCCGGAAAGACGGGAGAAACAGACCTGCTAAATGAAGTAGAGATGGAAAATCAGTAGTCCCCAAAAAGAGAGAGCCCAAGAAAAGAACTATCTTCCCACTCCTTGTTCTGGTCCCTTGTGGAATCTCCTGACCCTTGGGGTCCATCAGATGACCCTTGGATCCTTCCACTAAATTCCTTTTAGGTTTCAGTCTCTTTAAAGCAGATTTCTATTGCTTGCAAGCAAAGAAGTCTAGACTAAGGCAGACAGCATGATGTATTAGAGGAAATTTTAGGAAAATAGTCTGGCCAAAGCAAAGGTCATAACAGATGTGGGATAAGATAAATAGGATCAAGCCAGTAAGCAAGGCCAAACTTCAGGGGGCCTTGAATGCTATGCCAAAATGTTGGAGCTTTATCTCACAGGCAGCAGATCTGGAAAAGCTTTCAGCAGAGGAATACGCAAATGGATCATTCTCTGAGTACTGTGTGGATGGACCATGAGGGCTAGAGGCTCAGGCAGGAGTCCAAGTCAGGAGGCTATAGCAGAAATGGTGAGAGTCTGGGCAAATTAATGACAATGGGGGTGGAGTTTAAGAGATCTTTAAGAGTGAGACAACAGGACTTGGCTATCAGGGATGGGGTAGGGCAGCGAGAAAGAGGGAGTGGGTCAAAAAGATTTCTTCCACCCATAGCTTGGACAAACAGCTTGAAGGAAGCAGGTTTTGGAGAGAAGATACTGGCTTTCATTCTGGATTTATGGTGACGTCTGAGTAGGCATGTCAATGTGCATTGGAAAATTTAGCTCGGGAAACCCAGGAGAAATAGCTAGCTTAGACACACACTTTTGAAGATCATTTTCACAGAAGTGGCAGATCATTAAAGCCACAGGGATAGATAACATTACCCAGGGGAAGCTGATAATAGAGAAAAGGCAGGAAAGGGGGACAACGGAATCTGGAAGAATGCCAGCATTTAAGTGTCTGGGAGAGGAAGAGGAGCCTTCCAAAGAAACTGAAAAGAAGACAAAGATACAGGAGGAAAGCAGGAACTCAGGGAAAATAAACCTTTAAGATGGAGGAAGTGAGGTGTGTAGAGAAATAGCTCTCCTATGCTACTGGTGGGACTGGAAATCTGACTGCCATTTTCTTCTTGAGCTCCTTCTTTGTCTGAAACCTGTATATGGACACCCAATGAACAAGCTGTGATTTGGCACCTCAAGGAACCTCTCTGGGACCCTCTTCCCACCTGTCCCTTTGAGGCTCCTTGGCTTTCTTGTCAAGCTGGCCTTCATCCCTCTGCCAATTCCAGCCTGGCCACCTAGAAAGAATAGGGCCAGTTTTCCTGAGTGTGTGTTGCTTGCGCTGGCAAAATCTCCCAGCATTTTTCATTTTCTCTCCCAGCCCCATCTCCCTAACACTTAGGTGAGAACCCGTGGGCCAGAGTCCAAACTCTTAACCACAGCGCCCATTCCCATTGCCCCTGATCCTGACTCATTACCCTCTGCAGGCCCGTGGACTTCACTCTTGTCCCATAGAAATGAGCTCATTTCCTCAAAGACCCTTGACCTCTTGTTCCTTTCAGGTGTGGCCAGACTTGTATGAACCCCCAGAGTGGCCCAGTTCAGGTTCCAACTGAGACTCTGCTAAATGTCCCTCATCCCCTTTCGTGGGCTTGAAGCATCTCTTGAGCCATGAGACTCAGATCTCACCTGCAAAGTGGAGAAGAGAAATAGGACCATAGCTGACAGGGATGTTGTGGGGTCAAGGGAGGGTTATTATAAGAAGGGAACTTGTATGCTAATGGAAATGATTCAGAAGAAGAGAAAAAATGGTTGTTGTAGGAACATGAAGCTAGACCACTGATCCCCTTTCCAAGTTCTGTCCTTTCATCTCAGAGCCGCCCAATGCTTATGAAAGTGGTTTATCCCAACTCTCCTATTAGCCCCTTGCCCCCACAACATCCTGAAGGAAGCACTGCCATTAAAGGTAGAAGGTTTGGGGATACTTGCCAGTTCTTCAGCTGAGTCACCCTCCCAAGATTCTCTGTTATGGTAATAATGTCTGCCATTTGTCAAGGCCCTGGTCTATTCCAAGAGTCTGGCATATATTACCTTGAACCTTGATAAGCATCTAATGCTAACATCCCTTCAAGGAGACAGGGGTTCAGAGAAGTTAAGTTACTTGCTCAAGATCATAGAAGTCAAGATAGACCAAGACCCAGCCTGACTTGAATCCCCACCATGGCTTTCACTCTGCACCACAGAGCCTCTCCCCCTACCATGAGCAATTGAGAACTCAGACTCTGAAAGCACTTAGTCCTTGATTTAGTCTCCAGTTTTGCCACTTACCTGCTGCTGTGTTACCTTGAGCGAGGTACTTAATCTCCTTGGCTCTTATTTCCCTCATCTGTAAAATGGGCATAATAGTAATTCCTACTATAAGGTCTCAGTGAGCATTAAATGAAATCATGAATGTAAGAAGTGCCTTTCACAGTGTCTGACACAGATTAGGTTTTCAATTAGCAGACACACCTGTTAGTGACAAGCTAAGCTGACATGTCAGACGGTGGCATGCAAGCTTCTCATGACCTTGAGAAGTTAACCTCTGAGCCTCACAGCTCAGAAAGAGAAAGTCTTCTGCGTTCAGGAATGATTCCAACCATTCTTGTTCCAGGCTTAGTAACTGAAAAAAAGGTATTTCCCTCACCTGGGGATATTTGCTCTTTTTCCAGAGGGCCTGCCTACCCCAAATAATGAATTGCTGACAGATGAGAAAAGAAGGTATTGGAAGGGGAGGAGGAAGAAAGGAGGAAGGAGGGGAGAGACGGGGAAAGAAGGGAGGTCTCTCTAGAACCCCTCATGTTATGCCTGGTCAGCAGCTTCCTGGAAAGCACAAAGAAGGGGCCTTCTATGATGTCCCTAATCACTAATGATCGTGATCTGAGAGAAGATAAAAAATTTTCTACCAAGTCATGGAACTCTACATCTGCACGATATGGATGCATTTGTACATCTCAGTAGACCCTTAGATTGAGATCACCTCCTGGAACTGGAAGGGAGCTTACCTAATCAGACCACATTTCATTAAAGAGGAAACAGAGTTTCAGAAAGTTTTAGTGACTATTCAAAGTCACACAGCTACTAAGTCTTTCTTTTCTTTGCTTTCTCTTTTATTTAATTAAAAGCATTTCCCCCAAATCTTCAGATTGAGCTTGTGGTATATTAAGACCCCAGATAGACCTGACCTTTTTGTTCTGGCCACCATGACACTATAGGAAATTTCATGAACTCTTCACGCATTCTCCATTCACAAGTTTCCTTTGTCCCTCAGTTTCATTTCTACAGTGCATGCCCTCGTCTCAAGGATCAAACACAAACCTGGGCACATAGTAGGCATTTGATACATAGTCGGTTATTTGATTCTTATTCATTAATGTGTGTTTTCTAAAACACGGTGGTCAATGTGCACAGAGGATAGTGCGTGTTAAGTCTCATCAGGATCCCAGCCAAGAGGAGAGTACAGGACACTGGCAAAGTGGGGAGCCCTGCACTGCGTGCTTAGTCTCCCTCCACCCTCCACACTTTCAAAGCTGGAGCAAAGCCAGCTCTTTCAGGAAGACAGCCTTGTTTACAACATGGGAACCAAGAGAGGTACGGATGTGGCCTCATATTTCTGTTGGGCAATACAACTTCTTCCCATGTCGGAAGTGACTGGATTTCTTCAGAAGCACCTTCCTACTTACCTTCTCTATCTTACTTCTCCCGCCCTCCCACCCCACTCCCCAATCTGAACCTGGCTAAAAGAAGGGGGTGATAATTCTGGGATAACGCAGTATCATTCACCTCCAACACATGCATACTCATTCACACTGCGAGTTAACTAGAAATCTGATTAATGTGTTTTCCAGGTTGACATTTAAGATGTACAGGGAGAAAGTTTTAACAGTGCCTATCTTTATGGAAAGGAAATAAAGAATGGGAAGGGAAACTTTGCTTTTAGTTTGTGTGCTATTTGAATTTTTACTGATACCCTGTCATCATGATGGTGGACTAAGGAAGCATGAGAAATAGCACACACGCACACACACACACACACACACACACACAACCTATATACAAATATGTTAGATTACATGTATTTTTAAGTTTTAATAAATGCCTGAGATCAAAATCAAAAGGAGAGAGAGATCTAAGGGCCAGATGGAAAAGGAACTTAGAAATGTATGGACTTATCAGGAAGGAGTTAAAGCCAGAGGAACCCAGAAGGATGCTAGAACTGGTCATGCATCTTAAGGATGGGAATGGTAATAGCAGCAGGTCTATGGACCCCACACACAGCAGGGAGCTGGAACTGGTTTCCCAGCAAAAGGCTAAGAACCAGGAAAGAGTCGTCCCACCCTTGTCTGGAGATAGAAAAACACCAGGTAGCTCTGAGACATGACCTGAAAGTGAGCTGCCTGCCCTAGGCCATAGGGAAAAGGGAGCCACCTGGGGGACAGTCCGGAATCCCAAGCCTGAGTAGCAAATGGCGAGGACACAAATCTGCCCTTTGAAATGTATGGAAACCCAAGACCAAGAAATAACAGCAATAACAAAAAATGCTCCAAACCATGTGATCCAATAGAGCTCCAGCAAGGACAGCCATGACACTGCCCCCGTGTAGACTTCTTCATAATATAAAACACACGCAAGACTGCCATGGGAAAAAATGTTATTCAACAGATGAGCTCACAATCAAATATTACAAAGAACTAATACCACTACAATCAACAGTCAGCCAACATAACAAATGGGAGAATTTTTACCTGAGGAACTGAATATAACAGAGCGATTTGATTGTGCCCTTAAAATAAGTATATATTTTTAAATCCAGGGGAATTTTATATCAAAAATGGAAGATAGAAGGAATGTTTTTATCTGTGCTCCCCCACAAAAATCCACTAAAAATGACACTAAAGGGATTTTTTAAAAGATTTTATTTATTTATTTGAGAGAGAGAGAGAGAGCAAGAGAGAGCGAGCATGAGCTGGCAGGGAGGGCAAAGGGAGAGCGGGAATGCAGGGCTTGACCCCAAGATCCTGGGATCATGACCTGAGCCAAAGGCAGATGCTTAACCAACTGAGCTACCCAGGCGCCCCAACACTGAAGGGATGTTTAAGGCATAACCCCACAATGTACAAGAATAAAGAAGACATT
This sequence comes from Ursus americanus, assembly GCF_024610735.1. NCBI lineage: Eukaryota > Metazoa > Chordata > Mammalia > Carnivora > Ursidae > Ursus > Ursus americanus. The sequence goes on from NC_142127.1 coordinate 88,962,876, forward strand.
AGAGAAAATATGAGTTTTTTTTAACAGAAATCAGAAAGTAGATGTTATTGGACCGGGAGAAAAGACACAGAGACAATGAAGGGAGCTAAAGAAATCTTCACAAAAACCGTAATATCCTCAGAAAGATAAGAGGAACTATTGCAACCATGAGGCAAGAAAGAGGTGTTATAAAAAAGAACCTTGGGGAACAGAAAAAAAGCCTATTGGAAATTTAAAATATGATACCAGAAATGTTAAATTCCAATTAACAGTCTGGACAATTAAGTTAAGGGTAACTTTACGAGAAGTGGAAAGATGAAGATACTGAAAAACAGGCAAAAAGTGATAATAAAAAATGTATTAGAATTAACCTTGGGGAGTTCAACACCCAAGTAAAAGGAATTCTAGAAAGAAGAGAATAGAGAAAATGAAGGGTAGAAAATTATCATATAAATAATATCAAAAAGTTTCACAGAACCTGAGTTTCCAGATTAAAAGTATTCACCATCAAAATGAATGAGAAAAGAGCCCCCAACAAGGCACATTATCATGCATTCTAAAACTAAGAAGATAAAGAGAATATCCTAAAAGTTTCTCTTTTTTTAAGTAATCTCTACACCCGACATGGGGTTTAAACTCACAATCCTGAGATCAAGGGTCACACACTCTACCGACTGAGCCAGCCAGGATCCCCCTAAAAGTTTCTAGGAGAAAAGTCAGTCTCATACAACGGACCAGGAATTAGAATAGCTTCAGCAGTCTCAACAGCAAACCTAGAAGGTTTAAGAGAAGAAGAAGAATTTAAGAGACAGAAAAATTCCGAAGGAAAGTGAATTCCAACCTAGAATTCAATACTCAGCCAAAATACCAACCAAGTGTAAGGGTAGAATAAAGGTTTTTTGGGGGGGGGTGCCTGGGTGGCTCAGTTGGTTAAGCATCTGCCTTCGGCTCAGGTCATGATCCCAGGGTCCTGGGATCGAGCCCCATATCGGGCTCCCTCCCCTCCAGCTCGTGTTTGCTCTCTCTTGCTGTCTCTCTCAAATAAATAAATAAAACCTAAAAAAAAAAAAAAAGCCTTTTTTGGAAATTCAAGGTCTCCAAAAAGTTATTTCCCAAATATCCTTCCTTAGCAAAATCTAGTAATCCAGCAAAATAAGAGATAAACCAAAATAATGCTTATTACTGATGACATTTATATAGTACCTATTGTATTCTAGGCATTCTTCTAAATGTCATAGGTGTGTATGTGTGCATATTTAATTTAATCTTTACAGGAAATACTGAGAATTGCTATTATTCACATTTTACAAGGTAGTAAAGGGAAGCTAAGTAATCTGCCCTTGGTCACAAAGCCTGTAAGCACTTAAGGAAAGAGGAAGATTTAACACCCATTCATGAAAGGAACTTCCTCAACCTGATAAAGGTCCTCTATGAAAAATCTTTAGCTAACATCATATTTAATAGAGAACGACTGAATGCTTTACTCCTAAGACTGGGAACAGGGCAAGGACTTCCACTTTCACAACTTCCATTCAGCATTGTACTGGGCGTCCTAGCCAATGAATTCAGGCAAGAAAAATAAATAAAGGATATTTTAAAAAGGAAGAAATAAAACTGTCTTTATTCTCAGATGACATGAGTATGTACATATAAAACCCAAAAGGATCTTTAAAAATAAAACCACTAGAACTAATAAGAGAATTTCCTGAGCTCCCAGAATACAGGGTCAATATATAGAACTCAATTATATTTCTATATACCGGTAAGGAAAAAACCTAGACAAAAATGTAAATGCCATTTATAATACCACCCAAATAACCACAAAATACTTGGGGATAAATTTAATAAAACATGTACAAGGTCTATGTACTGAACACTACAAAACATTGCCTAGATAAATTAGACAAGATGTGAAAAATTGGAGAAAGGTACCGTGCTATGGATTGGAAAACTCAATATTGTTAAGACATCAACTTTCTCCAAATTGATCTGCAGATTCAACATAATCCAAATTCCCAGATCCAAAATCCAAATATCCCAGTAGGATAATCCTATAGAAATTCGTTATCAGATTCTAAAATTAATCTGGTAAGGTAATTAAAGCAATTTAGAAAAAAAAAAAAAAGCATATGCCTGAAGAGTAACCTGTCCAGATTGAAAACAGGACTATGAAGATTCCAGGAGAGAGGTCTCCAAGAAAGAAAAATACACAGAGAGAGATTATCTGATGAATGTGAATGTATTGAGGGAGACATTTGAGAATGATGTAATAAAAAGTAATGATGAAAATTTTATTGTTAATTCCAGGGAAGACAGAACTTGTACAAAGAAAGGAAATGTAAACATTGTATCCAACTGTGAATAATTTCTTATATAGTCCTTATAACAAAAACATTGAATGTTAATTTAACCAAAAAGTGTGGTTATCTGTCCTGGGAGAATGGGAAGGGTGGTATTTGTGTTTGCTTGGACAGAGGTAAATGTTCGAAAGAGTTTGAAAAAGGGTTAAATCCTCAGAAGCCAAAGGAGAAAGCTCATAAATAATATCTAAAACTGGAGGAAAGGGGCGCCTGGGTGGCACAGCGGTTGAGCGTCTGCCTTCGGCTCAGGTCGTGATCCCGGCATTCTGGGATCGAGCCCCACATCAGGCTCCTCTGCTATGAGCCTGCTTCTTCCTCTCCCACTCCCCCTGCTTGTGTTCCCTCTCTCGCTGGCTGTCTCTGTCTCTGTCGAATAAATAAATAAAATCTTTAAAAAAAATAAAAATAATAAATAATAAAATAAAACTGGAGGAAAAAATCAAGATCCAGCTACATAAGCATGATATTTAGAAATATGTATACCACTATTAAACAAAACCGCTATGAGAGGTGAAAGTTATTTGCTTCCCCCGCAGGAAGTATGGCAAGAGGGCTTCTGCTTAACAATTTTCTAAGAAATATTTTGATTTAAAAAAAAAACTAACTTTACAAAGTCTGAAACATATTGTTTATTTTGTATATTTTTAGTTCTTAAATTCATGTTTACCCTCAAGGTTGGAAAAAGGATCTTGAGTTTAAAAGCAGAGTCCCAGGATACATAAAAGCAACTATGGTGAGAACATAGCTGTTAGCCACTTGGTGGCTTTCTAGAAGGGCCCAACCCAGAGATCTTTGGCCACTCCAACCTCCGTGTGGAAACAGCAAAAGGCTGTAGTCCATCATGATTTCCCAGTTAGTGGTCATCTTAGAGAAGACACGTCTCGGGAAAGACCCTGAGACCAAAGAGGAGGGGGTCATTTTATTTTGTCTGCATCATTTTATTTCCTCTGAAAGTCCCTAGTTCAAATGCAAGTTGCAGGGAAAGGGACCATCTTAAACCCCTATGGAATAAAACCCAGACTCTCAATTAATATTTTTGCTGGAACTAGTAAGAACAGGCCACTGGACTGGGGCAAGCGATGGTGAGGGGGCCACAGCTGGTCAGACGGATAACTAGCATAGAGGAAAACGATATATTTCAACATAATTACATGGAGGCTGGAAAATGTTAACCTAACCTACAAATTTTATTTTTTAAAAACATTATATACTTTATTTTTTTTAAGTTCATTCACTCATTCATTCATTCATTCATTTTTAGTAATCTCTACACCCCAGGTGGGGCTTAAACTCACTATCCTGAGATCAAGAGTTGCATATTCCTCCCGGCAAGCCAGCCAGGTGCCCCCAAATCAAATTTTCAAAATTTACAAGCAGGACGCATTGAACAGTACACACATTCACATCCCAATCCCTGTCCCCCACTCTATCCTTGATGTTCCCCACATCCCTAACCTAGTCCCATCCCTGGCTCACTACCGTCTCTGACACCCCAGACCCTTCCAAGGTGCACACCATCCCTGATCCCAGCCTCATCTTGGACACTGATCCCCTCCCTAAGGTGAACTGTCTCGTGATCTTGCCCTATCTAGTGGTTGAAACACTTGTTTTTGATATTTCAGGACACTGTTATTTCAGTACCCACATCCTGACGTTGATACAGATCTGAAACCCAAATCATTTATGTGTTGAGCTCTACCCAGAGAATTACACATTGCATTGAAAATCTAACGGAACAATGTTGCCCTTGTTCAAAGGGAGTTCTGACTACAGTTGACCCTTAAACAACAGAGGGGTTAGGGACATGGACCCCACCATGCCGTCGAAAATCTGTATGTAAACTCTTGACTTCCCCAAAACGTAACTGCTAACAGCTTCCTGTTGACCAGAATCCTTACCAATAACTTACATAGATGAACATATTTTGTACGTTCTATATACTATATTCTTACACCAGAGTAAGCTGGAGAAAATGTTATTGAGAAAATCATGAGGGGGCACTTGGCTCACTCACTCAGTGGGGCATGTAACTCTTGGTCTTGGGGTCGTGGACGCAAGCCCCATGTTGGGGGAGTAGATTGTATTTAAAATTTTTAAAAATCATGATGAAAATAGATTTACAGTACTGTATTTATTTTAAAACTCCAGATTATTGATGGACCGCACAATTCAAACCCGTGTTGTTTGACAGTCAACTATATATCCCTCCCCATGTAAAACACTTCCAAGTTATTTTATTGCTGTTTGATTCCCACTTCCCAGGTTACTAGTGAGGCCAAGCATCTTTTCGGATACATATTAGTCATTTGTGTTTCCCTGGGCCCCGTATGGATCCATATTTACTTACTGAAGCCCCTGACAGAGTTGTCTTGGGACAGCAGAGGATGGAGGAAGATGGCCATTTAAGCTTGCAGCTGAGAGGTGGAAGGGCATTAGGGGAAGGAGGGAGGGAGAGGAAGGGGAGATTCCCAGACCCAGTTGCCAGCCTTCCTCCCTGGATTTCTTTAGCATTCTTCCAGCTTCTCTTCTGAATCAGATCTATCTCTTAGGGCTTGAGCCCTAACTCCTTTCTCATCAAACCACTTAGAGACCCTTGGCTGGACAGCCAAGGTACCTCCATCCTGGCCCCCAGAAAAGCATGTTAGACAATTCTCCCCAGAAAATGGTGACTCTCCCAGTGATGTCTTTTTCCTCCAGCCACTAACTGGACTATAATAGTGGCCCCTGACATTCACTCCAGTTCTGACGTCTCTCGCTGAGACTCACCACACTCGCACACTCATCCCGTTCCTACACTTCACCCCATACTTGGTCCCAATCCCATTGAACCTCCCTGAATTACACTAACCCCAGCCCCAGCTTCTCCCTGTTCTGAATCTCCCCCTGTTCCTGAAATTCATCCTTTTCTGACCCTTCGTCTTGTCCCAACCTGCCACCCCATCTCTGGCTGCCCACCACATCACCTCTAACTCCAACCTCATCCCTGGTTCCACCCTCAACCTTGATCTAAACCTCATCTCCAAACTTCTCTCCGTCCCCAACCTCAAACCAAATGAAGCTTTTCCTTATGCTATCTTCCAAGAGTTTAATAGTTTCAGCTTTTATCGTTAGGTATTTGACCCATTTGGAGTTAACTTTTGTGTATAGTGTAAGGAAAGGGACCAAGTTCGTTCCTGTGCGTGTGGATATCTGGTTTACCCAGCATCCTTTGCTGAACGACTGTCCTTCCCCATTGAACAGTCGTGGTGCTCGTTGTTGAAATCATTGACCATTTATGCTTAGGTTTCTTTCTGGGCTCTTTATTGGCGTCCCCTCCTTCTGCCTACGTGTGCTGAGCACACTTTTTGCCTCTTTGTCACATCGTATCCTACAACCGTATTCAAAGGTGAGAACCAAGGGTGTGTGTGTCTCTCTCTCTCTTTTTTCAGTCAGGAATACTTCCCAGGAGTCCCTGGACCCAGCAGACTTCCTCTTAAGCAATGGTGCGCTGAAGCCAGTTTGTACCTGCTTGTGAAAGCAGCTCATTACATTTCCCAAATTTTTGTGAGCTGGTTGCTAAACACTTGAAAACCCTTGAAATCACCATGGCGGGAGCGTTCACACCAGGCAACGTGGTAACTGCTACAATCCGGACTTCTTTCCCCCAGGAGAGTGCTTTACCAGCACACTATTGCCCTGAAGTCTCACTAGTCAGAAGGGCATGACAGGGCCCCTCCTAGCTAAGGGAGTCTTCGAAAGTGGGTGTCTGTCCTTTCCAGCCTCTCTCCAGGGAGGTGGACTTTGCTGCCAAGCAAGAAAGGGAGAGTTGGGGCAGCAGCTCATGTCCTTTGCCACCAATGGCTGCCCATGGGAGGAACTTTCTGTAGTCACTTAAAAGAATGCCTTTTAAATGTCTTTAACTGCCTCAGAGAACAGAGTGCTGTGGGCTCAGTGGTAGGACGGACTGAGCTCCAGCAGCCAACATAGGAAGGATAGTAGGCGGTGGGGAACCAGGGCAGGCTTTCTAAACCACACAATGGGCCTGAGGAGGACGTGGCCCCGGTAACTTCCTGCAACCATGACCGGGGGCTGCCTGGACACAGAGACTGTCAACAGCCAGGGGACACGAGGCTCCGGACTGGACACCGATGGCAAGGGAGGGGCCCCGAGGGGCTGCGGCAGGGCTGGGGGCTCAGAAGGTCGTGGAAGTGTTGGCTGAAGAAGAGCCAACAAAGGAAGGCCTGCCGTCCTTGGACAAGTACTCCTTGCTGATGAGCCCATGGAAGGCCATGATCTTGAGGAGTCCATGGCGGAACTTCTGGCCGATGAAGGCGTAGATGAAGGGATTGAGGCAGCTGTGGAGGAAGCCCAGAATCTCGGTGGCGTCCAGGGCCCGGCCAATGTCGTTGCGGCGCTCACAGGTCTCCTGGATCACCCGGAGCCTCATGAGGGTGTCTGCCACCAGCACCAGGTTGTAGGGCAGCCAGCAGAGCAGGAAGACGAGCACGACGGCGAAGATGACCCGCATGGCCCGGTGCTTCTGCCCCATGTGGGCCTCGAACAGCGTGCGCAGGGTGAGTCCGTAGCAGAACAGCATGACCGCCAGGGGCAGGAGGAAGCCAAAGGTCTGGGGCAGGGCCCGCATCACTATCCGCAGTTTCGTCGTGTTGGCTCCCATGTCCTCGTAGCAGACCGGGCTGGAGTAGGGAGGATTGATGGCCCTGCGGAAGACGAAGATGGGCAGGGACAGGATCAGGGACAGAGCCCAGATGCCTAAGCATATGAACTTGACCCAGTGCCGCTTCTGGGTCAGCGTGCGTGTGGCATGGACAATGGCCAGGTAGCGGTCCACGCTGATGCAGGCCAGCAGCAGGATGCCGCTATAGAAGTTGACTTCCTTCAGGAGCGAGACCACCTTGCACAGGGCCGTGCCAAAGATCCAGCCCTTTGCCTTGGAGGCAGCCCAGATAGGCAAGGTCAGGGCGAAGAGCAGGTCGGCTATGGCCAGGTTCAGCAGGTAGATGTCAGTGACAGAGCGGTTGAGCTGACTCCGTAAGACCACCAGGATCACGAGGGAGTTTCCCAGCAGGCTCAGCACAAAGACCAGGGCATAGATGACCACCACCACATACTTGTCGAGTGTCTCAGTGTCTATCCTACAGGGACTATATGTGTCTGTAGGTGGTGTGCCGCTGATATTTCCAAATTCCTCATCCCAGTCATCAGTATCATTCCATAGATCTTCCATGAAAAATATCATAGTTCAATCTAGTTGAAAGATTCAAAGGAAAGAAACGTGATTTAGTAATTCAGATTAAAGTCGTTCATTAAGGATGGGAAAAGAGTTACCGAGATATCTTTTGCTTTTCTGTTGGTTTGGCAACAGAAGCTCTCTTCCTTCTCCTCTATTTTGAACTTCTTTCGAGGTCAATTTCACAGCACCATCACTTGAGAGCACTCTCCGTCTTATCCCCTGTTATCACCCTAAACGTCAAAGAACCATCAGCAGTGCTCACATATCTTCCTAACTTGTGAAACACTTTGCTGAAGCAAAATCATCTCAGCAGACCAATATGTAAAACCAACAAAAATTCATCTTTTGGGAAGGAGGGGGTGCTGCCATTTCTACCCAGACAGCTGCTAAGGTGGCTCCCCCAAAACTCCCAGGATCTCCAGGAAACTCCCAGGCTCTCCAGAACACAGTCTGAAGACCTTTGGAAAGTTACCAAGACTGGAAATAAGGATACCTGGTATCCAGTCCTCACTCTATCCTGATGTATCTATAATAAACTGTGGGACCTTGAGCGGGTCATTCTACCTTCACAGATTTCGGTTTTCTCCTCTGCAGCTTGAGGGAGGCAGAGTATATAACCCCTGAGTTGCTCGCAGGCCTGACGTTCTGTAAGTTCATTCCGATCCACACATTTTATCATGTTCTCTGCCTGCTGATGCTGCATTTTTACAGAAGACAACATCTGAGGGCAAAGCCATGAACGTTCGATTGGGGAGATGTAAGCCTCTTCCCCCCGAAAAGGGAGAGGCATGGAAGGAAGAAGTGACAAGACCGTGGCCCCCTTGTTACCAACTACAGCCATGCATGAGATCAGAATTGAATAGGTGGTCACACGGGAGGAGGCAGGAAGCCAAGTGAGCAGAAGTCTTCAGGTCCCAGAGAAATGGATGGATTTTCTAAAACACAGTCAAACCAAGTCTCCCTCCCCAAAGAAAGTCCTGGCAACAGAGGTGGCTTCCTACCTGAGACACCGGCCAGGTGTGTCCAACTGTAAAAGGCTGGAGCTCAGAGACCGGAGGGACTTAACAGTCAGAGGAAACTTGATGAATAAAGGGAAATGGGGAAGCTTCGTCACCACACACCTCCTCTCTGAGCCTTGCCCATGTCCATATTTGGAGAACAGATGAAATTAAGGGACCAAAGGGCATCAGAGACTCCCAGGACCCAGATGTCCAAGCAGGGCTACCAGACATGAAGCTGGAGTTAAGGGTCCACTGTCTGAATTCTCCACGTGGGTGACTATTTTTTGTTCCCTTTTTCTTGCATTTGTGCCCATTTGTTGATCCCCTTAAATTCCTTAGATCACCTTTGAAAGCTTCCAACTTGCTTGGACATGAATAAAGGGGAGAGGATTTTACTTTTGACAGTAGAGACTTCAGAAGGGGTCCACTGTAGGTAGGCCTGGTAGGGCCCCCCACTTAGAAGGGACTGGGGAGATTTTGTGGGAAGGAGGTGGAGGGCTGTCCTTAAGCTGTGTTCGGACAACAAGCACACGAAAGGCTTCTTTGGGGTGGCCCCAGGGGGTGGTGGAGAGGTCTCAAGATCAGAGGGAGAACTAAGCCTCACCCCACCCCAACACACCACACAACCGTTCTCAACAATTGGTTGATTAGAATGGCCCGAGGCTGGGGGCTGGGACCACTCCTGCAACCTGGCTAGACAACAGGGAGACCATTGGAGCTGGGACAATTGGTGAATGGAGGAGTTGGGGTTAAGGTCACCTTGTTCCTCTCCCAGAATGAAGGATGGCTTCTTGGAACCTGCCTCTGCTGTTCCCAGCAGCTCACGTGTGTCCCCTGGCTTTACTCCTCTGCTACAGCCACCACTTCTCCGTTACAGCACGAACCCTGCTGCGTTATAATGATGTGCTTACCAGTCAGCCTTCCCCACCAGACTGTGAGCTTCTAGAGAATAGAGACCCTCTCTGATCCATCTTCCAACCCTCTGCCAAGGAACAAAGTAGGTGCTCAACCCACAGTTGTAGAAGAAATGACATTAAATAGACCTGCTGTGATTCACGGCTCAGGTCACCACCCTGACAGGGCGTCTATCACTTTCGGCCACACAGTCATAGATGAGGTGTGTCTGAAAGCTTCACTCCCACACCGCCAGGCCGGTCTGTCTGGCATCGTCCTTTTCCTACCATCCTCTAGAGTTTAAAGTTAGCATCGATCTGTTCAGATATAAAGTCTGCCCCTACCATAAATGCCAATTAATCATGCCCCCGGTGCCTACGTTCTGCTTGCTCTCCTCCTGGGTTCTCTTCTCATTCATAAAAAGTTGCAGGAAGTACAAGAAGACAATTGCCCTGGGGCCACCCATGCTTTGCTTTTAAGAGTGTTGGACTCTTATGTTCTGATGCCTAGACCAGAAGGGACTTGAAGGTGGGGAGTCCCTTATTAATCATCTAGGGGAAAAGTAATCCTGGGGCAGCAAACAGTGACTGGTAACACAGGAGAGAACAGACTGTCTGGGGCCTGTCTGCAAAAACGCCTACGAATGCTCCAGTGCAAGCCTAGGCCAAGGGTGAAGAGAGCGTCTGCCACAAGGGGGCGGTTGTCGCAGGATGGGAACATCCTGGCGAGGGACCCAATGAGAAAGACCAGGGCAGGAGCTGCCCTAGCTAATCCTTTAAGTCCCTCTTTGTAAATAACTCCCTTCTGCTTTTCTTAAGCCCTGACTCTAGTCAGTCCAACATTCCAGTCTCACCCAACGAATGACTGAGGTACCGAGGGAAGGGTCTGGTCCACCCTCAAGCCGAGGAGTCAAGGAGAAGCAGTCCCTCTGGGTGGTTGTGGGGGTGGCAGGGGTGGTAGCTTAGGTCTCCAGGGGGAAGGAGATCTGGAAGACAAGAAATAAAAAAAAAATCTCCCTTTTGTGGAAGGAGAGAAAGGAAAGAGCATTTCACTGAAGGAAGGGAAAGGCACGTCTAGATGAGCTTGGAATAAAATGTTACCCACTTGAAAATGTTCCAGCAAGTCTGCCCGCCCAACATATCTTCCGTACCGCACCTTCCCACTTAGAACTGCTCCCTCTTCAACGGATCTATAATGTTCCTAACGGGAAAGCATTTTTCTATTCCATGCAGAACGTTCAGTGCCACCAAGATTGTTGTGACATGTGTCACCTGAATGCCAGTCCTCTGGCAGAATGCGGAGGCCTCTTCTTGCCACTCTGTTTTGCAAATGGAAGCTTCTATTCAAGAGCATGTGGGCCGCACACAACACGGCTGCAAGTGTGTCTGCTCTGTCCCTGGGCCAGCATCTCTTCACATTCCTGCAGAAGGGGCCGCTGAGACCCAGGGACCAAAACAGAGGCAGGGGAGGTGGAGGAGAGAACTCACCTCTCTCGGGGCGCCTGGGTGGCACAGCGGTTAAAGCATCTGCCTTCGGCTCAGGGCGTGATCCCGGCGTTATGGGATCGAGCCCCACATCAGGCTCCTCCGCTATGAGCCTGCTTCTTCCTCTCCCACTCCCCCTGCTTGTGTTCCCTCTCTCGCTGGCTGTCTCTATCTCTGTCAAATAAATAAATAAAATCTTTAAAAAAAAAAAAAAAGAACTCACCTCTCTCCCCGGTGATCACCCCCATTGCTGTAGTGACAGGTGCGGGGTAAGTACGTGACCTAAGATGATCCACACAGAGCCAAGTTCGGGACGGCTGTCTGGTGATGGTGGAAAAGCAAGGACGTCGTCTTGGAATAGCTGGAAGCCATTTGGGTATAGAAATGGCCAACCCGTCCAAGGATCACAACTAACACAGAGAGGAAGGCAGAACTGAGAGAATCACAGAGAAACGGAGCCAGAGTCCTGAGCAAACCAGAGGCAATCTTCCCCGCGCACTTTTCAGTTCTTTACTGTTAAGGCCATTTCAGGCTGAGTTTTCTGTTACTGGCAACCAAAACTATGACCTACTGGAAGAGTTCTAGAAAACAAGTGATCTAGGATGAGAGGAGAGGGGAGGAATGTCAGTGCATCACAGGGTCCATGCTGCGAGAGTCAGGGTACCTGGGCAGGTGCAGACCTCCTAGCCCTGACTGCCCAGCTCTGGCTGAGGCCAAAGAGGAACGTTGAAAACCAGGCGCATAAAAATTCATCTGAGAACACACTCCTGAATGAATTCAGACATCCCCACGAAGACCCCGGGAATCTCTGCTTTGGAGTCAGACAGATCATGCTTCGAATACGGGCCTTCCTTTATTGGTTTATCATCTTGGACAAGTTTCTTAATGCGTATCAAAAGACCTTTATTCTTGGAATTAAAATTAAAAATTTTTTTAAAAGATTAAAAAAATCCTTATCCATAAAAACGGGGATCATAATACTTGCCTCATGGTGCTGTGTGATGATGAACCGGGAGAGAGAGTGCGGGCTCTGGGACCAAACCAGCGTGGTACAAGTCCCAGCCCTGCCCCTGGCCGCTCGTGTGCCCCTCGGAGCCTTGGATACTTGCTCAGTGCCCAGTGTTCTCATCTGTAAAGTAGGAAGAAAAGTAGCGCCTAGCTCATGGAACTGATAGGAGGATCAATGAGTTAATACATGTAAAGTGCTTAGCACAGTATCTGGCAGATAATAAATGTTCAATCACCTTTTGCTGTCTTTATACACACACCCCCCCACACAGTCCTGCTGGGAGAATATGCATCGAACACACTCAACAATGCAGACCCTCTGACCCTGAAATCCCACTTAATGTGAGGAGGGAAGAGAAGGAAGACAAAGTTTATCACAGGCTTGTTTATATAATACAGGTTGATGAAGTTCAGTACGCTTCCCAAACTTTTATACAAATTATAGTAGACCTATAAAATGGAGCACTGTGTGTCCATTAGACACAACACTGAGAGCTACAATTAATGTTATGGAAAGGTGCCTGTAATAGGATTCCAAGGGCAAACACGGGTTAACAAGCAGAATGTAGGGTAGGATAATACTTTGTGATAAATGCATGTATGTACACAGGGAGAAAATAGGAAAGGGAGCCAAAATGTTACCAGTGGTTATCTTTGGGTGGGGGGATTACAGATAGCTGCTCTCTTGTTTATACCTTTTGATGTTGCCCAATTTCTCAAATGAGCATGACTTTTGCAATTTAAAAAATATGTATTTAGCCATTTTCACCAAAAAAACAGCAGCAGCAACAACAACAGTAAATAACCTTCTGATGGTCATTTCCCCCCTCCTCACTCCGATTTGCCAGTCCAGCTAGGTTCGAGAGCAGAGGCCCAGGATGCTTGTCTCCTGTCCACTGAACTCCCAACTCCTCAAGCCCTGAATGCCCTGCGCCCTCCCTCCCCTCCCCTCCTGTGTCACCCGCCCAGGTTTCCACTGTTGTGGTTTCCAGATTGTATTCCTGAATCGTTTTTAGGAGTCTGTCCCTCCTGCTGGGCTGTGACCAGACAAGACTCCAGCACAGAGTAGTGACTCATAAACACCCTTTCGTTCCTTGCCCTCCTTAAAGGCAGGAACTAGAAAGGATTCTATTTTGCATTCTTGGTGCCCTGCAAAGTGTGTGACACATAGGAAGGGGGTGGGTGGCCAGCGCAGCCGCACGGAGTCCTGCTCTCACAAGAGCGCTGAGCTAGGGGCAGAATGCTCTGCACTCGCTGCCTTGGACTTCTTAATAACTTGATCTTGGAATTGGTGTCTTCTTTTTTTTTTTTTTTAAGATTTTATTTATGTGACAGAGAGACAGCCAGCGAGAGAGGGAACACAGCAGGGGGAGTGGGAGAGGAAGAAGCAGGCTCCCAGCGGAGGAGCCCGATGTGGGACTCGATCCCGGAACGCCAGGATCACGCCCTGAGCCGAAGGCAGACTGCTTTAACGACTGCGCTACCCAGGCGCCCCGGAATTGGTGTCTTCTGAGCGAAGCCTGGTGGGACAGTGGAGCGCACACAGGGGCTTGGAGTTCAGCTCACATGCAGTCCCACGCCTTATTGCCCCCTTGGGCTCGCCTCCCACTCCCCCACCCCACAAGGGCCCTCTGCTTCAGGGAGCACAGCATTAAATAGCAAATAAAAAACATGGAGTCCGTGGGACACTATCTTCAGGGGCATCTGGGTGGCTCAGTCACTTAAGTAAGCCCAGGTCTTGATCTCAGGGTTGTGAGTTCAAGCCCCACATTGGGCTCCACGTGTGCAGCCTACTTAAAAAAAAAAAACACACAGAGTCTGGTTAAGAGAACGATCACAGAAGAAAGAAACAAGCTTTTCTCCTGCTCTTGGAATGAGGGCCCCCACACTTTTATTTTGCACTGGGTCCTGCAGCCAGCCCTGGCACGAAGTAAATATTGGTTAAATGGATGAAGTGGTGGAGAGGAGCGAAGAGGCAGACTAGAATCTTCATCTTAGCTCAGTCCATGGCCCCTTCGTCCTTCCGGTAGCCCAGGACACTTTGTAGACTCTTCGTTGACACCTGTCTATCACTCCCGACATTCAATCTACCAGAAAGTTCAGCCAGCTCTACCAAAATAGATTCCCACTCCTATTTTCTCATTACCCCTCCAGCCAGTGCCCTGGCCCCTGCCACCGTCCCTTCGCACCGAGGTTACAGAAGTGACCTCCCAGGCCTCCTGTTCATCTAGTCTCTTCTCCTCATACCCGCCAGAGTGATCCTTTGATATTCTAAGTCAGATCATATCATGCCTTCTCACTACCCTCCCACAGCTCCAAAGAATGAGTTTCACTGCTTTAATGTTTCTGAGTGCATTTTAAGCCGTTTCACGGTGGAGAAGCCTGGCGAGCACTCCCTTCACCAATTCAGGAAGGCTGACATCACCAGGGACGCTGTGTGCTCCTATACTCCCAACAGGATATGATGAGAAGACACCCACTGGTGGTATTCTCTCCAAAAACCCATAACCCCCATCTAATCCGGAGAAAACCATCAGACAAACCCAGACTGGGGAGGCGTTCTATGGGATACCTGGCCAGTAGTCCTCAAGACTATCAAGGTCATGAGAAATAAGGAAGGACTGAGCGAAACTGCCCTAGGGCACAGGAGATCGGGGAGACATGCCAGCTAGAGGCCATGTGGTCCCCCGGACTGGATTCTGGTACGGAAAGAGGTGATAATGGAAAAGCTGGCAAAATCCAAAAAAAAGCTGGAGTTTTGTTAATACTTTTTAAAGTTGTCACCTATCTGATTTTATTGTTTCATTTTTTTTGCCTTAAAATTGATTTCTGTAATTGAAACATTCATTTCTACCTTATTTATGAATACAATTCCATTCTCCTTTTTTTGAGAATGCTTTCTGCCTACAGGTCTAGGTGATTTTAATTATTTTTTTCATTTTCACTCCAGTGTAGTTAACATACAGTGTCATACTGTGTTTTATTTTTTAAATTGGGAGTAGTAGGTATTGAAGTTTGTCAAAGGCCTATGTAGGTAGTCATAGGATTTATTAGCATGTGAATTATATTAATGGTTTTCTGATATTGAACACCGTTAGCATTTGGGGGGATATATCCCATTTAATCATGAAAAAAATTAATTTGAAAAAAGCCAAAATCCTTTAAGGCCTTCAGAGTCATGGCCCTCCCCCAGCCCCATCCCAGCCCCCCTCATCACCCCCGTGCGTTAGTGTGCTGGGGTGGCTCACACGGCATAGAGTGACTGTCTCACAGTCCCGGAGGCTGGATGTCCAGGATGAGGGTGTCAGCAGGGCTGGCTCGTCCTGAGGGCTGCAAGGGAAAATCTGTTCCAGGCTTCTCTCCTCGCGCCTGCTGCTTTGCTGGCCATCTTTGTCATTCCTTGGCTTACAGATGCATCAGCCTGATCTCTGCCCTCATCGTCACATGTTGCTGTCCTCAGATGCCTGTGTCTGGGTCCAAATTTCCCCTTTTTATAAGGACACTAATCACGTTGAATTAGGGCGCCCCCTGATGGCCTCATCCTAGCTACTGACATCTGCGACAGCCTTACTTCTAAATAAGGTCCCATTCTGACACACTGCGGGATTCTGACATCTGAATGGTGGGAGGGAGGGACACGATCCAGCCCATAGGATCCTCTAACTGTATCCTCCCCCTCCCCCCACTTAGGGCTCTGCTCCAGCCATATTAGCCCGGCTCCTGCCTTGGAGCACTGCTTCCAGCGCCCACTCTTCTCTGAATGCTCTCTGTAGACGTCCCACACTCACTCCCCCACCTCCTCTGAGAATTTGCTCAAATGCTACCTTCTCACTGAGTCTCACTCTGTGCGCCAATCACAATTGCACCTCCCCTAGCATTCCTGATGTCCCTTGCTATGCTATATTCCAAACATTCTTCTCCTCTCACAGCACTTACCACTTCTAACATACTCTAGAAACTGCGTGTAATATTACATAGACCGCTGTTTATCGTCTCTCTCCTCTCTAGACTATAAGCTTTGTGAAGGCAGAAAGCCTTACCTATCTAGATCACTGTATCCCAAGTGCCTAGGAGACAGCTTGGTGATTAGGATGGGATAAAAAGTGGTTGAGGAAAGAAAACCAAAAGCGGGGGGCGGGGGGGGGGGGGAAGGAAGAAAAAGGATGGGTTCTATTTCTAGAGACTAAGAGACCCACAAGTAACTTACCTTCTGTTTATCTCACCTCCAGCCTCTGGGATATAGCATGGAAGGGAAAGCTGAGTCCCACCATGGCTGTAAGAAATGACTTAGCAAAGCCTGAGACCCCTAGTTATACTGACAACACCTGAAATCAAGCAAGGGCTCCGTTGCCTCGTGGAGGTGGGGGTTGGGCGGTCCAGCTGGGTGGCCAGGGGCTGCAGTTGCAAGATCAGCCCAGGAGAGGGCAGCATTACCTTCGAATCAAAACAAATGGCAGTGGGAACCGGGGAAATGAAATCATCTCCGTGAAAAGACCCTCTACCCCATAGTTGAGTCAAGCAGCCAACATCTAGAACCCAACATCACCCTTGAAAGTTTGCAAATCCGTTCACACGCATTCATTCTCCCCTCTAAAGTCCTCCCAGAGGAGAGTTCAGCAGTTAGCAGAGTGTGAGCGCCCCTGGAGACACGTAGTTGAAGTTAGTCACCCTTGGGCTCATAGTCCACCCAACTTCTCCCGGGCTTCTAGCACTCAGGAGTCCTGTCCCTGGGGTCGTCCCCTTCCCCCACAGACCCTTCCTCCACACCAGTCTCAGTCTCTCTGTGTGAGCCCGCACTTTCAAATACAGCACATGGGGACACTCTTGGCAAAACCATTCAAAGGTGTCTCTCAAAGAACTGGAAATCTTTCTACTGTTTCGCAGAGCTCACTTTTTTGGTGCCGGAGCACTGCCTTAGGCACCTCGGGCCGCTGTCACAAAACAGCGTGGACTCAGTGGCAGGTGGACATCAGGGTGCCAGCATGGCCGGGTTCTCAGAGAGAGCTCGCTTCCTGGCCTGCAGACAGCTGCCTCCTCACGGTGTCCGTACACAGTGGCCACAGAGAAAGGGCTCCGTTCTCCCTCTCCTCCTAAGGACACGAAGCCCATCACAGAGGCCTCACCTCATAACTTCAGCTAAACCTAATTGCCCCACCTCCCAAAGGCCCCACCTCCAAATACCGGAGAGTTAGGGCTTCAACATAAGAATTTTGAGGAGACACAACGTAGTCAAAGCAAGCACCATGTCACACTTTAAGGAGGATGATTTCCTGTCCTGATAGGGCTCTCTTACGTATTCATGAGGCAAGGTTCTAGCAAGTTCTAACAAAGTTCTCTCTGGCTTGAATGCAGGCTTGCTTATTTTCTCTTACATGCTGCCAACTGCAGCGAGCTCTACCCTGTGCGGCCCAACAGGCATGCTCGACATTCTGTCTGACAGACATGGCTGCCAAAACAGTGTCCTTGGTCGTGGTAAAAATAAATTGTACAAATGGTACCTGGGGGTGAGGGGGTTGAAGATGGGAACGGGGCAGATGGGAGACAGGTGGGAAAAAGACTTTTCATTGATCATTTTTAATTTTTTAATTTTTATTTTTTGAAACATGTAGGGGAGCCTGCCTTTGGCTCAGGTCATGATCTCAGGGTCCTGGGGTTGCACCCCACGTCCAGCTCCCTGCTCAGCGGGGAGTCTGCTTCTCCCTCTCCCACTCCCCCTGCTCATGCTCTCTCTCTCTCTCTCAAATAAATAAATAAAATCTTAAAAAAACAAAGATAGAAAGAAAGAACAAAAGAAAGAAAGAAACATGTGAAGTGGTTCCCGTTGAAAATTTTAAATGTAAAACGTAATCTTAAAATGTTAAAAATTAGGAACTTTAACTTGGGGATGACGAGTAGGTGGTACTGCTGAGAACTTTCCTTGAAGTTCTGGAACCTACAGTTGTATGTCTTCTGGCTGCTCTGTGTCAGCCAGAGACCTTCAGCCAATTCCACGAAGCATCTTTCTGGGCCCGGGCTTAGAGAACTGTCCCTTCTTAGTTCCCTCCACTCCAGACCCTTGACTTCAAATCAGCTCAGCCCGGACTCTCTTGGTCCTTGTCTCTTTCCTGTCACTAGTCTGTCAAGATGCCTCGACTCTCAGTCCCCCCACTGTAACCCAGGGCATGCTGGCCTCTCCTCATCTCCTGCCTGGCCCTCTCTGCCTCTATTGTTTCTAGACGCAATTCCAAAAAGCTCCACAGGTGTACTCCCCCAGTCTCCTGGGCACCAAAGGAACCTGGGTTTTAATCTCACCCTGGCCATGAATTCTCACTAACTTGCACTGACTATTGAAACCCACCTGCCTACCCTGGAGACATTCCCATTTTCTGTCACTTAAAATAAGTCCCTTGACTTATACCTGAATATAATATATATCCAACTTCCTGCTGAAATTATCTCCCTGCTCCCAAGGCCACAGACCCAGTGAGTCTGTTTGCTTGTACGGAGTTGGTTTCTCTGTTTGTTCATTTAAATTTAGAGTTGGTTTTCAATGTTGAAAAATTTAGACTTATTCACATTAAAAACCATTGGAGTTTCTATGCTGTCCTCTGAAATTTGGGAGGCATGGCACTACTGAGGTCATGGCAAAAAAATCAGCTGAAGCTGGTACAGGAAAAAGATCCTAGAAACAGAACCGCGCTCAAGCCATCATCTGATTTTTCAACAGAAGTGCTAAAGCAGTGAGATGCGGAAAGGGACGTTTTATCAAACGAACTATTGTTGGAATAGCGAGGTATGGGGAAAATATGAACCTTGACCCCTACATCATACACAAACATTAGTTTGAGATGAATCATAGGCCTAAACGTAAAAGCTAAAACTGTAAAGCTTCTAGAAGAAAACATGAATGAATATATCTCCATGACTCAGGGGCAAGCCCAAAGTTTCTCAGGCAGAGCAAAGATCGCAATTACCGCGTAACAACGTCTTTGCTGGGGCGGCTTGGGCGGCTCAGCGGTAGGGCGCCTGCCTCTGGCTCTGGTCAGGAGTCCAGGACCTGGGATGGAGCCCCATGTCGGGTTCTCTGCTCAGCGGGGAGCCTGCCTCTGCCTCTCCCTCTGCTTGTGCTCTCTCTCTGTCAGATAAATAAATAAAATCTTCTTTTTAAGTGTCTTTGCTTAATTAGATTTCATCAAAATCAAAAATTTCTGCTCATCCAGAAGACGCCATTAAGAAAAGGACTAGACAAACCACCACCTGGGACAAAACAGTTGTGAAACATATATCTGACAAAGGGCTGGTATCCAGGACATATCAAGAACTCCAACAATAATAGAAATAGTAAAAGACAACTCAAAATAAATGGGCAAAAGATTTGGACAGGCGGGGGCGCCTGGATGGCTCAGTCGGTTGAGCATCTGACTCTTGGTTTCAGCTCACGTCATGATCTCAGGGTCGTGAGATAGAGCTCCATGTCAGGCAGGCTCCGCACTCAGCACAGATCTGCTTGAAATTCTCCCTCTCCCTATGCCCCTCCCCCCTCTCACAAATAAATAATAAAATATCTTTCCAAAAAAAAAAAAAAGATTTGAACTGGCACTACACAAAAGAAGATATACAAATGAGCAGTATGTCCATGAAGGATCTGAAGGCTGTGGGGCAACAGAAGTCTCATACATCATTGGTGGGGATACAAAATGGTATAACCACTCGGGTAAAAGGTCTGGCAATTTCTACTAAAACTAAACACACTCTTACCCTCTAGCCCAGCAATTCCACTCCTAGAAATACACCCAGGAGAAACGCAAATATATGCTCACAAAAATACTCATACAAAATATTAATAGCTTTATTCCTAAGAGCCAAAGACTAGCAACAGCCCAGCGGTCCACACACGGTGGATGGCTAAAAGGGTCTGTTCATACAATGGAATACAGTGGAAGACTTCCCAACAATTGAGAGCAATGAACTACGGATACACTCAACGACACGGATGACTCTTTAAAACTTCAAGCTGGGGGAAAGTACGTTCTGTAGGAGTCTGCTTTCATGAAGTTCCAGAGCGGCGAAACTAATTTACGGGAGAAAATAATCCGGTAGTGGCCTTGTTCTCCGCCTTTCTCTTCTCGTTGCTGAGGCCACCATGCTCTTGTCAGTCTCTGGCCCGCAGTCTCCCTGAGACCGAGCACCGTGCCTTCGGTTAAGCGGCAGAGTTCCGACGGAGAGGTATTTGAAGCTGATGTTGAAATCGCCAAGCAATCTGTGACGATCGCGACCATGGTGGGAGATTTGGGAATGGACGAAGGAGGAGGGGATGACCCAGCTCCTATACCAAATGTTAAGGCAACAATATTTAAAAATGGTCATTTAGGGGCGCCTGGGTGGCACAGCGGTTAAGCGTCTGCCTTTGGCTCAGGGCGTGATCCCGGCGTTCCGGGATCGAGCCCCACATCAGGCTCCTCCGCTATGAGCCTGCTTCTTCCTCTCCCACTCCCCCTGCTTGTGTTCCCTCTCTCGCTGGCTGTCTCTATCCTGTCGAATAAATAAATAAAATCTTTAAAAAATAAAAATAAAAAAATAAAATAAATAAAATAAAAATGGTCATTTAGTGGTGAACCGACCACCAGGATGACCCCCACCCCCTCCCCCCGAGGATGATGAGAACAAAGCAAAGCGAACAGATGATATCCCTGTTTGGGACCAAGAATTCCTGAAAGCTAACCAAGGAACACTTTGTCATCTTATTCTGGCTGCAAATTACTTAGAAATCTAAAGTGTCCTTGAAGTGACACACAAGATGGTTGCGGGTACAATCAAGGGGAAAACTCCGGAGGAGATTCGCAACACCTTCGATACCAAAAAGGGCTTTTCCTGAAGCACAGGCAGCCCAGGTATGCAAAGAGGAGCCGTGGTGTGAAAAGTGAAATGTCGTGCCTGACCCTGTAACACTCTGAGGATTGTGCCAAAGACTAGCTGCGCTGCTCTGTCTATAATCGCTGGTATGAGACCAACAGTAGACAAACACAGCAGCAAATCAGCAGTTTGGGCAGAATATTGTCCTCCTTGAAGGTGCAGGTCGAGTACAGGTTCCAAACGTAGGGCTCAGTTTCTTCCAGGATGATCAAAAGTCTCTTTTTTCTTTGCTGTGAATAAATCTGAACTGAGGGTTTTCTCTAGAAGGTGGTATTTGGGGCTTTCCCTCTCTTTGTAGAGCAATTTCTGCCTAGTTTATTGTCTAGTTAACTTTAGTTAATGACCTGATAAAAGTTGGCATTGTAAATAAAACAAGGTGCGAGAAGTTTTCTGAAGTAGAAAAAAAAGAAAGAAAAGAATGGGCACAGTGGCTACCTTGGCGGGGACAGAAGCAGAGACAAACAGGAGGGACTTGAGCAGATCTTTAGGGATAATGGTAGTGTTTTCTATATTGATGGAGGTGGGGGTGATACAGGAGCACACATTTGCCAAAACTTAGTGAATATACACTATAGATGTGTGCATTTCGTTGCCTATAAATTTTACATCAATGGAAAAACTATAAATACTGATCTCTAGTTAACGGTCTACAACCTGATGTATTTAGAGAGAAGTGCACGGCTGTCTGCAACTTCCTTTGACACGCATCAAAAAAGCAAAGTGGAATAATGGATGCAGGCCATGGCTAGATGCATAGATACAGATAAGGCAAGCCAAATGTTAATGGGAGATTCTAGGTAGTAGGTATACATATACTGTAAAGTTCTTTCAACTTTGCTATACATTTGAAATTTTTCACAATAAAATGGGGGGGTGGTCAGCCAGCACTCAGTCTTCGCACTCTTTCAACCAGGGGGTACACTCTCCAGTTTGCCACGCTCCCTACCCCACCTTATTGCCTCAAGCCCACCCTGCTTCACTCATTTACATTTCCTGCACCCCCTGGTCCAGGGACGTTTTGTCCTAGACACACACCACATATCCTAATGGCTGTTAAAGAAAACTCCCGAAGAGGTCGAATGAGCATTGCACCAATCCCACCACTTACCAGTTTTGTGATCTTGGGCAATTTAATTCACCTCTGAGCCTTGATTTTCTCGTCTGTAGATGAGGCGAAATGGTGAACATAAAGTTGCTAGCACACAGCGGGCACCAGACACACGTTGACTGTTATTACACAGTTGAGTATCCTGACGTCGTAGATGTAAACAGATAGAGGAGTGTTTGCTTTTCACAGTAGGAAACTCTCTAGAGTTTACACGCAGGGGAAAGAATGGGAACACTTTTTGCTGGAAACTGCCCTATGTGCTTTCACTAAATTTCCTCACACGGGAAAAGCAAATGCCACCTGTACCTGTGAGCTAAATAAACACAGTCTCTTCAACGGAGAAGTCAATGAGATAGCTGCAATAATAAACATGCATTTGAGTTGCAAGGGTGGCAAAGAAAGCTTCAGGGAAGAAGGAACACTTGAGTTGGGTCTTGCAGGAGGGATAGGAGTTTTCCAGGTAGCCCTGGGGAAGGAGGGCTGTCCAGGCAGAAAGAACAGCATAGGCAAAGGCATTGAGCAATGAAAAAGCAATGGGATGGGGAGCCTGGGTGGCTCAGTGGCTTAAGGGTCCGACTCTTGATGTCTGGCTCAGGTCGTGGTCTCAGGGTCCTGAGATCGAGCCCTGCATCGGACTCCACACTCAGCAGGGAGTCTGCTTGAGATTCTCTGTCTCCCTCTCCCCCTCTTCCCTTCCCCTACCACTCTCTCTCTCTCAAATAAATAAATAAATCTTAAAAAAGAAAGAAAAAGAAAGAAAGAAAGAAAGAAAGAAAAAGAAGAAGAAAGAAGAAGGAAGGAAGGAAGGAAGGAAGGAAGGAAGGAAGGAAGGAAGGAAGGAAGGAAGGAAGGAAGGAAGAAAGAAAGAGAAAGAAGAGGGGATCCTCAAATTCGGCCAACAGCTTTTACTAGTAGAGCCCAGGGAAGGCAGGAGAGAAGACTGAAGAGGGATGTGGTGGCTAAATCGTGCCCCATTTGGCTTGCGGCAGGTTTGGGTTTTGTGCTGCGGATTAAGAGCTTCCGGCCCATTTTAGGAAGCTCTTAGGAAGCTCTTTCTACAGCGCGGAGGGCTCGATTGACCGCAAAGCGCCCTGAGGCAGGGAAACCAGCCCTCTACCAGGGCGGCCCACTGCTCAGCTGAACTGATGGCGATCATTGTTAAGCACATGGGTTCCAGGGCCCCACGTCAGACCTATTCAGTCAGAGTGTAGGAGAAGGGCCTGGGAATCCAGATAATTAACAAGCACCCCAGGTTTCTAACAAGCTTAGAAAACAGTGAGTCCAGGAGATGGTGTCCACTCCCCTCCGAAAGGAGGTTAAGGCCGGAACTGAGGCATTGAGGGAAGAGGAGACCAGGCATATTACAGCCTGATTAATCTTAAATAATGTGGCAAGCGGTTGCCTGTGGGGGTGGTGACTTCCGGGCATGACTGTGTAGACGGCTGTACCGTTGACTGAGATAGGGAACGCAGAGGAAAGGTCAAGTTTAGGGAGAGGAGATAATGACTTCTGCTTGGCCAGATGAATCACCATCTTGATAGCCAGTACGGTCTGGGTCGTGGTAGGAGTTCCCGCCGCGAAGGTCACCCAAGGAGAGATGATGGCGTGAGAAGGGGGAGAGCAATAGCTCCCAGATGCGCTCATTTTCTCTTGTGCTTCTCACACAAATCCGTAACTTGAATATCTCACATCTTCCAACCATGTTAAACTGTAATCAGGACAATAAATTACAGGCATGAAGTTTGAAAATAGACAAGCAGAAAAGTAAACATTCCCTGAGTCTCCAAAACCCAGATGCATGACAGAGTCAAGCCGCCTCCCGCCTTTTGACTTAAGCCAGGGACAGAGCTGGGTGACACTGACAGGCCCCAGAGGAAACTCCATCTCCCACATGCCCCGGTGCTATCTACGGAATAAACATTCTGCTGCATAGATGATCCTCCTAGAACTACAGAGATGGCATAAAGAATATACTAGTTCCTAGAAAACCTGGGCTGAATCACATGAAGGTGGGCAACCTAACCTCTCAGAGCCTCGTCTTGTTCTTGCAGACACTAAGGATAACCACTCTCAGGAACAAACGAGGGAACACATGTTAAGACCTGTCAAAAACTGCTCACGGCTCTAAGGAATCACAGAAACCCACTCCCACCAGCTCAAGTCGAAGGGGAGTTTATGGAAATGATACAACAGGCGATCTCGCCAGCTCGCCAGAGCAGGAAATGAAGTACAGTTTGTCACTTAGGCATTTGAGCTGGAAGCCTGACATGATTCCTTACCGTGGCATTCTCTCCGGGGCCACATGGCCTGCCGCGTCTGCCTCTCTCTGCACTCGGCACTCGTCTAACCCACTACCCAGTCTGCCCTTCCTCACTATAAGGAGCTCAGCTTGACGAAGACAGTCAAAGGCAATAACGCCGGCCTGTTGTCCACGCTCCCAGCCTCCACAGCAGTGGCCCCATGTGTGGCTCTGGCAGACGCTTAAGGAGAAGACTGCTGGGAACTCTAGGAAAGCTCTGGCTTTTCCTGACAAAAGGGAAAGATGCTGTTGGGTGCCACCTCTTCCTTTTTCTTCCTTTTGGTGGTGCGAGCCAGAGCTGCAACAGCCATCATGGGACCATGAGGAGAAGGTCAGAAGGATCACAAAGAGGTGGTTCACCCTTGGACTCCATTAAGGGACATTATGTGTAAAATAACAACAAGAATACCACTATGTGTTTAAGCTGTTATGTTTGGTTCTTGTTACTCACAGCTGAAGGACTCTTGACTGATTGAGTGATTCTACTATCACCTGATTTGGGATTTTCCAAACTTCAGTCATTCTCAGACTGTCTGCAGCTCTTGTGCCATGTTCTTCTTTCAATTGATTAACTTTTATCGTAGTAAGTTAAATGCCCACTTTAGTCCTGTGGCTCTCACGTGTGAGTTTTATCCTTTTCTAATACCTGTTAAAATAAATATGTAACATTTAAAATTAAAACACGTTTCCAAGTTGGTAAACATATCCCCCCACGACGAGGGTGGTGCACCCCAACTCCACCGAGAAGTTCCTGCCCTCAGGACCCTTCCAGACCTTGCCTGTCCACCTGGCTGTTCATTTGTATCCCTTGTAATACACTGGTAAATGTAAGTAAAAATTATAATTTTTAATTAAATTAAATTAAATTAAAATTGATTCACCACAGGAGACCCCAAATCATCTCATTTTTCCCAGTGGGACCCTTCACAAAAGCAAAACCAGCTCTGTCTCTGTCTCTGATATTCCTGTTCCACGTTCCCAGGAGGGATGCTAGTGATCGGGGTCTTCTCCTGAGCCACATGGCATGTAAAGCCATACACACCTCAAGGAATTCAGGCGAGATGGAGATAATAGGCAGTTCTATCACAGCCTTATAAAGGATGAAGAAGAAGGAGGAGGAGGAAGAGGAGGAGGAGGAAAGGAGGAAATGGGGGGGGGAGAAGAAGGGGGAGGAGGAGAAGAGAAGAAGAAGAAAGAAGAAAAAGAAGGAGGAGAAGAAAAAGAAAGAGGAGGGGGAGGAGAAGGAGAAGGAGAAGGAGAAGAAGAAGAAGAAGAAGAAGAAGAAGAAGAAGAAGAGGAAGAAAGGGGAGGGGGAGGAGAAGAGGAAGAGGTAGAAGTTCTCATTGCAAAACTAGGATGTCCGTGTACCTGAGAATAAAAGAATTAGGGAATATGGTCAGTCCTTTTCTATGCCTGTGCAGAGCAAGCTGCACAGCTGGGGAAGAACTAGGAATACCAGGCTAGCTGGTACTGCTGGTCCAGCGGAAGCTGGAAGCTCCTTCATAAGTTCCTGAAGACTTCGCCATGTCCACCTCTCAACATCATCAATCTAGCACTCATTCTGTTGTAAAGCAACATTTCAAGACATCAGAGGAAAGATGGGCTATTCAACACGTGGTGTTAGGATAGCTGGAAATTTACTGGGGAAAAAATTAAGTTATATTCTCAATTCACTCCACTCCCATATACATACATACAAAATTCAGATGGATTAAAGATTTAAACATGAAAGAATTAAACCACAACTTATAGTATGCTCATAGACTATCATGCAGCAGCTAGAAAAGGCAGAGGTCAAATTATTGGTACTAACAAGGAGATATTTAGCTATTGTTCAATGGAAGAGCAAGTTATAAGTAACATATGTAGAATGATACTATTTATGTTAAATATGTGTATATCTCCATACAAATATATGAATGTAAATATATTAGATTTTGAAAGAACAGATCTTAATCAGATAACTGTGATTGCTTCTAAGAAAGTGACTAGAATGAAATAAAGAAAAATAAATAAAATAAAACAAAAAAGAAAGCGACTAGAATGTAATCATATATTGTCCATCTAATTAAAAAATAAGCAGAAAAGGATAAAATTTTAATGAAAAAGTTTAAACTACAAAGTAATAGAGGAAAAATATAATTTTTAATAATCTTTTAATAATCTTTTTTTAATAATCTTTTAATAATCGTGATAATCAGCTTACTTAGGACTATGTCAATGACATAAATAAAATAAAATAAAAATAAAATGGGGTCACCTGGTTGGCTCAGTCAGTAGAGCATGCGACTCTTGATCTCAGGGTCATGAGTTCAATCTCCACGTCGGACACGGAGCCTCCTTAAAAATAAATAAATAAAAATAAATAAAAAATAAAACAAAATGACAAAAAAGATTGAGAACGGTGACCTGAAAATGTAAAATCCCTATATCACAAAGCAAACCAATGGCATAACTAAAAGATAAATAACAAAATGGAAAAAATATTTGCAACACGATAAAAAGTAATACTATTAAACTATGGATTATTTAGAAACAAATAAGAACATTACAAGCCTAATAGAAAATGAGTAAAAGGCATTAAGAAGCTCTCCATAAAAGAACACATGCAAATGGCCAAAACCCATGTTCGAGATGTTCCACCTTACTACCAATTACAGATCAGCAAATTAAAATGAGGTGTCATTTTTCACTTAGATTAATTAACAGGATTAAAAAGATTTATAAGCCAGTTGTTAGCAAGAGTGTGGGGAAACAGGCAGCCTTAGCTTCTGTTAATGAAATTGGCAGAATTGGCAATTTTCAAATTGGCAGAGCCTTCTGGAGGGCAATTTAGAGATGGGTATCAAAATTTTAAATATGCACACGTTTCCTCTTCCAGAAATTTATTTTAAGAAAATAATGGTGCAGGGGCGCCTGGGTGGCTCAGTCATTAAGCGTCTGCCTTCGGCTCAGGGCGTGATCCCGGGTCCTGGGATCAAGCCCCACATGAGGCTTCTCCGCCGGCAGCCTGCTTCTTCCTCTCCCACTCCCCCTGCTTGTGTTCCTCTCTCGCTGGCTGTCTCTCTCTCTGTCAAATAAATAAATAAAATCTTAAAAAAAAAAGAGAGAGAAGAAAAGAAAAGAAAAGAAAAGAAAAGAAAAGAAAAGAAAAGAAAAGAAAAGAATGGCGCAGGTGTGCAAAGTGGTATGAACAAGAATGGTCATTGTATTGGAAAATTAGAAACAAGCTAAATGCTAATCAAAGGGTTTTTGTTAAAATAAATGTAGGAAACTCACAGCTGTTATGGAGACCAGAGACCAGGCAGGTGTTAGAAAGATAAGGATGATATTTACATATTGACATAAAGGATATAAGGTGAAAGTGAGAGAAACAGCTCACACAATTCCATATATTGTCTTTTGTTTAATATGTAACCCATGGGCAAGGTAGCCGCTCCCCATTAACAATGGTTATCTCTGTGGGTTAGAATTTCAAGGGAAATTTTCTATATTATTTAAAATTTTAAACAAGGAACATGTGTTACACGTATGATAACTAAAGTCAATAAGGATTTCATTTTGAAAAATTTAAGGAAAAAATATGCTATGTATGCTGTCCTGTACAGGGTTTGTGCACGTACCCTGCCATTCAACAGTATTATTAGTTTATTATGTGAATGGCGGTGTCTTGGTGGACGCAAAAGACAATGGACCCTGAGTTCTGGGGACATCCCTCTACTTGCTGACACCAGACCAACACGTCGCTGGGCCCACCCCACACCTTCCTCCTTTACTCCTGCCACAGTGCAGCAGCTATCCCTTGGCCATCCCAAAGCCAATCTTGTGCCCTAGAATCCTTCGCCCTGTTGCTTTCTTGGAAGTCTCACACTATTATCATCTTCGCTTTATCTTCAATTTCTCCTTTCTTGAAGCCTACTTGTCGGCAATGAGAACTGCTCAAGGCTTTTCCATACTAATGAAAGGAAGGAAAGAAAGAGGGAAGGAGGAAGGGAGGGAGCAAATAAATTCTAGATAGAATTATTGGGGATGAGGAAGAAGGAAGGGGACAGGCGGAGAGAAGAGGAGAGGAAAGAGTCTCCTTGGGCATATTTTCCATTCTTAACATTCTTAAAGAACTATGTTAGCTTGACTATAATAAAAGCTTGATAGAGTAAGCAGTATAAAAGCAAGACCATAAGATAAGCAGAAAAGGTGCTCTCTCCCCCCGTGACCAAGAATGCCACCCAGTCCCTCACATCCCAGCACCTGCCTTGGGCTGCCCTCTCTTGTTGTTAGAACCTGGATGATCTCAATAGTGGATGATTCCTCTCCCTCCAGTTATCACTCAACCTCTCCCCGCTATGGCCAGACTTCTAGAAAGAACTGTCTACTTGCCCTCCGCTTCCTCACCTCCTGAACATTCCTCAGCCCATGAACTTGGCTGCTGAGCCCCACCACTCCACCAAACCCAGTTCTCCCCAGGGATACCTCAGTCCTGTCTCAACTTCTTAGCAGCATTCAGCCCCACACTCTTGTATCTATCCTTTCTTGGTAGCCTTTGCCAGTGTTTCCTCTCCAACCTGACTTTTCAGTTTTGAGGCTCCCAGCACCCAGTCCTGAGATCCTTGCTCTCCCTCTATCCTCTTTCCTAGGCAGTTCCATCCTAGGCAGCGAGCTAATCACTGTACAAAACACCAAGACCTCTAGGAGATACTGGCCTCATCACTATCTCCACCAGGATGTCTCACAGATCTCATTCATCCATTCATTCATTGCCTCGAGCACCTACTATGTGTCATGAACTACCCTAGGCACTGGTTCAAGAGTGAAGAATAGAATAGGCATGGTTCATGCCCTTGAGCAGCTCAACTTGTCTGCAACTGAACTCAAGATCTTCCCTCAACCAACATGCTCCTCCGTGTTCTCTACCTGTAAATGACATTATCACCACCCACCTGCTCAAGCCAGAAATCTGAACTTTATAGCTGACACTATGCTTTTCCTTATCCTTCCTGTGGGAGACACACTCTAAAGTGTCATGCTTTGGTATAACTCCTTCCCCTTGAGGCAGACCTGTGACTTGCTTCTAAGCAGTAGAATGAGGCCAAAGTGGTTGATGTCAGCGCCTTGTTTAGGGTGTGTTATATGGCAAGGGTGACAGGATGCCAGGCCCAGGACTATGTTATATAAGACTCCATCCTGCAGGCTGAAGTGAGAGAGACTCCCTTGCTAGCTTTAAAGAAGTAAGCTGTCATATTTGTCAAGGAACTGTGGGCGATCCCCTGACAGCCGGAAAGAAAACCGAGATCTCAGCGCTACAAATTGCAAGGAGATGAATTCTGCCAAGCACCTGAGGGAGTTTGGAAGTGGGTCTTCTCCCAGCTGATCCTCTGGTGAGACCACAGCCCCAGTCAGCACCTAACTGACATCTGGTAAGGGCCCGGGCAGAGGACCCAGCCCTCTGCGCCTGGACTCCTGACCATGGAAACCGTGAGATAATACATGAGTGTTGTTGAGTTGCTGAGTTTGGGGTGATTTGTTGCTCAACATGGAAAACTACTGCAGCATCTCTCCCATCCACCACCAGAACTTTGGGATTTCTTCACTAAAATATTTCTCGAAAACATTCAATTCTCTCCATCTCCACTACTCCACCCAGAGCAAACTGTCATCGTCTTGTAGCAGACGAAGAGAACAGCCTCCTGGTCTCCCGTCACGTTTGCCCCTCCTCTCAGCACTGGGCCAAGGCATGAGAGCATCCCCGGCAAGCAAATAACTTGGCATTCCTTCAGCGCAGCATTTACTTCAGCAGACGTGAGGAGAAATTGTCTATTAATAAAAGCAGTATGCCTCTCAACTTAAGCCAAAATGGGAAGTTCGATACATGTGATTTTCCAAAGCAGACAACTTTTTGGGAGGCACATTAAACCACATAAAATTTAAATAAAATAAATCACTAATTTCCTGTAAATAGCACAACCCATTACATTATTCATGTTCAGACTTCCAGCTGAGTGTACTGAATGACAGCTCTTGGCTGACTCATCTCAGGTTGGGGGGGTACAGCTCGCATACGTCTATCACGAGTTTTTAATTTTGAAGAACAGTTGATCTGTATCCTTTCATGGCTTGTGCTTTAGTGTCACGTCTAAGTAACCATTGTCAAATCCAAGGCGATGAAGATTTTGCCCCCATGTTTTCTTCTAGCAGTTTTATAGTTTGGGCATTTATATTTAGATGGTTGATCCATATTGAATTAACTTTGGTATCAGGAATGAGGTAAGGGTACAACTTCATTCTCTTGCATGCGGTTAACCGATTATTCCAGCACAATTCGTTTAAAGAGAGACTCTCCGGGGGCGCCTGGGTGGCACAGCGGTTAAGCGTCTGCCTTTGGCTCAGGGCGTGATCCCGGCATTATGGGATCGAGCCCCACATCAGGCTCTTCTGCGGTGAGTCTGCTTCTTCCTCTCCCACTCCCCCTGCTTGTGTTCCCTCTCTCGCTGGCTGTCTCTATCTCTGTCGAATAAATAAATAAAATCTTTAAAAATAAATAAATAAAATAAAGAGAGACTCTCCTTTCCCCCAGTGAATGGTCTCTAGACTCTTGTCAAAAATTAACTGGCCATAAATATTGGGTGTATTGCTTCGACTCTCAACTCTATTTCACTGGTCTACATATGTCTGTCTTGATGCCAGTATCACGCTGGGTTTATTGCTGTAATTTTGTAGTAAGTTTTGAAATCAAGAAGTGTGAACCCTCCAATTCTGTTTTTCTTTTTTAAATGTTGTTTTGGCTATCTGGGGCTCCTTGCAGTTCCCTATAAACTTGAAGATTGACTTTTCCATCTCTGGGGGAAAAAAAAAAGTAGCCACTAGAACTGTGAGAGGAAGTGCACTGAACCTGTAGATTGCTTCGGGAATACAGCCATCTTAAGAATATTCAGTCTTCCAATTCGTGACCATGGAATCTTTCATTGATTTAAGTCATCTTCAGTTTCTTTTAGCAATGTTGTGTAGTTTTTAGTGTCTGAGCCTTTCATTTCCTTGGTTATACTTATGCTTAATTTATTATTTTAGAAGCTATTGTAAATAGAATTGTTTTCCTCATTTCCTTTTTAGATTGTTCATTGCTGGTGTATAGAAACACAACTGTTTTTTGTGACTTGATTTTGTACCCTGAAACTCTGCTGAATTCATTTATTAGCTCTAGCATTGTGTGTGTGTGTGGGTGGGTGGGTGGGTGTGGGTGTGGGTGTATTCTATAGGATTTTCTTTACATAGAATCATGTTGTGCATATATAGTTTAATTCTTGATTTCAAATTTCAGTGCCTTTTATTTATTTCTATTGTCTGATTGCCATGGCTACAGCCTCCAGTACAATGTTGAACAGCAATGATGAAAGCAGACATCTTTGTTTTGTCCACAGCCTTTCACAATCAAGGATCTTATTAGTTGTGGGTTTTTTCATACATGTCCATTACCATGTTAAGGAAACTCCCTTCTATTCCTAGTTTTCTGAGTACTTTTATCATGAAAGGGTGCTGAATTTTCTCAAATGCCTTTCCTTATCTATTGGGATGTTCTTTTTTCTTTTCCTTCATTCTGTTAATGTGGTTATTACATTGATTGATCTTATGTTGAACCGTTGCTGTATTTCTGGGAGAAATCACACTCGTCACGGTATATAATCCTTTCAGTGTGCTGTTGGATTTGGTTGGCTAGTATTTCATTGAGGATCTTTGAATCTATGTATTCACAGAAAATATCACTCTACAGTTTACGTTTCTTGTGGCATCTTGGTCTGGGTTTGGTGTTAGGGAAATGGGGGCTTCATAGAATGTGTAGGAAGTTTTCCTTCCTCTTCTGTTTCTTGGAAGAGTTTGAGCAGGGTTGGTATTAATTCTTTAAATTATTCTTTTAAAAGACATTTCTTTCAGAGGGGAGGTGGGTGGGGGTTGCGTGAAATAGATAAAGGGGATTAAGAGTTACAGACTTCCAGTTACAAAATAAATAAGTCACAGAAATGACAAAGTCCAGCATAAGGAATATAGTCACTAAGATGGTAATAACGTTGTTTGGTAACAGATGGTGGTTACACTTACTGTGGTGAGCATGGAGTAATTGTTGGATCATTATATTGTACACTTGAAACAAATAACACTGTACGTAAATTACACCTCAATTTATAAATGAATGAATGAATGAATGAATGAATGAATGAATGAATGAATGCCTTTTCTTTCTCTGGAGGTGTTTTGTTTTAAGTAGGCTCCATGTTTGGCTTCACAACCTTGAGATCAAGACCTGAGCTGAGATCAAGAGTCAGATGCTTAACCAACTGAGCCACCCAGGCACCCCGGGGGGGTTTTATTACTAATTCAATCTTTACTTGTTATAGGTCTATTGATATTTTCTACCGGTTTTTAAGTTTTGGTAATTTGTGTGTCTCTAAGAATTTGTTCATTTCATCTACATTATGTAATTTGTTGGCATATAATTATTCACAATAATCTCCCAAGTCCTTTTACTTTCTGTATGGTCCCCAGTTTCATTTCTGGTTTTAGTAATTTGCATCCTCTCTCTTTCTTTTCTTAGTTAAGCTAAAAAGTTTGTCAATTTTATTATCTTTTCGAAGAAAAGAATTTTTCTTTTGGCTTCATTGTTTTTCTTTATTGTCTTTCTATTCTCTCTCTATGCTCTTTTTTTTTAAGACTTATTTCTTTTAGAGAGAGTGGGGGAGGGGAGGAGCACGGGAGCTGGTGAGAGTCTCAAGCAGACTCCTCACTGAGCCCAGAGCCCAGTGCAGGGCTCCAACCCACAACCCTGAGATCATGACCTGAGCCGAAACCAAGAGTCAGACCCCCAACTGACTACACTACCCAGGTGCCCCTCTGCTCCAATCTTTAACATTTCCTTCCTTTTGCCAGCTTTAGGTTTAGTTTGCTCTTCTTTTTCTAGTTCCTTAAGGTGTAAAGTTAGGGTGTTGATTTGAGATCTTTTGAGATCTTTCTTTTTTAATGTAGGCACTTGCAATTATAAATTTCCTATGAGCACTGCTTTCAATGCCTTCCATCCATTTTGATATATTGTGGTTTTGGTTTATGCATTTCAAAATATTTTCTAATTTCCCTAGTGATTTCTTCTTTGATGTATTGGTTGTCAAAGACTGTGTTGTTCAATTTCTGTTCATTTGTGAATTTTCCAGTTTTCCATCTGTTATTGATTTCTTTAGTGGTTGGAGAAAATATTTTGTATGATTTTGATATTTTAAAATGTATTAAGGTTTTTCTATGGCCTTACATATGGTCTATCCTGGAGAATGTGCTATGTACAGTTGAGAAGAATGTGTATTCTCCTGTTGTAGAGTGGGCTGTTCTGTATATGTGTGCCAAATTTAGTTGGTTTATAGTGTTCGTCAAGTCTTCTATTTCCCTATTGATCTTCTGTTTAGGTGTTCAATCCATTATTGAAAGTGGGACTAAAGTTCAACTCTATTATTATAGATAGACTATTTCTTTCTTCAATTCTGTCAATATTTGCTTCAGATATTGGGGGGGGTCTGTTGTTTGGTGTATATATATGTTTATAATCATTCTATCTTCTTTATGAATTTTTTTAAAAGATTTTATTTACTTATTTGACAGAGAGAGAGACAGCCAGCGAGAGAGGGAACACAAGCAGGGGGAGTGGGAGAGGAAGAAGCAGGCTCCCAGCAGAGCAGGGAGCCTGATGTGGGGCTCAATCCCAGGACCCTGGGATCACGCCCTGAGCCGAGGGCAGACACTTAATGACTGAGCCACCCAGGCGCCCCTATCTTCTTTATGAATTTTATCTATATATAATGTCCTTCTTTGTCTCTTGTAACAACTTTTAACTTAAAATCTCCTTTTCTGATACTAGTATAAACACTGCAGATCACTTTTGGTTAGTATTCACGTGGAATATCTTTTTCTATCCTCTCACTTTCAGCCTATTTGTGTCTTCGGATCTAAAACGAGTCTCTTGTAAGTAACATAAGGTTAGATCATGTTTTTTAATTCATTTTGCCAATCTCTGTCTTTTAATAAAGTTGGTTTACTCTACATTTTAAATGATTACTGATGATGAAGGACTTACTTGTACTATGTGCTATTTGTTTCCTCTACATCTTATATCTTTTTTGTTCTTTATTTCCTCCAACACTGCCTACTTTTGTTTGACTGATTTTTCTAGTGCACAATTTTGACTCCTTCTTCATTTCCTTTTCCACACATTTTTTTCAATTATTATCTTCATGGTTACCATGGAGATTACAATTGACATCCTAAATCCATTTTTATTTTTTTTAAGGATATTTTACTTATTTGAGAGACATAGCATGAGCATGAGGGGGAGGGGTTAGAGGGGGAGGGAGAGAGAATCCCAAGCAGACTCTGCACTGAGAGTCTAACATGGGGCTCAATCCCATTACCATGAGATCACAACCTGAGCCAAAACCAAGAGTCGGTCTCTTAACCCACTGTACCACCCAGGCATCCCCTAAATTTATTTTTAAAATCTAGTTTGAGGGGTGCCTGGGTGGCTCAGTCAGTTAAGCACCTGACTCTTGATTTCAGCTCAGGTCATGATATCAGGGTCTGGAGATCTAACCCCATGGCAGGATTCATGCTGGGCTTGAAGCCTGTTTAAGATTCTCTCTCTCCCTCTCCATCTGCCCCTCCCCACCTCGCACTCTAAAAAATTAATTAATTAATTAAAATCTAGTTTGAATTGATATCGACTTACTTCAATAGCATACATTTACTCTGCTTCTATCCAGCTCCATCTCCTCTTTATTTTGTCATTGTCACAAGTGACATCTTATTCATTGTGTGCCTGTTAACATGGATTTAAAATTATTATTTTCTGCATTTGGCTTTTAAATCATATAGGAAATAAAAAGAGGAGTTACATTCAAAATACAATAATACTAGCTTTTATGTTTATCTATGTGGTTACCTTTACCAATAATCTTTATTTCTTCATAATACTTCAAGTAATCATCTAGGGTCCTTTTGTTTCAGCCTGAAGGGCTCTTGTTAACATTTATTTTATGGAAGGTCTACTAGCAATGAATTTCATTAGTTTTGTTTATCTGGGAATGTCTTAATTTCTCCTTCACTTTTTAAGGATAGTTTTACTGGATATGGAATTCTTGGTTGATGGTTTTTTTCTTTCAGCACTCTAAAGGTTTCATTCCACTGCCTTCTGACCTCTGTGTTTTCAGATGAGAAATCAGCATTAAATCTAATTGAGGATCCCTTGTAAATGACGAGCCACTTCGCTCTTGCTACTTTCAAGATTTTCTCTCTGTTTTTAGCTTTCGACAGTTTGGTTATAATGTATTATAGTGTGGATCTCTGCGATTATCTTACTTCGAGTTCTTGGAGCATACTGGCTAGTGTATAGTCATGACATTGAACAAATTTATAAAGTTTGTCACCATTATTTCTTCAATTATTTCCCCCCTTTCTCTCTTTTCCTTCTGGGATTTCTATAATGTGTATGCTGGTACTGTTGATGGTGTCCCATATGTCCCTTAGGCTCTGTTCATTATTCTTCACTCTCTTTGCTCTGCTCCTCAAACTAGGTAATTTTAATGTGCCCTATCTTCAAGTTTGCTGATTCTTCCTTTTGCCTACTCAAATCTTCTGATAAATTACTCTTATGCTTTTCAGGTCCAGAATTTCTATTTGATTCCTACTTATAATTTTTATCTCTTTATTGATATTATATATCAAAACACAGAACCCTGATTTTTTGGAGTACAAGGTCCCTATTGCCCACACTTGAATCAACAAGTCACACCAGAGATGTGGAATGCCATCCACATGACTACTTGCTGTGGGATGAGGGATGGTAGCTGCTACATGAAACACTAAGACTCACCCAAAGTCACCAGCATCTTTCTTCATCAAGCACTCCCCTAGATGCTGCAAGTGTTCAACTAAACTCCAAAGTTCCAAATAATTTACTCTGACAGCTCTTGCCAGCTCAGTAATTATTTCAATGAAGGGACCAATTCCTGAAGCTTCCTAACTTCACTATCTTCTATGATACCACTCTCTACCCCATAGTAGTCTTGATCCCACAAGAAACAGATGAGAGACTTAAGAGGAGGAGCTATTTACAAAGTGTGGATGTCGGGGTACCTGGGTGGCTGCCTTTGGCTCAAGTCATGATCCTGTTATCTTGGGATTGAGCCCTGCACTGGGCTCCCTGTGCAGTGGGGAGCCTGCTACTCCCTCTCCCACTGCTCCTCCTCACCCCGCTCATTCTCTCTCTCTCTCAAATAAATAAAATCTTTAAAAAATTTTTTTTGGTTGTACAGGAACCACAAGAGAGAGTGCAGTAAGCCAGGACTAACAGCAACCAAGCTGATACCACCTCTAGGCCCTAAGCATTGAGAAATAGGGGTGGTTACCAGGCACTGAAGAAAAGGAAGAGTTGTGCTGAGGTGGTCACCTTGAGAGGAGCTGTGACATTTGGTTGAGAGACACAGCCAGCCTGAAGCAACCTCACAAGGAGGAGGAAGCAGGGGATTAAATACACTGATATCTACCTATCTGTCTGTCTCTCTCTCCTCTCCTTCTCTCTTTCCTCCTCCTGCTGGGCCTCCCTATTAGCCCAAAAGCCCAAGTGCAAGGGGGCCCAGATGATGTGAGAGTGGAAAAGATTGAAGAGTAGATCCAGAGGACTAGATGGAGGATAGCCAGACAGCACCCCAGCCCCAGGATAGCTCCAGCCTCTATCTTCAAGACCAAAAGCAACAAATTTCTGACTGTTTTAGAACAGTCAATTTCCCTACTTTAGACATCAGGGTTCAACAGGATGAAGGTTTAATCTAGAAGCTGTTGTCCTCATTTTTAATGGAGTGTTAGGTCCAGTTTTTTTATACACTGATTTTATCACCCTTGAAACTAAGATACAAAACTATCCAGTTCAGCACCAGATACCGATATTGCATAGTAATCAAAAGCAAGACAGTTGAAGCCTGAATCTCAGCTTAGTGACCATCCACATATGTGATTTTGGTT
Organism: Ursus americanus; assembly: GCF_024610735.1. Classification (NCBI taxonomy): domain Eukaryota; kingdom Metazoa; phylum Chordata; class Mammalia; order Carnivora; family Ursidae; genus Ursus; species Ursus americanus. The sequence goes on from NC_142127.1 coordinate 89,000,175, forward strand.
ACATTCTTCAGCCTCTCAGCATCTGTTTCATCATCTACAAAATGAACTAAGAGGGGTACCTACTTCTTAGAGTTGTCCCAGGGATTTAATGAGATAATACATGGAAAGCTCTTCAAACAGTACATAGCACAGAATAAATCCTCAACTGCAACAAATGTTAGCTACTATTGTGCCTCCAGCTGTCAATTTCTTGGCACGTCCCCCCTCCAGCTCTACCCCCCAGTTACTGGTCTGCTTTCACTTTCTGCAAGATACTGTGTTCTCTCACCTCTAGGCCTTCATACATCGCTCTCTTTCTCCCTAGCTAATTCTTATTTTTAAAACACTGAGATGTTTGTTCATATCCATCCATTTCAAAGGCTGAAGATACCAAGTGCAAGCAAGGACAGGGAGCAATGGGAACCCTCACACATTGCCAGAAAAAGTATAAATCAGTACAACTACTTTGGAGAGCAATTTGACAACGTCCAGCAAAGTTGAAGATGTCCGTAGCCCACATAATAGCAGTTACATTCTGAGGAACATACCCTACGGAAATCTTCACATCTATATACAGGAAATAGGTACAAGAATGTTCGAAGTAGCATTGCTTGTAATAGCAGAAATACTGGAAAAAACTTTGGTGTTCTTCAATAGGAGAATGGATGAATACCTTTAAAATCGTAATGTATAAGGGTACATGGTAATGTTATATCACAGTTAAAATACCTACCCGGTAACGACATAGGTAAATCTCAAAAATACATTGTTGACTAAAAGAAACAAGTTTCAAAGGCGATATGGAGTATAAAACTATTAACAAAAGCTTAAAATCATGCAAAATATGTTATACGTTGTTTATGGATACATACATATGCAGTGAAAGTGTAAAAACATGTATGAGAAGAATAAACACCAAATGCAGGGCGATGGTTACCTTTATGGAGGGGAAGGAAGGAGAGAAAGGAATGGAATCTGGTGGGATTCACAGGAAGTTTCGACTCTACTTCTTTTTTAAAAAGCTCCGAAGAAGGTTTAATTATAATGGGTTAAGATTCAAGAAAAGTGGGTGGTAGTACAAAGATGTATCTCCTATTAGTCATAAATTTAAATAAACCAAAAAGCGACATAAAGAAAATGGAAAGAAAATCCATATCAAAAGTCTTTGGCATTCTAAGTCCGCCAGCAGTCAAGGGATTACCCCTTTCCCACCCCTCCCACCCCACTTCCACCCCTTCCTCCATTACGACCAGACCACCGAAGACTCATTTTCTAAAGACTCTAACCCGGTGGAAGGTAGCAGGGAGGCACAGGGCTAATAATGGGATCAAGTGGAAGTCAGCGGGGACTCAAAGCATTCTTCCCCACTCCCATACACTCTGGGAACGCTCACGGCCAAATTTATAAGCCCCCAACACAACTGGAGGATACTTCTCTGGAGAAAAGATCTCCCAATATTGACTTTGTGGGCCCCAATGAAATCTGGCACACCACTGGTCCACCTTATAGCGAAGCCCATTAATCCAGGGCTCCTCACAATATTATGTGCATCTAAATTACATGGTGATCATGTTAAAATGCAGATTCTAGGGGTGCCTGGGTGGCTCAGTCCGTTAAGTGTCTGCCTTAGGCTCAGGTCATGATCCAAGGGTCCTGGGATCGAGTCCTGCATTGGGATCCCTGCTCAGCACAGGAGCCTGCTTCTCCCTCTCCCACTCCCTCTGCTTGTGCTCTCTCTCTCTCTCTCATCTCTGTCAAATAAATACATAAAATCTTTTTTTTAAAAATGCAGATTCTAAATCTGTAGTTTCTAATGGGGACTGAAATTCTGCACGTCCAAAAAGTTCCCAGATGAAGCCAATGCTGGTGGTCCCTTCTGAGTAGCAAGGTGTTAGTAAACTCATCCTGCCCATACACTGAGCCTCCCTTCCACTTCTTAGAGTCTCATTCTTAAATATAAACAGACTGCTAGAGTAGCCAGACTTTAGAGGATGGCCATTAACATAAAAGAAAGAGACCTAAATAAATGAGCATTAAAAAGGACCCAAGAAACAGATAAAAGCAGAGAGCAGAAGAAAAACTAAAAACAAACACACTATAACATCTCAGAGAGACAGAAGACATTCCTGTCCATAAAACAAAAATAGAATAATATGGGGTGGGGTCAGTCATTAAAAAGGTCTTTGGAATTAAAGATAGAAAAACTGAAACTCAAAATGGTTAAAGATAATGACAAGGAAATATCCCAGAAAAAAACAGGACAACAAAAACCAACAAACAACGGGTAGAGAGTTTCTGTTTTGCAAGATGAAAACAAGCGGTTGCATAACAATGTGAATTTTCTTAACACTACTGAATAGTACACGTAAAAATGGCTAAGACAACAAATTTTATGTTATGTATATTTTACCACAACTAAAAATAAAAATCAGGGGCACCCAGATGACTCAGTCAGAAGAGCAATTCTTAACCCTGGGGTCATGAGTTCAAGCCCCATGTGGGGTGTAGAGATTACTTAAATAAATAAAACTTAATAAATCAATCAAACAAACAAAAAAATACCCCAAAGAGGGGCGCCTGGGTGGTGCAGTCCTTAAGCGTCTGCCTTTAGCTCAGGGCGTGATCCCAGAGCTCTGGGATCGAGCCCCGCATCAGGCTCCTCTGCTGAGGGCCTGCTTCTTCCTCTCCCACTCCCCCTGCTTGTGTTCCCTCTCTCCCTGGCTGTGTCTCTCTCTGGCTGTGTCTCTCTCTCTGTCAAATAAATAAATAAAATCTTTAAAAAAAAATACCCCAAAGAAATCGTAAATAGAAAAGAAAATTAAAGAATCAATCCAGAGTGGAACTTCTAAATAACAGGCATTCCAGAAAGAGAACAAAGAAAATGAAGAAGAAATTACCAAGGATATAATACAAGAAAATTTCCTCCCAAACTGAAGTACATGAGTTTCCAGTTTGAATGAGTCCTCAGCACAAAAACATTAAGAGTCACAGCAAAACATATTACTATATAATTTCCAACCAATAGCCTAAAGAGAAAATTCTAATGTTTCCAGAGATGGAGAAGACATAACATACAAAGGATCAGGAATAGGAATAGGAATCAGACTTTTTAAATAGTACCCTTGGATGGCTGAAGAAAATGGAGTAATACTTTCAAAATTATGAGGAAAAAAATATTTTCAAATTTGAAATCAATAACCAGCTGTTAAAAAACAAAATTTAGGGGTGCCTGGGTGGCTCAGTCAGTTGAGTGTCTGCCTTCGGCTCAGGTCATGATCTCAGGGTCCTGGGATCGGGCCCTGCATCCTGCTCCCTGCTCAGGGGGGAGTCTGCTTCTCCTTCTCCCTCTGCCCCCTCTCCAGCCCATGTGCACACCCTCTCTCTCTCTCTCTCAAATAAATTTAAAAAATTTTAAAAATTTAACCAAGTTAATTTGAAGATCTAATTGGCTTTATTAAATGATTCATAATCAGGCAACACCCCATCCAGTAGAGGGGAGCTCTGAGGGCTACAGAAAAGGACACGTTTGTTTGTTTAAATAGGCTCCATGCCCAATGTGGGGCTTGGACTCACAACCTTAAGATCAGGAGTCACACACTCTACAGACCAAGCCAGCCAGGACACTCCAGGAAAGGTTTATAAAGGTAGGTTATGGAAGTCAAACAGAAAAAAGGATTATTTCAGGTGAGGTCACCTTCACTTGGGGACAAAAGGGTCTTAGTAGGTGGATTACTTCATCTTCCTTTGGGGAAATGGAGAGGGCCCGTGAGACCGATAACCTTATTGGTGCTGATCAGGAAATTCCTGACTAATGGTTTAGACTATATTTCTAAGGGAGGTTGAAAGTATAATTTGATTAGGTATTAAGCCCAGGCTGGTGAGTTGGCCTAAGTAACACCATTTTGGGTTTCTTTTTAACACAGCCCAACCACAATTCAAGTGTTAGAATAAAGATATTTTTAAATATGAGGGCACCTGGCTGGTTCAGTCAGTAGAGCGTGTGACTCTTGATCTCAGGGTCCTGAGCTAGAGCCACACTTTGGGTGCAGAGACTACTTTAAAAAAAAAAAAAAAAGGTATTTTCAAATATGCAGATTCCAACCACATATCCCTTAAGTCTCTTGCTTAGGAAGTTACTAGAGAAGATGCTTTAGCAAAACAAGGAAGTAAACCAAGAAAAGAAGCCACTGGATCCAGGAAGTAGGCTAAAAGGCCCAGAACAGCAGTGAAGGAAAATCCCAGAATCCCATTGGTACAGCAAGTCTAGAGAGCAGTCAATCCAGAATGAAACAAGAGAAAGGAGGGCTCTGGGACAAAGACTAGAGAAAAAGTGGAATTTATGTATTGGAGTATATGGAAAATACTGCTAGATTTTGACAGAGTCCTAGAGCACTTGGGAGAGGGGATGGGCAGGCAACTGTGGATAATACAGAAAATTTACAACAGAGAAAAAAGGCAATAATTAAGTCTAAGAAAAATGAAGGGTTGTATAAGCTAGAAGGCATAGTTGTAGTGTACTTTGGGGCTCATTGGTAAGCAATATTTGCATACATAATGTAAATGCTGATTATTGGTTTCACCAAAAATTGTTACATAACTGCGGGGGGGGGGGGGGCAGAACTGAAAGATCATGTTCTTATCATGGCAGGAAGTCAACAGATAATACTTAAAATTAACACATCAAGAACTAGTATCACAAGCATTTGTTTCAATATACTGATGGAATCAGGATGAATATAGAGTTGAAGATACTGCCTTTATAAAGTAGCCCAGGGAACTGCTTTTTTCATTACAAGACTTTTAGCTTATATATATATTTATTTTTATACCGTGTAGGTGCATTATTTTAGTTCAATAAACATTAATGCTAAAATATTAGCATATAAGAATCTGTTTTAAAGAGCTGTCTGGGCCTCCACGATAGGAGCTAGTTTTTGTTCATTTTTTGGATTCTCCCCTTCCACCCCAGGAGTACGTAGCAGAAAATAAATCAATGCATGTAGAAGAGACTCAACTAAGTTTGTTAGATTCTCCATGGAGGAGGGGAAATACAGAACAAGGCACACAGCCAGAAGGTGCAGACTCTGCACGCAGGTAAGTACGAAGATACTGAAAGGTAAGGGTGTCAAAGAAATCAAATCATGTTCGTGGCACCCAGAGGCATGACGAACCCATTCACCTACGTGACTTGTCATTGCTTTCCTTCATTGCCCGTTTAACTAATCTGTAGTTACATAATTGAGAGTTGGTTTTGTTTCCTTTTTTTTTTTTTTTTTTAGATTTTTAAAATTTGTTTATTAGAGAGAGAGACAGCCAGCGAGAGAGGGAGAGGAGAGGAAGAAGCAGGCTCCCAGTGCAGCAGGGAGCCCCATGCGGGGCTCGATCCCAGGACTCGGGGATCACGCCCTGAGCCAAAGGCAGACGCTTAATGACTGAGCCACCCAGGCGCCCCTAGTTTTCTTTCCTTTACCAGACTATAAGCTCCACGAGGGCAGGACGTTGTATCATTCACCGCTGTACCCCCAGCATAGAGCATGAGCCCGCTAAATATTTGTTGGAGAAATGAATTCGTGATGGTGTCGCTAGATAGCCATTAGCGAAACATGAATAAAGGGCATACCGACAATCTGAGAGCCAAGAAGCCGGCTGGGAGAGGACAAGAGCAAGCTTCTCGCGGCACCTCTGAAATGACAAGACCGGAAGGGTGGAGCTGGACCTTTGGGACCAGCGGGAGGGAGGGGCTGGAGGGTGAGGCAGACATTGGAGAATGACAGCCGACGATGAGAAAAAACCTACGAGAGCTGGAAGTGCGGGGGAGGTCTGTGGCAAAGGGGAAGGGACCACGGTATGGGGTGGGGGATTGCGCATGCGCCAGCCCAGCCTCCGCGGCGTCCCTGCGTGCGCGTGCACGAGGGGTCGAAGCGGAAATGGCGCCTCGGGGCCGCGGGGCCGCGCGTCCGGGCAGCGAGCGGAAGTGGGTGTGAGAGCGGAAGTGGCCGGCAGGAGCCGGGGGCTGGGCGGGGACCGGGCTTGTCGGTGAGACGGCAGCGGCGGCGGCGGCTCGGCAGGCGGGTTCAGGCTTCGGGGGCCAGGTCGGTCGGGTGGGTGGGTGTCTCCACAGTCAGTGCGTGCGAGGGCGAGCGCTCTCGTCTTCCCCTTCTCCGCACACCCCTGTCCCTCTCCCCTCTCCCCTGACCTCCTACCCCACCCAACCCCCCTCCTCAGGGGCAGCAGGGCCGCTCCCTCCGTCCTGTCCTCCCTTACTCACCCTCACCCTCCCTTGTTTCTCCTTCCCCTGCCCGGGGCAGCCGCCGCCATGATCCTGCTGGAGGTGAACAACCGCATCATCGAGGAGACGCTGGCGCTCAAGTTCGAGAACGCGGCCGCCGGGTGAGCGCGCGCCCGGGGCCGGTGGGTGGCGGGGGAGGCAGAGTTGACCCCCGCTAGTCCGCAGTGTCGTTCAGTCCTCCAGACCTGGAGGGACGAGGTGGGAGACCTGACCGGGTGTGGGGACGGCCCCCCGGCAGGGTAAACGTGGGAGGCGACTGGGCGCGGTGGGGTGAGGGGCAGAGATGCGTTGGGAGAGGCTCGGAGGAAGGATGCGGAAGCGGCGAGTGGACCAGAGCGCGCGTGCCAAAGGGCAGGAGACCTGTGGGACGTGAGGGCAGCTGGGGCCGGAACTGCGGCCGGAGGATCCCATTGCCTTCTGGAGCGTGCAGGGGACCCCTTCCCTGTGTAGTCCCCGTCATTGTTCTGAACCCCAGGAAAGCCCGTTTGAGATTGGGTTGGAAGGAGTTTCCAGGAATTCCCAGGACTGGAGGAGGGAAGAAGATGCAGGCCCAGATCCCCACCGGCCTTCTTGCTCCCCACCCCCACCCCCACATCTTCGTCTAAAGGAGCTGGAGGCAAGACTGAAAGCAGACCCAGTCTTGCAGCCGGAAAAACGGGACTTGTCTAGTTTCCCTTCCCCGGACCCTACTGTTAGGACACACTGGCCATTTTGTTACATATTTCTCAAGCAAAGCTGGTAGTCTCCCCATCAACACCCCTCCCATATCTCTCTTCTGAGGTTCTAATTTTCCTCTCCCCACCCATTTATCTTAAACTCTTATACAAGACCCCAGGTCTGTGATTTTTAATGTGGTAATCCTGGCCCAGGTACACACTTACAAGCATCCAAAGTCTATAAAGTTCTCAGATAACCTTTTTTTTTTTTCTTTTTTTAACCATTGGCCTTTTAAAAGGTAGGTTAGCACATATTTCCAAGGCAGGCTTCTCTGTGAAACACACGAATCAGTGGAAAACAACCTCCTCCCTCAAAGCTGCTTTGCTTTTCTAATATTTAAAACGTGAGCCAAAGATTTGGCTTTTAGCTTCTAATTTTTGGTGGCCTGTAGCCAGTCCCTTTGCCTCGTTTCCCCATTGTGAGGCTGGGGCTTCGCCTCTTGGTTGCACAGTTGAGGAAATAAGTACAAACTTTCTGGTGAACTGCGAACTAGTCAGAGAAAAGTAAGTGCTTGGAGATCTGCAGATGGGGAAGGATTGGTGCAGGGGAAATTCTAAGTGCTCATAATGAACTTGTGGCTTGGAGGCATTAAAAAAAATACTTCTAACCCACTGCTTAAATTGAACATATTGTGTCTCCTATCTGTTTTATAAGGTCACAGATTTTATCTGTGAAGTAAAGCACGGCTTTCGTTGAAGTAGGGCTTAGAGTAAGCAGTAGCTACTGTTTCCTGCCAGGGGCTGCAGTTGCTTATATTTTAAGCTAACTTGCTTCTTGTCTTCAGTCTCACCAGTTCCTTTGCATTTTAAATGTCTGAGTGAATCAGCTCAGAGTCTTATTTTGGGTGATTGCTGGGTACTTTTTTTGAGCAGTGTAGCACATAGGAGGAAGTTAAATTAACTTCTGCATTTTCACAGCTGAACCTGTTAAATGCATTCTCGAGTCCAGACTAGCAAAGAATGAGACCTGAGTGGTTATAAGCTGATCTACAAGATAAATGCCTGTTCATTTTCAAGTAGAGGCGTGCCTTGCAGTGTAGAAGTACATTCACATCTATTTGTGTATTTGTGATTCCAAAATGAAGCCCATTATCCAGAACGTCAGCTCTTTTCCTTTTAAAAAATTAACTCTTACAGGGGCGCCTGGGTGGCACAGCGGTTAAGCGTCTGCCTTCAGCTCAGGGCGTGATCCCGGCGTTATGGGATCGAGCCCCACATCAGGCTCTTCCGCTATGAGCCTGCTTCTTCCTCTCCCACTCCCCCTGCTTGTGTTCCCTCTCTCGCTGGCTGTCTCTATCTCTGTCAAATAAATAAATGAAATCTTTAAAAAAAAATTAACTCTTACAAAGTACCATTTCAGAGGAATTAAAATAGGCACTCAAGTCTGGAAGCATAAGTTAGACCTTCTAGGACATTTCTTAACAAAATAAATGTTATAGCAATGTTGGATATGGGGTAGGGCAGCAAGTTTTGGCTTTTACTATGGCCTGTCTTCCCTTTGAGATGTGACTTTAAGTAAGTGGGCTCAAAACGTATTCTGCTGAAAATCGCTCTGAAAATCTTTGAAGAGACTCTGATAGCAGGCCTAGGAGGTAGGAGGTAGGTGGGATTGCAGATGTAATAGCCACCAGAAAATGGCTTCTAAGCCAAGCCCGCTGTGAGTTTCCAGGCATACACCGTGAGGCAGCAGTGAAGTAGTTAACGCATTTATCAAGGTGCAGGCCTGCTACACCAGAACTTCCAGCAAAAAATGACTAGTGTGATCATCATAAACATTTATGGGATTCTATCAGTGTTCACCAATCAGGAACAGAGAAAGGAGGCCTTTCTGAGACAGCCTATTGGCAAAAGTTACAGAGGAGCTAAAGGGTGAGGTGTGTTAGGGTGGAGATGGGAGAGAAATGTTAATGAGGGGGAGTGGCTTGGAGGAGAAACCCTGGCAACTGGAAGGGCTTTGCCAGTGTGGGAACCTGCTGGGAGAGGGCAGTGCAATCGGGCTTTACGCTTCTCAGAACAAACCAGTTGGGGAAGGTATGGTTCTGAGCAGCCTTTTCCGGAGTGAATCTCAGAACTCTGTGGTGTCCAGTATGATAGCCAGTGACTACTTGTAGCAAGTTAAGTTTAAGAAAGCGAGATAAAACTAAAATTAAGTTCCTCACACCAGCCCCGGTTCTAGTGCTCAGTTGCCACATGTGGCTAGTAGCAGCCATATTTGGACAGCACACGTAGAACGTTTCCATTATTGCAGGAAGTTCTGTTGAACAGCACTAGCACTGTTGCAGCTACTGAAAATGCAAGCATGAGATAGTCTTAAAAATAGTTCTGTGGTATATGCTTCAGAATACAGTTGCAGTAATTTTCCTCCTGAGGTTGATTTTTTTTTTTTAACTGATGTCTCAGACCATCCTGCTGAATCTTCTTGCCTGTGACATCCTACTAAGAGTCTAAACTTCCTTTGGGTAAAACAGTTGTTATCTAAACTGTTGAACATTTAGGCATGATCACCTTTTAATTTGGAGGCAGTTCCGACAAACCCTAAGATTCATTCCCAACAAATTGCTTTTTATTTCTTTCCTACCACACTCCTGGGAAAATGACTTATTGGAATGGTTCCTATATCGTCACAAAATGGTAATTATTGGTAAATTGTCTCCTCAACAGCCTGCACACTTAGAGAATATGCTGATTAAGAAGCCATGCTCAGCACTGCAGATAAGCTCGTGCAGGTCTTGTCAACAGCATGGCCTTTTCATTTAGGAATTCTTACCCAGGTGCCCAATTAAAACAGAAGTAATCTGGCAGATTAATTTTTTTGATACTGTTTGCGCATCAAGAACAGTTTCAGCCTCGGAAGCTAGGCCTGTCAACTTAGTCTAGAGTCCAGAATTGAGGAAATGCTATCAGATGCAAATTGCTGTTGATCTTAAGTGCATGCTGGCTCCTTGCCACAGCTGTGCATATTGTGGGGCTCTGTGGTTGTGTGAGGGGGAGTGAAGCTCAGTAAGCAAGTGGTGCCAGTTGGGGTGGGCAAGGACTGTGGGAGGAGAAATTTGAGAAAGGAATAAATTAAATCTTGCTGATACCTTGTTCTCATTCCTAAATATGGTGCATGTGTCCTCAGAGAGACAGACTGGTTTGAAGTGATTTGGAATTGGGACATTTTTTAAGTATCTAGAAGAAATAGAATGGTCTGGTTGGTCTTTTTACAGGTCGTTATAGTTGCATACTGCTGCGTGGCTTCTGACCTCCTCGCCACCGCTGCGTGCATGAGGCCCCAGAGCTACACTCCACGAAACTGATGACTCCTTAAGGGCAGGGCCTACCACTTTGGTCATCTTTCTTTCCCAGCATTTTCACTATATATATAGTTAGCTCGGTAACTGTTCTCTTGAAAGAATGGATGAGGCCAGGTGGAATGGATCTTAATTCCTTTAGGTGCTTAATTTATCACTCTTGTGATACTGTGTGAATCAGCTTTTAGATCATCTTTGTTCTCCATGTTTTGGGATCTGGCTTAGCAGAGTAGGGACCACATTTTTTAGTCTTTGCTCAAATAGGTTGATGGGAGCCTTATAGGGGAATTAACTGGAGAGTGATCAAAAACTTTATGGTGAGATAGCAGAATTCAATAATTTCTCTCATTCAGCTCATAGAAGAGGTAAGCAGAAGAAGCACATAAATGCCCAGAACAGGGAATTGGATGCCTTCAGGAGTAAAATTCCAAAATCTTAATGAGAAAAGAGGATTGGAAAATGCAGTTGTCAGGAGTTCTTTATTGGTTGGTGACATTCTAGAAGCTTCCTTGGAAAAAGAATAGAAGAAAATTTTTCCTAAGGATTTTAAGAATAGCTTTTGAAACCCATCTGAATGAATTGAACATGTTTTAGTGTCTTGTGTTATCCAGTCAGTAACCCTGAGGACTCACCTAGCTGGTTTGTTCTAGGATTCCAGACATTACCACACTGATACTAATAGGGTTCTGTTTCTCCTTATAGTGCTGACCAATTCCTGATTCTGGGAGTTAGCACAATCCCACAACTTCTCCCAACCATGGCTTCAAAGTCTAGTCTTTTCTGACTCTACCTAGAAGAAAAACTAATTCATCGATCACTGTCTATGAATTAGACACTTTGCTATAAGCTTTGAAATCATAACTTCATTTGATTTTAGAATGTGCCTGTGTGACAGCAGTTCCCATTTACAGTTGAGAAAACTAGGGCTCTTGGGAGCTGTGGAGGGAGTAGACATCTGCATTAAGCACTGTGCAGATACCCTGCACTGGTGACTTCTAACCTTACTTATGATCTGTCACACAGAACATGGTATTTGTATGGCACACTTGAATAAATGGTCTAGCCTAGAGATCCTGCTGCTGGGTTGCCCTGAGGGCTGTGAGGATCATTATCTCAGCGTGTCTGTAACTTAGTCACAAGACATGGGTTGGGAAACTTTCCTGTACACATGTCATCTCAATTAGTCTTCACGGCAACCTTTTAATCTTCATTTTCTAGAAAAGGATCCTGAGGCTCAGCAACATCTGAGCAACATGAGTGTGGTTTATAGCCAGTAAGTGACAGGACTTGAGTTGACTAGTCAGCTCTGAAGGGCTTGGTTTTATTGTGATTAAACTCATTCCCAGCATCTGAAACTTTAGCAGATGGTAAAACAAAATAACTTAATCCATTTATCATTTGGGCCTCTTAAAGTGGTCCACTTTCCCCCAGACCAGTCTTATTCCCCTCTAGTTCCATGGTTTTAAACCACAAAAGTAAATAACAAACACCCTAGTCTTGGAATTGACACACTGTCCTGTTTGGTATATTTCACTCTTGCTGTGGTCTGCTTGTTGGGGCACAGAGTTGTAACTCCCACATGACCTCTCAGGAAGACTCCTTTGGCCAAATGCTCTCCTCTACAGCCCGTCTGCTCTGTAACCTATTGTGCAGCCATAAATAGTAAACTAAAATATTAATGGTGATGATCTGACAAATATTCCCAAGTCAGGCAGCAAACCCCTTAGTATAGCTCTTCCTAAGCAACTTCTCCCAGTGGGGATCTGTGCTTAGGGAACTTTACAGCCTAGAGAAGTTCAGAATTTCAGTTAAAATGTTTATAGCTTGGGGGGCAGGGCGCCTGGTGGCTCAGTTGGTTAAGCATCCAGCTCTTGATCTCGACTCAGATCATGATCTCACAGTCATGAGTTCAAGCCCTGCATTGGACTCCATGCTGGGCATGGAGCCTACTTTAAAAAAAAAAAACAACTTTATGTTTACAGCTTGGAACCCTAAGGTTTTTTATTTATACCTAATTTTTCTCCTGTTAATGAAGTAGGAGAATGAGGAACCCAGTCCTTTGTTGGGTGAGTTAAAGCCTAAGGATTTAAAAAAAAAAAAAAAAACCAGCCACCTACTAAGTGATGCAATATGGACTTCCACAACCCTCCACCCTGACTTTTTGGCAGAGCCACCCTTCCCCAGGAAGATATACTTTGGGGCTTCCTCCCATTGTGCAGCCTCTTCATAGTTCATTCAAGTGAGCCATGGATTAATGTTCGTGCTGCTTCTTCCTTTGCTCTTGCTTTTTAGAGGTGAGGAATGGTGGTTGGCCATTCATTGTCTTTGTCTCCTGGCTATAGTTTCAAATGAAAGATAAGAAGCGATTTAAGTTTTCCTCTTGCTCTTCGCATCATATTCTGAGCCCACTGCTTCTCTGTAAACCCACTCGGTGCTTCGATTCTTAGAGTCTCCCAGAGGGATTCTCCTATACCACACGTGGATGGCTGTGAAGGAGTAGAGTGGAACTCCGTATGTGACTTGTATCGGTTGATTTTTCAACAGGGCCACCGTATGCGTCACAGAAGCCAGTTTCCTGGAAGGGTATTGTGTAGCATCTGCAGCAGCTTTCAGCACTCATAAACCACCCTGTGTATTCCATCATTTCCCAGCAACCCTAGAGGGCAGTTCAGTTGTGGTTTCCTTTACAGGTGAGGGAGCGGAGGTAGTATAAAAAAGATGGACTTGATGGTGAGGTCTTGAGCAAATTAGGCAAGGATAAATGTGGAAATTGTGTGTCTTGTCTGCTGGTCCATAAAACAAAGTGGAATCATTGGAGTCCTAGGTAGTTAGAGATAAAACCGTGGAGTCTTTCTTTGTTTCCTACCATTGGGCTTTGAGGAGAAGTGGGGAAATCACGTAAGGTTGCTTTTCACAGGAGGTTAATTGACCATTATTGTTGATAGCTAGGATGTATGTTATGCCTCCGAGGTAATAACTCAGCAGCATTTATCGAGTAGAAGTTTCTGTACCAGGCTGAGCTGGGAGCTGTGCAGAAAGTATCAGGCTGTCCTCATTGCCTTCAGGATAAGTTGTTTTGTATCTGTTCTCTTGCTTTATCTTTAGCAGTTCTATGAGGTGGGTACAATCACTGGTAGTCTCCCATTTTATAGATGAGTAGGTGAGAAAACGAAAGGGTACAGGTGTTAATCTGTCTGAAAACATGGTCCTGATGAAAAGCTAAAGCTGGAAACTTGGTGTCTTGACTGTCCCAGTGATTCCCCAGTGTTATTTTGTGCTACGCTTTCTATGCAAGTGCAGCACAGGAATTTCAAAACAAAATTATGATAGAACCAGTCAAAGAGGGCTTCATGAAGGAGAGTGGTGAGTACTCTGTTGACATTAAGGGAGAGGGAAAGACGTGTAGGAAACTTACAGGCTGTCTTTGAAATGGTATAGAACTCCCTGTTTTGTTCATGGCCTGGAATTATCCTTTCATCTTTAGTAAATTGAAACCATTCTGCATTCTCTTTAGCAGCTTTCCTGCTGAATGTACTACCTCCACGTGCATCACTACTGTCCTGTGGGGGAGACGTTAATCAAAAGTAGCATTTCGTAGTTCTCGTACAGATGTGCATATTGTAGTCTTAAAGGAATTCTGAACTGAAGGTAAACGCCAGCCATGGCAGAGATTCGACAGCAGCTGGGAAACAAAAGCTGTATCTGTCCTGCTGCTTTTTTGTATCCTCCACCTTAAATGAGTCCAGATTCAGGTACATGAGAAAATGAGTTGTGGTCTCAGGTCAGCAGTAAGCTTAAGATTGGTCCAGAACGCCTCGATCTGAAGTAAAGCTCGGGAGTCTTAGCAAGTCTACTTGAAGGCAGACAGCGATACAACTGTCTTAACTAAGGGACTTTTCTTTTGTTTTGCAGTAACAAACCAGAAGCAGTAGAAGTAACATTTGCAGGTAAGTGTCCTTACTTCAGCCCTGTTAAGAGAAGGCATGATATAAAAATAAAAAACAAAATCAATCCTAAAATACGTTTTGAGATTTGGGGTACTAGCCCTTGATTGTCAGGTCTTTTCGAGGTCTTTGTTTTAGATGATTATTTCATGGATTTATTAAACTGTGTAAAGTTACCTGCTGATATCTTAAAAGTTTGGGCTTAATGTTGTGGTATAAACTAAAGTTTGTTTAATTTGGAAATATTAAATTACTGTCTCCAAGTAGCCTTCATCTCAGTTTGCCTAGCACTGGAGTAGCAGGGAAATGTGGAAAATACTAGAGACCTGTTCAACAAGTCAGAGAGAGGTTATTGCTTTCTATTCCCTATAAAGAATTAGATACCGATACTACTCACTTGCTGTGTGGACTTCAAGGAGTTAAACAATCACCCTGTGTAAAGTGAGGGTACTAGACTAGATCTCAGAAGACTTTTTGTAGCTCTGAAGTGCTGTGACTGGAGGCCAGGCCCCATCCCTGTCCCCTCCCACTGGAAACACCCAATCTCCCTAAAGTGATGGCACTCAGCACCTGGCTTCAGGAACTACACAGGGTTAAGTCCTCTCTGTACTGCAGGAAGATAGAAGCCAAAGAGAGGGGAGGCCTTTATATAGATTAGAAGAAACTTGAGAAGTAGCCAAATGCAGTTTGGGGGCCTTGTTTGGATCTTCAAATAAGACAATAGTATTTTAAAACCTTTTTTTTTTTTAACACTTGACTGGGTATTTGATATTAAGAAGTTGTTTTTAAAAATTTAGGCCTGGCAATGGTATTGTAGCTGTGGGGGTTTTTTGTTTGTTGTTGTTGTTGTTGTTTTATTCTTTGGGGCGCCTGGGTGGCTCAGTCAATTGAGCGTCTGCATTCTGCTCAGGTCATGATCTCAGGGTTCTGGGATCAAGCCCCAGGTCGGGCTCTCTGCTCGGTGGGAGCCCGCTTCTCCCTCTCCCTGCTGCTCCCCCTGCTTGTATTCCCTCTCTTTCTCTTTCTCTCTCTCTTTCTCTGTCAAATAAATAAATAAAATCTTAAAAAAAAAAAAAAAAAGACACTTGGTGTCCAAAATCATTTGGAGATACATTCTGAAATACTTATGGATGAAGTGATGTGATGTCTCAGATTTGCTTCAGAATAAATCATTGGGAGGGGACATCTAAGTGAAAGAAGATTGGCCGGCCGTGTGTTGAAATTGTTGAAGTCACATGGGGGAAATTAGGAGTCCGTTATATGTTATATTGTGGGCTTGTTTAAAATACATCACAACAAAAGCTTTTTTAAAAAAAATACATTCAGCACCAAGCTGTAATGAAGTTAGAAGAGCTAAGTACTTGATAGTTCTACCCCAGTGTTTTTGCTGACTTTCTGCATGATTTTAAAATAAATACCATTTTACTTAAATGCCTACTTCCAAGGGGGACCTCCTTGTGGCCTGTAACAAAGTAGGCAAGTGCTTTGAGATCTTATTTCCCATTCCCAAGTTAAGCAGTTTTATTTACTTTCCTCACAGATTTCGATGGAGTCCTCTATCATATTTCAAATCCTAATGGAGACAAAACAAAAGTGATGGTCAGTATTTCTTTGAAATTCTACAAGGAACTTCAGGCACATGGTGCTGATGAGGTATGTTCCACATCATTTTCCTTGGGACTCTTGTTTCCTCTTCACCCTTTATCAGCAGCTTGCCGCTTCTAGAAGGTCTATGGCACTGACCACTCCTGCCGGCACTGGCCAC
The DNA here is from genome assembly GCF_024610735.1 of Ursus americanus. Classification (NCBI taxonomy): domain Eukaryota; kingdom Metazoa; phylum Chordata; class Mammalia; order Carnivora; family Ursidae; genus Ursus; species Ursus americanus. The sequence continues at coordinate 89,016,161 of NC_142127.1, forward strand.
TTGGGCAGCTTGCTCAGCTAACCAGGGGCTCTTGATTCCATTTTCCATAATGATAAAAAGCAGCGTGTTTTTCAGAAAAAGCTTTGGCTCTTTGCTTGTTCTTTATTACCGAAAAATAAAGATGTTCCCTAAACAATGAAAACAAAAACAGCTCTAGTTCCCCAAAAATGCACCAAAGAATACATTCTTTGGCCAGTATAAAAGTAGCTATCACAGGGTGCCTGAGTGGCTCAGTCAGTTAAGCATCTGACTCTTGATCTCAGCTCAGGTCTTAATCTCAGGGTATGAGTTCAAGCCCCGAGTTGGGCTCGATGTTGTGGAGCCTACTTAAAAAGTAGCTATCTCAAGACTGAGGTGGGTTCCATTCTATTTCTGTAATACTGTGAAGCAGGCATGTAGCTCTGGCCTTTAAAGTTTATGGTCTTAATTTCTCATTCTGGGAATTTAGGCACAAATCCACCCTTTAAATTTTTTGATTTAAACTTCTTTAGAGCTGGCCACTTTAAGTTTCCCTTCTTCCTTATGACTACCATAAGGGAAATAAGAAAGGTTGTCCATGCATTTTGAAATTCTTGATGGCCATGCCTTATTCACTGGCTTCTTTATATAGCTAAAGTGGCAGGTTTGGTTCCTGTTGAAGTGTATTTGCTCTGGGGAGAGCCATTTATGGAAGAAAGAAAATGCTATTACACCAGTGTGCACACGTTGTGGTTGGGTCTCAGAGCAGGAAGTATGACTCAGTTCCTGAATCAGTTTTCAGATATCTTTTAGTTTTAACAAGCTAGGTTCTCCTTAATCTGGTAAATGAAGATATGGCCATTTCTATTTTCTTTCTGATTAAGAGAAGCACTTTTGAAATATTTAAAATTTATTCAATGAAAAGGCTATTTGCAAAAAAAAAAAAAAGATCAGGATCTTTCTCAATATTTTGGTATAAAACTAAAATTGATATTAAACAAATATGTCCCAAGAGCCATAGGCAGTCGTTTCTCTTAGTTATTCATTTGCAGTTATCTGTCCCAGCAATTCAAGGGAAGAGCCAAAACCTTTTCTGATTTGCCTCATAAGTTCAAGGGAAGAAGAAATATGTAGAGAATTTATATTCAGGATGATTTTACCTGAAAAAAAAGCTTCAGGAGGAAGACCAAGTCTCATAAAACATAAGAAGGCTGATTCTATAAAAATTAGTGGCCAGGTCTTCTCTTGACCAGATTAAGAACAAAAGGGAACAAGCGACTATTTTATGGCCCCACTTTTGTTTAGCCATAAAATGACTACCTGAAAAGAATTATTAAAGCTTTGAACAGACAACTCAAAATTGTGTAATCGTTCTCCCCAGACAGTCCTCTCTCTTTAAGATGCAGGCACAATGATAATACTCTTCCCAGTTTGGAAAGAAAGCATTAAAGCTGGATTTCTGAGATCTCCTTTCCAGTCTGTGTCTTCTGCACACTGGAGCTCCACGACACAGTGCTATTCTTATAGATCCCGCAGGGTCTGAGAACCAACCCCATCCACCCAAGTGGGCGGGGCAAGTAACACGCACAGTTTTGGAGCAGAGTGCACAGTAAATGACTCTCTCCGTTGGTTAAACAGTGACCAGCCTGTCATAACCAGAGGAAGCTTGCTACTTTGCCCAAGACCCTTTTCAAGGCAGAAAGTTCTCTGCTGCTAGGGCGGGAAAGTCTGATGGTGAGGACGGATGGGTTGACACCCATCTCCTGGTGTCAGGTTGGAAGAGGGAGCACTCAGTGGAAAAGTGAATCATGGTTAACAGTGCAAGTGAAATTAACAGGGAAGTGTTGGCTGGTTTTGCCAAGTGGAAGGAGCAGAGGAGTTAAACAGGGTATAAGTTTGGCTCTAAGGCCCTTTTAGATCTCAGAATATTAAGCTTGGAATTAAACTAAATCTTAGGAGCTAAGTTTTTTTCTTCCACATTTAATTTCCCCTTCCTCCAAGTACCCATAGTGCACATGGTACAATATTGTAGCTCAGAGACAGCATGCTAGTTCAAATTCTTATGGGATGTGCCCGTTATCCCCCGCCCAAGACTATTTAGGAGAACTGGTATATAAGACCCCAAAGGTGAGACCGAAGGTCTCTCTGCCTCCAACAAACTCTGTGACCTTTAACCTCTCCCTTCACTTCCTCTTCTGTAAAAGAGACAACCTTACGGTGACGCTGTGGTCACCAGATCGGAACTGCACATGGCATTACTTGTCGTTTGCCTGTATACAAACCAGTGTGCTTACACAGTCAGGTGTTGAGGTCTGTTCTGTTCCCATAGTTTGCAGATAGAGACTTTTCTTCCAGCTATAGGAAAGTGGTGAAATAAATATGTGGAATATTAAAAGAGTATTTAAGAACAGAAAGGAAAGAACCTCACCATGTAATAATTTTTTCAAATAGGACTTAAAATACATGGTTTGCTGCTGTGCTTTTGTTGTTGTTGTTGTTGTTGTTTTTTTTTAATATCTAGAGGGTGCGTTGAAAGGAAGATTAGAAGAAAACCTCAGTATTGACTCAGCTCTATTTATTGCCAGTCCCCATGTGCAGGCATGAGTGGGTGCAGACCAGAGCCTGCCCCCATGGAGCTCCCCTCTGGTACCGCCTGCGTTTGCACTGCCTTTCTCGGGCTGATGGAATCCTGTAAAACCTGCATGAGTAACTCTTACGATTAAAACAGAAGTTAATGCTTTTGTTCACTTTTGATTTGGTAACTTGTCATAAATTAAGTATTCTTTTTTTTTTTTTAATATCCTAGAAAATTCCAGAGGATCGTTAGTGTATTTGTGGTGAGATAGTGTTGAGAAACTAAAAGTATAGAGACAAAACCCTGCAGCCTGTTGTTACATACACTTACATACACTGTTACGTATATTGGCCTCCGTTTTCCCATCTTGTGGAATAGTAACAACACCTTCCCTTCCTAAGCATGTTTTTAATGAGGGTTAAGCCATGTCTGGCCTCTTAAACATATAAAGACTACTAAATATCAAAAAGGTTATTAAGTTCTGATGGCTCTAATGTTTACTTTTTTCTATCATCAGATAGCTGCTTTTCTGCTTAATGTAGCCTATATAACATTGAAGTCGGAACTAGTCTTTCCAGAAGGTTTCTTAAACTGTCAGCCTAGGAGCAGTTTCCACCAGGTGAAGCAGTCACACTGACAGAGAAATAGGAAGGTATAAAAGGGTTCCTGTTTTATCATTTACTCCCCTAAGCTGGAGAGTAGCCAGCAGTAGTAAGTATTGGTTTGGGGGGGGGCGGGGTTTGGGGGGGAATAACATTTAGAGAGTACAACCTTCTGTGACCCACCAATATAAATAAATGGCTGTGGTTCAGTGATCTATTGTCTTTTGTCGTAAAACTGATGATGAGCTAAATAATTTTAAGGCTTCCAAGATAAGCAAGCTAACTGGAATCTGTTCCCACAGTTCTGGCTTTATGTCCTCAACCACCTTGGTTACTGGTTCGGCCTGTACTTAGTTGATAACGAACATAATCTGCTCTCACTTGGGTTTGGCAACCTTTTGCATCTTGAAAACAAAAGTGGTTGTGTGTGATATATGGTCGGGAGGAGAACAGAGAACATACAAGGGTGTGACCAAGTCCTAAAAGAGTAAAAGATGAGCCTTGATTGAAAAACAGATCCTAGATTAACCTTGGATTTTTTTTTAAACAGGGTTTTGGTTTTTTTAAGATTTTATTTATTTATTTGAAAGCGAGAAAGAGAGAGAGAGAACACTAGTAGGAGGCGAGAGGGAGAAACAGACCCCCTGCTGAACAGTGAACCTGATGCGGGGCTCCATCCTAGGACCCTGAGATCATGACCTGAGCCGAAGGCAGATGCTTAACGGACTCAGCCACACAGATGCCCCTAACCTTTTGGATTTAATCTCAGTTCCGTGAGTGACTTGCTTGGTAACTCAGATATATCTGCTTCCCCTTATGTCCGGTGTCCCATCCACCGAATGAAGAATTCTGGCTTAGAAGAAGCTTGGCAAATACAGTGCTTTAAAAATAATGGCATTATCATGACCTTTGGATTAACATTTGTTTTTGTATTTTCTAGCTATTAAAGAGGGTGTACGGGAGTTTCTTGGTAAATCCCGAATCAGGTATGTAGTAGTGTGAGCAACTGTGGAGGGACAGGGAAAAAGACCTGTCCTGTTTGTACTCTGCTTTTTTTTTTAACCAAAGCATTTCATTTAAATATTGTTCATTTTACAAATATTTCTGCCTGAACCCAGTTTGCACTTCAACCCTCTCCATAAAAATAGCTTTAAAGGGGCTTTACTTTGTCCAATAATGGTACACAGTGTGGTTTGCAGAACTGATGTGTGTCATTTTTAACATTTATGTGGGGGAGCCAAGTAACTGGCAACCAGTGGGCCACTTTTGTTTGCTCATGGTGATTAAAATGCCTTTTGAGACTGAGCAAACATTGGTTTTCACCCCAGCCCCTAGTAACCCCATTTTCTGTACTCTGCGCATTTGGAGGAGGAAACATGACTATTCTCACGTATTCAAGGAACAAAAATTACAGCCTCTCCTTTTAATCCATTCTTCTGATAAAGAATAAATAGCCTCTTTGCCGACAGAGGAATTCAAAAGCAGCATGGCCTTCCTTGATTACAACAGCTATGTTCCTACTGCTTTACAGGAAATTTAAAGCAGAAAAACTGAACAGTATTTTCTTCCTTGTGAATAAGTGGGAGTCTCAATTCTGAGGCGTTTAGCTGGGCCCCCTGATGAGGACCAAGTAGTTAAGTTCTTTTGAACATTATATTACTCGCATTTTGTTCCTGTGGTACCTCGATTAGCAAATTGTTCTAAGAAGGAACGTGCATCTGTCTTTTCACAGCTGTTCCTTTTGCTAGCATATTTCCTCCCCCAACCTTTGTGTGGTTTTTGTTTGCTTATTTGTTTTCATTTTTACAATGTGATATGCCTCACCACTCTCAGTAGAAGACCTTCCCCTTTTCTCTATGCTCTGGAAACAAAATATCAAATGTCTTGGGGATGTAACCTGTTACTAGGAATACTGTGGGTGGGAGCATTGACTGCAGTCCATAAAGAACACTGGAATGTGTTCATCCCCAAATTGATGGTAAAAGTATATCGAGAAATAAAAACCAAAAATTAAGTAACACTGTAGGCCTTAAGAGGAATCAAGGAATTTCAGAGAAGAAGGAAGAAAGAAACAGAACTAGAACAGAAAAAATCGTGTTGGAACTCTCAGGCATGCTTGACACAGCTCAGATCCTACAATCTATGAGAACCACTGGAGTGTAATACAGAGGGCTCATGTTTCTGTCCCTGGGCCTTTTCTTCTGGTTCCTGCTAAAAGCACAGGCGTTGCCATATTGCACACTTTGTGTTCATACAAGTGCAGAGTATAAAAACGTGTGAAAGTAGTGTGTCTCCTCCTGTTTTTCTGTGGGTTTATCTGGGCAGGTTTGGGAGTCTCACCAGGCCATACTAGATTTTTACTTTTAATCTGTCCTCAGTATGTTTCTCTTCATCCTATCAAAGCCTTATTTAGAGTCTGACTTTAGCTGTAGTTTCACTTAGTTTATTTGGCTTCTTAAAACTAACAAACCTCAACTTTAAATATTTTCATTTTCTATCTAATCTTATAATCCTGTAGTCTGTTTGCTTATCTGGTTTTCAGGTACCCAAAATGGAATGATGATTGATATTATTTAATATTGGAGTGCCAAATATGCTAAGCACAATCTAGAGCAGAGATTGAGATAGCCCATGTTCTCAGTGATGATCAATCCAAAAAAGACCTCAGGGATGCTCTTAGGAAAAAATTCAATAGTGCAAAGTATAAATGCTTAAGATATTCAGTACAATTCTGGTAAAATTATTCCCAGCACTTACCTAGAATATGAAGTGATCCTCAGTGATGCACAGATACACTGCAAAGCCACCCATGGGCTTTTTGGCATGTGTTAATTGTTTGATTAGCTAATCTGTTGTCCCAACCTTGTTTGCTGGGACTCGAACTCAGCATGCTGTAAAGAGGGAGAATAGCGTGTAGTGGTCAGCAGACTTGGCTTCGGGTCCCATTTACTGAAGACCTGTGTTCCGGGCACTTTAGAATACTGTATGCTCTCTAAATTTTCGCAAGAGCCTCCCCCATCTCACCACCCTTTTTAAATAGATGCAGGAATTATAGAGGTTGGGTAGTTTGTCCAGGGTTGCACAGTAGCAGGGCCAGGATTTGGACCCAGTTCTGTTCAACTCAAAATAGAGTTGCCTACACCTGTATATCATGCTGCTTTAGCATGGCATTCTGCTCCTTTGAACTTGTTTTCCCTCTAAAATGAGAATAACCGTATCCGGCCTTCTTACTTCAAAGAATTCTTAGAGAGCAAATGAAGTAAAATATTTTAAAACACTGTGAGATTTTTATAGCGTATACAAGTAAAAGCTATGGGGGAGGTACACACACACTTTTTAGATTTTTCTATACCTTGCCTCCTTCGACAAAGGGTTTGTGATGGTATGTAAGGGTTTTTTTGTTTTTGGGGTTTTTTTTTAATCAAAAAGCTATCCAGCTGCTGACTTGTGTTAGCACTTGGCAGTTAAGCCATCAGAGAAAAATATGTAACTCATATTATTACATCTTGATAGCATACACAAGTGCCCCCTTCACTACGTGTCTGAAACACTAAACTTCTACTCAAAGTTCCTGGATTATGGCTTCTTCCTATTCCTTATTTGTAATCAGTCATCTTTGATACTGATTCAAATTTTTGCATAGCATTTGTTAATTAGCTGTGTGTATTTACAGTAGTTTTGCAAGAATTAAAGTTTTATCTTCCCTCATTTGCCATTTGAGGCAGATGAGAATGGACAGCAATCTACCTGGGTTAAAAGTATGGACAGTGAAACAATAAAATATCACTGAAACCTGCAGTTTTTTGGTTTTAACATAACCACTGTTTTTCCCCCCTCCAGGATACAATGTTTCTTTGCTATATGACCTTGAAAATCTGCCGGCATCCAAGGATTCCATTGTGCATCAGGCTGGCATGTTGAAACGAAATTGTTTTGCCTCCGTCTTTGAGAAATATTTCCAATTCCAAGAAGAGGGCAAGGAAGGAGAGAACAGGGCAGTTATCCATTACAGGGATGATGAGACCATGTGAGTATAGAACTTGGTCCTAAAGCCTGGGTGTGGCTGTTACGTGCCCTTACTGAAAGATACACAGTTAGGTCAGACCTTAAGCTCTATTGTGTGAATCCCCCTAACATGTCTTTCTCATAAAATTCTTTAAGCCAGGATGTAGATGACAGGGGAGAAAAGGGGGCCACTTCTGCTGGTCTCCAGATACCAGAAGTTGGCAAAAGATGAAAGGCAAATCCAGTGCTTTCCTTTAAGACACCACTATTGAAGGTGCCCTTCAGTCATACAGCCTGGGTAACGAGGAGGGAGAGGGGGCCGTATGTTCTGTGTGTGTGCAACTCTTCGATCATCTCCATAGTAGGACTCTCCTAGTATATAAAGAAATTTTTTAAAGTGAAGTTTTGAGAGTCACTAACCCTAGATTCCATGTCCCACCACACAGACAAGTCAGTACCAGCTAACTCGGTGATTTTCCTCTCCTGCCTCTCTCGGGGCCGTGCATGTGTTATACTGACTTTGTTGGCCACACATACTGAGTCTCCCTTAGCATGCCTTGTTTTGTGAACGAAGAGATTTAGGACTTTACCCACCTTCTTCACTTGGAGATCAAGGTCTTGACAAAACCTCATGCTGATTCTGTACTTCTTACCTCATGGGTTTTGTTCCCCTCAGGTATGTTGAATCTAAAAAGGACAGAGTCACAGTAGTCTTCAGCACAGTGTTTAAGGATGATGACGATGTGGTCATTGGAAAAGTGTTCATGCAGGTATGGAGCGGACGTCTTGCGAGCGGGAGGGTGGGGGGGTCGGGTCACCGTGGTGTCGTGGTTTATACCTCGGCACTGAAGCACACCATGAGCATAGAAAAAAGAACCGGCCGCTCTGGGGGTGCTGGCACCTCCCACCAAATTCACTGCACGTAGTTTTTCCTTAGTGCCTTTAGCCTTTTGCAGGACTGGACTGGAGAGTGAATTGAGGATTAAACATACTCATGGTATGACTGAGTTCTAAGCGCCCTTGCTGCCATAGGGTCTTCGATTGAAAGCTTAGTCACGTTTCCTACCCTCTTGTGTTTCCTGCAGTTTCTGACAAGGTCCGTTCTTGGCTTGGTTTAGTCCTAAAGTCTTCTCAGAACCGAATCTCTAGAAAATTCCTAAGTAGTAGATAGTACATCCATAGGGTAGAGTCGTTGAGCAGACAGCAAGGCAGATTGGCCGGAGTTTGCCTGAGGTCACCACCTCAGAAGCAGCTCACCTACCAAGAAGAGGAGTGGGGCTTAGTGGGACACTTTGTAATTGGATTTCCAGTACAGTTGGACTCCAGTCTGAAACAGTACCCCACTGTGGCTTTGTCATGCTGTCTGCTAACCAGTTGCTGGCTCTAAGATAGGAGAGCTCGTCGTTGAAGTGATACCCAGGCTGATTTTTCAGTATCTAGTACAGTGGTTCGATTTTCAGACACCTTTTGTATGTGTATCCTGTTTCTTGGCAGGGTGAAGAGATCTAAGAATTCTGGGACAGAATCTTGTTTGCTACATAGAGTCGAAAGATGGTTGTGCTTAACGTAGTGAGGCTATTTTATGGGTATTCTCTCTGAGCGGCTAGGAAATACTCGAAAGTGAGAGCCTCAATTTCATCCATCTCTAGTGGCTTTTTGTGTTTAGTCTGATTAATCAGAAACTCTGATTTTGGAGCCACTATGCAGAAAAATTGGAATATTGACATTTTCAGCATTTGAGAGTACTAAACTTTGAGTGTGTGTGTGTGTGTGTGTGTGTACACAGATATATAGACCTATATCTTGGGTCCCAAATGTAAGCTCCCAGACAGACATTTTATCTGTTTTTAGGCAGAATTGACAGGGGAATTAAATGCAGTAGCTTAGAAATTGGGCTGAATCCAGACTGACAAACTAATTTTAAAAGCTATGAAGTATATATTTAGATTTGGCTGGTTTTTTACCAGTCTTGTTCCATTTTATTCCAGGCGACATCTTAACTTATTTTTATGCTTTAAACAGACCTTATCTTGGAGAGCTTACAGGAGATTTGTTCCTTAGGAGATTTTTGTGTATTTTTTTGCATATGAATTTAAACTCCTCCCTCCAAGTACATGCGGTAGGGCACTGGTCTAAAAGGGAAAAGAAAGTCTCTGCATCTTTGCACTGACAGCATCTCTAGTTAGTGACTAGACTGGCACCATGCGGCCCCATCTGGTGTCCAGGAACGTGGAAAGGTTGTGCTCGGGAAGCTGTCTGCTTTGCCTCCTTCCCAGAGTTGAAGGCTGGGGCCATTTATTTGAAATGACCTTAGAAACCTGGGCTTATTTTGCTGGATTTTACCCCAAAATAAACCATCTGAGAATTTTCCTGGGCTTTGTTATTTTAAATTCCTAGAACAGCAGATGCCTAGCACAGAATGCTGTGACCCAGGGACACTGTTTGAAGTTCCTCCTGGTCACTGACCTGCTTGCTGTGGGCCTTTGTGGGTTTCCCCCTGCCGGCGTGGACTTCCAACCTGGTCAGAACACGATTCCTGCTTTTGTCAGTCGGCAGACCAACTCTGAGGGATGCTTCCTGCCTTTAGGAAGAAGATGGAGTTTCCATTCCCCACGCACATGGGTATTCTAGTGTTTGCCTTTGGTGCATGATGTCGGCATGCAAGCTGAGCACTAGAGAAAGTCTGGTAGATATCACGTCACTGCTCGTTCTGCGAAAAGCATTAGGAACAATACAGTTTTGGAGATTAGAGTATGGTGAATTAGAATATTTTTCATATTCTTAGGTCTTAGCATCAGCCCCGTAACCAAGAAAAGTTAAACAGAGACCGCTGGTTTCTGTATGTTCGGGGACAAGACACAAGCAATGTGCCTCTTAGGCAGTCGTGAAGATAGGATGTTGAGGACCCTGTCTACCGGATATAGCTGTAGGATGTTTTCCTGAAGTGGGAGCACTGAGTCAAAGTCAGGAACGTCCTCCTCCACGGAGGTTGTACCCTTTTGCCTCCCACCTAAAAAGCATGAGAGAGCCTGATTTCCCAGAGTATGTCGTCAGACCTTCAGATTTCTGCCAATCTGATAGATTAAAAATGGTGTCTACATCCTCTTGGGAACGAGGTCCAAAATCTTTTATGTTGAAGGCTATTTCTTTTTCTTTCCTGTGAGATGTTTCTGTTCTTACCCATTTTTTTATTGGGTTACTGATCTTTGCTATTTCTTTATATAATTGAGAGATTAGCCTTTTATCTATGGTAGGAGTTGCAATTATTTTTTCCAGTTTGTCATTAGAGTTTGTGGGGGGGTTTTCCCCTCAACGCGTAAGTTTATTTTCACATAGTTAAGTCGGTCAGTCTCTTCTACGTCTCCTAGATTTTGAGTCATAGTTAGAAACTCCTTCCCTACTCCAAGATTGTAAAGAGATGTACCTGTATTATTTCTTAGTATTTTTATGGTTTCATGTTTTACACATAATCTTTTGATTACCTATTTGGAGTTTTCTCCTGGTATATGGTGTGAAAGATGGATCCATCGTTTTTTCTAAATGGCTACCCACTGGTCTCAATTGTCATTGTTTCAAGGCCCATGTATATACTACCAATTTAAGATGCTGCCTTTATCATATACTTAGTTTCTATGTATATATTTGGATTTATTCTGAACTTGCAATCATAGATTGTGCTTTGATGGGAGAGAGAAATAGTATTGTGATACTCAAAAGACATCCTAGTTGGAGGAAGAAAAAAGAGGCATCATTGCGGACACGTACAGGACAAAGACCCTAATGAAAAAGGAGAACTGTTTGGGTGGGTTGGTTGATTGTTTTTTAAGTATTATTCTAGAGCGCGCACCAAGAAGAAACCAAAGATGTGACAGTGCCTAAAGGATAGACCCAAATCAGAAGTGAATTGTTAACCAGATCTTATATGTGTGGTTTTCCTTACAGAGAACTGCTGGAATCCACGCTAATATGTCACCACGGGTTTAGATACACCCCATCTGGGCGTGAATGCCAACAAGTACCAGTGATTTGGAACCTTCGAGAAACTTACTAAACATGAGAAAATGCTGGCAGTTATTATCTGTTCTATTTTCTCCCCCCCCCCCCGGGGTTGGGGGAGGGGTAGCTAAAGAGTAAAAATAAAAGAAGTGAGAAAACCTCCCAACCCCTCTGCAGAATGAAAAGTAGTGTTTTCTAGAGAAGGGTAATCTCAGAAGCTTTGCTTTAGGAATTTCCATTCTGAATGATCTTGACTCCTTCCGTGCCTCTCCAAATATGTTTCATTTGAGGAACAAAATATAAGAGGGAGCTAACCCAACCTGGCTCTGTTAGTTTATCTTCCACCAAGCTTTAGAAGCCAGGCAGTGCCAGCTCAGGAGGCAGGGTGATGGAACAGGCGAGGTCCCCGACTGGGCGTTGGAATTCCTCAGATGTTATCCTTCTTTTGCCACTAATTTGCCGAGGGTTTGCCACCCAGTGCGCAGTGTCCCTACCTACTAATGGAAGCGTAGTCCCTGTCCCTTCCTTTACAGTACAACAGCACTAAGTCAGCTATGATAGAAAGTGCTTGCTTCCATTCAGCAAGCCATGTGCTAGCCAGCCTCTTTGAAGGAAGAGAAATGGATACAGAGTAATAAAGGAGGATCCTTGGCTTACAGAGCTTACAGCCTGGTAGGGAAGCCAGGCTCATTAGTGAATAGTAAAGTGCCATGGTAGAGACTTAGAAGACATGGGAACTCCCCGTGAGATAGAGGCCAGCTCCCCGAGTCTATTGGAGGTCATATCTAGCAGCAGAAGAGCGTTGCAGACTAAACAGCCCTATAAGCATGCTTTCGGTACTCCTAAAACTCTGAGGCTTTACCTAGCCCTTGCTTCCATCCTTCTGCTATCACTCAAGTGAATTTGGATCATCCTTTTTTACTGGCGTTGCAGGAAAATTAGTTCTGTTCTTGGAGACCTGGGTTGAGACAGGGATGCCTTGTATCGCTTTGGTATGTACATAGGAATGTGTGCACTAGAAAAGCTTGAGGTTTGAAGATTAAAATATAGGAATGGCCTGGTTTTTACATCCTCATTTTCCTGGCCTTTGATGAGGGTGGGGACGTTTTGTTAGTGAGCTCTTTTTGTTAGTGGTGAGCTCTTAGGCAGAGTGGTGGTGATTGAGTCCGTAGCCATTCAAGACCAGAATTAACAATCGGGCTTTCATTTCTCAAGTCACGCAGCCTTCTCCCCTCCGCCAGCCCTAAAACAACTTAGCTTCTTTAACTCCGTTGTCTTCTGCCCCCAAGAAGGGCTTACATTTAGTCTAAAATTCAGATTGGTGGATTCTAAACAGTAACGGTCTGAGATACCTCCGTGAAACAGGACTTGTGCAAAGGTCCAGAGCCCTGAGAAGGCCTAGTTTTCAAAAAGGGGAAGAAGCAGATATGGGGGTGGGAGGGGTGAGAAATGGACCAGCTCATAAGAGGCTTTCAGGCAAAGATGAAAGGGGTTAAGATTTTATCTTGAGTCTTAAGCAAGCTAGAGCCTGGGTTCCATGCACCCTGAGATATTCAAGATTTCCTGATAAACACAGCCTCTTCACATGGAATCAAAAGAAACAAATCAGCAGTAGTCCTTAATCCTAAATGTAACCTGGTTCTCACATGCTTTGCAGTGGTTGTCTGTTTAGTCTCCAACGAACTTTAATTGCCTCTCTTGTTCCAAAACAAGAGAAGGGGAACTGGATTAAGAATGCTCTCATAAGGGGCACCCGGGGCGGGGTGGGGGCGGCTCAGTGGGTTAAGCGTCTGCCTTTGGCTCAGGTCATGATCCCGGGGTCTGGGATAGAGTCCCGCCTTGGTCTCCCTCCTCAGAGGGGAACATGCTTCTCCCCTTTTCCTCTGCTGTTCCCCCCTCTGCTCGCTGGCTGGCTTTCTCTTTCTCTCCCTCCCCCTCCCCCTCTCTCTCATGCATGCTCTCTCTCTCTCAAGTAAATAAATACAATCTTTAAAAAAAAAAAAAAAAGATCTCACCACATTTTGAAGATCAGCCTTGTTAAGTACTCTGTGGTCTCTGCTTTTTGAGGCCGGATCGCATCGGTAGCAGCCGGAACTGTCATACTTCACGGCAGGTGTTTCTTAGACATCTGCCGGTCTGGAGTGCTGCAGAGGTCGCACCCATAGGGCCAGCCTTGTAGTGGAAGTTGCCATTCATCTGACGTCAGACTCTCTTCTGGTTGCTTTGTGCAGGAGTTCAAAGAAGGCCGCCGAGCCAGCCACACAGCCCCACAGGTCCTCTTCAGCCACAGGGAACCTCCTCTGGAGCTGAAAGACACCGATGCTGCCGTGGGCGACAACATTGGCTACATTACCTTCGGTGAGCGGGGCGGGGTAGCCGAGTCGGGGCGCCTCTGATGCCTCCCGCCGCGGGATGCCTAAACCGGGACACACCTTTGTTAAAATGTGAAGGCGGCACAAGCGGGCGTACCAGATCGTTCTCCTGTGCCAGTGCTGTGACTATAGGAGGGTGTGCCATAATCATTTTCTATTTTCCCTGTGTTTCTTAAATTCTGGGGGGAAAAAAATATAGCCCCGATGTCAAGTGTTAAGAGTTGGGACCACATAAGCATTGCTAAGCAGCTGGGTGGGAGGGAGTTCTCTGGCATTTGGCATTTCTTGGGTTTTTGCTTACTAAGCCAGAGGTCTAGCCATGATTCACTTATTCCACTGAAGAAATTCAAGTCTTCCCTTCTTAGGATTGCTCCAGACCAGTGAGCTGGCTCATGATTGTACCTCACAGTTTGGAATAACAGCTCATTCACACACTGCACCTGAAGCCACTAAAATGTTGCCTTTTGTGAAATTTAAGTCACCTCAGTACTGAAGGTGTACCTGTTTATTGGCGACAAGCCCACCGATTTACCGTATTTCATGAAATTGAAGCTACACATTTTCTTTCGTGTGACTGTCTTTGGGGTGGGGTGCCGCTTACAGTGAGGCATGCCGCATGGTGTAATTGGCAGCCTTTCTCTTCACGGCACACGGACTGTCCAGTCGTTGGCGTCTTAGATCCTGTGCCATGTCGTTAGCTCTTGTTCTGCTGTCCGTTTCTTCTCGGGGCAAATTGACACAGAGCTCCCACCCTCTCTTTTGCGGTATTCCTTTTCATGTTAGCAAATCCTCCTACTTGGAGGATTTTACTGCTGCCAAGACCCCTGAATAGAGGAGGTGCAGGAGATGGAGAGGATTCCAGAAAGCCGAAGGGAGGGGTGAGGAGGGCTTCAGTGCATGGAGTCCTGGGAGGGGCTTTTCTCATCCCCCAGCCAAAGTGGCTCCTGCTGCCTGTCCTCATCAGGAGAGTTGAGGTCCTTGGAGCTTATAGTGTTTAGTTTTTACCACAAAATCACAGACTCTTCTGGAACCAAGTGCCTCTGAAGGCTGAAGCACCACGGACGGAAGATAGGCAGGCTTCGTTTCCTCATGCTCATGTCTAAGATGAGGTGTTTTCTCCAGAGTTACCCTCCACCCCCTCCATTACCAGTGGTATCACCTTGTCAAGAGACTGCGTGCTACGGAAGCAGAGGCTAGTGGGCATGTGGCAGTCGGGGCATAGATCTGAGTGCACAGCCACAGGCTAGACCCCAGACCTACAGTGATCCCAGCACTAAGCCCTTCCGGGGGAGCCCTGGTCTTCCACCGTGATCTCCTCCATTTTCCTTGACATATCCTCCATTTGCACTCACTGGTACGGGCCCTGGTTGTAGTATTTATCCCTTCCTCGTCTGAAGGAGAACACCTTGACAGAGCCTGGGCATAGTGGAACGAGCGCACTGTCCTCAGGCGGGGAGAGGTCAGAGCCGATCGTAGGCTCTGATCTTCCCGCCCTTCGGCCTTGATGTCAGCCTGACGTCTTGTCTGTGCCCCTGCCTGCAGTGCTGTTCCCTCGCCACACCAATGCCAGTGCTCGGGACAACACCATCAACCTGATCCACACGTTCCGGGACTATCTGCACTACCACATCAAGTGCTCGAAGGTGAGAGGGGGCCACGGCGCCTTGGCTCCTGCGCTCCGGGTCCTTTTTTCCACCAGAGTTAATAACATAAAAAGTTGTTTCTGCGTGGGCCGCACCTGCTGGCTCAGTCGGTGGAGCCTGCGGTCTTGATCCTGAGGTGGTGAGTTCAAGCACCACACTAGGGGTAGTTTACTTGGAAAAAAAAGTCATTCCTATAGTCCAGGTTGTTACTGTGAACTCTAATGTTCTAGAGACTAAGATGTCACGGCCTTTCTTCCATCTTTCCCTGCTACCTCTTCCCGTAATAGAAAGATGAGTATGTTGTCTCCAGAAAGGGTTGCCCTCCTGCTTTCCTGCATGGCCCTGTGTCTGTCCCAGGGCATATGTTCCCAAACCTTCCTGATAACTTCTAGGGAAAGCAAAGCTGTCTTTCTAGAACATGAGTGCTTCAGTACGCATTGTGTTTGCTCCCAGGCCTATATTCACACACGTATGCGGGCAAAAACATCTGACTTCCTCAAGGTGCTGAACCGTGCACGTCCAGATGCCGAGAAAAAAGAAATGAAAACAATCACGTGAGTAGGGCGGTCTCACAAGCAGGACCACCTTCCTTTCCGATTGCACCAAGAGGGAGATAGTGGATGGTGGTGACCTGGCCCTCTAAGTGTCTGGGCAGCATCTGCATGTGAGAGGCAGGCAGGGTTGGGCCTGTAGCCACCTGACCAGGTAAAGATGGGATGGACAGGTTTTCACTCCTGAGTGGTGTGAGCTAGGGGCTGTCAGCTAAGGAGAACACAAAGGGATCTTTTTACTGAGATACAATGTGTTCTCTTTGGGCCCGAGTTGGGAGGTCAGTCCTCACGGTCTTCCTGGAGAAAGGGGGAGATTCGCTTCCGGACATGTAGTTGAGTGAACAGGCCAGGAACCACCCCCTAAGTGTTTTTATCCCCTGGTCTGCTTCTCAGCAGGAATTTTGCGTGGAGATAAAGTTGTCTTTCTCAGAGATGGAGATGTTGAATAGCCCTCCGGTGCGTGGCTCTGTGCAGGAGAGGCCAGCGTGGTCTAGAGCTTGGGTAGCGATTTAGGTCTTGAGGCGAAATGTCAGGTTTTGGTTCCCCTTCTGGTGAAGTTCAGGCGATCCTGTTCTCAAGGACTAAGTGCTTATCTGCCAGCTTCTGTGCCCATTGAGCTCAAGTCTTGAGGTGAACTACGCTTCTGCACACCCCTCCCAGCCAGTGGATTTGCAGCACCTGCTGCTCTCAGGGGTGACCTTTGGCAGGTATGGTGTGCACGGGGCTCCACGTTCCCGCCCCTGGCATGTGAGGCCTCTCCTGCCAAGCTAGTTTCTGCGGCCACTTGACAGGATGAGAGGTGCCTGACTCTTGGTACCTGAGCAGAGGATTTTCCACCTCAGAAACATCAGATAGTTACAAAAGCAGTTTAAGGTACTCCTGACTTCCTTAGGCAGAGGCTTTAGAGGAGAAGCCAGGACACCCCCAGCCCCCAGACAGCAGGAACAGCGGGGCTGTATGGAACGGGGTGGCAGGCCTGGCTTGGTGCTCTCTTGCCAGAATCCAGCACTCACGAGCTTTGCATGGCAGGGTGGGGGTGAAAAAATATGGTTTCGGTTTGGGGTGGGTGAGACATTCAGGACAGGAAAATTTAGCCCCCCTCTTTGCCCCAGTTTCGCATAGTTCTCAGCCCTGGCTTCCAGGCTGCTTTACCAAATTACCTGTCTTTGGGAACCGGCCCGCTCCCCAAGTTGGCCCTTTCGGAGAAACACTGGGTGGGTCAGAAGGCCAGGACTCGGGAGCCTCAAGTCAGGCGAGTGTTCTGTAACGCGGAGTGTGGTCACCGCGTGGCAACACACAGTTCCCGTACTTGGAAGTTTTGAGCATCCGCTCCTGTGTGAAAAATCGAAGGAACTGCTCCTCTGTGAGCCTGAAAAGGTCTAAGCTGTGTAGGAGGAGCCTGAGCTCTCAGCCCGGGAGACGGTTGAGCACAGTCTGAAATTCGAGTAGCTCTAGGCCATCCAGACCTTGTGGGCAAGGGACTGTCCTGTCTAACGTGGTACATTTGACGTCCTTGTGGGCTTGGCACAGATGCTCCCTGGTATCCCCGAAGTATCCAGCACGAAGAAGGAGCTGATGACCTTTCTCTGGGAGCTGGGCTTATCCCGGGCCCCAAGTTCCCGCATCCTCTGAGGCGCCTTCGCACCTGTGGCTGGTGTCTCTGGGACCCCATCCCCAGTCTGGGAGTGTGTGGGGCGGCAGGACAGGTGAGCCAGAAACCGGCCTTCACACTTCTCTCTGCTTTCGAAGGGGGAAGACGTTTTCATCCCGCTGAGTCTCGGGAGCAGGAAGAGGAGGCGGCGGGCAGCTGAAGGCTGCAACACTTGCTGCTGGATAATCGTAGCTTTTCATGTGGCACCTCTTCAGGTCCTTAAGGGAGTCTCCGTCCTGGTTCCATTTTGTACACGTTTGGAAAATAATCCGCAGAAACGAGCTGTGCTTGCAAGGACTTCATAGTTCTCAAGAATTAAAAAAAGAAAAGAAAGAATTCCACTTGATCAACTTAATTCCTTTTCTTTACCTTCCCTCCCTCACTCCCTGGCCTTCCTCCCCCTTTTCCAAGCTGTTGCGCTTTGCAATATGTTACTGGTAATGAGTTGCAGGATAATGCAATCTTAACTTGTTTTCTCCTAAGTATTTGAGTTCAAAACTCCTGTATCTAAAGAAATACGGTTGGGGTCATTAATAAAGAAAATCTTTCTATCTTACATGAGAATTTGCTGGGTTTCTGGACTGAGTCCAAAAGAGAGGAGCAGGGAGAAAGGGTACACATGGCGCTGCCCTTGAACCTACAGACCCAAATCTGGGAAACCTTACATCAGGAGTCCCTCGACACCACCCCCATCGAGGAGAGAGAGGTTGGCTGGCTAGTGAGCTCTTGGTTGGCGGTTCTGAATAAACGTGCACATGCTTCCTGTAAAGCTCGCTTATTACTAAGTCTGTCTGGCTGTGGCCAAGAAGCTTCGGGACCGTGACAGTCACATTAAGTGTTTTCTGGCTTATTCTTTCATCACAAATAATGCACAGCATTTCCCAAAATATGTTCTGTGGCCTGTGTTGTTCTGCAGGACATTGATGGGTCTTAGGGTAGGGACCTAATGCAGACTAACTGGCCACCCTTCCTCTTCTCGCACAACAGGCCAAACGACTGGCCTTCCACAGAATTTCCTTTGGGGGAGACGCTCACCTAACAGTTCCAAGCCTAGCAACGTATACTGTCCCCTAGCTAGCAGGACACTGAGCCCAAAAATAAAATCATTCAGAAAATTTGGTAAAGAATTATCAGGGGAGGGGCGCCTGGGTAGCTCAGTCGTTAAGCGTCTGCCTTCGGCTCAGGGCCTGATCCCGGCGTTCTGGGATCGAGCCCCACATCAGGCTCCTCCACTGGGAGCCTGCTTCTCCCTCTCCCACTCCCCCTGCTTGTGTTCCCTCTCTCGCTGGCTGTCTCTCTCTCTGTCAAATAAATAAATAAAATCTTTGAGAGAAAAAAAAGAATTATCAGGGGATTATTAGGAGCACCTGAAATGGTCTGAGGGTCATCCTGACGGTTTTTAGCTTCTTGCTTTCCCTTTTAACTAGTCTCCATCTAGTGCAGTGTGTTTCAGGCTAGTTTGAGACCCATTCGTCAATTGTGAACTGCCCTGACATTTTTGTTTCCTAAACTGTTGTTGAGATCACTGTAGGTTCACATATAGTCAGAAGAAATAATACAGAAATTCTGTGTGCCCTTCACCCAGCTCCCCCCAGTGGTAGCATCTCGAATGACTGTAGTGCAGTATCTCGGCCAGGACCATGTTCTGGACACAGTCCAGCCTGACCCGTGTCTGTGTGTGTGTGTGTGTGTGTGTGTGTGTGTGTGTGTGTGTGTGTGTGTGCGCGCGTGCGCGCGCATGCGCGTGTGCTGCACGCGTTCATGTTGTGGGGGGGTGTGTATTTCTGTGTGTTTGTCATGTATGTAACTTTTTTTTAAAGATTTTATTTGAGAGCCTGAGCACAAGCGGGGGGACAGGGAGAAGCAGGCTCCCCGCTAAGCAGGGAGCCTGATGCAGGGCTCAATCCCGGGACCCTGAGATCACGACCTGAGCTGAAGGCAGACATTTAACTGAGCCACCCAGGCACCCCAGCTTTTTTTTTTTTTTTTTTTTTAACAGGATAGGATAGATCAGAGTGCATCACACTTCTCAAGGGCAGGTATTGATTTTGGAATGTGTTTTGGTTATGTACACACATCTTGATTAGATTCTAAAATGTCTTTTACTGTGGGTCACAGTCAAGAAATCTGAAAGCCATAGGTCATTCAGTCACCTGCTCTCCACTGAAATGGGCTCTTAGTTCAGGACGTAGCTCGGTGCCCATCCCAACAAACCTGTGCCCTGGGGAGGCGTGGCCCCTTGTCACCCGCTTTTGCTGGGTGGCAGACCTGGAAGAGAGCACCAGCTGCTGTGTCAGCCCTCTCCTGGGGAGCTGGTACTTAGCAGGTGCCATTTCCATTCCCTTTGGTCTCATTGGAAGTGAAGACCCTCGTCCCAGCAGCTCCTGAGGCCAAAGACCCAAGCCGGGATCTGCTCTGGGGGTTCTTGAGTTCGAGCAACGCTACCCCCTTCTGGGGATTGCTAAAAGCACTGCGGTGGCTCTGAGAGGGCCCTGGAGAATCCAGTTGAACCCTCACAGGAAGGACCAGGGTTTCTTCTCCCCAGAGACCTGACTCCGGGCTTCCTGAGGCCAAGATCCTGGCCAGGATTGTGCCCAGAGCCCTCCAGAGGCTCCCAAGGGCCTGTCTGCTCTTGCCTATGGGGAGTGAAGAGTGTGGACCGTGGCTCCTGGAGGCCACCCAGGGTCCAGCAAGCCCTGGTGCCTCCTTGCCTCCATTCGTCCAGTTAGCCAGTTAAAACCCTAGCCCCTGCATACCACACCCACCCCGTCCGGGCCCCCAGGGTCAGCAAAGAGCTTCAATATCCAAGAAAAGGGAAAGGACAAAGGAGGCCCAGGAGGATTCCCTGGCAGGATTGGGTCCCGAGATAGAGGCTCTGCCTGAGGAGAGAGAATGGGGACCACGGAGACGGGCCTTCAGCTGGAATGGAGGGTCACGAAACCCTGCACTGGAGACCTCCTGTGGGCCAAGGGGAGAAGGCCGGGGATGAGGCCGTGCCGGAGATGGATGGGGGGGAGCAGAGAAGGCCTGGATGGTCTAGCGAGGAGGAGACAGGACCCAGGCTTCCCGGCCCCTGCCGCCTGAGCCGCCCCCTTCAGACGTCATCCCACACACAGTGTTTAGACAAAGCAGCGAAGAAGAAACACAGACATCCTGGATCCCATAGGGAGGAGGCTAGGGCTGGGAACAGAAGGAGGTCTGTTTATTCCTGGCAGTCCAACATCTGAGGGGCCCCACACCCATTTCTGTCCAGGCCCCAGGCTGAACTCTCCCAGAGCCTCTGACTTCTGCCCGACCAGACGGCGTGGGTCTGAGGGCCAGCTGCTGGAAGCCTCTGGCCGCCGGCTCGCTTGAGGATGGGTTTGAAGCTGGATGCTTTCCTCTTCCCACTTTTTGTCCCAACAGAAGTCCTGCCCCCCAGGTCCCCCGACCACTGTGCAGGATGGGCAGAGCCAGACCCCTCGGGGCCCCAGCCTTCAGCCCAGGTCTCTCTCCCTGCCCTTCCCCGCTGAGGCCACAGAAGTCCCCTCGCTCGGTCTACCTGTGCTCTTGAGCAGGGAAGTCTTTCCTCATGTCTCATCTCCAGCTTTCTTGCTGCAGTTTCAACCTGCACCCTCCCACTTCAGCCTGCTTCTTTCCAGCACCCCAAGGCCTCAGTTGGTACAAGTGAAAATTGGAGCATCCCACCTCTTGGCTCCCCAGCCTTGAACTTGCCCTTCCTCTCCTCTACCTACTTTCCTCGGTGTCTCTGTGGAGCAGAAGTGCCATTCTCTTGCTTTTCACAAGCTCCCTATCTGCCATTCTCCACAGCGTTCTTTCTGGAGGGAGGCGACATGCAGAGGGCAGAAATCCTAAAACTGTTAGTAACAGCTGCTTTCATTGAGTGCCTGTGTGCCTAGTGCCCATCCAAGTCTTCATCACCCATTAGCTCAGTTAGTCTCGACATAGCGATGAGTGCACTATGAGCCCCATTCTACAGATGAGGAAGTGAGGGCAAAAGTACTTCAGTAATTTGCCCAAGTTCACAAAGCTTCAAAAAAAAGGCTCCCAGCCAGGATTCTAAGATTCAAACCCAAGCTTTCTGATTCCAACAGTGGCTCACGCCTCTTGTTCGTGACGGAGGCTTCCCATTAAGTGTCAGGCACTGGGCTATACACAGACACGCACGCTACTCCATGATACTCCCCAACAGCCCAGAGAGGTAGTTTTACTTGTTCCCATTTTACAGGCGGGAAAATTGAGGCCCAGAGATAGCTTGCCCAATGCCACACCCCCAGAGCCATTTTTACCTCGTAGCCCAGAACTTGACTCAAAGCAGTTGAGAAAAGTGTAGAATGCCCCCAGGTTCTAGACGGTAGCGTTGGCTTTATAAGCCGGCAGGCCCATCAGGGGGTAGGATGGGAAGGTGCTCAAGCTCCAACCAGCCCCACCCCTGCCACCCTCAGACACTGCTCCTCAGAATGGTAGAGCTGGACGCACTGTCGGCCGGCGGGCCACTCCAGCGGTTTAAGACTCATCAAATGTAAATGTATTCGCCGGACAGGAAGTGGAGAGGGGCAGCGGAAACCGATTATTCATTGACTGGAATGCATTTCTCAGATTAGCCAGGCAAGCAGCAGGTGACAGGGCTCCAAGTTGGGGGACCTGAGGTCGGGGACCTGCCACCTTGGTGCGAGCTGTAGCTGGTGGCTGGAGAGGGGACCCAGGTACGGGGCCGGGCGAGGGCCCTGGACGAGGCTGGGAAGGCCTCCCAGCTCCTGCGGCCCCACCCCCAGAGGCGGGGCCCGGCTGAGCCTCACCAGCCCCAGCTCCGGCCCTCCAGAACCCAGGCGGGGCAGAGCCTGGGCAGCACAGAGCCCGGGGCCCCGCTGTACCGAGGAGTGGAGGCACCATGCCCTCACCGGCCAGGACACCAGACAGCTCCAGAAGCCCCGCAGGCCTGCCTGCAGCCGTTCCCTGACACCGAGGGAAAGCCCGGCTGGGCCAGCAACACCTGCCCCCGACAGCCATGTGAGTAGCTATGCCCTCCTCCCCCCACCCCGCCCAGGGCCCAGCCTCACCTGGAGACCTCGGCCCCAGGTCTTGTAGAGGCCCGTGCACCCAGGCCAAGCCACCAGAGCCTCCGGGGCGTGCAGGTCACGGGGCCAGCCCGCCACTGGGAAGGTGGCCCCGGGGGCCAGCCCTGCCTTTCTTGGGGCTGGGGCGGGGGGACTCACTCCAGGCGAGGAGGGTTGGGGACTCACTCCAGGGGAGTGCTGGGAACTCCAGCCCCGGACTCCAGAGTCCAGGTTTGAAGTCACGGACCCTGAGGTCTCATGAGGTTTAATAAAGTTGGTGGCTCAGGGACGAAGGGAACAGAAACTAAAGGGCCTGCTAGAGAGGGAAGGATGTCCTGGGTCGAGGGCTCCGGGCTCGGGGCTCCGGGTGGGGGAGGTTGAGGAAGAGGAAATGGGCTGAGGGGAGGGGAGAGGGCCAGGAGCTTGGTGGGGCTTGGCGGGCCTGGGGGGAGCTAGGAAGGGAAGGGTCCTGAGCTCAGGGTGGTGGTGGTGCCCTAGGATCCCGTGACTTGGGGGTGGGGGCAGGTAGGAATCCTTTCCTTATTGACTTTAATCCTAGCAACGGCAGCTGCTCCCTGGCTGACAGGAGCAGGAGTTTCCCCCAGGCCCTGGGACCCCTCCTCCTCCCCACCTTGTGGCCCTGGGGCCAGGGTGCCAGAGGGGGCTGAGGACACAGACCAAGAAAGGAAAGGACGGGGCCAGATCGGAGTCACAGAATGACCAGGCCCTGCCCTCAGGCTCCTCCTGCCTGTCCCCTGGGCTCAGCTTCAGTGCCCCGAGGTGTGGCGGCTATCCTCCTTGCTGCCCGCATCCTCCTTCTCCCCAGTGACTCCTCTCTTCCTCCAGTTCCCAGGAGGGGCCCTGTTGCTAGTATGGTGCGGATGAGTCAAGTTTATGGGCTGGAAGTCCTACCCGGAGGCTGCTCACTGAGCTGTAATCGGCTATGGGGGGGGGAGGTGTCAGGGGACGGCACCCAGCTTGCTGCTGCCACCCTGGCCTGTCACTAACTCACTCACTCCTGCCCCCACCCCCCAAGCCTTAGCAACCTACCCTCTCTTAATGCTCTGGTGCCAACCAGGCTGGGAACATCTGAGGACGGGGACCCCTCCATCATCGCACCCACCTAGCCCTGGCCCCAGCCCAGCCAGCTAAATTGGCCAATTTAGAGGCCTTGCCTTGTGAGGCAGGGGATGGACAAAGTGCTTTGGGGCTGGGTGCGTCCACCCTTCAGTCTAAACGGAGGCATAAACACAGCTGCCCAGAGGGGGTCGGACAGGTGATAGCAATGGCCGCCACAGCAGGGTAGGGCCTGGGGAGCTGGGTGAACACAGCCACCCCTCCGCTCCAGCTGGTGGCTGCCACGCAGGACATACTTGTTGCTGGAGGTGACTTTTTTAAGGGAAGCCCAAAATACGAATTTTTATGTAAATTGCAACTGGCCATTAATTGGAAAAAAAAAAAAAAACGTGCATCGGCAAACAAGATAAGGCCCGTGGCGTGTAAGTGGGCAGCCTCCGGATCTCTGCGCAGCCCCGCCTAATTCTGGCTGCCCGTCTCCCATCCAGGCACGCCGGCTGCTGCTCCAGGCCTCCCCTGTCCCCAGGCCCAAGATGACACCCAACGGCACCAGGGAGGCGCCCAGCCCCGTTCCCGCGGGGGCCTTGGGGCTCTCCCTGGCCCTGGCCAGCCTCATCGTCGCTGCCAACCTGCTCCTGGCCTTGGGCATCGCCAGGGACCGGCACCTGCGCCGCCCCCCCACTGGCTGCTTCTTCCTGAGCCTGCTGCTGGCCGGGCTGCTCACGGGGCTGGCGCTGCCCACGCTCCCTGGCCTCTGGAACCAGAGCCGCCGGGGCTACTGGTCCTGCCTCCTCCTCTACTTGGCGCCCAACTTCTCCTTCCTCTCGCTGCTCGCCAACCTCCTGCTGGTACACGGCGAGCGCTACATGGCGGTGCTGCGGCCGCTCCAGCCCCGCGGGAGCACGAGGCTGGCCCTGCTCCTCACCTGGGCGGGCCCCCTGCTCTTCGCCAGCCTGCCCGCTCTGGGGTGGAACCACTGGGCCCCCGGCGCCAACTGCAGCTCCCAGGCTGTCTTCCCCGCTCCCTACCTCTACGTGGAAGTCTACGGGCTCCTGCTGCCCGCCGTGGGGGCCGCTGCCCTTCTCTCGGCCCGCGTGCTGGCCACTGCCCACCGCCAGCTGCGGGACATCCGGCGGCTGGAGCAGGCCGTGTGCCGCGGCGCACCCTCGGCCCTGGCCCGGGCCCTTACCTGGAGGCAGGCGAGGGCGCAGGCCGGGGCCACGCTGCTCTTCGCGCTGTGCTGGGGGCCCTACGTGGCCACGCTGCTCCTCTCCGTCCTGGCCTTCGAGCAGCGCCCTCCGCTGGGGCCGGGAACCTTGTTGTCCCTCATCTCACTGGGCAGCGCCAGCGCGGCGGCCGTGCCCGTGGCCATGGGGCTGGGTGATCAGCGCTACACGGCGCCCTGGAGGGCGGCCGCGCGGAGGTGCCTGCGGCTGCTGCGGAGAAGAGGCTCCCGGGCTGGGCCGGGCCCCCGCACGGCCTACCACGCCAGCAGCCAAAGCAGCGTGGACCTCGACTTGAACTAGGGGAAGGGCCTCTGCTGGCTCCTACTTGAAGCATCTGTCCATCTCGGCCACCAAGCCCGCCTCCTCTTGTCCCCAGGCCTCCGGATCAGAGGCCCTGCCCTTATCTGACCCCACCCTGACCAAATAAACTCCGCCGGCCCCTTCACGGGTATCTCATTCAGCATCTCCGAAAGAGGCAGGAGGGACACCCGTGGCAAGAAACTGAAGCCACACGGGCATCCAGAGATCCCAGGGCCTCAGAATCCACCATTGGGGAGGACGAGCCGCCGCCCCAAACGGTGAGCTGAAGGATCTGGAAATCTAGCAGAGTTTGCAGGGAGCCTCACCCCGACGTGCCCCTCACTGGTTCCTCATGTCCGCACGCCACAAAATCCACACACACGGTCTCTGGGAAGTATATTTTATTTACATTTTTAAAATCTGTAACTAATATCTCTTCCTCCTTTCCACCCCCAGAGACTTGGGAAGGGAAAGAACGGGAACCTCAAAGACCTACTCCCCACATACAAACAACCCCCCCCCCCTCCGTGGCTCACACCAGCAAATGAAGGTGAAAGAGAAAGAGGCCTGACCCCCCCTGAGGGACCCGCAGGTCTGGGTGGGGGGGGGTGGGCAAGGGGTGGGTTTCTTAAGAGAAGGGACAGAGGGGGCAAATCAGTTTAAAGGGGTTGGAAAGTAGTCCGAGGCCCCCCCTCCTCTTCCCCCGTACCCTACCACCTCTGCTGGTGGGGTTCTCCCTTCACCCCTCAACACCAAAGCAGAGGCTGCAGCCGTTAGCGGTCAGGTCTCTGGACACAAAATACTTTTGCTTTGTGGTCTCCTGACGTAGTCACCACCAGAGAGGCATCTCTGTGGAAAGAAAGCGCAGGTTGAAGGGACTGAAGGACCTGGGGCCCGGCCCCGAGCCCACTACCCAGGGGCCCTCGGATGGCCTCCTCCAGTGCGTCCTCAATCCTAGATCCCTGGTGGTTGAGTGAACACACTCGAAGCCAGCAACCAGTGAGGGGATCAGAGAAGAGCCACAGCGTAGGGGAGACGGTTCCAGCCCCTCAGCCCTGGAACGGAGATGTGACGGCCCACGTGGGTCACCGTCAACCAGAAGTGACAACTCCCTCAGGCTTCCCAGCACTTGGGACTCACAGGCCACCACCAGGCATTGGGTCCCAGCTTCCCTTAGGAAGGCCCTCCCGCACCCCAAGGACCCTGCGGTCCCCCAGGGGCTATTCCCACCTTCCAAATACACAGAGAGACTCCAGCCCTTGCCCAATTCACGTACTTGCTGAGGGCAAAGTCCAGGATCTCGGCCGTATGGCCCCGGTAGTCAGTGAGCAGGCGGCCGGTGCGAGCGTCCCAGAGGCGCACGATGCCATCCAGGCTGCAAGTATAAACCACGGCGGTGCCCGCCTCCCACAGCAGCTGCACGATGCCCGACTACACCAGGGTGCCAGAGACAGAGCAGCGTCAGGGCCCGGAAAGCGGAGAGGCACCTGCGCAACTCTCAGGGAGGGAGGGGAGGAGTGGGGGGTGGGGAGGGCCACAGAGAGCCGGGCCAGAGCTCCAGGCTGCCTGTACCTGGTGCTGACACTGGTGCCTGAGGGTCTGCGTAGACAGGTCATAGATGGCCAAGGTCCCATCCAGGTAGCCAACAGCTGCCAAGGGCATCCTGGGTGGAGGAGAGCACCATTAAGGCTCGTGGAAGGACCTGGACTCACGCACCCTGCACTCCTCCCTGGTTCCCCGGCCCAGGCACCCCTCACCAAACCCTCTTCTCCCCAGCTGTCCTCCTCGCCAGGCCGAGGCCCTTCTCACACTCACACGCTGCAGAAGCCCAAAGACTCCACAGAGTTGGACTCGCTCTCCTCCCCTTCTCCCACGTTGGGCTGGGAGGCCACGGTCTCGGGTCTGAAAACACCCACCACCTATAAGCCATGGGAGAGAATCCGAGGATGGAGGGAGGCCTGACTAGGAGGAAGAAAGGCAACAGGAGAGGGGCCGAGGGAGTCATCAGAGGGGAAGGGGAGGGCATGCGCAGCACAGGCCCCACAGCCCGGCTCCAGGTCGCACTCACCTTGCCGGTGGCGGCACTGACCAGCTTGGCCTGGCAGTCCACAGAGCCAGTGAGGATCAGACTGCCGTCCTGGTTGGTGGCGACACAGGTCAGAGGGCCCTGGTGACCCTCAGTCCCTAGGACGGAGCAGACAGCTACGTCAGGCTTCATCCTGGCCCCCGAGCCCTGCCCCAGATCTTCCACACAGAGACCCAGTGAACCCGTCCCGTGCCCCGGAGACCTTTCAGTACGTGGATCGGGCCTCCCTGCTTCAGGTCCCAGATCCTGACGGTGCCATCTTCATAGCCGACCACAGCTCTCTTCCCTGGAGGGCCACAGGCACAGATGGAGAGGGGGACAGACAGCGCTCTCAGGCACACCCAGCAACGGAATGGGGGGCAGGGGAGGACAAGAAAGTAAGGGAGCCGTCGCCGCCCCCGCAACTAGCGGACAGTCAGGGCAGGAAAGGGGAAGCAGTCTGCTCTGGGGCCTGTGTCCACGTTCTGGACAGCAGACCTCGGAGCTGGCCAGCTAAGGCCCAGGAGGGAGCCTGGGAAGGTGCGTAAACCTGGAGCCGACCTCTCTGTGCCCCGGGAAGGACAGACGGGGGAGCGGCCCTCACCATCAGGGAGGACTCGGCCACAGGTAGCTGGGCAGTTGGGGCCTTGGAAAGTCTTGCAGTCACCATTCGGGACCTTCCACATCCAGGTGTTGCCATCGGCCGTGCCCGCCAAAAGGACAGGGGCCCGAGGGTGCCACTCCATCCACTGGGCAGAGAGGAAGGGTCAGCAGGGAGGCCCGTCACCCCGGCCCCCCAGAAGCCCGTCCCGAAAGCTCCACCCGAGCTGTCCTTGCTTCTGAGGTCGGCAGGGACGGGCCAGGAAACAGAGCCAGACACGCCTGCTGCACCTGGAGAGCGTGCAGCCTTCGAGCTGGCTTGGTCTGGTGAAGGCGAGACTGGACCCCGCAGCTCTCAGCTCCTACCCAAGGCCCCAGGCAGCCGAACACCACCCTGTTGATCTCACCTCCAGATCTCCTGCTTCAAAGGACCAGACCTCTTCCTTGGTGTCCACCTGCCACACTTTCAAGAGGCCACTCATGTCCCCTGTGGCTACAAGGGTAGAGTCGTGGCTGAAACCAGCACAAGTAACAGAGTCTTTATGGCCTGCAAAGGGAAGGAGGCAGAAAGAGAGGAGAACATCAGGAGAACAGGACCCAGGTGTCTGGCCCAGAACAGACCAGATAGGAAGAGAAGAAGGGTGAGTCCCACCATAACAGGTGACTCAAGCTCACTGCCGCTCCAGGAGCCAACACCCCCAGGTCTCCCTAGGGGTAGCAATGCTAGCCTCCCATTCAACCATGCGTAGCCCAGGTCTCTGCCCTCCCCATTCCGTCCACTCCACAGCTCTGCCCAAAATACCGGTTCCTCCTTTCTAAATACTCCTATGCCGCTCCTCCCCATGCCCAAGACAGACTAGGTTATTCTGTTTTGAGGTCCTTGGGTCCAGCATAGAGCTGGCACAAAACGTGGATCAGTAAATGGCCGCTGGATGCACACCCACTGCGGGCTAGCCCCCTAAGACCTCCAAAGGAACATGCCCTCGCCCGCACCCCCTCACCTGCACACTCAAAGAGCAGCTCCCCATCGCTGAGCCTCCACACGAAAGCCTTGTCATCTTCACCCCCCGTCACTGCCAAGGTGTTGGTCTTGGGGTCCAGGCTCACACAAAACACAGATGCTGTCCCAAAAGATATTCCATGAGTAAGTGGACAGGGCTCCCGCCCCGGGTTCTGTCCTTCGGGACCTTCAGGAAGCCCACCCCCTTCCACCCAAAGCAACATATGTGTCTTTCCTCTTGGAAAACAAGGATGTATCCAAGTTCTTCTAAATTTCAAAGGTCCAGTTGTTGGAGAAATCCCTCCCCATGCTTGCCAAGATCCAAGTCCTTCCCCGGAGCTGCTGCCTTCACCACCCCAGACAGATGCACAGACAGGAAGTGTACATGTGCAGGCTGAGACCAGGCTGAGCACAGAGTGAGGAATGCACTGTGTCACTTACCTTATTAAGGGCTAATATTCGAGAGAATTATATAAAACATGCTCAAAAATGTACTACTACCTCTCATTTACAACAAGATAACTTTCTGAAAAGAAACTAAGACCCAGACAGATTCATAACGATCACAAATCACTAAGGAGCACAAGGAGGACTTGAAGCCAGGTGTCTCTGCCGGCTCAGGGAGCCAAGCTCTCCCCCAGGCCCTCACAGTGCGAACTCCTCTGGGGCAAGGCCAGCTTCTGTTTTCCCACCTCCATGTCCCTGGGAAGACTCCCTACACAGCAGGTGTCTGATGTTCAAATGCCCACGTGCACTGAGTTGATGATGGATCTCCTTAGAGACCTACCTGAATGCAATGCAAAGGTGACTTCACTATCGTCTGGGCCCTCCATGCTGCCGACCACCCCTTCCTGGGGTTCCAGAACCCAGCCTTCCTCGTTGCCCTCTTCCTCTTCTTCCTCTTCTTCAAAGTCCACATCTTCCATCTCCTGGGCCAGATCATCTGCTTTGGGGAGAGGGTTAAGAGATGGGGCTCCGCACACAGTAAGAAAGAGGGAAGGGGTGAAATGATGGGGAGGCCTGAGGCGCTGGGGTGTAGCCAGAGGGTCGGCTGAGGTCAGACAGAGAGGGTGAAGCCAGGGCGGGGGCGGCGGGGGGGAGAAGCGGCGGGGAGGAGGGGGCACTGGGGACGGAGGACAGGAGAGGTCTGAGGACCCGGGGTTGGCCAGAGACGGTGTGGGAAGGGAGGACCGAGGGGATGATGG
Source organism: Ursus americanus (assembly GCF_024610735.1). NCBI lineage: Eukaryota > Metazoa > Chordata > Mammalia > Carnivora > Ursidae > Ursus > Ursus americanus. The sequence continues at coordinate 89,046,044 of NC_142127.1, forward strand.
GAAGGGGGTGTGTGAGGGGAAGGGCCAGAGGAGGCGTCAGGGGAACCCCCACCCCTGCCAGGCCTGAGAACTAAGTGTGGGGGCAGGGCAGGGGGGAAGGGCGAAAGAGGTCGGTAGGAATGACCGGTGGGGAGGGGAGGGGAGGGGGGAGAAGCAGGGGTCAGAGGCCAGGGGTGAGCGCCTCCTGTCCCACGGTCCGAGGCGCGGCAGTTCTCACCCGGGTCCGGCGGGCCAGGATCCAGTTCTACCACCTCGATAATCTCCTCATCACCATGGAAGCTCAGGGTCTCCAGTGGGGGGGTGTCAGCCGCGGCCCCGCTCTCGGATTCGGACTCCATGCGGCGCAAGCGGCCGATCCACTTCTCTGGGCCCAAACGCCTCCCAGAGTCAGCTCTGCGCGACGACTCGGAACTCGAGCCCCTCCTCCCGGGAGGAAGTAGGCGTAGGCGACTCCCCGTCAGGAAGAGCGACGGCCGCTAGGCCAATAGCGAAGGGGCCTAACTGGCCGACCCACCAATCATAGGGCAGAGTTGGGAGAGGGGGACGGGGCGTGGCGGGGAGAACCCAAACTCCGCCTGGCCTGACTCCGCCTCCAACAGGAGGGAAACAAGCGAGCGTGCGCGCCTCCGGGGTCTCTTGGGAAGAGTAGTTCTCCCGGGTCCCCTCGCAGGCTTCTGGGAGATGTAGTTTCCGGTCTGTAGGCAGGACGGAAGGAGCGGGGGAGGCCCCTTACGCAAACTACAATTCCCGGCGGTGAGCGCGGTGAAGGGGGGTGGGATCTGAACATGGCGGCGGTGGTAGCTGCTACGGCGCTGAAGGGCCGGGGGGCGAGAAATGCCCGCGTCCTCCGGGGTAAGGAGAGGGACCCCGGGGAGGGCAGGACGGCAGGGGATCCGCTTTTTCTATACATCCCGACCAGCGATAGCAGGAGGTCATGGCTGTTTATTCCTGCCAGCACCCCTATGCAGGATCATGAAGAGTCTGGGGGCTAAAAGATGCTCTCTAGAGGTCGCCCAGTCCATCCCCCCTGCCCTCAAGTTACGAGACACCTCTGGGGTCATGCTGCGAGAGGGAGCTCCGAGGAAGCCTTTTAGACTCCCGCGCTCCAGGTGTTTCACACTCACCGCAGTGCAGAGGAAAGAGCCCTGGGCTTCTGGTGGCTTGGGTTCTAGCCCCGGATAATTAGCAGTTTGACCTTGGGTGAAGCAGTTCGTCTCTCAGGGTTTCAGTTTCCTCTTCTATAAAATAAGGGGATGGAGTAGACTACCTTTAAGCTCCCAGTGCTAACATTCTGCCGTTTGAAAACCTTTCCTCGGATTTCCTTCATACGTCTTATGTGAGCCCCACTGCAGTCCTTCACATCCTGTCGTCTGAGCAGATGAAGAACAACGAAGCTCGCTCTCCTGGCACCAGGGTGATGAGCCCGCAGTGACGTGGAAGTGGCTTCCAGAGGTGCCACCTCGATGGCAAATTTCCCATTTCCCTTTGGATTCTCCCTGGCACTTGTTACTCCAAACTGCAGTCACTACCCTTCCTCCCCAAGGGCTGTCTTCTCATCCTCTCTTACTGACCTTCTTTTCTTCTACCTACAGGGATTCTCTCAGGAGCCACAGCTAACAAGGCCTCCCAGAGCAGGACGCGGGCACTGCAAAGCCACAGCTCCCCAGAGAGCAAGGAGGAGCCGGAGCCCCTAGCCCCTGAGCTGGAATACATTCCCAGAAAGCGGGGCAAGAACCCCATGAAAGCTGTGGGACTCGCCTGGTGAGTTTTAACTAAAACTCTTTGCCCACCAATGGGGAGTGGCACAGGGGAGGGCGGGACCCAGAAACTTCAAGTTTCAGGTGGTGAGTTGAATCTGAGGTGTGGGGACAGGACTGCTTGGTGTGAGGACTGGAATCTCAGAGGAATGGGGCAGGGAAAGTGGGAAAGTATGTGGAATTGGAGACACAGTGGGTTTTCTGTGTAGGAACCTGAGCTAATCTGATTTGAATTTGGGTCCCTGGCCTTATTCAGTCTTTTGGAAGCTTGGGCTGAAAGCCAATTGAGCTCTTTCATTGAGATCATGTGAGATTGTGTTAGTTGTATAAGTAGCATCTAGAAGGTGTTCAGTGCATCGTTTTTTGGATCTGACTCATCTTAATTTGTATCGTTGATCAATATTAAAAGGAAAGGAGGGGAAAATTAACGTTTTTTTCCACACCTGAGGTGTGCCAGTACTTTACAGTGTAATGTAGGTTTTCTGAGATGAATAAAAATCCCCTAAATCCAAAAGACAAAAAAACATTTTTAAAAAATTACATCCCATTTCACGGAGGAGGAAATGAAGGTTCAGGGGTGGGGTTCTCACCAGGTCTTGTGACTCCATGCCCTCTCCCCCACACCAAAGTGCCTCCCAGGTAGCAGTTACTCAGATGAAGAAGGCGAGTCTGGGAGGGGACATGGGGTGGTTAAGGCAGAGGGAACCTTTGCCAACACTTGGAGAGGGAAGGAGGATGGGCCCTCTGGAGAATCTTGCTTAGTCGGTATGGCAGGATTGCAGGGCTCAGTCAAGGAGTGTCAAGCTATAGGGGACAGGAATGAAAAGGTGGGCAGAGGACCAACCACACTGGGCCTTTTGTGCTGTGCCTAGGAGTTTGGATTTGGCCAGGAAGTGACGGAGAGCTGTTAGAGTTTTAAGCAGTGCAGTGGCAGGATCTGATTTGCTTGGGGCCCTCCAGCAGCCAGTGCGGAGGCTGCACAGACACGAGAGGTATTGCGGTGTTCGTGCGACCAAGGAAGCTGGAATGAGATTCCCCCAGCTCCTCTGGCTCAGGCTTGGCCCCTCCCCAAACCCCGTGCACATCTCCCCACCCCTAGGGCCATCGGCTTCCCCTGTGGTATCCTCCTCTTCATCCTCACCAAGCGGGAAGTGGACAAGGACCGTTTGAAGCAGATGAAGGCTCGGCAGAACATGCGGGCATCCAACACGGGCGAGTATGAGAGCCAGAGGTTCAGGGCCTCCTCCCAACATGCCCCGTCTCCTGAAGCTGAGTCGGGGGTACAAGCCTGACGAACACTGCAACCCTCTCCTAGACTGTATTGACTGTGGCCTCCAAGACTGGAAGTCCTTTGGGTTTGGCCAGGATTCCCGTCCTTGCCTGTGAGGTCCGCCAGAGGGCGCGTGAAGCCCAGGCCGCTGCCAGCCCCTGCCCCGCCCCTCCCCAGAAGCCAGCCAAAGGCAAATAAAGTCACTGAGTGTTTTGAGAGCAAAGGAACCAGGAGTGGGCTTGTGAATTCCTTGGGACGGGCGGGGCAGAGGGATGGGTTGGTTACTCACGTGTGCTCCCTCTCACAGAAGCGCTCAGTGTTCCTGGCTGGATGGTTGGGGAGACTACAGAGACTTAAGTACAACAAGGCTAGGCTCAGGCCCTGGGGACCAAGCCTTCAGAGCTGCTGGCCAGGAGGGTGGGGTCCCACTGAGCCTCTAACAAAAAATAAAGAGAATCAAAAAGGGCATTCAGAGTGGGGGGGGGGAAGCACTCCTCTTCCTGGTCCAGTCCCAGTGACTTAGCCTTTCTGGGCCTCAGTTTCCTTGTTTGTAACAGGGATTAGACTAGTGATTTCCAAGACATGGGTTCTAAACTTGAACCTATGGTTCATCTCCCCCCACCCCCACATGCGAAATCGTGTGTACACATACAGCTTTGTGGGCAGGAGTTTGTAGCTCTCGTGTGCTTTTGTAAAGTAGGGTCCATGATGCAGAAAAGGTCATGTGCCACTGCTCTGACCAGTCCCTGCCAGACCCGGTATTGCAAGGTTGGACCTTTACCAGTCTGTTGCATCCATCACCAGGAAGCACTGGGGCAAAATGTATTTGGTTATCTTAGAAAAGGCAGAAGACACCAAGCCAGAATGCAGAGGTAGGAAGTGGATGCTTTGGGCAGAGCCAGACCAGCACTCCCAGATCTCCCACCTTAAAGTAAAGAAACCAGAGCCAAATAGGGGTTTAACTTCTAAACATAAAACTTTATTACATTTCTAGCTATGTCCTTTTGCGTGATATATTTAGGACCAAGTAGTTAAGAGAAGTCCTAATTACACCCTCGGGCTGATTTTGTTTCCACCCCCCACCGGTAGAGTGACTCTCGTCCTCCTTCCCCATTCCAGCTTGAGGCACTTGGTGTCACGAATAAAGTGGCAGCTGGCTGGAAAGATAAGGCTCAAGTCTAAAATCCCCCAGCACAAACTGAGAGGGGAAGTCTCCTTTCGCTCAGGGTCCTCCCCAAGTTAGCATAAGGAAAGACACCGAAGTTTCCAGGGATACCACAGGAGGCTTTCATATCCCTCAGAGCAGGTGGAGGACGCCACAGCATTTCCCCTGCCCCCACCCTGGCCTCTCTTCACCCTTGTTGCTTCCTGGCCACACTTACATTCCTACGAACCACCCCATCTCCTGACGTTTGCTCCTCACTTTCTGCTCTGAGCAGCCTGGGCACAGGAAGCAAGAGGTCTCTCTGACCAGAGGTCTCAGAAGCACCCAGGGAGGCCCCAGGCAGCTCTGGAGAATGGGGACCAGACAGCTGCGAACGGGCCTGTCCTCTCCACCACCACCAGAAGCCGTGAGGAAGCCCAGGGTAGACGCTGCTCTGCATTGGCCCCTGTGCTTGACTTCGCTTCCTCTCCTCTTCCTCCCCGCTCCGAAGAAACAGTAGATATATGCCATCGAAAGAAGAGGGATTGCAGCAGGGGAGACCCGTGGGCACAGATGGGTCCTTCTGAGCTTAAAGGCACCAAGGGTTGTCAGAGGAGTACAGGATAATGGCCTAGGGGTCCAGGAGGCTGAGGACAAAGCTCTCTGGCTTTGTTGGGGGTTCAGGGAGGAAATAGCTCTAGCTACAGAGCCCAGAAGCCTATGGCAGAGGTGAGAGGGACACCTCATCACCTCGAAGTCACTTCTACCTCTCCTGTTCCTTTCTGGCTATAGAATAGGCTCTCCCCGTCCCTCCCTGCAACCCCAGCTGTTGAGGAGAGTTTGGTGCCATGTGGTGTTGGAGGAAGAAGGCACATCTGCCTAGTCCCCTCTGGGTCTGCCAAAGGCAAGAGTTCCTCCAGCCTGCCAGGCACCTGCACCTCCACCGCCAGAGAGGCTACCCATCCCAGGACAGAAAAGAAATTGGGCATGTTACTGGAGGGGAAGGAAAGGGATCTGAGGTCCAGACTCCGGTCACAGGGCCCAGCCCTCTAGGGAAGGGAGAGCCCACGGTGGGGCGGAATGCAGCGCTCCTTAATTGCGATCCCCGACCAGCTGCAGCACAAAGGTGAAAATGTAGATGATGTCCGTGTAGATCTGCAGAGCGCCAGTGATATAGTCCTCCGGGCTGATGGTGTGCTTCCGGTTCCCCAGGACCAGCTGCGTGTCATAAGCCAGGAACTGCAGGAATAGGGAAGGCATGCGTGAGGACCCAGGGGCTCAGTGGCCAGAGCTCCTTTCTAGTTCTTGTTTCATCAGCAGATCTGTCCTGGGTGCCTCCGTGCCATGCAGTGTGCTTAGGGACACATTAACAAACAGCACAGCACATGGTCTCCACCATCGAGCGGTTCGCAGTCTAGAAAGGGAGAGACACACCCTCATCTGTAATACGGCCTGCTGGGTGTGTTCCATAGCTGGCAGTGAACGAGAGGTGGCAGGAATGCCCAGAAAATCAGTCACCTCTTGACAGTGGAGAGAGAGAGAAGTGTAGCTGTGGCCCACTCCCTGCCCCCCAAGCAGCCTAAATGCATGCTCCATCTGTCTAGTTGCTCCCCTCCAGCCCCTCAGCTCCCCTCCAGAGAGGGAGCAGGGCCTTACTCACCAACGTGAAGCAAATGGCCCCCAGAGCAGCATAGACCATGTGGAGCCAGTAAATCTGGGGAGAGGAGACAGGGATGGTGTTAGAAATCTTGGCAAAGCACAGACCCAGGCAGTCCCTCAGAACCAGCTTCCTCTGGCATTCTGGCATCTGAGCAGGGAGACCCAGGAAGCTGGCTACATGAAGGAACTACTTCTGCCTTCCGGATCCTGGAAGAAATTAGGAGTAGTAATGTATTTGGGATGCCTGGCTGGCTTAGTCGGTGGAGCACACAACTCTTGATCTTGGAGTTGTGAGTTCGAGCCCCACATTGGGTGTAGAGATTACTTTAAAAAACAAAAGACAAAAAAAAAACAAGAATAGTAACAAATTTGGACAGAGAAAACAGAGGCCATCCTTCAGTGGTCATATAAAACCAATCTCCAAAGTTAGGGTACAGAAGCATCCACTGTGCTTTTGGAAAAAAGCAGGTGGTTGCATTGTCGCTCCAGGAGGGACAGAGCCAGGCAGGCACTGGTTGAGGAGACCTGTCACCTTTTCCCCAGTCCTAGTCCGCACTCAGTCATGGTTCCTGCAGCCAGCCTGGGAAGGAAGCCCCCAGCCACCCCCTCCCCAGGGCAGCCTGCTTAACAGCCCTCCAGGTGCCTCCCAGCACTGTGCTCCCCTCCTCGCAGGTCCCTTCTATCCAGGCCCATCTTCTCAGTCCTGGGCACCTCTCCCATCTCCCTTCTAGATCCTAAGCTCAGCTGTCAGGCAGATATCACCCACTACTTCCTCCCATGGGAATTCTGCGATGCCGTCCAGGGCTTCAGGTTCTGTGGCTCCCAGGGCCTTCGAATCTCCAGACAGGGATTCCCCTAACCCAAAGGACGGTGCTCCAGTGTTGGTGCCTTTGCAAGCCAGTTGAGAGCTTCCAGAGGTCAGAGCTTGCCCAGAGACCTGGGTGGGACCTACTCCCAACACTTCATACAGAAAGTCTCCTCCGAGTGCTAGGTTTGCTGACCCCAGCTCTCCCAGGACACTCACATATTTGAAGGACAGCACAATGGCAGTGACAATCCCAGTCACCATCATCACAATGCCCAGGACACAGAAGAGGCCTGTGCACGAGGTGAAGTCCACCTGCCCGGAAGGGAGAAGGAGGCACCTGTCAGACCAGTGTCACAACCAGCAGCGCAGCCAGACTGCCCCGCCTCCCTGACCAGGGAATCCCAGTGCTGCCTCCTAGAAGGCATGGGGGTAACCATGACATTCGAAGGACAGATGCAAGGAACAGTTTTGTAGGTGCCAATAGAAGGGGAAGGGGATTAGGGTCTCTAAGGGAAATCCCTGGTGTAGAGGGTTCTGGGCCCTGGCAGGCCTGCTGAAGTGCCAAGCCTGGAGGGCCAGGTTTATATAAAGAAAGGGGGGTGGGGTGGCCAGGGAAGCGCCTCCTGCCCGCCCCCCCACCCGCCTCCGCGCCCATACCCTCACCTTGGTCTGGAAGCAGAAGATGGTGACCGAAATGGACACCACAGCAGTGATGATCATTGCAATGATGACGGCTTTGGTTTCATACACACTGAGGGGAAGGAGGAGTTTGGGGAGGCCAGAGGCATAAGTCATGTAGGAATGACTTCAAAACTATCACTTCTAGAAGGCTCCTGCCCAGCATCCCCCCCATACAGATGACTGCCAGCCCAGGGATGCCCCACTCCCCCATACTACACACTTCGCAGGAGTGTGCTGGTTTGTCCCTGAGTGTACCTGGAAATGGTGCCCGTCATGAAGCCCATGGCAAGAGTCTGAGGGGAGGTCAGAGACAAGAGTAGAACACGTAAGAAAGGTGGGCCCCTGGAGGCACAGCCGTGGCAGACTGCCAGAGCTGGGGGCACATGTGAATGAGCGGGAGAGAGGCAGCCATGAGGAGACCAAGGGCGTGGGTCAGATTAGGGTGTGGGAGAGAGCCAGGAACATCTCCCACGATCGTGTCCCCAGCCCTTCCCTGGGACCCACCCTCCTTCCCTCACCCCTTCTTGACTTACAAAGATGGCCAGCAGGATGATGTTCCATGGGAAACGGCGTCTGAAGGGAAAGAGACCATGATTAAGTGACTTGAGGCCAGCCAAGTATCAGAGGCTCCTTGAGCAGAAGGTAGTTTTTGGCTCAGGTGCTTGAAGAATGAGGCCTTGACTTGGGGGAGGGGAGGCTGGCATGGCCTTTGGTACCTGCTCAGGTGTTCTATGCAGGGACAACATGGCCGATGGGACAGACCTGGGCTGTGGAACCACAAAGACCCGGATCCATTTGCAGCTCTTACATTGCCTGCCTGCCTAACTGTGAGAAAGTTACTCAGCCTCTCTGAGCCTTGGGTTCTTCCTATCTGTTAAATGGTTTAAATGTTACATACCTTGCAGGTACCGTAAAAATAACAGCCACATAACTGAATCTATCCCACACAGGCAAGGGACTTTGCACACACCCACACCTCAGCTGCGCCCATCACCATGCAGCTGCTACAGGGATCCCCTTTCTTCCCCAAACACTTGACCCCCCCACCGGTCCCCCACCATCCCTTCTCACTGTCTGTCTGGGACTCACCTGGGTCCCTGACAGCAGGCGAGGGTCAGATAGGTGGCCAGGAAGACAGCACTGGGAAGAAAGAGATGAGGAGGTAGTCTACAGGCCTGGTCCACCCCTCAGCCCCCTCCGGGCCCCTCCTGGCAGCACTCACCAGGCCAGCAGGCTGGGGGCTCAAGGCTGCTGGGGGCCCACGGAAGCATTTGGAATTCTGAGGGGAAGCTACCCAGGACAAGATTACCCCGCCAAGGACACTGAGAACCTCTGAGACAGTTTAGCCAGGAAGGAGGCTGAAGGAGACCGTGGCAGCTAGGCTAAGAGAACTCGGGGACCATTTGGCAGTCTGCATGTTGCCACCAGTCCCTCACCCCTGCTCTCAGGAGCTCCGTGGTGCTGTCACTCCTCACTTGGTCACTCCCACACACCCACACTTCCCAGTACAGCTGGCAGCTTGAAGGGCCCCTCTCAAAACATATTTTGATACCTGCCCTGAGAGAAGCTGGTCAGTGGTCCCCCCCTCATCTCCTTGCCCTCCTCCCCCAACACACATAGAGCAGAGAGGAGCAGAGACTCACTAGGACACATAGTAGACGAACAGGTTTCTCCTCACGAAATCACCAACTGGCTTCCTGTGGAGCAGGGGAGGGTGGGAGGGGAGAGGAGTCACACCAGGCTTGGTACCGCCCTGCCCAGGCCCTCCCAGCAGCCGCATGCAAACTCCCCTTGGGTGCATCTGAGCACAGGGCTCACCCCAACCCGCACTCCCCACGGGGGACCCAGTGAGACTGAGGCAGAGTCCTCAGACTCACACGAAGGTGAAGATAGCGATGATGGCCACGGTGACAAGCAGCTGGATGGAGATGATGGTGTAAACCTGGAACACAAGCCAGGGTGGGGGCAGCACGTGTCACCATCCCCCCCATTCCCCCAGGAAGCAGCCAGCCTCCCACCCAGGAGCCCAAACGACTGGCTCTGATGGGTGGGAAGGGGGCTCTTTCTTAATTTGGAAGGATCTGTTCTTACTTCATTTCCACTCGAGGGCCCTCCCTTGTTGCCACCTGTCCTGAAGGCCACCCCGGAGTGAGGAGTCTGGCTCAGAGGCTACCCACACCCTCAGGGCCGACCCCCACCTCCAGCTGCTCCTTGCCATCTCCCCACCGGTGCCATGGCTAGCCTCGCTTCCCTGCTTCCTCCCCCGCCTCACTGCGCTAGCAGGGATGGCCTCCACGCTCAGACAGCGGTCCCTGTGCCTACTCCGTCCCTGTGGAGGAGCTGGGGGAGAGGAGGGGTATAAACAAGTATGATCATTCTGAATTCCAGTCTCATGGGAGAAAGAAGTTTGGGGAGAGAGGGACACTCTGGCAGAGCCTGCCTAGATTTTCCCAGATTGAATCTGTCCCCTGCCACAGGGTCAAGGAAGAGAGGAGTGAGAGGCAGGGAACATGGGTCAGAGGAGCTGGGGGCCCCCCTGAGGGCAGGGCAGAGCTAGAAAGAACTTGGAAGGAGGCAGCATATCTCCATAGGAATGAGTGCCCGGGGCTCACAGTGCCTGGCTACACACCCCGTCCCCACCCCATTCCCACAGCCCAAGGAGCCCGGAGACAGTGGCCTCCCAGCCCATGTCTTACCTTTCGGATGAAGGTGTGCCGAACTTTCCTGTCATCCCACTCTCCAGGCCCAAAGCTTTCACTCACTGCTCTCTCCTCCCCATCATAGCCCTGGCCTGGGCCTGCAGGGACAGATCATGTGTGACCAACTGGGGACTGGGACATAGGGCCTCAATCCCAAAGCCTGCATGACATTATATCAGGGTCTCCAGTGTCTCCAGCCAAAAGACAGGAGACAAAACTCAGGAACTCCTCACCCAAGCCAGGTCCTCTAGACACCCTCAAAGCGGCCCAGTGCTGGGCTGGGCACCATATGGAGCCGTGTGTCCCTGTCACGAGGGGCCTTAGGTGTGAGCCCATTCGTCAGTGCACATTCACTGAGGGCACGTGGGTGAGCGTGTCCAGCCCACAGCTGGGTGCTCTGGGGTATGAACACACATGGTCCCTGCCATCTAGGGGTCACGACCTAGTAAGGAAGCCAGGCAGGGGCAGGGCTTGGAGCATCAGCGAGAGGAGCTGGCAGCGTCAGGACAGGGGGTGTCAGGGATGAAAGGAGGAAAGGCAGGTAGAAACACAGAGCATATGTGTGGAGGGTGGAGAACAGAGTGAGGGCCGTGTTCTCCGTCCGGCAAACATGAGCACACAAGGATGCCAGGGGTCCTCGTGCCAAAGACAAGGCGTGACCGTGAATGTGACTTGTGCGCTCTAATATCCCCACCAGAACACGTATGAACACGTAAGGGCAGCTGACGGCTCGCCGTGCCCCAGCATTCCAGAGGCTGCAGGGCTCAAACATTCCTTCAATGCCTCCTTGGGAACTGCTCTCAAATTCTGCACAGGAGCCATTCACGAAAAGTCGCCGCATCTAAGCTCTCATTTCCGACCCAAGAGAGCATTTACCTGCCGTGACATTTACCAAACATCCGAATGACTCCTGGATGTTTGCAAAACTCAGACATTGTCTTAAGGGATGAGGACCTGCTGGCACTGAGGATATTAAAAAAAAGAAAAAAAAATGCTTCAGGTTCCAATTCCTAAGGGAGGAGTCTGGGGGCAGAGGTGGCAACTGTCTAGTTAGGACCCAGAAATGGCCTCCTAAGGTAGCCGCTCTGACGTACCTGCTTCATCCTGCCACTTTCTCATCTGATGCATGAGTTCTGCTGTGTGACTATGGACCTAGGCTCCTTGCTGATTAAAGGGCCTATAGGCGGCCGGTGGGGCAGGAGGCTAGGCGCTGAGGGGGCGGATGGGGAGGAAACAAAGATGGGGAAACAGAAAGAACTAAAGAGGAGATGAAAAAAGGGATGAAACAGGAAGCTGAGAAGGAAGGAAAAGAGGTGGCTCGTGTGCGACAAGTGCTGCCTTGTCATCCCCCCACCCCGCCCCGCTCCCTTCAGGGACTCACCGTAGTGCATGGGCATCGGGTGGATGGGGGGCATAGGCTGCGGGTAGCCAGCAGGGTGACCGTAGCCAGGCTGCGGGTAGGCTGGGTAGGCAGGGTAGCCACCAGGCAGGACGGACGGCTGCCCATAGCCCCCCTGGGGCGGAGAGCCAGGGTACAGAGGGTTGCGGTCCTCATACGGAGGGGGGGCGCTGGGGTTGGACATGGCCACTCAAGGGCTGAGGGCAGAGCCCAGCTGCTGGCACCTGGAATGGAGATGAGAAGAGCAGTCAGGAGTGCCCAGACCCAGCTCACTGGGCCCTAGTCCGGGCTGCCCCCGTGGAGAGGGGACCCTCCTATTTTCTCTCTTAATCATGATCCCCATGTGTCATCCTCTGGCCACAGGCCGTCCTCCCGATCCCCACAGTGCTGCCCGCCCCACCAGCTCCACCCTTGCCTTCTGCCTTCATGCCAGCTTTCTGTCCACAGCCCTCCTTCCTGTGCAGTTTCATGCCCCAGGAAAGCAGAAGGGGGGATTTGTGCCAGAGCCCAGAGCAGTCACTGGGCACCAGTGGTGTGAGGGATGGGGGACTGGGGCCCAGGAACTCCCTGTGCTCATTTAAGAAAAGCTTCCAGCCACCAGGGAAGAAGCCTGATGGCCCAGCCAAGCCTCTGGGTGAGTCACACGGCCAGCTGGGACCCATGGCAGGGGTCAGCCCAGCCCCCAGGGCAGCTGGCAGGAACATCAGGCCTGAAAGGCAGAGCTGGGGAGGAGCCAAGGCTCAAAGTGGAGGGGGAGGGGGGCGGAGGACAACAAGCTAGCCCCAGGGCCAGCTGAGCCACCAGGCCCAAGCCGGAGGGCAGCAGGCCCATGGCCAGTGGCTGAGTCAGGGGACGCCGGAGAGGCCTGGGCGAGTGGGTGGTCTGGGCTGGCCACCAGGGCTGGGAAGCTGCACAAAAGGGCAGGCCAGAGACAGGACTTTCTGGTTCCTTCAGATAATAGCTGAGGCACATCCTATCTGCTGCTGTGCGGGGAGTAGACAGTGTGCACAGGCCCCGAACCTTCCCTGAGGGACAGACACATGTTTTGAGCCCCAGGGCCTCTGGTATCCCCATGTTCCCCAGGAGGGGCCGTGGCTAGAGGGGAAGAGAGAGTGCTGAGGGGTTTGCCACCAGACCTAGCCTGTACCTTCTCTGCAGCAGGAAGACCCCCACAGCCAGGGGAAGGCTGAGGAACAAGGAGGAGGGACCCCCCAAAACAGCTCAAAGAGACCTCCAGGTTGTATGGCCCTAAACGCTCAATTCAGATAAGAGAATCAAGGCACAGAACAGTGAAGGGACCCATGACTCCCCAGGGTCACAGAACTTGCAGGTGAAGGCACAGCTAGAATTGAGGCCTTCAGGGTCCTGGGTATGCCCGCTCTGTGTTATGCTGTGTTCTTGTCCTCCAGGCCTGGTGTTCCCCTCTGAGGTGGCAAAGATGGGGGCTGCAGAAAAGCTAAGGAGGAGGTCCCAGAAAGGCCCTATGTCCTTGGTAAGGATGAGCCTTGACAGTGCCACAACCTCCTCCCACAGCATCTCCCAAGGGGCAGACCTTTAGGATCCCACAGGGAGGAAGCACCCCCAGATCCAGGCAGGCAGACATCCTCAGGACCTCTGCTGGAAGGAAGAGAGAACCGGCTTCTCTTTTTAGGGTACTCCGCAGTCCAGGGATCAGATAAGGGACTGTCTTATCACTTCTCTCTTAGGAGAAGTGGGATAGTTCAGGGAGGAAGGTGGTAGGGAGGGCCAGGGAGGAGGGATCGAGTAACAGGCCAGGTCTCTAAATGGGTTACTTTGAGAAAAGCTGTTCTCCATCCTCCCAGAGTAGACAGACCAGCACAACAAGAATGTGTCAGGTCAGAAATAAGAAAGACCTTTCTAGCAGTGAGGGTATGACCCAGAGACCCAAGGCTTCCACAGCAGGCTTGTGGCGAAGGTCTACACAGTGGAGAGTGATGTGAGGAGATAAGGAAAGAAAGGGAACAGGAGAAGACCAAACACTGAGTGTTGAGAGTTTTGGATACAGAGATACTAACTGCTGTGGGAATGTTCTGGACTCATGTAAGGGTAGGGAAATTAGCATAGATAGTTATAATATGTAAATTGTAATAGGTAATATGTAAATTTTCATAGATTTTTAAAAAGGAAGAAACACAAACTGGCTCTCCTCCCCTGAGGCAAGAGGCTCCTCCTCCCTACACCCCCCTGCCCACCCCTCTCCAGGAGCCCCCTTCTAACTCCACCAAGAGAATGGCTTCCTGTTCGTAGGAAGAGGTACGAACAGGCCATCTTTGGAGTAGGGCTATCTGTCATTATTATGGCCATCTCAGCCCCGGGCCCACCCATCTGGCCGGTGGCACGCAGGTGAACAGGCTGAACATGACCCAAGAGACACTGGCAGGGAAGGCCCCGTGGCTGGAAGCCCCAGCTGGGCCACCACACAGTGATGTCGCCATGACCTGGCCCTGGCAGCTGCTCAGGGTGCACCTCTGTAAAATGAGGTGTCCTAGGCCAGATGATCTGTGAGCTCATCTCCAGCTCGAGCAGACTGTGAATTATCTGAGGCACCCAGCTACATGGGGCTTGCCCTTTGCCCAGCCAGCAGCTGGCCCTCCCTCCTTCCTCTAAGCCAAGCCAGGCCAACAGGTCCCTTCCCAGACCATAGGGGCTGCGGCCCCAGAGTGCAGTGTGAATCACCGAGAGGAAGGTCAGCCTTGGTTGGGCCACCAGGACTCCAGGGGCCGGCTCCAGCTCAGAAGGCTACTGACTCACAAGGACTCTCTCTGCACTCCCCCACCCCTCCCTCTCACTCTTCTGGTTTCAGAGGAATTCACCAATAGACCTGCCTGCTGGGGACATAGCAGGTCACAGTCCAATTCTCCAAGGGCTCAGCCACCAGCCCATGCTTACTGGACACTGGCACTGGACCACTTCACCTCACTATGCCTCAGTTTCTCCACCTGGAAAATGGGTTTAACACTAAACTAGTACTCTCCACGGAATTGTAAAAATATGCATAAAGCACTTAGAAGGGTACCTGACCCCTGATGAAAACAGTAAATGGTGGCTGGTTTTAGTTACTATTTTATTAATCCTTACAGTAGTCCAGCAAGGTGGATAATGTTATCCCTATTTACAAACGAAGAAAGAATTAAGTCTCTGGCCCAAGGTTACTTATCTAGGGTGTGATGAAGTCCACTTCTGAGCTCCAAGACAGACTCCAAAGCCCGTGCTCTAATCCCACATTTGGACAACCTGTCTATCTAAGCCTCAAGCCCATGGACTCTCTAACAGCAACAGAAGGCTTACATAGCAAGTAGACACCGAGCTATTCAGCCCCCTCTATAATCCCCCCCAACCCCAGTACCCAAACAACTGCCAGGAGGTGAAAGGGGTGGTCAGAGAGAGAGATTCTTAACTGCCGGAGCTGAAAGTAGACCCACTCATCTGAGGCGAGCCAACCCCCTTCCTTTACCAACAGGACAGGAAGGTACAGTGACCTATCCGTGGTCACGGAGCTGGGCCTGGGGCTGGGACTATATCCGGGCTCTCTGAGATAGAGTCGTGTTCAGGCGAGTCAAGGGAGTGGCTTAGGTCAGCCTCACTCACCTCCGAGCAGCGCCAGGTGGGGCCCAGCTGACTGCTGCCCAGACTACAGGAGGGCCCTGGCCACATGCATGTCACTGAGGCCTCCGCTAAGGACGACGTTTGGGGCTGGCCTCTGCCTAGGCAGTAGGGGAAGTGGTCAGTGTTTACTTTCAGAGCTATGACTAAGGGTAGGATCTGGAGAACGTGGAGTAGAAAGGGAATGAGGGGAAAGAGGAGGGAGACAATCCAGAGACCAGGAATCGGGTCATTCGGGTTTGCCAGGAGCTAGTGGAGGAGCTCCCAGTCTCCAGGGACTAAAAGGGACTTTTAAGGCTCCCCACTGGAAGCCTGAATTTTCCTAAAACACAGTAGGCATTCAGCTTCTCCTGAACACACTCCAGTAACAGGGAGCAAGGCCGTTTCCTTGCAGGCAGCCCGAATCATTAGAACATTCTTCCTAACCATGCCTGCTATCAGCCATTCTAACTCTGCCCCATCCCTGTCCTGTTACAGATCCAAGTTGGCTCCTCCATCCTCATGACCCCAATCCCCCCATCAGGAAGGTGCCAGAAGCTCTCCTTTCTCCTCCAGACCCAGCCATCCCAGCAGAAGTGGGTGGGCTCAGACCCAGGACTTGCTGGCTGTCGAGGTTTTCAGATAAAGCCTTGTGGGGGGTGAGGGGAAGCATCTTCTTCCCCTGGAGCCATCTCAGTGTGGCCACCATACCCCAGCCAGCTGAGGCCCAGGCTCAGTCTCCCCTGGGGGGCCCTGAAGGGTTAAGACTCTGGAATCTGCACAGAAGGGTTGCAGCAGGAGGGTGTGTGCGTGAGTGAGTGAGTGTGTGTGTGTGTGTGTGTGTGTGTGTCTCGGAGGGAGGGGCGGAAAGGAGCGGCTGACTGGTCCAGGCAGCCTGCCCTCCTCTCTGCCAGGAACGGATGCCCAGAGCCAGAATGGAAAGAACAGCTCAGACTGTGCATCTCAGGAAGCCCCGCCCAGCAGGCGCAGGGGCACGGCCCCTGGTCTCTCAGGATAGTCTCCTTCCCACCCTTTTCCTTTACCTACCCCCAACTCCCCCAGCTGTCGCCCACCCCCAAGAACCGGCCCTCCACTCTGCTCCCGTCCCCGCCCCCGCACAGAGCCACCAGGGCACAGGCGTAAAAAGATACACCCAGGAGTGTCTGGGCAGGTCACCAGGCCTGCCGCACACGCACCAAGAGGCCCAGGATCAACTTCTCCTGTCTGCCTGGCTTCTGGGAATAACAGGATGACTCTGAGGGGATCCAAAGCCTGGCTTGCAAGAGCTGGAGTGGCCTTTAGAAATCATCCGGTTGTCTGACAGACAAGGAAACCCCAATACCGAGGAAGTTCCGGCCCAGCCCACAAAAAAGCCCTCTCAGTCATGGGTTCAGAACTTCCATTCCCAGCCCTGACCACTGTTTGAGAACCCAGTAATAGACGCAAGCACACACACAGCTGAGGCGGAGCCAGGGCAAGTCACCCTTTCCCCCCCACTGCTCCCCCCATCCTCTGTGTCCCCTGCTCAGAAATAGATAAGACGGCCAACCCACGACTGCCCTCCTGGCCCCGGTCTCGAGTCCAGGGCGGCCTGTCTCCCATTGAGGCTGAGAGGGGTGGGGTGGGGAAGACATCTGGGAGAGCAGGGGAGGACCCAGGCCCCACAGCTCCGTCACCCTTCACTGGGGGGTAGAAGTGTGTCACCAGTGCCGATAAGCTCAGTGATTCCAGCCACGGCACTGGTCACTGGTCCTAAGGGCCTGGAAATGCAGATAAGGAAGGAGGATTCAGAAACGCAGCCCCTAGCCACCTCCTCCTTTGCCTTCCGTCTCCTCCTTCCCGTAGGACTTCAGCTCAGGAGGGAGGCGAGGCCGATGTAATTAGCAACCCACAGTGGAGAAGGGGGACTGACTAACCCTTCCCTGCGGTGGGCAGGGCGGGCAGGAAGGAAGAGAGTTGCTTACAGCGGTGAGTACTGGGTACCCTGTTCCTGGCAACTAAGGCAGGTCTGACAACAGCCCTTTGAGGTGCATATTCTCATCCCCACCCTCCAGAGGAGAAAACTGAAATGAACAGATCTAGGGGCCCACAGCAGGCAGATAGCAGAGATGTGTTTGAACCCTGATTGGATGTATGATTTTAGAGTCCAAGACCTTTGCTTTTACCCCTGCTTGGAACACAACCCCCGAGGCACCCCCAGCAGCTGCCTGCATGCACAGAGCAGCGCCTGGGGCAGGCTGACGCAGTGAAGACCTTGTCCTTGTAGAGAGTCCCTCCGCGCCAGAGCTCTGGGTGAGAAGGCAGGGAGCGGAGTTCTTGTCCTGCTCCTAACTCCGCTGTGACTCAGGGTGGGCCACTCCACATCCTGGACTCTCTTTTCCCCACCATAAAACAAAAGATCTGAACCAAAAGATCAAGTCTATTCCAACTCCAGCAGCCTCTGCTTCTGGAAGAAGGGCCTAACGGAGCACAGCCGGTTTCAGGGTAGAATGACCTGCTTTCTGGGCTTATTCCCCACGTAGAACATCTACAGAGGCAGAGACACATGGCATGCTCAGGAGATGGGAGTGACCCTGACACCCTCTCCTCCCAAACTTTCCCCATACTGCCCTCTGGAACCCACAGCCAGCACTTCCTGGGCGCTTACTTGCCCCAGAGCCTGCAGAGAAACAATGTAACAGTGTGGACAAGAAAGAGTATCAGGCAGGAGGGAGGTCAGGAGACCTGGGCTCCAGTTCTAACCCTGCCACCAGGCAAATGACCTCCCTTGGCCTCCTTTTCCCCCACACCAGCCCCCATGGGGAAGCAGGGGAGGACTAGTTACCCAGAACCATGGAGTTGAGAGCTAAACTCAGCCAGCCAGGCATTTCCCGGACTGCTCTAAAGAACGCCACCCCGGGAGATGTTAATGGAGGAGCTCTGAAACAGAGAAGTCTGAAAAACAATCCAGAGCCCTTTCAGAAATTCCCAAGGCACAATGGCATAGTGAGCCTCTGAGCAGTCCTGCAGTGAGCAAAAACGGTTCAACTTTGTTTCACCCAGTTTCTCTCCAAACTTCCTTAAGCCTGAAACATTTTTATCAGGGCACACCTTATTTATATCCTGTGGGATACTGACCAGTCCACCTTTGTTTTACAGATAGACCCAACCCTGAGAATGATTCATGTCCTAACTCCTCGTATCTTAAAACCCCTGTCCTGCCCTCAGAGCAGCCACGTGAAATACAAGCATGCCCCCTCACTCTGAATCAGCTCGATCCTCGGCGAGGGTCCTGCCTCTCCTCTCCACTGCCCACCCCCAAGACAGCTGCTCTTATCATCTCCATGGTGGAATTTACTGCAAAGGCCTGGGGGACATCTTCAACTAGCACAGAACGAGGAGACTGGCATCCCCTAACATCACCTTTATGTAAGAGGAAAAAATACAAACCATTAAAAACAAGCACTCATTCTTAGCTTCCTCCCTGACCCGTGCATTGAGTGCTCTCAGTAGCTGGCACTGTGGCCTGCGGACTTCTGAATATCTCCGCTTCCAAACAAGACCCAGGTTTTGGTCTAGAATCCCAGACTCTTAGGGTTAGAGGATCCGGTCAAGGCCATTCCCTCCATGGCATTCCCAACAGAATACTCAAGAAAGCCCACATCGATGTTCACCATATTGTTAGCAGAGGCCTTCTTCCCAGAGAGCTGTCTGAGCGTCCACGCTCTGGCCCTCCCACTTCAGCCCTCCGAAGACAGGAGTGCCTTCTCTGGGGCTTCTGCTCTTTCTGAAGGACCCAGAGTGAGAAGTTTGCGGGGGTGAAGTGCTCTGAGGTGGACAGCTTCCAGCTGAGGCCCTCGTTCCCGTGGGAGGAGCCTGAGCTGAGGTGGTTATTACCCCAGCTCATGACATGAAGCCCTCCCCACACTTATGCAGTAACCCATCATTACCTCTCTGACATGCCCATTTTTACAGGTGAGGCCCTGAGGTCATGGCCCCAGAAGACAGAGGAAGTCAGTGCCCTTGACACTGTGTGGTCCCACCACTTCTTTCGAAGTTACAAACTGGGTCTCTGTTCGGTCCCCTGCCTCGAGAGACAGGGACAAGCAGGCAGGTGAAGAGAAAGTATGGCTGCCCCTTTGCCCCAGACAAAGCAGCCCCAGGCAGCACCCGGCACCCCCTGCCACCACTGGCCAGGCCAAAGGCGCCAGCTTTGAAACCAAAGCTCACCAGATGAATATTTCAGAGCCCCAGAGAACTGGACACCCGAGGGACCTGCCATGACATCAGGCTCTGACCCTAGTTCCCAGGCCTCCCACCACTTATCCCATGTCCTAAGTTGGGGTGGTATCCACCCCCTGGATACCACACCCAGGCCACAGTGGGGTGAGAGGGGATGGACACCCCCAGAGGACAAGAGCTGATGTAGGACCCCCTGGAACAGGCCGAAACCTCCCAGCAGCCTTTCCCTGCTCGCCCTCCCACTGTCCCCTGGCTCCTTCCCCGGCTCCACTTGTTTTCCCCTTTCCCAGGTTCCTGGCGGGTTTTTATGCTGACCCAGAGAGGGCACGAGGAGGACAGTACTTCCTTGTTGCTTTCTCAACCCGGCCTGGGGACAGCGGCTGGAAGCAGGCGGGCTGAGGCAAAGTCATAGTGACAGGGGGTGGCCACTTCCCCCATGCCAAGCATGGTGGGCCGCCGGCTACTTCCACCCCAAAGCCAGGCCACTCCCCCCCCCATTCACATACTCATCACCTGTCTACGCCTAGGCTGGCACCAGCCTCCCGGCCGCTCCCCTCCCCCTCCCCCTCCCACCGGCCCAGGGCCCTGACAGCCCCCCTCCCGCGCACAGCTGGCCACTCTGGGGGCTCGTACGGTGGACACGCCCTGCGACACACGCGCCAGAAGGAGAGGGACGTGACACCCTCAGACCCTGGCCTGCTCGCCGGTGCCCAGAACCCACTGCTCGGCTCCCAACGCTAAACAGGCGCCACTCGGCCGCCCGGACACCGGGAGAAAGCGAAACTCCAAGGGCGAGGGCCACAGCTTCGCATCTGGTGCCGCCTCCCCGGGCTGAGCACTCGGAGAAAGTTCGGGGCGCTGCCCCAGCCCTGGCCCCGTCCCCGTCCCTGCCGGCCCCGGCCCCCCGACTTGCCTGGCCGCTCCGACGGTGCGCTCCCGGCCTCCCTTCCAGGCGCAGCGAGTCCCGCACGGAGCGCACGGGCCGGGCCTGAGCAGGGCGGGCCTGGGCTGGGCTGGGGCTCCGCGCCCCGCCCCGCCGCGCCGGCCCCCCGTGGGGCGGGGCCTCGGGACGCCGCCAGGGGGCGCTGGGGGCCGCCCGGGGTCCCACCCGCGTCCGCCCGCTCCGCGAGCGCCTCCCGAGACCCCGACGACCATCTAGGGTCCTCGGGTATAAAGGCAATGCGTGATCACTGATGGAAACTTAGAAAACACAAGCATACAGGAGGAAAATCTGTTCCCTCCACGCCTCCCGACTTCCTGCGGAAAGCGCCTGCGCTTGTGCTTCTCTGCCTTACATGTCCATGTGTTTTCCTTCTCTTTCTAGACTGGGGCGTATTATGTGATGTTTTATCTATTGCTTCTATTTTACTTAACATTTATCTTGAACATTTTTCTTGTCACTAAATAATTCTTCAAAAGCGTAATTTTAGTGCTGCAAAGTATTCTATCACATAGCTATGCTGATTTATTGAATCAATTTCCTACTGGAAGATACTTAAATTGTTTCCTATTGCTCATTATGAGACATAAATCCATGGTGAACATCCTTGACAACTCTCTTCTTTTAAACCAAACGCACTTCTCAGGTTTAAAACTTCAGATGTCCAAACGTAAAGACGGCCCTTGGAATCTCTCTGTCCCTGGGGACTAGGACATTTCCTGCTTGAAGTTACTTCAACCAGGAAAGCAGGTGTTCTAGACTCAGAAATCCTGACCTGGGATGTAGGTTACTAGTATTCATGGGCCTGTCATCTCAGCCCTCCCAGCCACTAATGCAAGGATACCTACCCTCCTAGTGCCATTTTACAGACCAGGAAATGGGTTCTGGGAATTTTTGAAACATTGCCCGAGTTTGTATAGTTGCAAAGTCCATGTTTTTTCCATTACGTCAAAGCTGCCAGTCAAGGAACAGCTTTATTTCAGGTGCTTATCTAGCGCTAAGAGCTACAAATCCACACTACTACTGGATGTCTTTTCACAGCCTCTAGGGCGCTAACTTCTTGAATGGCAGCAGGAGGCCTGTAGACTTGACAAAATACAACTAGAAATAAGTGCGGGCAGACCACCAGGACAACCTGAACCCCTCCCGATTCCAGACCCATCATCGAACACTTTTCTTTACATGATTCTCTCTGCTGGCTAGTCTAGCTTTGTCACAGAGCAAGACTTAGGAAGGAGGGGCCCATGGACTTACCTGGAAAGTCGTAAGTGAAAGCAGTGTGCCTGCTAGTAAGCATAGTGAGCAAAATTACCACTCATATTGTATATTTCAAACTAAGTAAAATCAAGATTTTTTTTAATTGCCCCCCCCCCCGTTTGTATGTTTATTCATATAGATATAACTTAAGTAGAAGTTACTTAGGGGGACTGGTGGACATTTTGGCAGGCTAACCCTCCCCTCCCCCAGCCACCCCAGCTCTGAAGATGCATGCAGTTCTTCTTAGAAGCCACAGACCTCCTTTTAGGAAGTCCCCTCCCAAAGTGTGAGCTTACCAGCAAGAGCTCACAGGAGCAAGTGCCCTGATAGCAGAATAGAGTCCTGCGTGAAATGTAAAGCCCCAAAGATTCTGACCAGATCTCCGGGCACCTCTTCATGTCCTCTATGCTTGGGCCTCTTCTCCAGAAAGCACCCTCCACTCTCTGGAACTGTCAGAACAGTCTCCAAGGAGATTTGTTTTCCAGCCAGCAATCACATCCGCCTCATGGCAAAGTGGAATGTGGAGACACACAGTGACAAGCTCCACACGAGCCTCGCTGCATGCTTTCTCCTGAGCCCATTTTCTGATCATGGACTCAAGATTATAATCCTAAAAGAATCCGAAACGAAGCACCTGGCCTAGGGCACACCGCGGGCATTCAGTAAATGATGTCTCCTTCTCTTGACCCCCTTTTATCCCTGGATAAAAGGAATAAAGGCCTTATTTATAAGACTCTTAGCAGATTACTAACCAAGCCCCTGCTGTCTGTCAAGGAGACAGGAATTTCTGGTCCTGGAGATGACAAACCTGAAGGACGCAGCCCAGCCCCTGTCCTCGAGAAACAGTCTAGGGGAGATGGTAAAAGACCACATCATTTTAATTTTGACAGTTTGGCAGGTGTTGGGATGAAGAGGGATTCACTTGGGAGCAGCATCTTAAGAAGGGGTTTAGGCAATCTAGGATTGAGCAGGTGGAGTGGGGTGGGAGTGCTAAGAAATTGGGCTGGGGGGCGCCTGAACGGCTCAGTCGGCTAAGCATTGGACTCTTATTCTCAGCTCAGCTCTTGATCTCAGGGTCTTGAGTTCAAGCCCCATGTTGGGCTCCATGCTGGGTGTGGAGCCTACTTAAAAAAAAGGGGGGGGGCTGAGCAAGAAGACAGGGGGTCAGAATTGAGATTTCACCTCCAGGGCAACGGGAGGCATGGGACTGTCAACAGCCATCTAGAGGGAAGTCGGGAAGGGCGTGGGAGGCTTGGTGGTGACCTCAGAGTAGAATTGCCAAGCTTCAGCAAATAAAGATGCAGGAGGACCAGTTATATTTGAACTTCAGACCAACAACAAATAATTTTTTACATAATTATGTGTCATTGCCCCAAGTTATATTTGGGAACACTTACACTAAAAAGCATGCATTGCTTCTCTGAAGTTCAAATTTAACTGGGCGTCTTGTGTTCTTCTGGCAACCCTGCCCTGGGAGGAAAGTCAAATCAAGTTCAGTCAAATCAGAGGCAGCAGGAGGCAGGGTAGAAGGAATGAAAGGAATCAGGCTGATGTTTGTTTTAGGGATAGGGCAGCGAAAGCTTAGTGATCGGAGAGGGGAGGTTGGCAGGAGTGGGCCCCCGGAGTGGTTTCCCTGGAGCCCTGGTGGAACCAGAAGGGAGTGGGCCGGGAACACTCAGCTTTTTCCGAAGCCAGCCCCAGGGCTCTGATAATCTGCCCTACAGATCCCTCCCGCCACGTGCCTGATCTCTTAGAGTTTATGCATGACTCCACCCAAGAAAGGTCTTTTCATTTATCACTCACTTTCTCCAAAAAGCTCCCTTTTGTTTTTCAGAGGTAAATATGGGGGTCAATATGCTGCCTTCTCGCCGCTGGAGGGCAAGGTCAAAGTCTCATTCATCCCTAGCCTCAGCCCTGCCGCATCATCTGTTGAATTAAAGGGACTCTTGATGTGCCCAGTTGGGGTGGGGGAGGGCATTAGAGCTCTTTCTCCTGAAAATTGGTCTGGTTATCTATAAACAGTAGTCAGCACTTTCATAAAGAAATTGGGAGTAGAAAAAATAGTGGATTCGAATGCCCCAGGAACAAGAGTTTTGTCCTAGCTTTGCCCCTGAACGGCTGTGAGGCCTGGGGCCCATGTCTTTACTTATAAATGAGTCTAATCGTACTGTTCTTTCCTTCCTCCTACACTTTGGAAGCCTCAGATGAAGTCATCTACGTGAAAAGCACTGAAAAAGGAACGCACATGGGGCTGTTGTTAGTGATCTTGCCAGCGAAGCAGAACTGGAAACAGGTTAGGTGAGAGAGCTCACCCTTCCCTGGATGTGTCACTTTGTGACAGAGGCGTGGCAGCCACTGTGCCGCGGCCAGGGTACAGGGCAGTGCTTTCCAGTCATCCCTGACCATTAGAATCACCCGAAGGGCTTGTGAAAAATGTGTCGATTTCTAGAGTCAGAAATGTGAATCAGAATCTTCAGGGGATGGGGCGCCTGGGTGGCTCAGTCGGTTAAGCATCTGCCTTAGGCTCAGGTCGTGATCTCAGGGTCCCAGGATTGAGCCCCACATTGGGCTCCCTGCTCCGCGGGGAGTCTGCTTCTCCCTCTCCCTCTGCTCGTGCTCTCTCTCTCACTTGCTCACTCTCTCCCTCTCAAATAAATAAATAAAGTCTTTAAAAAAAAAAAAAAGAATCTTCAGGGGATGCTGAAAGAAATGCCCCCTGGTGAATCCGATTCTCAGCCAGCTTTGGCACAGGCAGACCTGGGCTCTGTTCAAATCGCGTTAGTGGCTGTGTGACATTGAGCATATTACTTAACTTCTCGGAGCCTTGTATCCTTCTCTGTAAAAAGGGAGGTAATAATACAGGGTGTAAGGTTTAAAAATAGCTTTCAAATGCTTGGGGCCTAGCAAAAATTGTCAGTTGTTATGGTTGCCGACGAGAGAGAAACCCAGTGACTCAGTGATGAGCGCACACTTGTTTGGCCAGCAGCGTGATTGCATTGGAAGACGAAACAGAACCAGAATAGATGAAGCTGCAGTAGCTAAGGGGGCCCTCTCGCCCTGCCCACTGCCGCCCGTGGACCTTGGCCTCCTCGGTCACCCTGACCTGCCGGAGGGATTCCCAGCTTCTGCAGACCTCTCCCACGCAGGAAGGCCTTCCTCGTATTTTACCTGCGTTGGCCTAAACAGCTCCACGCTCCACAAAGCCAACAGCCATTTCCTCTTCTCTTATTCCCGGCCCAAGATAATAGCTGCCCTAGGACCTCTCATTGCCAGTAACTGCGCCCCTCCATAAGGTCAATGTCAAGCGCCCACGCTCAGAGCACCATCTGTCTCCCCAGCTCAACAAGCCCAGCTGCAACAACTCTGTGACCACACCAGTACTGAGCTTCTGCGTCGATGCCCCCGCTCCCCCAGGGGGAATCCCTGCACCCCCTTGCCCCCCTGCCTGGTGGAGCTCAGCATGCTGCCCGCACACAGCTGAAAGGGAGAAGGAACACAGGCAAGGTGCTGACAGATGTCACTGAGTTCATCAAGACTTAGGTTTTTCTCGGCATTCAGCTCGACCTTCCCGCCCCAGATAATGACTCCACACTTCCGTCAATCTCTTCAAAGCTCCGGCTCCTTCTCCACAGCCTCACTCTCAGTCTTGGCCTTGCTTCCCGTGTCACTGAGCAAACAAAAGCTGTCGGAGAACCACCGCCTGGATCTCTGCTGAGCTCTCTCACACGGCAGTGTGCAAACCAATGATGTGGGGATCTTGTCTGAAGGTAGATTCTGCTTCTCGGGGAGGGACCTGAGAATCCGCACTTCTAATGAGCTCCAGGTGACGCTGCTGCCCGGTGTCCCACTCTCTTCCAGGTGAGGTCCTGAGCTTCTCAAGCTTAATTTGACCAACGCTTAATTCCTAATCCCTGTCCCCATCCACACCCAGTCTGAGGATTCTAGCATCTTCCGTCATCTCCATCAAGGGTGCAAGATGCACAGAAGGGGCTGAAAGGAGGGACATCAGAAGGAACTCCAGCCTTGCGAGTGTTGTCCGATAGAAATATGATTTAAGCAGCATAAGTAATTTAAAAATTTCCAGCAAGCCCATTTAAAAAGTAAAAATAGGGGTGTCTGGGCGGCTCAGTCGGGTAAGCGTCTGCCTTCAGCTCAGGTCATGATCCTGGAGTCCCGGGATCAAGGGTTGCATCAGGCTTCCTGCTTGGCAGCGGGGAATCTGCTTCTCCCTCTGCCCCTCACCCCACTCGTGTCCTCTCTCTCCCGCTATCAAATAAATAAACAAAATCTTTAAAAAATAATAAAATACATAAAAGGTAAAACTAAACAGGTGCAATTAATTTTAATAATTTATTTATTTAACCCAACATTTGTCTAAAAGCATCATTTCAACGTTTAACCAAGTATAAAAAATTCTTGACAGGATTTTTCTTCATGCTAGGACTTTGAAACCTGGTGCATAGTTTACACTTACAGCACATCTCAATTTGGATGTTAAATTTTCATCAGAAACACTGACTGTTTATCTAGATTTTATTTAAAAAATGTACAGTTGAAAAGGTAGATTCACATACCCAGGTTGTTCCAAACATATTTGAATAACTGAAATCAGTGTTGATTTTTATATTTAACTTTAAATGAATTGAAATAAGATAAAAATTAAAATTCAGTTTCTCAGTTGCACTAGCTACCCGCATGGGGCTGGCTGGTGGCTACCATATTGGACAGCAGTTAATGCTGGTCATCACTGGGGGAAGAATCTGGGGGTCAAGGTCAGTGCTGTAATCCATCTCGGACCCTCCCTTCTCCCCAGATGCCTGGCCTAGGACCTAGACTCAGTATTTTTTTACCAAAATAAACTTATTCCCGGATCAACAATTGACCTCTGGGAAGACACGCTTAGTTCCCAAACACGACCACTAGGGGGCAGGATCTGGCTATCATCTCTCGGCGAGAAAAAGGAGAACCCTAGCAATTGCCTACATAGGCGGAAGATAGTCCAGTGCAGTTTTTTTATTGCTCATCATGACCCATTAGTGACTTCAGTTAAGTGAATCATACCGACATTAAAAAAGTAGACCAGGAAGAAATGAGAATATAAGCATTATTA
Source organism: Ursus americanus (assembly GCF_024610735.1). NCBI lineage: Eukaryota > Metazoa > Chordata > Mammalia > Carnivora > Ursidae > Ursus > Ursus americanus. The sequence goes on from NC_142127.1 coordinate 89,072,592, forward strand.
TTGTTACATGTAACTTTGCTTTAGTTTTATTTATATATCTATTGCGTATGAGTCCTTTTTTTAGGTTTATTTATTTTAGAGAGTGAGAGAGACCACGTATGAGCAGAAGGAGGGGCAAATGGAGAACGAGAGACTCTCAAGCAGACTCCCTGCTGAGCGTGGAGCCCGGCACAGGGCTCCAACCCACAACCACGCAGACATGACCTGAGCCAAAATCAAGGGTCCGACACTTAACCAACTGAGCCACCCAGTCTCCCCTGTGTACAAGTCCTGATGTAAAATGTCCTTATCGTGAGTCATGGTCAAAAAAGTTTGAAAATCACCTTAATTTCCCATACCTACAGATAAACAAGTTGACCCGTGTTGAAGCTAGGAGATGGGAATAGGAGAGCTCCTTATACTGTTTTCTCTTTTGTTTAGCTGTTCTAAATTCTCCGTGATAAGGAGTTCATCAGAAAAGGAACTGAGTTCAGAGAAGTAGAATGGCATACCGGGCTCAGGGCTAGGAGCTAGGGAGCCAGGCCTCACACCCAGCGCTTTTGTACCAACTCAGCAAGTGCTGCTGTGGGGCGAACTGTGTCCTGAGCCCCGCACAAGAAGCAGGCAGACAGGAGGGAACACCATAAATACAGCTCCTGCCCTCTTGGAGCTTGCAGTCCAGTGGGGAGGACAGACATGAGCAACTAACCTCACAGGTCAATACATCAGTACAGACAGTAATACCTGCTCTGAAGACAAATGGACTCGGGGCCCTAAGAGAGCAGTACATGGACCTCACTGAGATTGGGGAGACCAAGGCAGTGGCCCCGAGAGTGTGGCATTGAAGAGTAGCCCAAGTCAGATGAGCTGTGTGTGTGTGTGCGCACACACACGTGTGGATGTGGATATGTGTGGGGTGTATGTGGATGTGTGTGGTGTTTGTGTGTGGACGCGTGTAGTGTATGGCGTGTGGTGTGTGTATATGTGAATGTGGACGGTATGTGGTATGTAGGCAGATGTGGATGTGTGTGGCATGTATATATGTGTATGGTGTGTGGGAGTGTGTATGTGTGTGGGTGTGTGTGTATGTGTGTGGTGTGGGGTGTGTATGTGTGTGTGGTGTGGGGGTGTGTGTGTATGTGTGTGGGGTGTATATATGTGTATGGTGTGTGGGAGTGTGTATGTGTATGTGTGTGGGTGTGTGTGTATGTGTGTGGTGTGGGGGTGTGTGTGTATGTGTGTGGTGTGGGGGATGTGTATGTATGTGTGTGGGGTGTGTGGGGTGTATATATGTGTATGGTGTGTGGTGTGTGTAGGGTATGTGTGTGTATGGTGTGTGGTGTGTGTATATGTGTATGGTGTGTGGTGTGTGTGTGTATGGTGTGTGGTATGTGTGTGAATGGTGTGTGGTATGTGTGTCTGTTTATCATATGTGGTGTGTGGTATGTGTGTGTATCATGTGTGGTGTGTGGTGTGTGGTCAATGTGTGTGTGTATCACATGTGGTGTGTGGTGTGTGGTTGTGTATGTGTGTGTGTATCACATGTGATGTGTGGTGTGTGGTTGTGTATGTGCGTGTGTATCACATGTGATGTGTGATGTGTGTGGTGTGTATCATATGTGGTGTGTGTGTGGTGTGTGTGTATGTGTGTATCGTATGTGGTGTGTGTGTATTGTGTGGTGTGTGTGTCATACGTGATGTGTGGGGTATGGTATGTGTTTATCATGTGATGTGTGGTGTGTGGTGTGTGGTATGTGTGTGTGTATCATATGCATGGGCTGTGGTGTGTGTGTGTGTCACGTGTGATGCGTGGTGTGTGGTTGTGTATGTGTGTGTGGCAGCGGCGGGCATACTGTGATCATTCCCCACAGCAGGAACGAGCTGTGTGGAGGCAGCGGAGGCCGGCCCTGAAGCCGCAGGTGTCTGGGGTGCGAGGGGAGCTCTGAGGCGAGCGGAGCATGGGGTGTGGCCTGAGAGGAGGCTGGGGAGCTGGGCAGCGGCCAGATGTGCAGGGCCTCTTGGGCCTAGTTTAAGATTTTGAATTTTACCTCAGAGGGAAACCATTGAGTGTCCTCGAGCAGAGGAGAGACAGGATTTGGTTTTCATTTTAAGATCCCCTGGCTCTGAGCGGAGAATGGGCTGGGTGCGAGTGTGAGAGCAGGGCCCACAGTTAGGAGCTGTCTCGGGCATCGGGCGGAAGGGGGTGCCCCCTCTGAAGAATCAGTGTGCCTCCCCCCACAGCCACCCAACCCCACATATCCCCTTTGGCCTCACTTGGCTGGTTTTCTTTCCTTTGCGCCCCCCCCCCCGCCCCATGGCTATCTGTGCCCTTCTCCACTGTGCTCGGAGCTGGCCTGGGGGGACACATCAGTAGACCCTTTGTCCTCCAGCTTCAGTTGAGTTTGGTCAATGGAGAGAGGGGAGTCAAGGAGCATGTGAAATCACGGTATTTGTTCTCCTTCTCCTTCCCGAAGGGTCACCACGGACCGGCTCATCCCTCAACCAAAGGTCAGGTGGCCCTGTCCACACATCTCTGTCCCTCCAAGTTCTACACCTGCTCCGTGCCCTCCCCTGGCAGGCCTAGAGGTGGTGCCAGGGTCCCACCGTCAGAGCCCTGGGGAACGGCACTATCCCTTGGGCTTCCCGCACCCTGCCCATCGCCTCATAGTCAGCTCATCGTGCTCTCCCCGAGTCCTCAGTTTGAGTGGGTACCCCATTTCCTGGCTGACTCTGCCCCACCCGTCTTCTCCCTCAGCTGGCAACACAGCATCAGTGGGACGAGCCTGGACTTTGGGGTCAGATAAAACTAGGACCGAATTCTGGCTCTGTCACTTACTAGCTCTGTGCTGGGGTGCCTCTTTTAGCCTGCCTGAGCCTCAATCTGCTCACCTGTAACACGAGGACACCATCACCTGCCTTACACAGTGGCTAGGACAGTGAAAGGACACACACAAGGGCGTGGCTCATGCCTAGTGCACAGTAGGCGACCATCCACGCTGGGTCTGTTCTTCCTTCCCTGGCAACCGAGCAAACACTTGCTGCTCTGCCCTGGGTCCAGGGCGGTAGGAGGCTCTGGGGATGAGGGGGAGACTGGGGAGGCCGCAGTCCTGGGAACAAGATACAGTGGTTCCCCAGTCGGACTCCACACAGTTCAAGGTAGAAAATTGTGAGGGTTACTCTTCAAACCATTCATTTCATTGTGTACAACTATGTGGCAGGTGTTTTTCCAGAGGCCGGAGACAGAGTAGTGACCAGGCATAAGCTGTGGTGATGAGAAGGGGCTTCGGAGGGAAAATTTAAGTTACTTTTGGCTTTAAAGGAGCTGTGCTCCGAGGTAGGACGTATCAGTCTCCCTGGGGACTGACCTCACCCTCTTCCCTTCCTCCCCCTGGGAGGGCCTGCAGAACTCCCCAGACTGGGAATCAGCCTTAATTAGTTATAGCTACTTTGGGAGCGTATTATATCACCTTGGCCTTGTGGGAGCAGAAGGCAGCCAGAGAAGAATGCCTGGGGGATTTCTCCAGGTGTGTTGTGGCAGATGTAGGGGACAAAAAATCCAGGACAGTGACCAGGGCAGACCTACTGAAGGGGTTGGGGGGGCACTTGGAAGTGAGCATAAAATGCTAGAAAACTGGGTTGAAGCCATATTGCTAAGTCAAGCAATGGTAATGGTGTAGACACTGGCTTTGAGCGGGGAGGGGGCAGACCTGATTGAGAGCTGGGCTTCCAAAGGCTTTGTCTGATAGCCTTTGTAAGCTGGATGGGGACCAGAGGAGTCTGTGGTGGGCCGGGTGTTAGGATTCAGCCCAAATTGGGTGACGGCAGTGGGAAATGGAGGGGAAGGATCACACCCTCGGCACCCATTCCTAAAATGTGCATTGGTGGGCCCACAAGGACCAGACATTGATGTTGCAAGAAGGATACAAGATTCAATGACATCACTGAATGGGTATCTGCAATGAGCCCCACACTGTGTGCTTTCCAAGGGTAATCAAGGTTAGTTCTCAGAATAGCTCTGTGCAGATCCTCGGCCCCTTCTGCCAAGAGACCGAGGATCCCCTACACCTGCCCTGTCACACCTAGAAATGACCAGAAAGAGAATGGGCATTTCGATTTGGAACTCAAGAGAGAAACCGGGGCGGACATTCCTCTCCGGGAGCGATGCGTTCTATGTCAAGCGGAGGCAGGGGAAGCAGTGAATGGAGGTAAAAGGGCCAAGTCAGGAGCTCTGGGGAATAGGAGCGACGGCAGCAGAAGGGGATGCTTGTGGGAGGACAGTCAGAGACTGACAGGGAAGGCGGGGCAAAAAGAAGGCTCTGCCCAGAGGTTAGGTGACCAGGACTGAACAGTGACAAAGGGTTTTGTTTCTTTGTTGATATGTTTTAAGATTTTTTTTTTATTTTTAAGTAATCTCTATGCCCAACGTGGGGCTCAAACATATAACCCCAAGATCAAGATTCGCGTGCTCTACTGACTGTGCTGGCCACATATCCCCAGGGGTTTGATGTTCCAGGAGTAAGAGCCAAATTAGGATGGAACGGTGGGGACGGAAATTTGGCTGAGTGGGCTAAGAATCCATGCGAAGTGAAAAAGTAAAGGCAGCAAGGAGGACTGCTTTCTTTGTTTTAATAAAATTATAGATAGATAGATAGATAGATAGATAGATAGATAGATAGATAGATTTTTTTTAAAAGATTTTTTTATTTACTTACTTGACAGAGAGAGACAGCCAGGGAGAGAGGGAACACAAGCAGGGGGAGTAGGAGAGGAAGAACCAGGCTCCCAGCGGAGGAGCCTGATGCGGGGCTCGATCCCATAACGCCAGGATCATGCCCTGAGCCAAAGGCAGACGCTTAATGACTGAGCCACCCAGGCGCCCCTAGATTTTTTTTTTTTTAAGTAAACTCTACTCCCAATGTGGGGCTCGAACTCACGACTGTGACATCAAGAGTCACATGCTCTACCAACTGAGCCAGCCAGGCATCCCCTAAAATAATTTTTTTATTAAAATAGTAATACAGGGGTGCCTGGGTGGTTAAGCGTCTGCCTTCGGCTCAGGGAGTGATCCCAGCGTTCTGGGATCGAGCCCCACATCAGGCTCCTCCACTGGAAGCCTGCTTCTTCCTCTCCCACTCCCCCTGCTTGTGTTCCCTCTCTCGCTGGCTGTCTCTCTCTGTCAAATAAATAAATAAAATCTTTTAAAAAAAATAGTAATACATTCTCATCATAGTAGGGCAGAAAATATTTTTAAAATATAAGAAAAAGACAATAAGTGGTACCCCGTAAGTTCTCAATCAACGGTCATCACTGGTAGCATCTTAGATCTCTTCTACGCACTTTTGTTTACAGCAACCTTATCAACGATACAAAATTTATACATGTTTGTATCCTGATTTTCCCCCACTTTATATTAAAATGGACAATTTGCCCACAGTATTAGTTTGAATGTTTTTGGTGGCAAGTATCAAAACAAAACAATACAACTAAATGTGGCTTAAACAATAAGGACTATTTTTATTTCACATAATGAGAAGTCCAGGGGCAAGGTAATCCAGACTGGTTAATTCAGGGACTTGGTTATGTCTTCAAGGACATTGGCTCCTTCCTCCCTTTCGCTCTGCCATCTCCAACATGTTACAGTATATCCTCTTAGGCAGCTTCCTCCTAATCCTAAAATGGCTGCTGCAGTTCCAGGCATCACAGGCAGATGACAGCATCCTGGAGCAAGAAAAGAGCACAGGCCTATTGTATTCCTCTTCAACAACTGGGAAAATCTTCCTAGAAGGCCTGCAGCCTATTTCCCACCCCGTCTCGCAGCTATGTGTCGTGGACCAATTGACTTGATCTCTCAGTGCCTCAGTGTTCTTCTCAGCGCAACGAGAGTTATAACTATTTGACTTATAGGGCTGTTCTGGGAGCTGAGAGTTTTTCTGCGTAAAGCACTTAGAACAGTGCCTGGCATATGATTTGTGCTATATAAATATTTGTTGTTATCGTCTAACGGCAGGAATTGCATCACATTCCTGGGTGTAACGAATTACAGGGCAGGGCAAAGAATAGACCAATTGGCCTGGACCAGTCAAGATCCACCCCCAGGGCTGGGGAAGGGCTCGCTTGGAAGCTACGGGAGTTCATAGGAGAGCAGGCACAATAGGGGTTAACAAGGGAAAAAGGGGGAGTGGAGAATGGATATTAGTCAACTGGCAGGATCTGCCACACCTGTATTGGTGTGTGTGTGTGTGTGTGTGTGTGTGTGTGTATGTTTTGTTTTGTTTTTTTAAGTAGGCTCCACACCAAATGTGGGGCTTGAACTTGACCCTGAGATCCAGAGAGCCCTGTGACTGAGCCAACCAGGCACCCCCACACCTGTATTGTTTTTTTAAAAAAATCTATGGGGTTGTCTGGTGGCTCAGTGGGTTAAGCATCCAACTCTTGATCTCAGGGTTGTGAGTTCAAGCCCCACGTTGGACTCCATGCTGGGCATGTAGAAAATTATATAAAAATTGATATCACCACAAGCAGTGTATGAATACCCATCTTCCCCTAGTCTTTCCAAAGTTCAGATTTTATTAGTTTGTTTTGTTTGGTTTGGTTTGGTTTGGTTTTTTTAGAGGGGGACCAGAGAGAAAGGGGGAGAGAGAATCCCAAACAGGCTCCACACCCAGCGTAAGCCTGAGGACAGACTTGATCTCACGCCCCTTAGATCATGACCTGAGCCAAAAATCAAGAGTCCCATGCCCCAGATTTATTAGTTTTAATCTTCTCTATGTTTTAAAGATTCTATTTATTTATTTCACAGAGAGAGAGAGAGCACAAGCAGGGGGCAGGGGCAGAGGGAGAAGGAGGCTCCCCAAAGACCAGAGAGGCTCAATCCTAGGACCTTGGGATCATGACCTGAGCGGAAGGCAGACACTTAAACGACTGAGCCACCCAGGTGCCCCAAGATGTTTTTAATTTAAGAAATTTAATTAAACTCTTAAATATGAATAGTTCAACATTTTTTCATGTATCCATTTATCCCTTTGTTAATTGGGCTCTTTGTGTTTTCTTATTTTTTAAGGTCTTTATATCATAAAGGTCTTTATTATTTACTGAGTAGATTAACTCTGTGACAAATTTGAGGCAAATATTTTCCATGTTTTTTGTTTTTGGCTTTTTCTATTGCTTGTGTGCATGTGGTTTTTCTTCTAATATATGAAAGGTTTAAATTTTTTTAAGTAGTGAAAAGGGTAATTGTTTCCCTTGTTAGATCTTCCATTGCTTTTTGTCTGAGTTTAAGAGTAATATATGCCTACTAAAAAAATTAGAAAACTACTTCTATTGCTTTTAGCTCAGAAAGTCTTCCACTGTCCAGAGGTTGAACATGTATTTAAATTTCCTCTAATTTTATATGGTTTAATTTTACGTCCTTGACACTTTCATTCACTTGGAATTTATTTTGGTGCACTCTGCCAGGTACGGATCTAAATTGCTCTTTTCCAAATAGCTAATCAGTTATCCAAGCATCAGGTTTCCAGCTCCATTAATAACTAATTTTTTTGCTTCCCATTGTCTCCATCAGCTAGTGTTTCAATCATGCTGCATAACGAGCAAATCCCAAACTGAGATGCATACAACAAGCACTATTCTCTCATGCTTCTGTGGGCAGGCTGAGTTTCAGCTGATCTAGGCTGGGCTCTGCTGGGCTGGGCTGGCTTCTAAGCTGTGAGTGGGGTCAAGTTGGCTCCATGTGTTTTTCATCCTCCTGAGACCACCAGCTGCCCAAGGGATGGTCTCGTGGCAAAAGGCATAGATATAGAGACCAGATTCAACCACGATCACATATTTAAGACCTCTGCTTATATCATTGTCTGCTAACATTCCACTGGTGGAAACAACTCACAAGACCAAGCCCAATGTCAATGGTGTGGGGAAATATATGTCACCTTTATTGAAATATGCATAGTCACAGGACAAAGGATGTGTTTACAGGGAGAGATAAAGAATGAAGAACTGGGGGAGAGGAAAAAAAAAAAAAGAGAACTGAGAGCTGAAATGCAATCTACCAAACCCAAGGAGACAAACTTTCAGGAAATTCAGTTGTGTTGAGACAAATGGCAGAACAGAATCTAGAAAGAGACCCAAAGTCAAGGGAATTTTTTTTAAGGCAATGAGATACTCACGTTTGCTCCGAGGTTGAGGAAAAGTAGTGGTCAGGAGGAGTACCACTTGAAGGTAGGAGCAAGGCTAATAGCATTTCCTCTAAAAATGTATGTGGAAGTAGCAAAATTTGTAAGGGGGTCAGTGGGCACAGAAATCATTTCTTCTAAAAAGGATATCAGCTGGAAGCCAAGGAAATGGAGGTGGGCCTGTGGTTACCAATAGCAACTAGAGGTCATGAGCAGGCATGTCGGCAAAGTCAAACCACTGTCGAGCATTGGTGTTGGGGGTCCCAGGAAGGCCTGAGTGGTGGAGACCCTCCTTCCCATGGGATGGCCATTTTCTCCAGCCCTGTCTTATCCCAGGATAAGGTTGGAGGTTGGAGCAGAACAGGTGGGTTGTCAGGTTGGTCCAGGCTGGCCCGGAGATTGGTAGGCTAAAGATGGAGGGCCAAGGGGGTGACAACTTCCCCACCTGGTGAGTGGTTCAAGGGACCGAACCCAGGTTCTCACTGGGAGGGAAGAACTGTGGGCAGGAGGAGCTGAGGGGCTGGGAGAAAACATACGGTTTGAGGGCCTAGAGATAAAGGAGGACAGGAAGTGGGGCTGAGGGGTCGGAGGGAAGGACACCGGACTTGAGGTTTTCAGAGGTAGAGAAGTTCCAGGGGGATCCGGGGTGGGAGCACATGAGTAGGCTAGTCAATTGCACTGAAGGCCTTGGAAGTGAGGTCAGGAACTGAGGCCAAAGCAAGAGTTCAGATTTATCCATGCTAAATGCAGATTCCTGGGGCCTCGCCAGACCTACCCAGTTGGAATCTTTTAGGGAGAGGCCCTGGATTCTGTATTTTAACAGCCTCCCCTAATAGGTTCTTAGATTTCCTGTAGTTGGAGAAGAGCTGAGCTGAAAGTTCCAACGAGCCAAGCTTGCTGGAATTCCCTGATGGCAGGGGGCGGGCGGGGGGACCACAAGCAGATTCTACTCCAGAGTCTAGGCTGGGTCAGGGGCTGCGCAGATGATGAGGGCTGGAGAGAAGCTCTCCCACGAGGCAGGAGGAGCATGATTCTGACCTGGAATGGTACATGACAAATGCCGGAGGCTGAAGGTCCCCCCCACCCACCCCAGAAGGCAGGGCAGCAGGAGGGAGGAAGGAAATGGAAGGTAGGGGTTGTATTCAGTCAGGACAGGGCAGGCTGTGAGGAGGCAGAGGCTGTCGGGGGTGCGCATGGGGGGGACTTGTTTCCACGCAAGCCAGGCTCCCAGAGTGCACAACACAGCGCCTTGGAGGGAGGTCCACAATGGGAAGGTGGGCTTGGCGTGGGGGCCACAGAGAGGGGACTGGGCTGAGTGGGGGCCGGATTGTCCAAGCCACCACTGCGGCGTGCGGCTGACTTTTCTACACTGAACTCACTTCTCCACCCCGGGCCAACGAGATGTCTCTTCTCTCTAACATTCAAACAGCTCCAACCACCTCAGCTCCTTCATGACCGCTCACCGTCCTCGTTGTCATCATCATCATCACCACCAATACCATGATTTCCTGACCACCCGCCAAGCACCTGGCATCAGGCCTGAGCTATGATGCAAGATGAAGGCAGGCTCTCGATCCTAATGGAAGGTCCCGGGCCAGTTGGGAAGACAGGATTCAGACACCAGGGACAGGCAAACTGAGATGGCAAGTGGATAAGGGGCAGATTCGAGAACCCCTACCCCCACCCCAGGAACCTGCGGGGAGCCTTGCTCTTTGTGAGTTGAGCTCTAAAACCCCCCATCACAGGCCAGAATGACGCAGCTGCCTGTCACCTGACCCAGGTGATTAATGGGTCTCTCCTAGGAAAGTCACAGAGGCAAACCTTAGCCTTGGCAGTGTACCCCAAGCTGCTCAGGGGAGGTGGTCATGGGCAAAGAGGGGTTCCTCAGACTTGGCTCTCCTGCAGCTCCCATAATGCAATGAACCACGGGCAGTCACCAGGCTTGTCCCAACTCCCTGTTCACTAGCCGCCCTCCTGAGTGGGGAATGGCTTCTGCACGTCAGTCCTGCAGGGACTCAACCCACAGGTCAGAACACGAGTCTTCCGACAGCCACAGGGCTCAGTGGCAATAACCAAATTATCGTTCATTCATTCTTTGTTTCTATCATTCACTCGTTCATTCAACAGATACTTGACATCTACTCCGAGCCAGGCATTGTGCGCCCCACTGAGGATACAGTGATGAGAAGACAGACAGATCCTCCCCTGACTTCACGGGGCCTACATTCCAGCAGGGGCGTGAATGAGAATCACAAAATAAAGTCATAGTGTGAAAGTGTGATGAAGGAAGTGGGCAGAGCAATACAATCGACAGTGATGGAGTGGCTTTGAGAAGAGCTGTCTTTTTTCTTTTTTAAGAATTTTATTTATTTATTTATTTATTTATTTATTTATTTATTTATTTATTTATCGGAGAGAGCACAAGCAGGGGGAGCGGCAGGGTGTGCGTTAACCACTCAGAGACACCCTCAGAGAGGGTGACATTTTTTCTTTAATTTGATGTATACCTTACATATGGTAAGTGCACACATTTTTAGGGCACAATCTGGCGACTTTTCACATTCGCATAAGCGAGGCTTTCTCCACCTCTGTAGTATTGACATTTGGGGCTGGATAATCCTTTGTCGTGGGGCTGTCCTGTTCATCGTAGGATGTCTAGCAGCATCCCTGACCTCTACTTACTGGATGCCAGGAGCACACCTCTCTCTCCCTTTTGTGGTAATCAGAAATGTCTCCAGACTGGGCCGTGTGTCTTCTGTGAGGCAACATCCCCTTTGTGGGGGGCTCCTGGGATAAGCCATGCAATCGCCAGTCAGCTCAGGATATGGGCTATTCCCATCACAGAGGGGTTGGCATTTGGGCTCCGACCCAATGGATGAGAAGCTGCTATCTGCTCAAAGAACTGAGGAAAGAGCGTTCCAAGAGGGAGCATGAGCAAAGGCCCTGAGGTGTGAACGAGCTTGGTACATCTGAGGAATAGTGTGCCTGGTCCGTGGTGACAAGGGGAAGAATGGCATCTGAGAAGGTGGAAGAGAGATAGGCTTGGCATCATTAAGCAGGGGCCTTGGCATTGGGAAATTTCAAAGAACATTTGTGAGTATTTAGTATGCGTCTAGAACCATGCCAGACACTGGAGATTCAAAGACGAATCAATTAAATCATCCTCCCTACTCTTCAGGAAGACAATAAAGTCTTCTAGACTCTAGACTCTTGAGATAGACATGTAAACATATATATATCATGAGGCGTTGCATTGAAAGATAGAATTATGGACAAGACCTAGAGCTGGCACAAGGGGTGCCATGCGTAAGCCCCTGCTGGGGTGGGAGGGTTTGAGAAAAGCTTTCTTTTCTTTTTTTTTTTTAAGATATTTATTTATTTTTTTATTTGTCAGAGAGAGAGAGAGCACAAGTAGGGAGAGCGGCAGGCAGAAAGAGAAGTAGGCTCCCTGCTCAGCAAGGATCCCGATGTGGGACTTGATCCCAGAACCCTGGGATCATGACCAGAGCCAAAGGCTTAACCCACTGAGCCACTCAGGTGTCCCGAGAAGAGCTTTCTTGAAGACAGCACATATGATCTGAGTCTTTGGGGGAACAGGGGATGACTGACACTCCAGGCAGAATGCGCGGCATGTGCAAAGTCCCAAGGGCATGTAGCAGTATGATGGATTCAGGGAAAGACAAACAGGAAATGTAAGGCATAAGGGCAGGAGGAGGGGAATACGGAGGCATCAGTCTGGCTGGGACAGGAGATATTCACGGCAGAGGAGATGACACTAAAGCAGATTTGGGGGCGCCTGGCGGCTCAGTGAATGGGACATGAGACTCCTAATCTTGGGGTTATAAATTCGAGCTCCCCCTTGGGTGTAAAGATCACTTAAAAAATAAAATCTTTAAAGCAGATTTGAGACAGATGTTGGAAGCCTTCCAGAACAATCCAAGGGGGGAGAGGAGGGCTTCCTGAGCCCATGTGAGGCCCCTAAAACACCCGCCCTCACTCCTTATCCCCAGCCCTATCCTGGCTCCATGTATTTCACAAAATTGCATCTTGAATGATTTTCTATGATCTTGTCAATGCGTGTGTGGTTGGAGATTAAGGATTCGATCATTCTGTGTTCTGAGCAGTCTCATGCCTAAGCCTGCATTTCCTGTTTCAGATGACAGAGACTGTTTTAATTTCCCAATATAATGCCTGGCACAGCCTTACCTGAAGAAAGGTGTGTTCACAATGACTTTTGATGAAGCTTCCTAATTCTTCACTTTGTATGTATAGACACAGATTTAGAGACATACAAAGTCCCTTGGCCTGGAAGGGCCTTCTGCAAAGTAGCCTGCCGGTCTTGTCTCCCCTCCGCCTCCTGCACAGCACTCGCAGGTGGGGAGCTAATCACAGGTGGGAGCCTAATTCCATTCTATCTGATACTTGTTTATTCAGACCCTTAGTACGCCAGGCCCCAAGAAGAAGCTGAACTGTGGGCAAGGAGACAGGGAGGGAGCAGACCATAGGCTCTGGCCCTCGAGATGTATCCATATAAGAGAAAGTCCATGTCTGGGGTTTCTGAATGAAACCAGGATTAGGTGTTGGGATTCCAGTTCCGTTTAGGGATAAATCAACCCCTCTCTCGGCTTTTTGGAAGGGTGAGGATGAGGCCTCCAACTCATTGTGCGTAATGAGCCTACATGTCTATGCTCTCCATGCTGGGGACCCACCCTTTAGATCCAGCTGTCCATCAGAGGGAGAGAGTGCGCGATTTGGGGGTCAGCTTATCCACCCGCTCAGGCCCGAGCCCAGGCTGCAGGGAAGAAAACGAGAGCACTGCCTCACCTGCTTCCCTCCCCAACCAACTCCCAGCAGGAGACAGAGCTAACTTGACTGTTGGCAGCATTTCCTTCCCTTCTTGTGCTGGGCCAGGGCTAGGGCTGGAGCCAGAAGGTTTGTCCAAATTTGTCAATGTCACCACGCCTGCCCTTGCATTTACTTTCCTCCCACTGACCTCAACAATTTCTGGAACCCATCAGCAAGGCAGTGCAGGGGGCGGGAGCAGGGGGTGGGGGGGAATGATGTGGAAATCCCACTGGGCTTGGGAGGCAGGATACCAAGGTCCTACTCCTGTCTCTGCCACCCATTGTTGCATAATCCTGGTTGAATCACACCCTCTGACCTTTGTGGTCTCTTCTTATCCTTAAGGGCATATGGTTTACAGGTCACCTGCTTAGGGAGCCCCTCACCCATCTAAATTGGTCCTCTGTCCTCCTTATCATTACCCCTCTGCTCCCTCCCTTTATCACAGCACACTTTGTAATCACGCACAAGTATGTACGTATGTATGTGTGTGTATATATATGCGTGTATATAAATATAAATAAATGCGTATATAATTATGTTTGTTGGCTTATTTGGTTTGTTTCCCTGCCAGATTCTAGATTGCAGGCTGCAGGAATGTAGAGGCTTGTGTGTCTTTGACCCTTTCATCCACAGAACTAGCACAGTGCTTGGCGCAAAGGAGGGCACAGAACAGTAATTTAGTGAATGAATAAATGAATGAATGGCCGTTGACCCACGTGATCTTCCAGGTTCCTTCCAGCTGAAAAAGTTTCAGTGTAAGGTTTCTGGCCAAGAGGACCATTCCAGGACCTGTCCCAGAGTCCCCCGTTGCGGGAAAGTGGGAAGATGTCGTGGGGGGGGGGGCACCCGTCGCACCTCGGGCCCCTCCCCGGCCTCCGGAGATCTTGGACCGGGATGAGCGCAGGTCCGAAGCCCGTACCGGCCCCGCCTCCGGGTCGGCTGGCGGGGGCGGGGCCAGGCCGCCTCCAGCGGTTGGCATTCGGGGCTTGCGCCCGGCGGAAGGTGGCGGGGAGGCGGGTTCGAACGCGAGGCGCGGCGCGGGGCGGGGCCAGAATGCCCCCCCACGCCCCCCAGGCTGGCAGTGCAGGGGGCGGGGCCCCAACCCCGCAGATTCCCTGCCAAGGGGCCTGGGCCGAGCCGTCGCCTAGCAACGCCCCGCCCCGCCCGCCCCCGGTCGGCCGCGGGCGCCTGCCCCCAGCATGGCCTGGCCCGACTGGTCCGCGTCTTGGCTGTGGGTCTCCGGCGGCGGGCTGCTGCTCCTTGTCCTCGTCCTGCTCGTGAGCCCCCGCAGCTGCCGAGCGCGGCGGACCCTCCGCTGCCTGTTCATGGCGCGCAGCAAGCGGCTGCTCTTCCGAATCGGGTTAGTGCCGGGCTCCGGCGGCGGGATGCGGGGCTCGGGAAGGCGGGCCCGCTGGGGAAAGGGGACTGAGAGGCGGGGGCCGGGAGGAGGGCTTGGGGGTTCAGATGGAGCGAGGGCTGGGGCATCCGGAGCCAGAGAAGCGCTATCGAAGAGGCGGGCTGGAGAAGCCCCTGATTTGGGGGAACGAGGAAGAGCAGGAGTTGGGGGGTGGGGAGCTGGAAGATTGGGATGGGCTGGGGAAGGATTGGAGGAGCAGCCCACGGTGGCCAGGGAAAGGGGGCATGAAAGGACATCTGGAGAAAAGGGCCAGATGAGGGGCTGGAGACAGGGAGCTGGAAAAGGAGGGCAGGTGCAGGAGAGAAGGAATGCCTCAGACCATCAAAGTGTCACTTGAAACCGCCAGCTCCTTCCATGTGTCCCTGTCCTTCTTCCCCTCACCCAGCTCCCCACCACACAATATAAGCTCCTCTATCCCAAGCAAGAGTCCCCACTCTGTAAGTTCTTCTCTTTCCTTCTATTCCCCCACCCTGGCCCCTGTCCGGAGCCCCAGGCTGCGAAATCCGACCCTTTTCATCCAGCCAGACTTGTGGAGGTTCACTGACCTCCAATGACTTTTTCCTGTCAGACCCCCTTCCCCCAGTCCTCACTCTTTCCTTCCCCCTACTTTTCCCCTTTCCTGGGTCAGACAAGGGGGTAACCAGCTCTGATCTGCCATGGAGACCGCCTCCACTAAGCGGGGGGGGGGGGGGGGGGGAGTGCCAGGGAGACCACAGGAAGGCTCCCTAGGGCCCCTAATCCCCTCCGGCAGCCAGCAGGGCTGGAGGACAAGACCTCACGCTTGAGGACAGCTATGATGGGGACGGGAACTGTGGGAGCCCTGGCCACGGGCCAGGTTTGGGGGAGGGCCTAAGCCTGGGAATTTCCTGAGCTTCAGAGAAGACATTGTACAATTTATCCCTCCTCCCCAGACCACCCCAGATCTTCCAAGAAGCTTCAGCCCTAGGATTCTACTCAAATTCAGTCTAAGGAGTAGAGATACAGAGGCTAGTGGGGGGGGGGGGGAGTGGAAAAACATGGGGGGAGAGAGAATCTTGCATGGGTGACTTTGGGGCATTCACATCTCTAATGGATCAAACACTGGTCCCATTCTTTTTTTTCTTTTAAGATTTGTTTTATTTTTAAGTAATCTCTACACCCAACATAGGGCTTGGCGCTCGAACACAACCCCAAGATCAAGAGTCACATGCTCTACCCACTGAGCCAGCCAGGCACCCCAACATTGGTCACAATCTTGATAAGGCTCCAACCAAGTCACAATTGCTCTGCAAAGAGTGTTAAATAATGAGATTTACAGATATCTAAATAATTTCATATTTGGGACCTAAAAAAAATTTCCCCATAAAATTTCTGGGAATTTCACAGCTCTATGTGGAGAAGGATTTTTAAATTTACTTCTGGCTTTCAAAATCAGTCACGTTGAAGTCATACAAATGGCCTGAGGAAGTGGAAAAGGAAGGTTTCCACAAAGAACTGGAATCAAAAGTCCTAAAAATAAGAATTTCCAAGATTGCCTTCTCTGAATCCTGAGGGTCTGGGTGTTCCTAGAACTTAGGATCTGGGAGTTTCCAAATCCCAAAAGTTGGAATTCTCAGAGAACATCTTTGGAATTCGGTTTTCCTGTTGGGCTTTCCTGTGTCTGGATCTCCCTATTGCTTTGGAATCAGCTTCCCAAATTTGCAGAGCAGAAAGGCGCGCCTGGAATCAGAATTCCAGACACCCCCCCCCCCCACTGTGGTCTGGGAAACAATCAGTTCAGTCCCTCCGGGGAGAGGCTGTTGGCTGATGGGAGGGACAGGGGGTGTGAGCAGGAAATGGTCTGGGGGAAATGGGCAGGTGTTGCTGCTTGGGGGGGGGGGTTGCCTCCAGGAAGGATGGAAAGGAGGGGGAGGGTGGGATGGGATGGGACAGGCTGTGATGGGAAGCGGCAGAGTACGGGGCACACTCCACCCTAAACATGTGGCTGGGAGGACCGCAAATAAAGGGTTCCATGGGGGGGAGGCTGGAAAGCAGGTGATGGAAATACTAAGAGAAGAGCAATTATTATCATTAATAACAGTAATCACTGGTGTTTGACAATTTTATAAAGGGCTTTCCTCAAACAGAACCACAGTTATCTAGGGGTGGCAATGACTGGGCATCATGGAGGGATATCCAGGCTAACCCAAGACAGACCCACACATCCGGGGCCCTGCAGGGTATGGGAGATAGTGAAGCACATGGCATGTGGGCTTGGACCAATCTGCTTTTGAATCCTAGGTTTGTTGCTTAGTAGCCATGGGACCTCGGACAGATAACTCAGCCTCTCTGTGCCTCAGTTGTCTGCATCTGTAAAATGGACATAGTGACTGTACCGCCCTCATGGGGATCCCATGAGGATCAAATGAAATTGTGCATATAAATGCACAGGGTCTGGCTCATAGTAAGTGCTTGGGAAATGTTAGCAATGGCTCATTCTGGAGCATGGAGAATGGGTGGGAGGGTGGCATTGGCCTACTCCTTCTGGAGCTTCCTTCCTTACTTCTCCTGTTTTCTAAGCCTATCCTGTCCACCACCCCTCAGGAAATCCCACATCCCTCTATTCATCCAGTGAACTCCTAACTCTTCTGGGGTGGGACTGTGGGATCACCGATATGAACAGTCTGGGTGCTGCTCTCAAGGAATAGGGAAAAGGAGCATGAACAGGGACCCAAACAGTGGCAGGAGGCGGGGCCCAACAAGTTCCCCAGGGAGTGGCAGGGGGTGCCTGAGGAGGCTGGGATCAGGAGCGTTGGGACTCTCCCATGTGTGCCACCTGCTTTGTGCCTCAGTTTCCCTTTTGCCCCTTTGCCTTCTCCATGGTAGTTGAGAAGATGTTGCAGAATGGGGCCCTGAGCAAAGCCTCTGTCTGCAGGGGCAGGGGTGAATGGGGGACGAAGCTGAGCTCATCTGGGGCTCGGAACATCTTGCACAACTGAGAAAGTAGATGGCAGCCTTTGGGGTAGGTGGTCCTCGCTGCCAGAGCCCTTCCACACTCCCTGACCAAAACCCTCTTCATTCCTAGGCAGAGAGGGTCTTTCTTGATTGTCCTGACTCAGGTAAAACCAACTGTCCCTGGGACAAACCTTCCTTGACCCACCTCTGCAAGAGGAACCCCCTTCTCTGGGGCCAGTGAGGCCCCCTGGCTTGATTTCTTTTTTTTTTTTTTATAAAGATTTTATTTATTCATTTGACAGAGAGACAGCCAGTGAGAGGGAACATAAGCAGGGGGAGTGGGAGAGGGAGAAGCAGGCTCCCAGCGGAGGAGCCCGACGTGGGGCTCGATCCCAGGACCCCGGGACCACGCCCCAAGCCGAAGGCAGACGCTTAATGACTGAGCCACCCAGGCGCCCCCCCCCCCGCCCCACCGGCTTGATTTCAAGGAGCCGAGGGCCCTGGAGTAAATGACCCATCTGCCCATGCCCTGAATGAAGGCTGTGCGGACGGACGCAAGGGGCTGGGCCATCCCCCACACAGCCTGCCTGAGGGGAGCAGGGTCCTCTTCCTTCCAGCAGACCTTTGGGACCCTGGGGAGCTGCAGCCCCAGCATCCACAGCGGCCCCTTGGCTGCCGGTAGTTTCCAAAGCATGGCTCTGAGTTGGTGCCTCCTTCCCTGAGCCACACTGCCTACAGAATGGAGTCCACACCTGCCCGCCCAGGCCTCTGGGGCCTTCCTTCACCCCCCGCAGACCTGCCCAATGCCGTCTTCCACAGGCACGGAGGTCTTTCTACACTTCCGTCTGGGGCCTGTCAGACCCTTGCTTCCTCCCTGGGTCTCTACCACGCAAATGTTGTTGCCTTGTCAAAGCTCACCTTCAGAACAGGTCCGAGCACACCTGGCTGGCTCAGTCTATAGAACAGACGACTCTTGATCTTGGGGTCTTGAGTGCAAGCCCCATGTTGGGTGTAGAATTTACTTAAAATACATAAATAAATAAAAAATATATATATATCCCAAATCTGAACGCACCTATCCCTACCTCCCTGTTATCACCCTGGGCCCATCCACGGTCCTCTCCCGCCCAGCCTCCTAAACTGACTGCTTCCCTTCCCATTTGTACCCCCAAAGTATTCTCAGCGCAGCAATTAGAATGAAGCCATTAAGAGTTCAGTCAGAAATGCGCCATTCTCTGCTCAGTTCCCTCCCGAATGGCTTCAGTCAAGGTCCTGTGTGACCAGCCCATCCCCCACCCCACCTGTTCTGCTCTTCTCGTTGCTCATTCTGCAAAGTGCCCACTCCGGCCACTTGGCTCTTTCCCAAACATTCTAAGACAGTCTTCCCTCAATTGCTGTTCTCTCTCACTAGAACCTTCTTCCCCCAGATGGCCACATGACTTGCTGCCCCACTCCCTTCAGGTCTCTGCTCAAATTTACCCTACTGGGGAGTCGTGCCCTGAACACCCCATATAAAAGTGGCAACTCCCACACCCCTGCACTCTATCCTCTCTACCCTGCTTTCTTGTTCTCCATAGTACAGATCACCACCGGGCATCCTGTATATTGATTTGTCTATTTGTTTATTGATTTCCTCCCCCAACCAGAATATGAGCCACAGGAGGGAAGAAATTTCTTTCAGTAATGTATCCCAGTGTCCAGAATAGTACCAGGCACACAGTTGGCCCTTGTTAAAAGTTTTCTGAATGAACGAGAAGCTTGGCGCAAGTGCCATCTCCTCCATGAAGCCCACCCAGCCTCCCCAGTCCACATTCATCTCTGCCTCCAGCATGACTTTGGCCTTGGCTTCCCCCTTAGAGCTTTCACTGCCCATTCTGGCTCGTTCTTACATTAGGTGACCACTGGTCTGATTCCCCCACTGGACTCCTAGCCCAGGGAGCAGGACTGAATCAAGAGGGCCTGGCAGTGGGGTGAGGGAGAGCAGGGGAAAGCTGAAAGAACAGACCAAAACCCAAATCAAACACAACCCAGGGGCCTTGGCTGGGCAGGTGGCCAGGGGTCGCAGGCAGGACTGAGACTTGGCCAAGAGGTCTCTGGCAATGGTGATGCCTTGGGTCCCCCCTGAAAGCCCCCACCTTCTCATTCTGGGGAAGATGGATGGAGTCCAGAGAGGGATGTGAGGGCTGCAGACACGCATGGAGACTGGAGATAGGCCCTGTGGTCCCCCGGGGAAGGCCTGTTCCGACCACGTGCAGGCACTGCCCCTCTCCTGGGCACAGGAAGAGCCCCCCCCCCCCCCCCCCCCCCCCGCCAACTCCAGGCTTGCAGGCAGCTTCAAGAAACTCCCTCCCTAGGGCCTTTTTAGCTGTCTCATTATCTTCTTTGGTTTCCTCAGTTTTGAGAAAGCATAAAACATTGAGCCACTTTCTGTTCCTAAGGGTCCTGGGAGCAGGCCCCGTTCTGGTAGCGCTCCAGGCCCCTCGGCCCTCAGACAGGCATTTCTGGGTTTTGTTTCATAGAGTGCCTGTCAGGTGCAGGCCTGGGGCAGGCTGTGTCCTGGGGGGCATGAGAGGAGATGCCAAAAGTACCGCCTGACCCGAGGCCTCAGCAACCTGGCCTGCCTGTTGGGGCCCAGTAGAGTTCAGGGCCCAGGGTGAGCTGGGGCTGACACTTAAGAGCCCTCAGGCCTCTCTCGCCCAGATGGGGAGACTGCCTGAGGGAGGAGGGGAAGAAGAGCTCCATTGTGTGTTCCGCACTGGGTGGCTGAGGGAGGGGGGGGGAGGGGCTGTGTCTCAGTCCCCAGCCAGCCCACAGGCCTCCCATGGGGCTAGAAGTTCAGACTCAGAAGCCAAAGAAGCCAAGCTCCGTTCAGCGAGGCTGGGAGTGAAAGGTGTGCCCATGACCCCTGCCTGGGGTGATCGGTGTTGTGTCCCAGCCCTAACCCCTCAGGGAGGGCCCCTCAGGGCAACTGCAGGGGATCACCCCAGGCCATCTGCCCCCGCCCCTGCCCAAACCTGCAGGGCGGTTTTTCTAAGTCCCAGGAGACCAATTAGGAAACTTTCTTTTGTTTTTGGTGAAGTGACAGTGGGTAGTTCTGGGCCCCAGAACTGCTGAATCAGAATCCAGGCCAGGGGCCAGGGTGAAGGGGGTGGGGGTGGGGGGGGGAGGGGGGCAGGCAGAAGAGGAAAAGGTACAAATCTTCCTGTTTAACCAGCATCCCCAGATCATTCTGATGCAGTGGCCTAAGGCCCACATCCCAGCTTCCTGATGATGCCTGGGAACCCATGACAGAGAGTTCGACTCCCACATCAGGCCCTGGGGTGTCAGCTGCAGCCTGTAAGTCATGTGACCTTTCCAGGCTGAGCTGCTCCTTCGGAGAGAAGGAGCACCCGGTTTCACAGAGAGGGATACTGAGGCAGGGAGTGGGTTCCTGCTTCTTGCCTCTGGCAGCAGAAGAAAGGAAGATGTAGGGGCCCGTTAGACGGGGCAGTGATCCCCAGCGAGGTGGGGGCACTAGCAGACGGGATGGGTTCTTCCCAGTGACTCCTTCACCTTCACATTTTCCTGGCTAGGGGTCTTGTCTGTTTTCCTACTCTTCTGCCCATGGAACCATCAACCCAGTCATAAATCCAGGACTGGGAATCAGAGCCTAGATCTGAAAGGGACCTTCAGGATTCTCCAGTTCAGGGTGTCTTGCCCTGAGGTCCACAGGGTCTCTGACCCTCTGCCTTCATCAGCAAAATGTGGCACGTGTAATGAATTTGGCCCAAGTCTGAGTCTCAAAAAGGCTAAAACCAGTGATCCAGGAAGGTCCCAGTGGCCCGATCCTCAGCTGCATGTGTGGGTCTCACTGAAACCACCCTGACCTATTATTTTTCTCAACAGAGGCCCTCAGAGGAGGTGGGTCTATCCGAAAATACTTCGGACCCTCTCATGTCATCCTCTGCCCTCAGTCAGGACTCAGGGAGGATGTTAGCAGTTACGAGTGTGAACTCCAGGATCAGGCTGCCGGGGACGAGTCTCTGCCCCATCACTCACTTTGGTGTGATCCTGAGTGGACCCCTTCCCACCTTTCTGGGCTTCAGTGTCCTTGTCTATAACAAGGAAGAACAAATAGTAGCTGCCTCCAGGTTGTTTGGAGGCAGACAGGAGATGACTGAATGGAGACACTTAGCTCAGGGCTGCCCTGAGGTGAGGCTGGGGAGAGATGAGCCCATGAGCTCCAGAGGGGCGCTCTAACCTGCGTGTGCAGACCTCCCCCTTCTCCAGCATTCCTTCTAGCTCCTCCATTCAGGGCCCCCAGACCCCAGAGCCTGGGAAGTTGGGATGTTGTGCCCTGTGACGCAGCCCCACCCATGCCCTTGGGTCTAGGTCACCTGGTTATCAGAGCACCCTGCTGGGCCAGGTGCGTGGGTGCAACAGGGAGAGGGAGGGACTTGGGAAGCCGATGGGTGAGCAGGGGAGGGGGGGCAGAGGCAGGGGCAGTTGCAACTTGGGCCTCATAAACCCCCAGCAGGCTTCACAAGGTCCACAGCCGGGCGTGGGGCCCGCTGAGCTGACAGGGCACTCTCAGCCCCAGATCTTTGCTTTAACACCTGCCTGCTGGCCTCCCCCCACCCCCCACCCCCAGCCTTGCCTGGGCGCTAAGCCAGCATTTTCTGAGAGCCAGTTCTGTGCTGTGCTAGTGCTGGGGGTACCCCGGGGGGGTGCAAAGGAGCCATGAGAAGGAGGCTGGGTCACAAGCCGAGCCGAGTCCGCCTACACAGTGCATGGCACCGATTAGACACCGGGTAAAAGTGGATAAGGCCCTGCCACGGAGGGGCTCAGCTCCCGTCACCCCCGGGGGCAGGGAGAGGCCGAGTGCTCCAGACAGAGCAGAGGAGCTCGGCTTTCTGCTGGGGCCATCCCGAGGGGGGTTTGAGCCGAGCTCTGAAGGATAATTAGGATTCTAGTAAATCCAGATGGCCCGGAGGGTATTCAGGGCCCAAGAGCAGGAGCTGAGGCAGGTTAGTAGTCCGAGATTTGCAGGAGGTGTTTCAGGCATTCTAAAGAGACGGATAATATAACAATCCCCCGGACCTTCCAGCTTCAGCAACGAAATATACTGACGCGGTGAAGTCCCTGTGCCCACATGCCCAGCCTCCCTCCTTCCGGCCTCTCAGAAACCCGGCTGAGTTGCGCAGTGAACGTCCTGCCCCCTCAGCTGCCTTGACGCTTTCACTACAGCCATCTGTATCCCCAGGCAATATAGATCGTGGTTTTGCATGCTTTGGCGTTTTTATTTATTTTTATTATTTTTTAAAGCTTTTATTTTTGAGAGAGAGAGAGAGCTCCTGTGCACACAAGTGGGGGGAGGGGCAGAGGAAGAAGAAGAAGCAGGCTCCCCACTGAGCAGGGAGCCCCAAGGCGGGCCTCAGTCCCAGGACCCCAGGATCAAGACCTGGGCCAAAGGCAGACGCCTAACTGACTGAGCCCCCCAGGCGCCCTGCTTTGGCATTTTTAATAACTATTGACAGATTGTCTGTTTTCCCTATAGTATATCTATTAGCTTAATGTTGTGTATTTGAGTTTTGTGTGAGTTGAGACCTGGTGCTCGAGATCATTCTGGTTGTCAGACACACTCCTGTCACCAGTGGGGAGCCACTGAAGGCTCTTGAGCAGGAGCAAGACTCACTCAGGTGGTGCTTTAAGAACTTAAATTCTTCCATTGGTTTGCGGTTTGGGCAGAGAGCTGAGGAAAGGAGGCTTTCGCAAGGGCCCCACGAAGAGCTTCTAGGGCCTGTTCCCTGGTGCAACCCGTGTTGGGGTTGTGGGGAGGCGGGACTGAGAGGACTCAGTTTTGGTAGCGTATGTCAGGGAGAGAGTTAAATGGGAACTCAAGCTGTGTCACTGGGCGGGTGACAGGGCCTTTCCCAGAGAGGGAGGCCGTAGGGGGAGGAGCTGACAAGCATGATTTTGGACCCTGGTGATTGTGACACCCAGCCAGCACAGCGGGCAGATGAAGAAGGAGCCAGAGCTCTGAGACCAGAGAGAGTCGCACAGAAGTCACTGTCAGGGAAAGAGCAGGCCTAGGGACAGGATCCCAGGGTCACTGGGTCCTCGCCCCCGCCTCCCGGCCAGGCCAGCCTTCCCCTGCTCTGTACAGTGACCCAGACTTCAGGCCCACAAGGCCACCTCGTCCCTCCCCCCACAGCCAAGCAGGGCACCCATCTCAGGTCTGGCATCCATTCCCACCTACCTCCGCCTCACCCCTCCAGTCCAGGCCCTTGTCATGTCCCCCACTGGTGACTCAGCTCCTTCTGCCACCTGCCACCCGGCTCCCTTTCACTGCTCCCTCCAACACTGCAGGCCAGCAAGCTCTTAGAAAGGGAAGTCAAAGTATGAGCCTCCCCGCTTTAAAACCCACCCACAATCCCCCCCTGCCCTGCCACGCCTGGCCCCTGCCCGCCCTTCCCGCAGACCCCCTTCCCTGGCACTCTCCATCCCTCCGGCCCTGCCTGGCAACTCCTAAACATGCCTGCCTGCTTCCGGGCCTTAGTGCCGCGGCCTGGACGGTCTGCACTCCCTCTCTCCTTTCCGTTCCCAGCTCAGATGGGACCCTCAGGGAAGAGCCAGGCCTTCCCAGAGCACCCTGTCCACGGTCAGACTGCCTCCCCTCTGCTGCTCTCTTCCCTCGCCAGCTGCACTCAACCTCTCGCCTCCCAGTTATTGTTCCCTGGTCTGTCTTGCTCTCCGCTGTCTGCCCCGCGTCCAGCACGTGCAGCAAGCATTCGCTGAAGAGTGAATGAAAGAAAGGCGCCTTGCTGACTGCAGCCTCCCCAGGGCACAGCCCCTGTCCTTGCGGATCTTGACCTTCGCTGGGGGAGAAAGCACATACAATAATAAGCATCCAGTAAGGGAAGACAGGCAACATTTATCAGTCCCTCCCGAGTGTGGGCAACCGTGTTCCCACAGCTGTGAGGGGGCCCGGCTGAATTCGGGAAGGAAGCGACAGTTGCTAACCCTCCCACCCACCAGGCCCTCGGCTGACTATTCACATTTGGTGTCTTGTTTTATGTCGCTGAATTTTCACACAGTCCTCCAGGACTAAGTCATGGTGTCGCCACTTTATAGATGAGGAAGCTGATCTAAGAGACCGATCACTCGCCCAAGGACACGGGGCTGGGGGCGCCAAGCCATGACTGGAACCCAGAGCTTTCTGTTGCCAGGGCCCCAGCACTTTCCATAAACCTAAGTAGGAAGCAGCGAGGTCAGGAACAGGACCCCAGGCACGGATGCGAAGTGGGGTCGGGGCACAGAGGAAAGTGATTTTATTGACTTATTTATGATCTTTTAAGTTTTCATTTTGAAATAACCTCAGACTTGCCAAAACAGTACACAGGATCCCCTGAATGTTATGTCTTCCCTAACCACAGACAGTCAGCAAAACTAAGACGTTAACGTCCATATACACTCTTAACTCCTCTCCAGACCTTACTGAAATGTGTCCAGTTGTCCCTCTACCATTCCTCTTCGGGTCTAGAATCCAACCCGGGGTATTTGTGTCGCCCCAACCAATCCCCTCTTGCTGGGCATATCTGTTGTGCCGGCTCTGTGGTTACAGCAGCACAGCCCAGAGAAGGAGCGGCCCCTGCCAGCTGGCTCCCTTCCTCCCCGAGGGGACTTTTCTGCTTCCTGTCCATCCAGTTCCTAGTGAGCCTTCCCCAGAGTCTGGCACAGCATGCTCCCTCGCTTCTTGGAAATGTCACCTCCAGAGCGGCCTTCCTTGATGTCACCGTTCTCTGTTCTGTTGCCCGGTATGATCTCATCATCCTGACTGGACAATATATTTGTTCTCCTCTCTGTCCCGCTAGCATATAAGCTGCCACAGGGCACTGACTCTGCCTTACTCACTCCGCCCAAAGCCCAGCCCAGCCTCACTAAATAGTGTCGAATGGGTGAAAGGGGGAAAGCCTGGAACTGATTTGAAAATGAAACAGAAAGAGGGCCTGTGGAAATGGGACCTAAAGACGGCACAGCAAAACGCTGCCACGGGGTGTCCAAGTTCCCCACGCACACAGGTGCACGGACACGCAGCGCAGGGACTGTGGCGATGAATCGCTAATGCAGTCAGGCGGACCTGCTGGACCTGCTCGTGTCTGACCATCTTGTGTGTAGACAGATCAGCCAGCTCTTCCCAAAGGGGCTTCAAGAGCGGCTGCCCTGCCCCCGCCACCCCAAGATAGACACAGCAAATCTCTGTGGAGATTTAGGGCCTACCATCTACCCCCAACCCTGCACCTCGACTCCCCTCAGTCTTTTCTTTTAAGATTTTATTTATTTATTTATTTGAGAGAGAGCAGGGGAGTAAGCCAGCGAGCAGGGAGGAGGGGCAGAGGGAGAGGGACAAGCGGGCTCCACGCTGAGCAGGGAGTGCGACCTGGTGCTTGTTCCCAAGACCCTGGGATCATGAGCTGAGCTGAAGGTTGACCGAGCCATCGAGGTGCCCCTTCTCCATCTCAGTCTTAATCAGCCAGAATCCCTGCCCCTTTTCTGACTGACTTGCTGGGTAACCCTAAACATGGACACAGGAGGCTTTTGTAAGCCCCCCCAGCACCCCAGCACCTGAAAGGTACTAAAATATAAGCTTTTCTTTTCTTGTACGATTTCTCTTTTGACTTGTCCTGATGTTTTTAATTTGCTACATAACATCAGCCAAAGTAAAGAAAAATTGAAAATCTAAATTATTAGCACGAATTTTTCCTTTTGCATAATTGTTATACAACCCCAGTTTTTTGTTTTTGTTCGGGGGGGGGGGCGGTTTCAGAGGGAGAGGGAGAGAGAATCCCAAGCAGGCTCCACACTGGGCACGGAGCTTGATCCTACTACCCTGAGATCAGGACCTGAGCTGAATTCAAGTCAGAGGCTCAAGCGACTGAGCCACCCAGGGCGCCCCTGTACAGTCCCAGTTTCAAATGCAAATATGCAACTATAAGGACATTTAAGTCACATATGAAATCACTGAAACTATAATTCACATTTCCTAGCTTGTACACACATATGTGTTTTGTTCTTACCCAAGCAGTGGAAATGCCGCACAAAACAGAATTACCTGTTTCTATTTCACTTTTGGTACACCCACATTCTGCCAGCCCTGTCGGCCTTTGGCTTACCAATGAGCGAGGGAGGACGGAAGGCACAGGACAGATGGGTTACCCTCTTTCCCTTGCCTCCTGTAGCATCGTTCGCCGCGAAAACGGATCATACAGGGAAATAACATGAGTAAGGAAGGATGGGGCAGGGTTTCTTGGTCATTTGTGTTTCTTAGAACACCTTTGTATGCATTTGAAGCAAGTTCTGGTTTGGATGGAAGGCGTGGCCTCCCAGGCCCCTTTCTCGGTCATAGATGTATACTCACCCTGAGTCTTGGATTCTCACCACGGTGGGGCCACCAGAATCCTGTGCTCGTGAGCACGGTGAAGGTGGTAGGTGTGGGGGCAGCAGGGACCGACCATGCAAATATTGTGTGGTCTCCGACCCCCGCATATTCCCTTGCCCTATCAGACTTCACTTCTGGGGCACAAATGCAAAGGTAAAATCTTTTAAGAATTTCAAGATGGTGGCAGTGGAAGATTGAACCGAGTGTGGGGCCCTGTGTGCCCGGGCGGGTCACATGCCGGTGAGGCCCGCCCTGCATGCTGCCATCCTGTGTTTGGAGGCCTCTGTTAGTCACGAGACCCCCCTGTTCCTTGTGCCACGTTTTCCGCCTTTTCCATACGGAGCCCGGGGTGGCCTGACACGGTGGCGGGAAGCGGGAGGGAGTGTGGTCAGGCCATCCCACCTCACCTCTCCCTACTTACTCCACCACCCGGCCAGACAGAACTCTCTCTGCAGTTCCCCCAAACAAGGCCATGCTGTCTGCTGCCTCTGGGCCTTGCCTGTTGTTTGCTCTGCCCCAGAGGCTCTCCGAGTTCGGTCCCTGGGCCAGCGGCAACCGGCATCACCTGCAGCTTGTTAGAAATGCAGGTTCCCGGTCCCCACCGCAGCCCTGCTGAGCGGCACAGGCTGGGGATGGGGCAAAGATTCTGGTGCAGCAGCTCCCCGGCGTGATGTGAGGCGCCGCTGCTCTTTGGAACTACTTTGTGCACCTCATTTCCGCTTCCTAACTCCTCCACCCTTTTTGTGGAATTAACCCCTCACCCTCTGAGTCCCTTCTGTGAAGCCCTCAGTTCACACCTCCTCCGATGGGCCTGGGGCTTAGGGTGTGTCTGTGCCATTCAACTTCTTGGCCCGAGGACTGACTGAGCCGGGCAAACAGTAGGCGCACAATAAGTGACGGGAGAGATGCGCTGACTCGGGTGCGGCCAAGGCAGTGGAGATCCGCACCGGCGGGCGGAGGGTCCCGCGCGCAGGGGGCGGGGCTGAGCGTGCGCGGGGGCGGGGCTGAGCGCAGATGTCCGGCCCGCAGGTACAGTCTGTACACCCGCACCTGGCTCGGGTACCTCTTCTACCGCCAGCAGCTGCGCAGGGCTCGGAATCGCTACCCCAAAGGCCACTCCAGAACCCAGCCCCGCCTCTTCAACGGTGAGCTCTGCCTGCCCCGGGCCAACATGGCCCCAAACTGTGCCCACCCACCCTCCCTGCCTCCGGCCCATCATATACCCCCCGACCGCTGGGCTCCTTGCCCGGCACCCCACCCACAGCCCATCTCTGTCCCCCAGGAGTGAAGGTGCTTCCCATCCCCGTCCTCTCAGACAACTACAGCTACCTCATCATCGACACCCAGGCCCGGCTGGCTGTGGCTGTGGACCCCTCAGACCCTCAGGCCGTACAGGTGAGGGGAGGATGGGGGGGCAGGGGTACCGGGGGTGGGTCACCTTAGGGACTGGCAGCTTTCCCTCGCTGGAGAGGGGCTGTCCCTGCTCCCTCTGCCAGTGGGATGTGCCCCCTCCCTGTGCCCTCACACACGGACCCTGACATGCAAGTACACAGACCCCCCACAACCACAGCAGGGGGAGGGGCCAGTGTCTAGGGCATGGTGGGGGTGGGGGGTAGGACAGCCGTGGGGGAACCCCAGCCAGAGCCAGAGCGAAAGGGATGCTGACTCAGGACCAGGGTCTGAGGTTTCTTCTGTCTGTCACTCTCTGTGGTGCCTTTCTGGCCCTCTTCTCTCCTCATCTGTCAGGGTCTGGGTCTCTTCATCTTTCCTTCCCATTTCTTATTTCTCTATGTGCAGGTGTATGTGTGTTCCCCTGCCCCTCGAGTCTCCCTCCGCCCACCTCCCCATCGTCTCCCCTGTGTCCTGGCTCAGCTTCTGCTGCCCGCCTTCTCCCCAGCACTCTCCTCCCTACCCCTTCATTCTCTAGCTCCATCCCCTCCCTGTCCCTCATCTTCCCGGGCTCCTGGGCTCTCCCCTCTTCGCCTGGCACCTGCGCCCCTGTCCCTCTCTGCACACCGCTCTTCAGTCTCAGTACCTCCTCTCTCCCCCAGGCTTCCATTGAAAAGGAGGGCGTTAACTTGGTTGCCATCCTCTGCACCCACAAGCACTGGTAAGGGTCTGGGGTGGGGGTCTGGGTACAGATGATCTTCCCTGGGTGACCCTTGCCCCCAGTGGGCTTGGCAGGACTAGGCCAGTGAGGACGGGCTGGGCTGGGGGGCAGGGAGTCAGGATGCAAGGGCACCCACCTTCTTCATAAAGTCATGGGGGCACCAGCAGAAAAGGAGGGAAGGGGCGGCTCTCCCATTGGGACACTTATCAGGCTCCTGAAGCCCTAGAGGAGGGCGGGGTAGGCATTTATCTTTCATTCCTTGGTCATGTATTAGATGCCCACTGTGCTCGGGACACGAGCAAACCCTGTGAGCTCTTTCCACAAGGAGATTATGGTCCAATAGGGGAGACAGCCCTGCATGACAGTGTACAACGATGACAAACATTTAGGTGGCAGTTGGTGCAAGGTACAGGAGGTGGGGGGCCCTTGGAGAAGCATGACCAGATCCACTTGGAGGAATTAGAGGCTGATGACCCTGGAGCTGAGAGAGTCCAGAAAGATCGGTTGTCACTGGCTGGGCGATGGAGGGGAGGGGTGGCAAGTCGTGAGGCTGACGTTGCGAGCAGGGGAGCAGCTCAAACAAAGGCCTCGAGGTGTGGACAGCTTGATTCAGTTCAGAAGCCCAGGGCTCAGGGCTCGAAGGCCTAGAGATCTGCAAAGAGGAAGGCAAGGAGGCCTAGTACCTTGCCCCTCAAAGTCCCTGCCGTCTCTGCCGTCCTCCAGGGACCACAGTGGAGGGAACCGTGACCTCAGCCGGCGGCACCAGGACTGTCGGGTGTACGGGAGCCCTCAGGACGGCATCCCCTACCTCACCCAGTAAGTCCCTGACCCGGGGGGTTGGCCCTTCTGTGGGCCCTTTCGCACACCCCGTCCTGCAGCCGAGTATTGCAGGACTGCCAGCAGTTGGATCTTTGCTGAAGCCCTTCCTGGTTCTTAGAGGACAGATCACAGCCCACCCCCCAACTCATCCAGCCACGGTCCCCAAAAGACGGAGAGGCGAGAGTTTGGATCTGAAGCCCTGGGCACTGTCAGTGCCTTCCCTCTCTGGTGTAGAAGCCCTGCCTCCTTCAAATCACCCAGCCCCTTGGGCTTGGGGTGTGGCAACGATCAGCACAGCCCAAGCTCTAGCACCTTCTCTCCCCTACTGCCTTGCTTCTCAGTCCCCTGTGTCATCAAGATGTGGTTAGCGTGGGACGGCTTCAGATCCAGGCTCTGGCCACCCCTGGCCACACGCAAGGCCATCTGGTCTACCTGCTGGATGGGGAGCCCTACAAGGGTCCCTCCTGCCTCTTCTCAGGGGACCTGCTCTTCCTCTCTGGCTGTGGTGAGTTCCCCCCCAAAAGGGAAGCAGGAGGAGGGGGGACAGAAAGGAGGGGGAGAGTCAGGGCAGAGACCCAAGAACGGCCACAGCCCCATGCAGTGCATGAAAACTGCTTTCAGTGCAGAACGCCTTGCCCTTACTCTCATCTGTGTTAGCCCATTGTTTTTAATACACTCACAACTTCCCACAGGGGATACGCAGAATGAGACGATGCTTGTAACTGAGCACAGACCTGGCAGGGCCTTGGTTTCCACCGGGTGGAGCCTAGTTCTCCAGTACCCGGAGAGACTAGGTTACAAAAAATGGAGAACCCCCAAATGAGAGGGTGACCCATGGGTAGGGGAGGATCACAGTCCCAGGCTGCGCGGAGTCTCAGAAGGCAGCACAGGCAAAGAAAGAAGTGTTCTGTGGAAAAGAGCCACCCCACGCCAACTGTGCTTGGGGCCCTTGGTGCTCAGCCTGGGGCTTCTGTCTCCCTCTCCATCCACATGTCCGTATGTGCAATGGAGGCCTTCCCGCAGGCTTGGTTGGGGAGCGAGTATGTGGGCTCAGCAACCAGTGGGAAGGAGGGCGTAGAAGCCTGGGGGGTGGGTATGGCAGGGGCCAGGTTGAGGGCTGGTGGCCAGCCCCAGCTATGCACGCTGGTCCCCACCCCCCTCCACGTACCTTACACCGAGCTGCATTCTGGTACCTTGTAACACACCCACTGCCCCTCACCAGGACGGACCTTTGAGGGCACCGCAGAGACCATGCTGAGCTCCCTGGACACGGTGCTGGGGCTGGGGGATGACACTCTGCTGTGGCCTGGTGAGGTCCCCCTCCCTCTCCTCCCTCACTCCTCTAGAGTCCCAGCCGCCCCAGCTGTGGCCCAGAGGTGACCGCACTGCACCTCGGGTGGCCCCTGAGAGCCAACTCCAGCAGAGGGCTGAGCCCCCTTCATTCTGGAGTACTGGCCCTGAATGCCTCTGCTTCTCACGCCAGCTGACAGCCAGGCTCGGCCTCTTGGGAGTCCGGTAGGCCCCAGTGCCTCCCAGAGAGATGGCTATTTCATAGCCAGAGCCGAGAACAGAAAAGAGCCTTTGCTTATCAGAGGAGAAGTCAGTAAATCCCCTCTGCATGCATCCACTGCATGCGTCCATATCCCACACTGCGTGTGCATCCGGCCCCACGCACGTATGTGGCACGTCCATCCATCCAGACACTGCATGTCCCTACATACATCCATGAACATTGGATAGCCATAGTTTCTCAAACACATCACTAAGATGTCAGCTAATCCTCAGAATGTATATTTATCCATCCACTCATTTGACAGATACTTGATTGAACACCTAATGCATGCCCAGCTCTGTCCTAGGCACCGGGGACACATCTGTGTTCTAGTAGCATTATTTTCTCCACTTGCCAGATGACAAACCTGTGGCTCAGAGAGGCGCCATGGCTTGGCTGAGACTGCACAGCTGGGCAGGGGCAGAGTCAGGGCGAGGATGCAGGGCTCCTGGCTTCGGGGCTGGCAGTCTTGCCTCTGAACTGCTTCGGCCCCTCCACTCGTGGCTGACCTGTGGCCACATTTAGAGAAGCAGCCGCCTGTGGTGGGGGCTTTCCTGGAAGTGCCGGGTCGGGTACCCAGACGCCTGGGGGTAAGGAGGACTTTTTCTGACCACACCCCCCCCCCGTGTCCTGCATCTTACCCCCCACCCCGGTGGTCCTTAGGTCACGAGTACGCAGAAGAGAACCTGGGCTTTGCAGGTGTGGTGGAGCCTGAGAACCTGGCCCGGGAGAGGAAGATGCAGTGGGTCCAGAGGCAGCGAATGGAGCGCAAGAGCACGGTGCGGGGCAGGGGCTGGGGTCCAGGAGGGGGACCCGCCTCCAGGGCACTCCCCAGCGGGAGCCCCTCCATGCTGAGCTGCAGCCTGCAGACCCGTTCCTAGAGCCCCGACATGTTTGGTCCACAGGCCTTCACGGGAAGCCCCCTGGACCCTGAGACAGGGGTGGGGGCCGGGAGCCTTCCCTGATTGGGTCTCTTTTCCAGATTCTGTCTGTCAAACCTGGTGCCTCTCGTCCCACAGTGCCCGTCCACCCTGGGAGAGGAGCGCTCCTACAACCCATTCCTGAGGACCCACTGCCTGGTGCTGCAGGAGGCCCTGGGGCCAGGCCCGGGCCCCACGGGGGATGATGGCTACTCCCGGGCCCAGCTCCTGGAGAAGCTCCGCCAGCTGAAGGACCTGCACAAGAGCAAGTGACAGCCCCCAGCCCAGCCCAGCCCCCACCTCCCACGGCGGAGAGGCCACCCATCGCCCGCACCACACCACCCCTGCCATTGCTACCACCACCACCTCCATCGGCACCCACGGTGGCCATCAGGCCCCAACACTGTCAGGGGGAAAAGGGACAAGGTGACGAGGCCATGAGACCGAGCAGACGGAGGCTGGTCAAAGGCCTGGAGACCCCAGGGGTGAGGCTGAGTTATCCAGGGCAAGAGGAAGCGGAAGCCTTGGGACATCTCCAGACCCAGCTGGGAGAGTGCCTCCTCCCTTCCCCCCGCTCCTGCCCCTGGCTCCTGCCCCTGCCGAGGGCACGAGGGCACGACAGCGAGAGTGCTGGTCGCCCCTCCCACAGGAGGCCTCACTCTCCCTGTAGCCCCTGAACCCAGGGCAGCAGGAGCCATGAACAGGTTGAATCCTCTTCCCCCTTCTCCCTTCCAGGGTTGGGAAAGACACTCAGGCCCCCAAAGTGACCTGAGATGTGGTGCCTTGGAAAAGCCGTCATTCAGACGGGCAGCTGGGCTCCGGTGTCCTGAGACACGGACCCTCCTCCTCAAGCCTCTCCCCCTGCCCTTTCCCCACCCCATGAAGACATTTTTCAAACAGAGCCATTTCTGGGAAAGACGAAAGGGCTGGACGTCTATATGTCTGGACAATCTCGGCCTCAGTGACTCCCCTACAGCCTGGAAGAGGGAGGGTCCTGGTTGCCACAGAAACAGCTCCCCCAGTCTGAGGAGACACCAGAAGCTGGGACTGCAGCCCCACGGGGTCCCTGTGCGGCTGGCCTCTGCCCTTGCCTGGGGCCCAAAGGACCCCCCGTCCCAGGGGGGACAGAGCCATCCTCCACCCCGGCCGCAGCAGTTTTCTCCTGATGGCCCTCGTTCTTAGGAACTTCTGCCTTGTTCTAACCCCTCCTTTGCCCTCAGTCCCTCCCTCTTTTAGTTATAAAGCCCTTCCTCTGGGCCTCTGCAGTTTGCCAAGAATATCCCCATGTCATTTCTCATTCCATCCTTGGTCCCATTCTGGCTGGGGAAAGGGGTCTACGCAGCAAAGTGCAGAAATCAGAAGTCTGGGAGCAGAGAGCTGTCAGCTCTCGAGTGAGTGGCGGCCTCCAGGACCCCAGGCCTGAGCCCTCCCCGCCCCCCCCCAGCTCAGCCTCTCCTTGGTCTCTGGTCCAGGTCCCTTTGGGGCCACAGAGAGGATCCCTAATGTCCTCGAGCAGGCATACCTCGGGTCAGCCGGGAGCCTTCTCTTCCTGGGTTCAAGCTTTCCCTCGGGCTCTAGTGAGCCTCCAAGATGCCCCCTTCCCTCAGTTTCCCCTCATCATCCCGCCTCTGCCTCCCTCTCCAGTCACAGCCTCTGGTACCAACTCTAGCAATACCGCCAGAATAGAGTTCCCCGCCCCCCAAGACATGCAGTTTCATGCCGCTGTGCCTTTGCTCATGCTGTTTCTTCAGACTGGAATGCCTTTCCCCTGCTCCTCCGGCCTTGTCTGCCTGGCAAACACCCATTCATCTCTCACAATCCCCCTCAAAGGCCCCCTCCTCCAGGAAGACAACCCCCATGTCCCTCACCCTCCAGGCTACCTCTGCTCTTTGTAAATGCTTCTCTTTCGTGGCACTTCTCACACTGTATTTTACTTGTTTACATGTTTGTCTCCCCTTCTAGACTGTGAACCCTTCAGGGCATGGACTGTATCTTATGCATCTCTGTAATTCTGCGCCTAGCACGGTGCCTGGCACATAGTAGGCGCTCAATAAATCTTGAATGAATGACTAATTTAACTGGGGCTCCATCAGTCAGTGAGATCATCTTTATTGCTGTTCCGTTTTCCTGTTACCAGTCTGTAACTTGGAGTCACTGTGCTCCAGGAGCCTTGGCCAGAAACGGGGCTAGAAATACATCCTCCCACGGCCCGTGTGCACCTGTTCAGAGTTACCACGTGCTTACCTCCTTGTCTTCGAGAGCTTGGGAGGCACAGGTGCACCAGTGGCCGAAGGGGAGAGGAACAGCACTGAGGGGCAAGGCCCTGGCACCAGCCTCTCTTCCACGCGTCTCTAACAGAGCCAGACTCCGGGTCCAGTACCTCAGTCGGGCAACTATCTTGAGTTAAACTTTAATGCTGTGGTTTTGTTTGCATTGTATTTACCTTTGAAGTCAGTATTTTTTTAATTTACTATTTATTTTAGAGAGCGTGCACAGGTGCATGCGGAGGGTCAGAGGGGGAAGGAGGGGGACAAGCAGACTCCCTGCTGAGCCCGGAGCCCATGGGGCTTGATCCCCACCCCAAGATCATGACCTGAACGGAAATCCAACCGTCAGACACTCACCCGACTGAGTCACCCAGGTGCCCCTGGGGTCAATATTTTTGACAAGTGATAGCAGTTTTCTTTTTTCCTTTTTTTTCCCACAAAGTGATAGCAGTTTTCAATTTATGAAAGTAATTAAAGATATGTATTGAAATCGGAGGGAAGTAAAGATGGCCCTGGGTCATGGCAGAACTCTTTTTTTTTTTTTTTTTTAAGATTATTTATTTGAGAGAGAGAAAGAGAGTGTGAGCAGTGGGGGGGTGGTGCAGAGGGAAAGGGAGAGAGAAAGAATCTTAAGCAGACTCCCCACTGAGCACAGTCCAACCCGGGGATTCATCCCATGACCCTGAGATCATGACCTGAGCCAAACTCAAGAGCCAGCTGCTCAACTGACTGAGCCACCCAGGCACCCCCAGAGCAGAACTCTTTTTTTTTTTTTAATAGATTTCATTTATTTATTTGACAGACAGAGAGACAGCCTGGGAGAGAGAGAACACAAGCAGGGGGAGTGGGAGAGGAAGAAGCAGGCTCCCAGCGGAGGAGCCCGACGTGGGGCTCGATCCCAGGACTCCGGGATCACACCCTGAGCTGAAGGCAGATGCTTAACGACTGCGCCACCCAGGCACCCCCCCTCCAGAGCAGAACTCTTAAAGGTGGCCTTGATATGGCTGAAGACTGGTCAGCATGGGCTTCATCCCGCATTTCCATGGGGCCAGACCAAGGCATAGTTTTCCCACCCCGGGGGACAGTTCAGCCTACCCTCTTAGGCACCCCTCACCCCAAATCAAGGGACCTTGGCACTGGCCCCCGCTATCCTGGATCAGGGCTGCACTTAGGGTGGGCATGGAGGAAGGGGCCATGACCCTCACCTTCCAGAAGAAAGGCAGCTCTCTGTGCTCTGGGGTTGTCTCTGGGTCACTCCTGTCTTGGATGGACAAGCCCCAGGGCCAGGTCTCCTTGGGTATGCCCAGCTTCAAGGGGCATTTGGTGATGGTTCTCTAGGGTCAGTGAAGCATTTTCCTAGAGCCTCGGGTGAGCCCCTCATTGGGACATCGTCGTGAATGATGGCCTATGCTTTTCGTGGTACAGGCACTGACCAGCAACAGCCAGGCTACCTGCCCTTTGCTTACAAGACAGCAGGTGTCACTGGCCTTAGAGACTTCGGTTCCATTCCCAGCTCTGTCATGCAACATCCAAGCGACCTTGGGCAAATTTTGCTTCCCTGACCTGTTTCTTCACCTTCCATGGAGATGACAACCTTGAATGAGTCAGGACACTTTCAGGTGCCAAGTGACATACTCAACACTAAGGAGCTTAAACCAAGAGGAATGTTTATCAGCTGGTGAAGTTAAGAAGTGGGGGATTATGTCCTGGTGACTTCAGACATCGCTGGATCCATGGATTCAAGGGCAATTGTATCATTCGGCTCAGCTTTCTTCTGCACTGGTATCGTGCTCTGTCAGGTTTTCTCCCTGCAGTGGAAAGATCACGTCTGTAAATTCTAGGCTTACAGGCTCCTGGTTGGTTCATCACACCTAGCAGAACCGCCAACGGTCCCAGGGGTTGAGGTTCATTGGTTCAGCTCGGGTCATGTGCCCAACCCTGAGCCAATCAGGAGTTAGGGAAATGGGCCCCTCTCACCCAACAGGTTAGGTCACATGACCACACTTGGAAGGGCAGAGTCAGACCCAACTGAAAGGTGGACTGAAGGTGTGGAAAATGTCCCCCGGAGTAATAGGGGGTCTGATACCAGAAATGATGCAAGGTAGCAAAATCATAAACGTTCACCAACAATTCCGCTTATAGAGGCTATTAGGAGAGTCCGATGCGCAAGGGCATGTGGAGTCCCTTTGGGAAATGCTACATCCGATTCCCGGTGCTAGAATTCATTATATAGAAGAAATGGAGGTAGTCGGGTGGCCCCAAAGGTATTGGAATAACACGTACTTTTAAAAATAACCAGCAAGCAGTTCGTTTGTTCCTGAATCACAGGTTGTCTGTCTCTAGGGGCAGGAAAGGAGAAAGGGAGGGGACACTGAGTGGGCAGGCTCAGGTGTTCCACAGAGGAACGGAGACCAGGGAAGCTGCCACGTGATCACGAGGAGCCCTGTGCCTACCTGTGTGTGTTGGGGATGCTCTTAGTCCTCTAAGGCCCTGGCCATAGGCGGAGACTTTGCAAGTGGGTAGGAACCTAACCCAGGTGGTCAGTAAACCCTAGGCAATTACACTTACTGAGTTCCTAACTACAGGCAAAGCCCCACAAAAAATTCAGAGAAAGACATCTGTCTTAGGGTTCTTCAGAGGTGCGGAACCAATAGAAAATGAGATGATAGATAGATAGATAGATAGATAGATGATAGATAATAGATAGATAGATGATAGATAGATAGATAGATAGATAGATAGATAGATAGATAGATAGATAGATAGATGATAGATAGATGATAGATGATAGATAGATAGATAGATAGATAGATGATAGATAGATGATAGATAGATAGATAGATAGATAGATGATAGATAGATAGATGATAGATAGATAGATAGATAGATGATAGATAGATAGATAGATGATAGATAGATAGATAGATAGATAGATGATAGATAGATGATAGATAGATAGATGATAGATAGATAGATGATAGATGATAGATAGATAGATAGATAGATGATAGATAGATAGATAGATGATAGATAGATAGATAGATGATAGACAGATGATAGATAGATAGATGATAGATAGATAGATAGATAGATAGATAGATAGATAGATAGATGATAGATAGATAGATAGATGATAGATAGATAGATAGATGATAGATAGATGATAGATAGATGATAGATAGATAGATGATAGATAGATAGATAGATAGATAGATAGATAGATAGATAGATGATAGATAGATAGATGATAGATAGATGATAGATAGATAGATAGATGATAGATAGATAGATAGATAGATAGATGATAGATAGATAGATAGATAGATAGATAGATGATAGATAGATAGATAGATAGATAGATAGATAGATAGATGATAGATAGATGATAGATAGATAGATAGATAGATGATAGATAGATAGATGATAGATGATAGATAGATGATTGATAGATAGATAGATAGATAGATAGATAGATGATTGATAGATAGATAGATAGATAGATGATAGATAGATAGATGATAGATAGATAGATAGATAGATGATAGATAGATGATAGATAGATAGATAGATAGATAGATAGATAGATAGATAGATGATAGATGATAGATAGATGATAGATAGATAGATATGATAGATAGATGATAGATAGATGATAGATAGATAGATAGATAGATAGATAGATAGATAGATAGATAGATGATAGATAGATATGATAGATATGATAGATAGATAGATAGATAATAAGGTGGGACAGGGTGGCAGACAGAGGACTTGGAGAGGGACAGGTCTGGATAGGAATATAGGTTCTGCCTCTGGTTGACCGTGGGTGACGCCAGTCATGCATCGCCTGTCACCGGCCCTAGCTCTGGAGCCACTGGGAGAGCTAAGTGAGATACACGGTGGTGTTCAGTGAACAGCAGTCTCTCTCTCCTCTTCTACTAATAAACGTAGGGCCCGTCCATCAGGTGCAGTAGGACAAACTGATTAAGAACATGGGCTCTGGAGACAGCTCATCTGAGCTGGGGTCCACATTTTGCATTTTATTTATTTATTAGAGAGAGAGAGAGCACGAGCGGGGGAGTGGGGCAGGGGGAGCAGCAGAGGGAGAGGGAGAAGCAGGCTCCCGGCTGAGCAGGAAGCCAGACGCGAGGGCTCCATCCCAGGACTCTGGGATCATGACCTGAGCCGAAGGCAGCCCCTTAACCAACTGAGCCACCCAGGCGCCCCCATGCTTTTCATTTATTAACCAGGTGACCTTGGGCAAGTTACTTAACCTTTCTGTGTCTCCATCTCTCCTGCATCCACTGAGGGCGTGGCTGGCCCCACCGTGAAGCTGATGGTGAGGATTGAGTTCATACCTGCAGAGCTGGGCACCTAGTGAGCCCTCTCCACGTTAGTGGCTGTGGTTGCATAGACGCCGATCCCAGCGGCTGGGAGGACACAGGCTGTCCCTGTCACAGGTTCAGAGAGGCCAACCTGCCCAACATGCCCACACGGCTAGTAGGTCAACCTGCTACAGAGCGTCCCTCTGCTGGGGGATCTCCACTAGCAGGCCCTAAGGGGGGACAGTAACAAGGGTCTGTAGCAGATCTCCTCCAGAGGTTTAAAAATTGGACTAACAAACTGGATGTTGATCCTTCCGTGAAGCACTTTGTCACATTTCTTTCTCTCCTAGCAGGAAACAGCCAGCACGAATGGGGAGGGATCTCTGGCGGTGGGTTGGGGGTGGGGGGTTGAGAAAGAAGCTGGGCTCTCAGGAGTGGGAGCCTGTGTGGACAGGCAGGTGGGAGTCCTGGGCAGCTCCAGGGGCCTGACCACAGAGCCGGGAGGAGGGAGGGGAGAAACTCTAAAGGGTAAAGGGCTGGGGGAGCAAATCCTCCCTCAGGCCAGGAGAGGGGTACACAGTAAGGAGGGAAGTACATGGGCACCCCTTAAAGAGCATCTAGACCATAAGTTGCTTCTTTTTTTTTTTTCCAACTTTGTCCTAATAATCAAAAATATTTTTTTCCAACTTTATGTAATTTACAAATGAAAGCAATAGGGATTGATTTTGTAGATCTTATTTAAATCTTTTATTAACAACTTTATTGAGATGTCATTTACATAACACAAAATTCATCCTTTTAAAGTGTACAATTCAGTGGTTTTTAGTATATGCACTATTTTGTGACCATCACAATCTAATTTTATTTTTTTTAAAGATTTATTGATCGATTTGAGAGAGCGCGCGTGCACCCGCCTGTGGAGGTGCGGGGCTGGAGGGAGGGGCAGAGGGGGAGGGGCAGAGGGGGAGGGGCAGAGGGGGAGAGAGAGAGAGAGAAACCCAAGCGGACTCTGAGCTGATCCAGGAGACCCACGTGGGGCGCGATCCCACAATCCTGAGATCTTGACGGGAACCAAGAGTCAGTCACTTAATCTCCTGCACTACCCAGGGGCCCCACAATCCAACTTTAGAACATTTTCACCCATCCCAAAAAGGAAGCCAGTGCCCATTTGATGTCACCCCGTGCCTCTGCGTACCCACACCAGGCAACCACTGATCTGCTTTCTGTCCCCACAGGTTTGCCCAAATCACAAACATGGCATCAGACAATATGTGGTCTTTTGTGCCCAGTTCTTCTCACTCGGCCTGTTCTCAAGGCTCCTGCTCCGGCACCTGTCAGTCCCTCACTCTTCCTGTGGTTGAATAATACTGCATTGTGTGTATATGCACCACGTTTTGTTTATCCGTTAGGCAGTAGACAGATGGGTCCTTTCCACTCTTTGGCTATCATGAATAATGGTGCTGTGAACATCTGGGTACAGGTTTTTGTGCCCACAGATGTTTTCAGTTCTCTTGGGTATAGACGTAGGAGTGGAATTACTGAGTCATATAGTAACTCCACATTTAACTTTTTGAGGAACTAGCAAACTACCTCCTCAAGCAGTTGTGAGTTTTCTTAATGCCACCGACAGTCTCTCACGTGCAGGCAAAGGCTTCGTCAGAATTCACTGGCTTTTAAAAATGAATATGCAAATTAAAATTTAAAAAGCAAATAAAATTAGGGGCGCCTGGCTGGCTCAGTCGGTAGGGCATGCGACTTTTGATCTTGAGGTCATGAGTTCAAGCCTCACACCGGGCATAGAGCTTACTAAAAAAAATAAATAATAATTAACATTTTAAAAATGATAGCTCCTTAAATTGCAAATTTTGAAACATAAGCATTCTTACAACTTTTAAGTTCAACTTATCAGTCATCTTTTAATCATAAATCCAGTAAATGTTAATAATAACCTTGAAGGGCGCTTCGATTAATAATTGGTTCCTCTTTTCAAAATTGCAGCTGTTCTACGCAGTTTTTGTTGTATTTATTCATCATAGTCTACTGCTTTTTCAAAGGAATTGATTGTCGGGGCGCCTGGGTGGCTCAGTCTGCCTTCGGCTTTGAGCGTCTGCCTTCGGCTCAGGGCGTGATCCCGGAGTCCTGGGATCGAGCCCCACATCAGGCTCCTCTGCTGGGAGCCTGCTTCTTCCTCTCCCACTCCCCCTGCTTGTGTTCCCTCTCTCGCTGTCTCTCTCTCTGACAAATAAGTAAATAAAATCTTTAAAAATAAATAAATAAATAAAGCAAGCAAGCAAATTTTAAGGTTTTTAAAAAACATTTTTGTTCTACTTACATTTTCAGTAAGAATTTAACTTCAGTCTAAATCAATTATTCAGCTGCCCAATTTATTAATATTTTAAAGATTTTGTTTTATTTGTTTGTTTTTAAGTAATCTCAAACCCAACATGGGGCTCGAACCCACAACCACCGAGATCAAGAGTCCCACCCTCTACGACGGAGCCCGCCGGGTGCCATTCAACTGCCTGATGTAAATTCGAGTCTCAACACTTGTCTTTTTTTTATTTTTGTTTTTTAAGATTTTATTTATTTATTTGTTTAAGAGAAAGAGAGAGAGAGTACAAACAGGGGGAGCAGCAGGCAGAGGGAGAAGCAGGCTCCCTGCCGACCAGGGAGCCCGACATGGGCCTTGATGCCAGGCCCCCGGGATCATGACCTGAGCTGAAGTCAGACACTTAACTGACTGAGCCTCCCAGGCGCCCCTCAAGACTTATCTTTTAAGCCCCCTTCCGAGCCAAATTATTTTAAAGAACTGGAAATACCAAATATGCACAATGTGACACCCACAAAAATTAATATTGCTAGTTCGATTGTCTCAAGCAATTCTACACGTAATCGTAAATCTTCCCGAAGTTGATAATCACCTACTGAGAAGACATGGGACGGTACCTTCCTGAGGGCTATGGTGGGGGTTGGGGGGCAACTCCTTTGCTGATGGAGGTTTTTGGACAAGATTTTTCTTTGTTCATGACTCCGTCGGGCTGAACCCCCTTTTAGAGCCGCTATGATGCAGACTCGAACACTTACAAGGTGGGGACCAGATAGCCCACAGCCTGGGGTTTGAGTCCTATGGTAATTCAATTTCCATTTTTGTCACTGATCACTACCTTGTTTGAATTCAATGTACTGTCTATTTGCTGCTTCGTTTTTCTTTGAATTCTATCTAGGAGCCAAACTGGCTTGGGTTGAGTCCTGGCTCTGCCAATTACAGTTGATCCTTGGATAACATGGGGATTAGGCATGCCAACACTCCCCCCTTCCTGGCACGGTTGAACATCCGGGCATAGGGGTGTCTGGATGATTCAGTGGGAGGAACATGTGACTCTTGACCTGGGGGTTATGAGTTAGAGCCCCACATTGAGTGTAGACATTACGTAAATAAATAAACACACTTAAAAAAATAAAACTGAACATTGTGTTTAAAAAAAAAAGAAAAATTAAAAAAAAAAAACGCCGGGTATAACTTTGACTCTCCCAAAATTTAACTACTAATAGCCTACTATTGACCCGAAGTCTTACAGAGAACATAAAACAGTTAATTAACACGTATTTTGTATTTTCTATTATTATATACAGTGTTCTTCCTAAGTAAGCGAGAGAAAATGTTATTAAGAAATCATAAGGAAGAGGAGTGCCTGGGTGGCTCAGTCGCTTAAGCCTCGGACTCTTGATTTCAGC
Source organism: Ursus americanus (assembly GCF_024610735.1). Classification (NCBI taxonomy): domain Eukaryota; kingdom Metazoa; phylum Chordata; class Mammalia; order Carnivora; family Ursidae; genus Ursus; species Ursus americanus. The sequence goes on from NC_142127.1 coordinate 89,115,060, forward strand.
TCAGGTCATTGATCTGGGGGTCGTGGGATCCAGCCCCGTGTCTGCTTGAGAGTCTCTTTCTCCCTCTCCCCCTGCCCCTCCCCCCTCTAAATAAATAAATAAAATCCTTTTAAAAAATCATAAGGAAGAGAAAACACGTTTACAGTACTATGCCATATTTACTGAAAAACATCCACATGTAAATGGACCCAGGCAGCTCAAACCCGTGGGGCTCAAGGGTCGACCCTATCAGCTGTGTGACCTTGGGAAGACATTTAAGCTCTCGGGGCCTCAGGTTTCTCAGCTGTAAAGCGCAGGGGGTAAAAGGACCTGCTCACAGGGTTGGTCTGAATACTGAATGAGATCACATGTGTGCAGACTTCCAGAACAGTGCCGGCCTGTGGTAAGCAGGGTTTAAGGGTTCGCTGTGATTGTTACCAGCATCACTCTCACATGTGGCAGTATTCACGTGGCATCTAAGTGGGCTCTATGTGTGTAAGGCCATGTCTGACTCAGGGCCGCAACTTCTAAAGTCTTCTAAATGGTTAGGGTTAGGGTTCTTTTTTTTTTTTTTTAAGTTTTTTATTGTTATTATTATTATTTTTTTTTAGTAATCTCTACACCCAACATGGGGCTTGAACTCATGACTCTGAGAACAAGAGTCACATGCTCCTCCGACTGAGCCAGCCAGGTGCTCCCTAAGGTCACTCTAACGATCTATGTCATCCCCCTGCCAGGTCAAATGCTCCCTCTTCAGGACAATACTAAAGCCCACAGTTCCTACCATTGCCTCCAAGGTCTGGGTGCTTTGTGAGGTGTGTTGATGGCCCTTTAAGAGGCGGTAGCTGGCTTCCGGTTGCCATGGAGACAGCTGGACACAGTCAGGGTGGCAGAAGGCAGCATGTCCTCCAAACTTCAATCCACAGGTGGGAAGAGGGCTGCTGGGACTGGAAATTGAAGAGGCATCTTCTACCTTTCTCCCTCACAATCCTCCTTGGGGAGGCCTTGGGGGAGTCTGCTTTGGGGACCCCTGTCCCATCCCTGTCCCTCTCCCCAAGGTTGCCATCTCAGCCTCTCCTCCTTTCCTAGGCCCCCAAACCAAGGACAACCAGCCCTCAGCTCAAGAGAGTGTGCCAGCCCCAAAGGCCAATGCTGAAGCCATCCGCTTCCTCAGCGACCTTGGTGACCCGGACGGTGGGGGGCACAGACATGGAGAGGAGGGTAGAGAGAAGGCCCAGACTGGCCCCGTCTCTCTCAGCCTTGATTCCCTTGGGACTCAGAAAGGGTGCAAAGCCTATTTGTTGATTTTTTTTTTAAACACAGGAAAGTTTTCTTGTGTGTTTTTGTTAAGATTTTATTTATTTGAGAGAGAGAGATAGAGACAGCACAAGCAGGGGAAGAGGGAGAGCAGGCTCCCTGCTGAGCAGGGAGTCTGAGAGCAGGGAGTCTGACATGGGCTCGATCCCAGGATCCTGGAATCATGACCTGAGCTGAAGGCAGATGCTTAACCCCCTGAGCCACCCAGGCGCCCCAATAATTTTTTTTTTAAGATTAATTTAGTTAGGGCACCTGGGTGGCTCAGTCAGTGAAGCGTCTGACTCTTGCTTTCGGCTCAGGTTATGATCTCAGAGTGGTGAGATTGAGCTGCAGGTCAGGCTCCCTGTTAGGAAGGGTGGGGTCTGCTTGAGATTCTCTCTCTCCCTCTCCCTCTGCCCCTCCCCTCCCCCTGCTCACGGGCTCCTGTGCTCTCTCTCTAAAATAATAAAGAAATCTTTTAAAAATAAATAAAAATAAAAGCTTTATTTATTTATGTATTTATTAGAGAGTGAGAGAGAGCACAGAGGGAGAGGGAGCAGACTCCCCACTAAGCAGAGAGCCCCATGTGGGACCCAGGACGCTGAGATCATGACCTGAGCCGAAGGCAGACGCTTAACCCACTGAGCCACCTAGGCGCCCCTATTTGTTGATAATTGTCAGGGGAGACCCCCAGGACACAGGGACTGGTGGTGGTGGTGGGGTCTTCACCTGCTGGCGGTTGTACCTGCCAACAGAGGGGGGCGGGAGCTGCCTGGGACCCCCGGGGATGAGGAAGGGATGGGTGGAGACTGTGGGGCCTTGCTGGGGGGAGGGTCAGAGAGGCAAGGCAGGCCCAGGAGCTGGGGCTTTATCTGTGCCCATGGGACCCCCCACCCCCAGAGGAAGAGGAGCTGCAGATGCTGCTATTCTCCGAGACTCTGGCCATGGTCTCGGACACGGGGGAGCCGCAGGGAGAGCTGACTGTCGAGGTGCAGAGAGGGAAATTCAAGGATGAATTCGGTGTGATGTTGCCCTGCCTCCTCGTGCATGCCTCTAGCCACGGCTTCATGGGCAAAATGCTCTGCGGAAACTCCCTCCTGGGTACAGTTCTTGCTGCCTGATGTTTCACCCCCATCCTCCCTCCCCCATTCCTAGGACCTTCACTCAGGACCCACCCTTGACTTCACCTTGGGACCAGAAGGCGGCAAGGAGGGTGTGTGGGAGGTGGGGGGACAGGGACATTAATCCCAGCCACAGACTTCGGACAAGAGCACCACTTGGCTCTCCCCGCGGTCACAGTCCACCTGAGTCCTCCGGCCTGGGCCCCCTCTCCCCCCCGCCCCTCCCTTCAGTCTCCCGGCCTGTCTTTGGTCACTGACCTGACGGGGTGACAGTGACCGCAGCGCTCTCCTCCTGTCCCAGGCCACCTCTCGTGGAAGCTGCATGTCATGGAGCAACATAGTCAGGAGTTCATCAAGGTACCTCCTGGGGCCCCCAGCCTGGCCCCCAAACCAGAGTGAGAAAATGGAGACCCTGGGAGGGAGGGAGGGAAGAATGGAGGGGCTCAATGGAATGTCACCCCCAACTCTCTCCAAGTTACCCTGCAATTCCCACCACACATAACTTGGAAACCAATCCATCCGGGGCAGCAGGCTGCTTCTCATGACCTTCTCCTAATACATGAACCCTGGGTCCGGTCCACCCGGGGCTTCCTCCAGGCTGAGAGCCCAGCATCTCCCTGAGGGCCAGGCAGGCTAGCCTTTCCCAGAACCTGGCCTTTCCCAAAGACCTGTCTCTCTCTCTCTCTCTCTCTCACACACACACACACACACACACAAACACACACACACACACGCACGCTCCAAATTCTCCCGCTCTGTGCCTCCCACACCCAGCCCCAGCCACCTCACTTGAACTTCACTACATGGGGAAGATTTTCTACCCCCACGTCCCTCAGTTCTCTCGTTTGTAAAGGACAACGGGGCAAGGTGACCTGTGGGCTGTGCTGTTTGCATATAATCGGCGAGCTCCTGCTTCTCCCCTCCGCGCTCTGGCCCTTAGTTCCCCGTCCTCCCCATGGAGCGGAAGATGAGTTTGGTGAAGCAGGATGACCAGCTGGCCATGACCAGAAGTGTCAAGGAGGGTGAGGTAAGGGTGAGAGACAAGTAGGGGCATCCTCTTCGAAGCCAAGAGCAGGGAGCCAGGTTGTGTCAGGCCAGGAGCCTGGCATGGGGACTCAGCAAGGATCCTATGCCCGATACCTTGGCTTTCCCGTCCTCCCCACCCCTTCCCAGATCGATGTCCCTGACCCAGATTTTTCCTGAACAGGAAGTCAAGACCGAAGTGACTTTTTTCCCAGGGAGCTCAACCATGGGCTTCATCTCCGAGGCTGCCAACCTGGTGTTGCTGAGGCTGATGGCCTGGCGGCAGACGGTGCCCAGCAACGCCCGTTTCCTGGCCTTGGACACCGAGGGCAGACTCTGCTACTGCACTTATGTGAGGGGTCTCCCTGGGTGGGGGACTTGGCCTGGGGAAAACCAGAGGGGGCATGGAGGTCGCTGTGGTGGGAGAAAAGACAGCTTCGGGGTGGAAGAGGGGGTGGGCTGGGGCCCGGACGTGGGACTTCCAAGGGCAGGAGAAAGCAAGGTTTCATGTGTTCGAAGATCACATGGGGGTCGAGTGGCGTGAAAAAGGGGAACCAAAGCGGGGAGCAGTTGAGAGGCAATGCTTTTTGCCCAGAAGTCAGTCCAGGAAAAATAAACATAGTGGAGGGCTGCTTTTAAAGACATATTTTTTAACATCAGGAAAGGCACCATTTCCAACAGCACTTAAATGTCCTTTTATTAGGTCTCAGACCTGAAGTGTGTTCCTTTTTTTTTTTCTTTTCTTGTGGCTAAAACTTCATAATCAACATACCTAGGACGTCCTTCAATGTGAAATTTTAAAACTCTGCCCCTAAACACACATTTTGAGGGTTGATTTGACCAACTTTGTAAGTGACATTCTAGTCTTTTCTATCCCAAACATGACAAACGGCAGCGTGTTTGTCAGGCCCATGTCACTTCCCCCCTCTTCTTTTGAAACACATGTCTTATGTTAGCCCTTTTCTGCCCGGGTCCGCAGCTGCTCCAGGCGTTCAAGTTATTTTTTACTTTTTTTTTTTTTTTAAGATTTTATTTATTTATTTGACAGAGAGAGAGACAGCCAACGAGAGAGGGAACACAAGCAGGGGGTGTGGGAGAGGAAGAAGCAGGCTCCTAATGGACCAGGAGCCCAATGCGGGGCTCGATCGCACAACCCTGGGATCACACTGTGAGCCGAAGGCAGAGGCTTAATGACTGAGCCACCCAGGAGCTCCTAGGTGTTCAAGTTCTAACAACAGGGCTGCCTGCCTGCAGCAGGGGCCTGAGGCGGCCACAGATCTCAGTCTCGCCCCCTCCTCAGAGCATCGCTGCCCCCCCCAAATAGCCCCGCCCCCACACTCACACTTTGTCCGTTAATCCTCATCCCTGTAACTGAATCTGCCGACCAGAAGCACTTGGTCATCGAGATGACGTGGAGAGGGTTGGGGTGCAAGCAGCATGGAACTGGCTTTCTATGCGGGGACCCCCACTTAACTTGGGGGTGCAACTCTAATCCAGTGGTGGCAGAGAGCCTGGACAGCCAAGGGTTGCTTATCACTGATAAACAAGGAATGAAGCAGCAAGATGGAGAAAAGGGCCAGGACGAGATTTGGGGGAGATCCTGGTGGGCATCCACCTCACATCTCCCTCCCTCCCTCTATCTTGGCCGCTGCCAGCAAGATCTGGGTTTCCAGAAGGTCCAGGTGGGCCGCCAGCAGGTGGAAGTGTTCATCATGGAGCAGACCGTCCACTCCGTTAAAGGCATCCCCAATTCCTGCCAGTTCTACCTGCTCTCGGATGGGTGAGTACTGACAGTGGGGGCTAGGGGGCAGTGTGGAGCCCAAGAGTGGGTGCTGGATCCTGGGGGCCTGGCAAGGGGGGCAAAGGGAGACTACTGTCTCTGGGGACACCACCAGGAAGAGTGCCCCCTTGCTTGACCCACATCATTCACTCTTTCTCCACATATTTACTCCTGATTCGTTCCGTGCCCAATCCGTGCCCAATGGGTACACATTCACCTGAGGCATACCGTAACTCCCAAACCTCACCAAGGAGCCCTGGATGGCTGAGAAAGTCAGTGCTGACCCCACGAGGCTAAGGCGTAGTAGTAGCTAAAGCAGCTGCCACTGCTGGGGATAACACCAAACAGCACCGAGGTCTGAACAACCTGACACTCGATAGAATCAACGTGCGGGGTGGGGTGGGGGTGGGGGGATCCTGGCACACTGCCAAGCTCTCACAGGCCCAGCAGAGGCACCAAATCGTGAGAAATCACTGGGGAGGGGGGAGGGAAGAATTTGTTTCTTGAAATTTCCAAAGAGGTATTGATATAATCATTACACTGGAAAAGAAGTAATGGGAACATTGTTGGCTTTCATTATGTGATAACTTAGCATGTTGTTTCGATTTTGGGGTGTCACATAGCTGGAGGCTCATGGTTTTTTTAGTGCACACCAGCACGCATCTCCAAGGGCAGGAACAAGACCCAGTTTGAAAAGCAGGGGCCGTTATCTGGGGACCTGGAAATGAACATGACCCTGGAACTCAGAGATAAGTAGTGTTGGGGAAGCAGCAGCACAGGGAGGCCCCCAGGATGGCTCTCAGGGGAGTGGGCTGGTCTGGGAAGACTCCCACTCTCACGCCTGTGTTGTATTCCAGGCACCTGGCCAAGAGAATCCAGGTGGGTTCCCCGGGGTACTGCATGATCACCCAGATGCCCGTCTTGAGGGAGAAGGGTGAGTGAAGCCTCTGGCTGGTGGAGAAAGAAGGAGAGGTGGGAAAACCTGGGGACCTTCCAGGGTGCAGAGGCTGGACTGAAATCAGAAGGAGAAGTTTTGCCCTCCAGCTCCTGACCCCAAGGCAATTAGGGGAGGATCATTTTGCAGGGAAGCCCTTCCAGCAACTCTAGCCACCCGAGCAGAACCCTGGGGCTTTACCCGTGACTGCAATTTGGGTATTCTCGGACATCCCTCTGTATCTGGGGAAAGTGCTGGGGTGAGGGTGTGCAGCCTTCCTCCCTCCGCACCCAGATGAGATTGAGCCTGCCCCGGTATTTGAGAAGAAGCCCCTGGTGTGGGAGGAGGATTTGGAGCTCTACTCGAGGTTCGTGGACCGGAAGGTGAGGAGACGCTGCAGTCAGCCTGGGGTCCCCACCCCGCCCCCAGCATAAATTCCACCGTTACTGATTCCTCTCTGTGCCTGCTTGAAATGCACACCCCGATGGCTGGGAGGCCCTCCTTAGGGCGAAGGGGAAGGGGGCTCCTCCTGGGGCGTGGGGTCCCGGGTCGCGCTCAGGCTCGGTCTCCGCCAGGAGGAGCTCCGTCTCAGCCACACCAGCTACCTGCGGCAGCACCCCGAGGCCCAGGCGCTCATCTCGGACTTCCTGCTCTTCCTGCTGCTGCGCCAGCCCGCAGACGTGGTCACCTTCGCCGCCGAGTACTTCGGCCCCTTCGCGAAGCGCCACCCCCCGACTCCGGCCTTGCGCTCCTCGCACCGGCCCAACCCCTTCCGCTCGCTGGACCCCCCGCGCCCCACGCTCTAGGGCTGGCCGGGCGCGGCGTGCGGGGACACGGCAGGAAGCCGGGGCGTCGCCGGGGACGCAGCGGGGAACCAGAGGGACTCACCCCGGAGGCGCGCCTTCCGAGCTGCGGTTTTTTTTGGAGAATAAATGGGCCCCATCCCCGCGGTTCTGCTGTGGGCGCGGGAACCTTCCCTGGCCAGAGTCTTGTGTCTTGGCTAAAAAGAGGAACTGTTAACAGAGTTTATCCAGCGAATTTCACGTTTCTTCCCAGATGCTATAGTCAATATTTGTATTTTACGGGTAAGAAAATAGAGGCGCGGAAAGGTTAAGTAACTCACAGTGTTAGTACGGAGGAGGCAGGAGTCAAACCTGGAAGTTGGATGCCAAAACCCCTACTCTCAGTCGCTAGGTTAGTAGGGATAAAGGGGCAAGCCTTCTTGGTGCCACTAAGCATAAGCCAAATTACCCTGCTTCCAGGCCCCCCCCCAAGAAAAAGAGCAGGGGTTCGTGGGGGATCTGGATCACCCCTGGCCTCGCTCATCACCTCCGAAGCCTCCCAAAACCCTCCAGCCGCCAGCTCTCACACTCCAGCTCCTTTCCCACCGACACCCAGGAACCCCCAAACTACGTGCAGGGTTCCCAGTTACCGGCTCCCCCAGAAAAAAGGATAGGCAGGGGATCATGGGCTCCTTGAGGCTCGTTGTACAATGTCAGTCTGGCCAATGGCTTGTTTCTGCCCAGGGCTGGCCACGGCTCAGCAGCGAGTATTAGACAAGCTCATCCAGGACAGCTGGTAATGGGGGTGCAGGCTCCAACCCTCCATTTACGCACTCACGGGCCTGCCTCTTCCAGCTGGGGGACCCCTCCCCCCCCCAACCCCCACCCTCCAGAGGCTCTGCCCCGTGATGAGGGCGGCCAGGACTTTCCACTCAGGGCAGCAAGACTTTATGGAGAACTATCGCTTGAGTAGAGCCCCAAAGAATTTTTTAAAATATTTTTATTGTCCTGATCCATTATTTAAAAAGAAACGCATGTTCACTAGAGGAAACTGAGAAAAGGGGGCTGAACCAAAAGAAGAAAGTGAATTCACCCCAATTTCTCAACCTAGAGGCAGCCCTTTTAACATTTTAGCAAATATGCTCTTTACTCTTTTGTTTTTTGATGCATAGAAGTGGCCCATGTTTGTTCAGCATTTACTCTGTCAAGCAGTTTTTTGTTTGTTTAGTTTCAACATTACCTTTTTTTAAATTTTTGAAGTATCATTGCAATGCAATATTATATTAACTTCATGTGAAGCACGTTTTAAAAATCCTTTTTTAAATTTTTTTAAATTTTTTTATTTTTTAAAGATTTTATTTATTTATGTGACAGAGAGACAGCCAGCAAGAGAGGGAACACAAGCAGGGGGAGTGGAAGAGGAAGAAGCAGGCTTCCAGTGGAGGAGCCTGATGTGGGGCTCGAACCCAGAACCTCGGGATCACGCCCTGAGCCGAAGGCAGACGCTTAATGACTGCGCCACCCAGGCGCCCCAAAGGAGACATTCTGAGAGGTGTAATTGTTGAATCGATCTTAAGGCTTTTGTTTAACATTCCCAACTTCTACATGTGTAGGATTTTTTTTGAGGATCAGATAAAGCATTCCAGGCAGATAAGTCATTTCATATGTGCAATTTCGGACATTTCATATGTGCAATTTCATATGTGCAATTTCATTTCATATGTGCAATTTCAGACATTTATGGGGAAAAAAAATAAAAGCCAAGTCATGGGTAGACAGTGACTCAGGGTTGGAGGGTTGAGGGTGGAGATTTCAGGGAGGGCCTTCCTGGCGTCTCAGCTGAGCTGGGACCAGAATGAATGCCAAGGAGTCAGACCTGTGGGGAGCTGTGGTGGGAAAAGCATTCAGAGGGAACAGCAAGCACAAGGGCTCTTGAGCATGTATTGCAGTGAGAAGGCCAGGGAGTCTGGAGCACAATAGGGCGGGAGAGGCTGGAGTACCAGAGTGCTCAGTCATCGTGAGTTTGGCAGGGCTGGGTCGCAGAGGGCCCCCCAGGCCCGGGGCAAGTTCACTTCATGTATGGAGAACCGAAACCAAAGCTGCTCAGCCCAGTGCATCCAGAACATTCCACAGAGATCTGGAGAGTCATCTCCAGTCCCCGATGCCCTAGAGGAAGGAGGGCAGTGACATCTGACCCACTGAGATCCTCCCTCTGCCGAGCTCCCCTGTATCTGGTGACTTGTGGAGGAACCCACCACTCCCCGGTCTGCTCTGTGACATCCCCTTCAGAACTGGTTCATTGCTAGATCTTATCCTTTGTCCCCAGAACTTCTATGACCCCTTCCTCTTGCTCCGTAATAGACATATATGTCTCTGAACAAAGAGAAAACAAACACTGATCCCTTCTGAGGTGCCAAGCCCTGGACTAGGATCTAGCGGTGCTGTGGGAGCATCAGGGCCAGGCCCTACCCCCACGGCACACAGGCGGCCTAGAAGAGAAGAGACATCAGTCAAGGGCCCCGTGAATTAATGTGGGCGTGCAGAACATGGAAAGTGCTAAGAAGGAAATGTATACATGCAACAGTAGAGCGTTAAATGTGCACTTGACCCGGTGTGGGAGCCCAGGGAGGCAGAGGGAAATGGACAAGAATAAGAATAAGAGCAAATGCTACGTAGCACTTATTATTTTAATCCCTCTACACATGGTAATTCATGTGATTCTCACAATACCCCTGTGAGGTCAGTTCTATCATTGTACCCATTTCACAGATGAGGGAAAGGTTAAGGCCAAGATCATGCAATGGGCTAGTGACAGAGCCACGATTTGGACTTAGGGAATCTGGCTCGAGTACATGTGTAAATTCACTCTGATAAACAGATCCCAGAACAGAGAAGAGGCATCTTCCTGCTTTAGCTACTTCCAAAGTAGGCTTGACTGTACACTTTCTCCTCCCAGAAGTACCTAGAAACTGCCCATTCCCTACTGCACCATCCCTGACAGCAGCCTCACTGCTGAGTTGCATGGGAAGGTCATTGTGCTGAGGGAGCACACAGCCTGGTCCTGGAGAAGTCAAAGAAGGCTTCCTGGAAGAGGTCACAGCAGAGCTGCGTGCTGAAGACAAAAGGCTGTTTGCCAGGCAAAGGGTGTGGGGCATGTTTGAGGAGGAAGCAGCATACGCAGAGTCCTAGAGGGGAGAGGGAGGGAGCTTGGGAGGCTTTCGCTACTGCAACGGGTTCAGGATGGGATGGTGGAGGGTCTGGGAACCCAACTGAAGCGCTGTCTGTCATCCAGGAGACTGACAGACCCTGGAAGTGGGGCAGGCAAATGCCCGCATGCCTGCCTGTTTGTGTGTTTTCTTTCCTCCCACAAGAAGTCGTAGGTGAGCAGATAAACTAAGAGCAATGCTACGGATACATGGAGCCCCACAAGAAAAGGCTTACATTTAGACATTGGACAACAGACGCTACCCCCCAGGGCTGGTAACGTCCTTGGAAGGTGCAGACGTGGCCCTTCTGAACCTCTATTGCTCACCTCCCTTCCTTTGGTCGAATCCGCTGTTCCCTCAGCACCAGCATTCGTGGTAAAACCTGTTCTTGTTCGGTTTGATGGTTTCCTCATTTCGTTTTATGATATAATGTGTGGCATTGTCCCCTGTTATTCCACCATCACAAATTTCCTAGGTTGGAGCTCCACTGAATCGAAAGGCTCGGGTGGGCAAGTCTGGGCACCCGACCACCAAAGGCAGCGTTGTTAGGAGCAGAAAATGCATCTGGGGTTCTGAAGGACTGACAGTGGCCCAAGACATTTTGGAAACCCATTTACAAAAGCAACGAGCTGCACAGCGCACAGTGCTAGATGCATTTCCTGGGCTTCACAAACACTCCTTGGGGTAAGTACTTTTATCACCCCCACTTTCCAGGCGAGGAAACTGAGGGCCTAAGAAACTTGCCTGAGTCACAGAGCTAGTAAAAGTAAGATTCAAACCCAGGCCATTAGATTCCAGAAACTCTGGTGGGTAGTTGTTGTGGGGGGGGGGTTAAATCAATGTTGTTGAAGTATAACATCCATTCAATAAAACCCATCCTTTCCCTCCATTTTAAATATGGAGATAACTGCAGATTCACATGTGGCTGTAGGAAAAATCGAGAGAGACTCACGCACACTTTGCCCACCCCCCCCCCCCAGTGCTAACATCTTGCTGATCTTTATACAGTAGCATCAGCCAGGATTTCTTTTTCCACTTTTGGGAGGGTGGCAAAATATACACAAAATTTACCCTTTTAACCATCTTCAGGTGTATAATTCAATGACATTAAGGATATTCACACTGTTGTGCAACTATCACCACCATCCATTTCTGGAACATTCTTATCGTCCCAGACTAAACTCTACACCCATGGAACAGTAACTTCCCCTTTCCCCTTCCCCTAAATCCTGGAAATCATCCTTCTACTTTCTGTTTCTATAAATTTGTCTATTCCGAGAAACTCATATAAGTGGAATCCTACAATATTTGTCCTTGGGTGTCCGGCTTATTTCATTTATCATAAAGTTTTCAAGACTCATCCATCTTATAGCATCCAGACTTGCATTCCTTTTTTTTTTTTTAAGACTTATTTTTATTTATTTTAGAGAGAGTGGGGGGAGGGGCAGAGAGAGAGAGAGAGAATCCCAAGCAGACTTCCTGCTGAGCACGGAACAGACGTGGGGCTCAATCCCACAACGCTGAGGTCATCACCTGAGCTGAAACCAAGAGTCAGGTGCTCAACTGACCGAGCCGCCCAGGTGCCCCCAGACTCACACTCCTTTTTGAGGCCGAATAATAATCCATTGGATGTGAACAGCTCCAACGCCAAAAGGATCCTTCTAGCTGCCTTTCCATAGTCGCACCCGCCTCCCGCTCTACCCTCCACCATACCTACCCGCTGGAGGCCGCTAATCTGTGTAACTTTGTCGTTGCAAAAATGTTCTATAAATGGAACAATACAGAATGCAACCTTCTGAGATAGACTTCTTTCACTCAGCATAATTTCCTGGAGATTTATCCAAATCATTGTGTGCATCGAGAGTTTGTTTCTCTTATCGAGGGGCTGTAATCCACAGTCTGTACAGCAGTCAGTATAACCATTCTCCTGTTGAAGGATATCTGGGCTAATTCTAGTGTCTGACTATTACAAATAAAGCTGCAACTTACATACAGATTTTGTGTGAACGCAAGTTTTAGTTTCTCTGGAATAAATGCCCAGGAACGTATTCTCTGGTATAGATAGACTGTAGTTTGCTTACCCATTCATCTAGTAAAGGACAATGTGGGTTGCTTCTAGTTTGGGCTATTATAAATAAAGCTGCTATAAAAATTTGTGTGCAGATTTTTGTGTGAATATGAACCACTTCTCTGGGGGAAAAAATGTCTGGGAGTGCCGTTGCTAGATCATATGGTAGTAGCATCTTAATTTTTTAAGAAATTCCCAAACTATTTCCAGAGTGGCTGTACCATTTTACCTTCTGGCCAACAACATATGAGTGATCTAGTTTCTCCACATCTTTGTCAATATGTGGTATTGTGACTGTTTTTTCTTTTAGCCACTCTGATAGGAGTGTAGCCATATCTCATTAGGATTCTAATTTGCATTTCGCTAATGGCCAGTGACACAGAACATCTTTCCATGTACATAGGATATCCATCTGTACATCCTATTAGGTGAAATGTCTGTTCATGATTTTTGCCCATTTCTAACTGGATTGCTTGGTTTTTCACTGCTGAGTGGTAAGAGATTTTTCTCTTCTAGATACTGGTCCTTTGTCAGATATGTGGTTTGCAAATATTTTCTCTGAGTCCTTAGCTTGTCTTTTCATCCTCTTAAAAGGGTCCTTCACAGAGCAAATGTTGGTAATTTTCATGAGGTTCAATTTATCAATTTTCCCCTTTATGGATCATGCTTTTGGTGTTGAGTCTAACAGGCCTTTGTCTAGTCCTAGATCCTGAAGATTTTCTCTGACTTTTTTTTCTAACAATTTTATAGTTTTATATTTACTCATAAGTCTGTGATCCATTTTGAGTGAACTGGCCTTTGTGAAAGCTCACCCTGCATGCGAAGGCCTTAGAATTCAGCAATAGCTCCAGCCCCAAGGGGACCGCCATGCAGATTTCTGGAGCCCTAGCTCAGTAGCCTCCCACCTGCTGATACTCTGCCAGGAAGCTCTGCTCTTAACCATTACACTGTACTGCCTCTTCTGTAAGGTAGAAGTTGTGCAGATACTGATCAGTCATTAATCAATTACACTCACTGAGTCCTATCTACAGCAAAACGCCACAAAAGATGCAAAGAGGAAGACTTCTGTCTTAGGGTTCTCCAGAGACACAGAACCAACAGAAAATATAGATGGATAGATAAATAGATAGATACTAAGGAATTGGTTCACAGGAGTATGGAGGCTGAGGAGTCCCACGATCTGCAAGCTAGAGCCCCAGGAATGCTGATGGTACATTCAATTCTGGTCCAAGTCTGAAGGCCTGAGAACCAGGAGAGTCGATGGTCTAAGTTCTTGTCCAAGTCAAGCCTGAAGGCAAGAGAAGACCAATATCTCAGTTCAAAGATAGGCAGAGAGAGTGAACTCTCCCTTCCTCAGCCCTTTGTTCTGTTCAGTTGGTTGGATGAAGCCCACCCTCATTAGGGAGAGAAATCTGCTTTACTCAGCCTGCGGATTCCAATATTAATCTCCTCCAAAAATACCCTCCCTCGCCGACACACCCTGAATATTTGGCCAAGCATCCGGGCACGCTGTGACCCTGCCAAGTTGACAATAAAATGAACCATCACAACATCCCACCCCAGCCATCGCCACATGAGCCCAAAGTAGTGATTGGGAAATCTGAGATGGCGGAGGCACGTTGAGCAACAGGATTGCACAGTGATAAACCATGACGTTCCTCTCTCCCCTATGACCTATCATTCACTCTTCTTCCTGCACCCCCACCTCTCCAGTCCCTCCAACTTCCCCCATCCATGAAGAGCCAGGAAATTGGTTGCCAACACCCCCATCTGGCTCCCAGGCTTTTGCTAAAGTGTTTGACTCAACATGGGGATACATCATATCCTGATTCAGGGCTGGGTCTGAGAGCTTGCACCTGTTTTCTCTGGATCTTGAAGTCTCAGACCTTGGGAGTTGGAAACCCCAAAGATTGGCTTTGAATCTTCTTGGCAGAAAAGGAAGGCCACAGGGTAGAGGACAGCAGTGGGTATGGGAAGGAGAAGACCCTAAGGGAGGGAAGCAGTGGGGGCACAACACAGACAAGGAGAAGGAATTGGGAACTGAAAAGAGTCTTACCCCTTATTCATCCAGAGGATACAGACTGATAACCCTTAAGTGGAAGCTAGCCTAAAGGAATATTTTGTTTAAATGACACAATATTTTCAATTTCTTGAGCCTAGGATTCAAGAAGCATATGTTGCATGAAACTCAACATTTTCCAATATATTTGACAAATCAGAAGACATGGTGACAGTGGGCACACATTCCCACATGACAGCTGGCTGAGACTCTGTAGGCACTGCCCCCTTCAGACAGAGTATGTGTCCTTCGTTTTGCTACAGTCTCCACCACTCCCTATTACCCGCCGACACTGAGGCTTGGCATCATTCATCATTGAACACTGAGCCGGCGCTGTTTTTCTTACTCCCTACCTGTCTTGTAGTTTATCTGACCTGCCTGGCTTTCATGGGCACCTAATCTTTTGACCTCTTAGCTAGTCTGAGCCCTTCACGTAACAGAAGAAACAAGTTCAGAGAAAGGGACGGCCTGGTGACAATCTCAAGTGAATCAGCGGCAGAATTGGGACCAGAGTTCCAGGGCCTCATTCTTCTGAGGCTCTCCTTGCCCTGAATCATCAATGCCTGTCCCTGTGGCAGTGCCCGAAGGTCTTCTCCTCTGAGGCACTCAATGGGAAACTGAGGCCCACTAGCCATCAGGACTCCCGTTGCCAAGGACTCCAGCCTGAAGACAAGGGCCTGACTGCTTGTGTGTGGGCAGGTAGTCATGTGATCTGGACATGAACGCCCAAGTAGCAGGAAGTGTCTTGAAATCAGAGCTAACTTGAGAGACCCAGAACGTAAGGGACCTGGAAGGGGGCCAAAAGTGTTGGAGGGGAACAAAAGTTCCTGCCTTTTGGTCAACGAGACTCTTCCGCCAGCGCTGGCCACTTCTGCCTTTGGCAAGTATTTCACAATGTCTGTGAGGACAGCTGAGATCAGCGGAGGATGGACAGGAGGGTGTGGGCTTGCACACCGACAGGCACCAGCCCTCAGAGAGGGAGCGTGTGCTGAGCGGCGGCTGCCAGCATCCCACTCACATGCAGAGAGAACCTGAGTCTCCGTCCTCATGACAGGTGAGTAGCCCCTCCAGGGTCAGAATCCTAAAAGGGGGTTGGGAGTGGGGGAGAGGCAGGGACTCTCATGGGTATCCTGGTCTCAACCCAATTCTGGACACCAGCCTGGGGGTGGGCTCTTCGCATCCCCCAGTGCACAGCGTCCCCTTTGTCTGTTCTCTGGGCACCTGGAGCTCCTGGAGCTTACTTGGGTGACGGAGGAGGCAGGAGTGAGGCCACGGGGCTTACACATGGGTACCAGTATGCCCTCCTCAGAGCGCAGTGTCCCCCTCTGCATCCTTTGTGGCAGGAGAGACCTGCATTTGGGAACCTCTGTGCCTACACGGAAGGAGAGTAATCCTAGAAGCTGTATTCCCACACATCTGCTGAGACATTTGGTCGGTCGGGGTGCCTGGGTGGCTCAGTTGGTGAAGCGTCCAACTCTCGATTTCAGCTCAGGTCATGATCTCAGGGTCATGAGACTCAGCCCCAGGTTGGGCTCCACGCTCAGGGTGGAATCTGCTGGAGATTCTCTCTCCCCCTTCATCTCTTCCCCTCCCCCATGTGCGCTTGCTCTTTCTCTCAAAAAATAAATTAATTAATTATTAATTAAATAAAATCTTGACACATTTGGTCAAGGGGTAGAGGTGATGGACCCAAGATGGGAGTCACCAGCCCCTGTTCACTTGAGCCTTAATTTCTCCACTTTGCCAGAAGGCTGTAGGGGAGAACAGATGGCTTTAGCCCTGGGCCACCAGAAAGAAACCAGTCACTCATCACGCCTTCTTGGGGCCCTTTGCAGGTGATAAGAACCCACAAAGGCTAAGCAGGCCCAGTTATGGCTCCATCTCCAGCCCACCCAGCTCAGAGCCACAGCAAGAACCTCCCAGAACAACCTACCTGAGTGAGAAGATCCCCATCCCGGACACAGAACCGGTAGGAATGCTGGAAACTTCCTGGGGTCTTTCAGGACTGACAGGATGCTGTAGGATCTCACAGGCTGGGGGAAAGAAGTCTCCTGAAGACCATGGCAAGTCCCTTCCAGCTCTGAGCAGCGGTGACGGACAGTGGCCCCCGACTGCCCCTCTCCTGCTTCCGTCCTTAGCGCTTAGCTGGGGGGCAAATTATCAAGCGGCTTTCAGAATGCATCCCAGCTTTCTCAGGGATGGAAAGGGGCCCGGAGTGAGTTCAGGCTGGAGCCTCAAGGATTTGTTGTGGTACTAAAGGAAAGGACTGGGTGGAGGGCATCGGGAGAAGGGAGGGAAGCTGCAGGCTGCTTTCTAGGATGCTCTCAGCCTGCACTTCCAGAATCTTTAGCAGATCCTCGGGCTGCCAGGCCAAGCCCTGGAATGCGGTGGGAAGACCCTAGGCTCAGGGGACTCCAGAGAGGAGAGACTGTGGTTTGAGAAGGGACTGGGGAAGGAGGAGCAGGCGCAGGGAGGCTTGACCCCAGGAAAAAACCCCTCTGGGCTCTGAGGATCTGCTGAGTCAGGGCAAGCAGGAGGCGGACTGGTCAGTTGTAGGGACAGATCCAGAAAGCAGATGGACCATGACTCAGCAAATCCTGTTGCTTCCTCCTACCCCATGCCCTCCACTAACCCCCAGGGCTGGCAGCTCCGGGAATGGGGGAAAGGAGGGGACAGGGCTAGACAGCCTGGGCTGACCAGACAGCCCATAGCGAGCCAGGGGCGGGCCAAGGCCCATTGCTAGCACCCCTATAGCCAGCATCTCCCCGCTTCTCTCCCACCCGCAGGGCACGTTCAGCCTGAGGAAGCTGTGGGCCTTCACCGGGCCTGGCTTCCTCATGAGTATCGCTTTCCTGGACCCAGGAAACATCGAGTCGGATCTTCAGGCCGGGGCCGTGGCTGGATTCAAAGTGACTGAGTCGGGGCACCATGGGGAGGGCAGAGACCCCCCCAACTTGCCACATTTCCCCAGAGTGGACTGAACGGCTGGTGTTGGGGGAAGCAGGCATTAAGTTCAAGTGGGCCCGAAAAGGGCCCCCAGGGCTGCCCTGCCAGAGTGTAGGGTGTATGGGGGGGGGGGTATTGGTCTTCTCGCTCCATCTCCTCTACTCTCTCCCCAATGGGTGTCCGTGGTTAGAGGGTACCAGAAGCAGCTTGGGGTTGTCAGATGGCACCCCCACGCCCCCACTGAAGGCCTTTCCCTGCCTTCTCGCAGCTGCTCTGGGTGCTGCTATGGGCCACCGCGCTGGGCCTACTCTGCCAGCGGCTTGCTGCCCGGCTGGGCGTGGTGACAGGCAAGGACTTGGGCGAGGTCTGCCATCTCTACTACCCTAAGGTGAGCTTGGTGGGCCTGGACAGGGAGCACCCGCAGACCCCAAACCCAAACAGCTATTTACAGCGTCCATGATCAAATAAATACATCATCTCAAGCGGGGCATCACAAGTCCATTTGACAGATGGGAAGACTGAGGCTCAAATTAACAGTGCCCAGACTGCGAGGGATGTTAGAGATACCTGCTCGTTTTATAAGAGGGGACATTGAAATCTGGGAAAGTGACTTGCCCAAGGTGCAAAATAGGTAGGCATTGGCTTGGGATGGTCATTGGCTGGGGTGGACACTGGGGACTCCGCTGCTGTGAGTGTCCAGGCAGGCAAACAGAAACCATGCCACAAGATATTTCGAAGGTATTTAATGCAGGGATGCAGTCACAAAGATACTGGAAGGGCAGGAGGAGCAAGGGAAGGAGGTGTTACCCAGAGATCAGAAAGCTGCTGGGCAGCTGCCCAAGAGTCATCATTTACTGCCAAGCTTCTGGAAGCACCACCGCTGTCGAAATGGCCACAATACCGAGAGAGCCCAGGCTGCCTGGTGCCCTTGCTGGCACCCCTGCCAGAAACACCACTAAAAATAGGGGAAAAATGATCTCTCCCTGCCTTTCAATCTCCCTAATTGTTTCCTACAAACCCTAACTGGAAGCCAGCTGGCGAGGCCGGCAGATGTCGGGTGCAGGCTTCCAGCACAACAGTATAGTGCCAGGTGTAGGGAAGCCATGGGGGCATCCACAAATAGCAGGGATAACTGGCCCAACGTTGGTGAAGTCACGTCCTCCCCACAGGTGCCCCGCACCCTCCTCTGGCTGACCATCGAGCTAGCCATTGTGGGCTCGGACATGCAGGAGGTCATCGGCACGGCCATCGCGTTCAGTCTGCTCTCAGCTGGACGGTACTGCCCCAAGGGGCCCCAGCTCTCCAGTCCAGGGCCTCGTACCTCCCTGAATCCCTTTCACCCCACAGTCCCCTCTGATTTAAAGCTGCTGGGCTGTGTTCCCGGATTGGGGGAGGGGGGCATCTGAGACATGTTGAAATTCTGAGAGACCCAGAAATGTAAAGTGACTGGTTTAAAGTCACACAGAGGCCACTAGCCAGGCAGGCTTCGGGACTGAGCCCTGAGCTCACAGCCTTGCTGGTCTCCTACCCAGCTTGGCCCTTGCTAGCGTTTTGTGACATTTTCCCATCTCCAGCACAACCCCCGTCCCCTCTCCCTTAGCTGCCTGGGGCCACGTGGGTCCCTGCCCCCAGGAGGCCAGATGCCACAGTCTCCTGCCCTGAGGTTGGGAGTTCCAGATCCCTGACCAGTCTGGGCTGACCCTGGCCACTCCGTTTCAGAATCCCACTCTGGGGCGGAGTCCTCATCACCATCGTGGACACCTTCTTCTTCCTCTTCCTTGACAACTACGGTGGGTGTGCCCGTCAGTCTCACAGGGGACGGAGCTGGGGGAACAAGGGAGTATATCAGCCGTGCTCTGTTGCACCCAAAGAGGTGAGAAAGGCTCCCAGCCCCCTCACTCTGGCCGTGTGGCCTTGAGCAAGGTACTTGGCCTGGGGTTTCTGCCTCTATACCATGGGGATAATAATAGCACAGACGTCAGAGGGCTGTGGTGAGGATTCACCGAGCAATGTATGTTAAGCACTTGACAGGGCGCATAGAACAAAGCGCTCAAGATATTAGCCGTTAATAATCGCCTGCGTTACAGTTTTTGTTGCGGTTGTTGCGACCCTCTGCTTTCCCCCTAGGGTTGCGGAAGCTGGAAGCCTTTTTTGGATTCCTTATTACAATTATGGCCTTGACCTTCGGCTACGAGGTGGGAAGGCAAAGCCACGACACCCTCCACCAGGGCCATTCCTCAGGGCCCCTTGCAGAGCCTTGCGGGGAGGGGGC
The DNA here is from genome assembly GCF_024610735.1 of Ursus americanus. NCBI lineage: Eukaryota > Metazoa > Chordata > Mammalia > Carnivora > Ursidae > Ursus > Ursus americanus. The sequence continues at coordinate 89,134,526 of NC_142127.1, forward strand.
AGCGGCCTGAGCCACGCCCCCTAGCGGCCAGGGTCGGGGTGATGGTGGGCAGGGCTGCCCCGGGCCTGACTAGCCCTCTCCCCACAGTACGTGGTGGCGCGGCCGGCCCAGCTAGCGGTCCTCCGGGGCCTCCTCCTGCCCTCGTGCCCCGGCTGCGGCCATCCAGAGCTGCTGCAGGCCGTGGGCATCGTCGGCGCCATCATCATGCCTCACAACATCTACCTGCACTCGGCCCTCGTGAAGGTGAGCGGAGGGAAGGGGAGGGAGAGACGCCCGCTCCCTTCAGCCTCGCTCACGCCTCCTGCGAACCGGGAGCCCCGCTCCATCGGCTCCCGCCTTCCTGATTTTAGGCGGGAAGTGAATCATTCTCAACTTAATCAACACGTAGTAATCGAGCGTCTACTGTGTGCGGGGAGCCAGGGGCCAATGACAAAAAGACAGACGAGCAATCTGCCTTCCTAGGGCTTGAATTCTAGTGGGGCATACAGACCATGAGCAAGTAAACAGGTAAAGGAAAGAATTATAGATTGTGAAAGGTGCTTTGAAGGAAGGAAACAGAGAAATATTATAGAGAATGACTACACAGGAGCTACTTTAGAAAAGGTAGTCGGGAAAGGCCTTTCTAAGGAAGTAAACTTTGAGACCTGAAGGATGGGAAGGAAGATCAAGGGAGAAGATATTCCAAGCAGAGGGAATGGCAAGTGCAAAGGCCCTGAGGCAGAATATAACTGGGAATGCAGGAGGTGTGTCTGCTGACCAAGGCCTGTCCCAAACTGCGACGGGGAGGGCTTTAGAAAGAACTGTGGTTTGAAGGGAACATAGTTAGAAGTGTGAGGGTGGAGAATGTTGGGGGAGTTCTGAGGAACTTTGGCTCTTTCCTCCCCTCTGACCTTCATAGTCTCGAGAGATAGACCGGTCCCGCCGGACGGACATCCGAGAAGCCAACATGTACTTCCTGATTGAGGCCACCATCGCCCTGTCTGTCTCCTTCTTCATCAATCTCTTTGTTGTAGCCGTGTTTGGGCAGGCCTTCTACCAGCAATCTAACGAGGCTGCGGTGAGACATACCTCCCCACACAGCCACAGCCGGCCTCCCCACCCCCCAAGCCCTGCAGGCTCTGCTGGGGATGCCAGGCAATGCATCTGAGCCCTTTGAGTGTCTGTCCTGCACTTCTGCCCCTGGTAGGGGAGGGAATCTGTGACCTGGCCTCTGGCTGAGACCCCTTCCCCACTCTGCTGGGGAGTCACGGCTCCCCACCCCGGGCAACCCACCCCAGGGGTGGCAAGACACAGACATCCAAAGGAGGTGACTGGGAGGGAGGAACTGAGTCTTGGGAGACCCAGCATTCCACTTGTACCTTGAAGGATGGCCAGGATTTGTCCAGCAAACTGCAGGGAGGGCATTCTGGGGGTAGATGCCTGCCTGAGCATGAGCTCAGAGTTGGGAATGTTCAAGCAGTCCTTTTCTTCTTTGAGTCCTCTCTGCTTATCATCTTTATTGTTCGTAGATAAACCATCATTCATTCAGTAAAGATATACTGAATATGCATTACAGATCAGGCAGTGCCTAGACCCTGGGGATATAGCAGCCAAATGACACGAAGCTCCTCGCTGGCTCTCTGGGGTTTGGGACCTGTGCCTCTCTCCTTTCTGAGTGGGTCTCGGTCACGCGGCTCTAACGACTGCCAGCCAGGGGTGGGTGCTTCCTGGATGCTGAGCCCTGTGGGGGGAGGCCTCCGGGGACTTAGGCACAGCCACTGCCTTGCTCTGTGGCCTTAAAGATCAGGCGGGTCTCAGGGCTGTGGTCAGTGGGTCCAGTGTAAGGCAGAGGAGACTGTGGAATAGCTTGGGTCGTCACTGCCAGCCAGTTGTCTCTTTGTGGTAACGCTAGCCCTTACACACCCAACAGAACCCTGGAAACCGGGTTCCCGTGTGAATTCTTCTCAATTCTAGATGTTGGCAACAAATTCACATTACAGAGGAAAAACATTCGTTAGTCAAGCAAAGTATATCTGGCTGGATTCAGCCCGCGGGTCACCAGTTTTCAACCCCTGGTCGAGGCCTGGCTGTCTGATTTTCTGAGACTGTGAACCTCACATCTCCTTCCTACTGTCCCGGTGCCCACAGTTCAACGTCTGTGCCAACAGCAGCCTCCACGACTACGCCAAGATCTTCCCCAAGAACAACCTTACGGTGGAGGTGGACATTTACCAAGGAGTAAGCACCAGGCAGGGGTGGGCATAGAAAATAATGGTTCCCCCCATCCCCGCTCCTGCCAGGCTCATCGCCACGCCCATCTCGGGGCGGGGCCACAGGTCTAACCACACCCCTCACTGCAGGGCGTGATCCTGGGCTGCGTCTTCGGGCCCGTTGCCCTCTACATCTGGGCCGTGGGTCTCCTAGCGGCCGGGCAGAGCTCCACCATGACCGGCACCTACGCGGGACAGTTTGTGATGGAGGTGGGGTCTGGGGCGGGCCGGGAAGGGCCAGGGGTCCCAGGCCAACTGGCACACCACTGCGGGCTCAGACACCAGCCTCATCCCTCCTTAAAGCGGCCCAGAGGGCGCTATTGTAAGCCCCGCTTTAATGATGAGAAAACATGCAGAAAAGTGAGGCTACTGGCTCAAGTCTGCAGACCCAGGACTAATAGGAGCCTTTTCTCCAACAGTTTAGTCTTAAGCATTCAGCTGTGGGGGAACCCCCCCCCCATTTCTCCTCATCTACCCTCTCTGCCACCTAGGGGCTGAGCTGCCCCCATTGCAGAGATGGAAAAACAGAGGGTTCCCCCTGGGGCGAGATGGCAGAGGGACAACAGAGGATCCCTCCTCTGGAATCCCTAGTCCTGAACCCCACCACCAACGTGGCCACCCCACACCCCAGGGCTTCCTGAAGCTGCGGTGGTCACGCTTCGCCCGCGTGCTTCTCACTCGCTCCTGCGCCATCCTGCCCACCGTGCTCGTGGCAGTCTTCAGGGACCTGAAAGACCTGTCGGGTCTCAACGACCTGCTCAACGTGCTGCAGAGCCTGCTGGTGAGCCCGCGGTCCCTAGCACCCCTGCCCCTGCCCAGCTACACAGGAATCACAATAATCCTCCGTATGGAGCCTGCCCCCAGCCTTAACACTCTTCCAAACACACCTTGCCTCTCCGGCTCACGCAATCCCCACAGGAACCACCGTTGTCCCCATTTCGCAGATTGGAAAACTGATGTACGTGGTTAAGCGACCAGTGACAGAGCTGGCATTCAAACTCAGGCAGCCTGGGACCAGAGGCCCCAGACGCTTTCTCCTGCTTTGAAGCCTCCCAACTTTGGAAGGCACAGAAGCGGACAGCCTGAGGCTCTGAGTGATTAGGGGACTTGCCCAAGGGCACACAGGCAGAGCAGGACTGGAACCCTGCTCCACTCCTCCCTTCTGGCTGTATTGTGAGGGCAGGGTCCCGCAGCCCCCTCCTCCTGCTTCTCCACAGCTTCCCTTTGCTGTGCTGCCTATCCTGACATTCACCAGCATGCCAGCCCTCATGCAGGAGTTTGCCAACAGCCGGTGAGTACTCCTACCCCCAACACCGGACTTGCAATTCCGCATTTGATCCTCACAACCACCCAGAGGAAGGAATTACCCTTATCCAGATAAGCTCATGGAGGTTAAGGGACTTGTGCAGGGTTCACTTAACAACTATCAAGTGTGGGGAGCTAGGGCTGGAATCTGGGGAGGGGGCCTGTTTCTAGAGCCTGAGCTCCTCACAGTCTCACCTCAGACTCTCCTCTTGCCACATCCTGCCCGTGTGGAGCCTGGAGGGCCCAGGAGACAGAAGTGGGCAAGGGGTCTACTCCAGGTCCCACAGCCCAGAGAAGGTGGCTTTGCGTGTCCCTTCGCTCTCCTCCAGGCTGGCTTGGGGCAGTGGAGAGAAGGAGGAGACCCAGGGAGTCCTGAGCCTCCTTCCTGCCCCCCAGGCTGAGCAAGGCCATCACATCCTCCATCATGGCGCTGATCTGTGCCATCAACCTCTACTTCGTGGTCACCTACCTGCCCAGCCTTCCCCACCCGGCCTACTTCATCCTTGTAGCTCTGCTGGCTGCTGTCTACCTGGGCCTCACCACCTATCTGGTACTGTAGGGCCAGAGGGAGCCTTAGGGATGGGGGAGGCAAGGAGAGGAGGCAAAGGATGGAGGGCATTGGGGGAAGGGGATGCACTGGGGCTTCCTGGGAGGTCTTTCTCTCTCCCAGACTCACAATCGCCCCTCTCCCAGGTCTGGACCTGTCTCATTGCCCATGGAGCCACCCTTCTGGCCCACAGCTCCCATCAACACTTCTTGTATGGGCTTCCTGAAGAGGAGGAGAGGGGGAAGATCTCTGGATGAACTCCCACCCAGGGCCTGGCTGGAGGGTGGAATGACTGGGGCAGACTGGCCTGCTGGGGTGTGTGTGGAGGCAGCAAGATGGACTAGGAGTTTCGGAGGCACCTTCTGTTTCCTAGCTTGGACAAGTAATTAACCTCCAGTCTCAGCGTTCTCATCTGTAGAACGGGGACAACACCAACCTTGCAATGGACATGGAGCACTTTAACACAGTGCCTGACACTTGGGACTTAAAAATAATAGTAATTCCAAAAATATTTATTGAGCACCTACAGGAGTGACCCAACGGAGGGACCCAACTGGGGGCGGGACACAGGCTCCAAACTGGCACTTAGGACAGTCTGATGAATGCTCAATAAATGCTAGTTCACTTCTCGTCCAGAAGGGCAGGAGAGCAGAAACCAGGAAAGCACGAATCTTTGAACCATTAGAAGCAGCAAGCCCTCTACTCGAATGTCAGTTCGCTCCTACTCCACAAGAGTATCCTCAGACTTTCTGTTCCACCCGCAACCCACCTTCCAGGCAGTAAAACAGAGGCGCACTTGTCCCCTCTTCAGGCACAGGTCGTGGAACCCAAGAGTCCATGCCTCGGAGGCCCAATTCATTTGCCATCTCCCCGGGGGACCGGGCAGCCGGGACTCCCACGCCGCGCACTTAACGCTCCCTCCGCGCTGACTCCCAGCTCCCCCTAGGGGCAGGGACGGTCCCGAGCGCCCTCACTCCCCGCCGTGGCCTCACCCTTCCCGGCCAAAGAGGAGGAGGCGGGCGCTCGAGCCTCGCGCCCTGGGGCCTCGGAATCCGCCCAGGCGAAGGGTGGGGGTGGGGGGGTATGGAGGGAGCTGTGTGGGCGGGGAACCCCTTTCGGCCGCTGGGAGCCGCCCGGCACCCCTTCGCCCGGTGCAGGGGTTGCACTTTACAGACGCTCCCTGGGCTGTTTCTAGGCTCCCCCAAGTTCCTCCTCCTGCCTCTTCGGGTCTCTCGGACCCCAGCCCTTGAGCTGCGGAAAGCGGTGGCGAGCAGGGGCCGGCAGTCCTTTCCCTGGGTTGAGCCTGGAGCCAGCTTTGTGCCTGGAAGCACCCCCGTTTGCCCAGGATCTGGCTGGGCAAGCTCCGCGCTCTGGTTGGGGCGCTTGTTTATGAGAAGAATTTCCTCTTTCTTAAAAGGGCAACGATGCGAGTGGGACCCTTAAGGAGGGACGGGATGGGACAGGTCTGGTCCAACCAGAGAAACGGTGGAAGAGGGTACGGTATCTGAACTATAAGGCCGCTGTATCCTCTTCTGTCCTTAGCCTGGAGAAGGTGGGACCCGCGCTAGCTGAAGAGGGGGATGGATGGAGGCCGGATAATGGAGAAAGAGGCACCTTCCATACTCCTCTCCAGCTTCCTGGAGGTGTCCCCAGCTGTACCCCTGCACACCCCTCTCCATCAATTCACTATTAATTGGGTGCCCTCCCTGTGCTAAACGCGGGGGAGGGAGGCAAAGCCCGAATTAAAGACGTCACCTCTCAAGGTGCTCACACTCCAGTAGGGGGAGCCAGCTACGAAAGTGACAGCAAATCACTCAAAAGTGGGGCGAGGGAATAATCCGAGTGCGTGTCGGGTACACCTGGAAAAGAGTGAGGCCAGGGCCAGGGCAGGTAACTCCTGAACAGGATTGAATGGGTAAGGGGTGGGGCAGCCAAGGGAGAATGAACCTGCCGGGAGCCGGGCCCGGTGTGTGCATAGCATACAGACAGGCAACCATGTGGGGAGTTCTTGGGTCTCATAGAGCAGGACGGCGGAGGGGGGGGGCACAGGAAGGAGCCAGCTGGTCATCTGAACAGTTAAGGCTGCCACTGAGAATGTGGGGGCAAGGAAGGCAGGGAGAGGGAACAGCTACCGGGCTACCGTGGGCCTGGGCGAGGGGTTAGCAATGAGGCCAGGCCAAGGTCAGTCATTTCTGGGCAGGGAAGCCCTTACAAGGGGCTGCCCTCCACGCCCCTAGTAGCTCTGGTTCTTCCTAGAGGGAGGGAGGGGATGCTTCATCAGCCCTCCGGGGAGAAGGGGCCTGGCACCCCGATTCTCCCCATGGGCCTGCCACCCTCCCTTTCCGCACTGACGCCCCACTTTCACTTGCCTGGGTTGGGCTCTTAGCAACCCCATTTGGCAGTTGAGGAAGCTGAGGTGCTGAGTGCAGGAGACTCTTGTCCAAGGTTGCTGGTCAGAACCAGCGGAGTCCTGGTGTTTCTGGACCCACAGGCGCATGATCGGATTCCTCCTGGGGTGCAGGGAGAAGAACCACTTGTGGGTAAGGTGACGTCCAGCAGCTGGGGCAGCGCAGTTAGGGAATAGCAGCGGGGTGTGGACACCGCCCCCCCTCCCAGGGAGGAAGCCCAAAGAACCTCCCAGACCCTACAGAACACTCCCCCCCCCCCGCCCCCGTCCCCGCTCCTGGGTCCCTACAGAGCCTCCCCTGCCCCAGACCCTGCACTGCAGGGACCTCCTGACTCCCTGGTAACCACCCCTACTTGGGGGAAGGTCCACCTCCAAGGGGAAGAGGACTTGGAGGGGACTGGTGTTAGGGACGGGAGGCTAGGGGGATGGGGCCGGGGATGGGCAGCGACCCTGCCCGGTGCCCTAGCTATTCGGTCAGCTACTCTGACTCCCAAAGGGACAGCGGGCAGGTTCCAGCCTACAGAGAGGGAGAAACGAAAGGAGAGGAAGGTGAACCGCCCTGCTCAGGCCAGCGGCAAGGCCAGGGGTTCACTCAGTCCTCCACCACACATTTCCTTTTGGGGTCAGTGCGAGCTGGGCCGGAGATAAGGCTGACACCCCGCCCCGGGGCTCAACAGAAGGGGAGAGGTCTCGGCTTGGTGGCCAGAACCCCACTTCTACCCCCGCCGGAAAGCTAGGTCAAGTCGCTTCACGTCTCGGAGCTCAGTTTCCTTATCTGTAAAATGGGAGAAGAAGGGGGTCGTTCTGAGGAGCGAACGGGATTAGGGGGCGCAGCCAGAGCAGGACGCAGACGAAGCGCTCGCTACACGTTGGCGATTATTAGGATTAAATGCAACGCTGGCGGCGGTGTGGGCGCCTAAGGGCAGGAGGAGGGCCGCGGGGTCCGGCCTGGGGCTGGGGTGGGGGTGGAGGGAGTCCCACCCAGCCGCGGGCCACCTCCTTTCTCCCCAGTCTCGGGGCACAAAGCTGGCTCGCCTTCGGGCCGGCGCCGCTCTCCTGCCCTGGCGCCCCGGCGCGGGGCCTCTCCCCTCCCCGGCTCCCCCTCCAAACCACCCCGCCCCGGGCCTGGAGGACGTGCGCCGCGCGCGCACCAGGAGGCTGTACGGGACAGGACGCGCCCGCTCCGCCCCGCCACCGAGGCCCCGCGGGGGAAGGAAGTGCTGAGGCGTGTTTGTCAGGGCTTGGCGTTATTATTATTTTTTAAATTGTGAATACAAAATAGTATGGAGAATGAAAAGAACTTCATAAACAGGAGAAACCAGAAAAAAAAAAAACCCCACCCGCAGATCTCGCGGCGCATAACACGGGAGTTTCCCTCGAGAAGAATCCGCGTGGAAACGCGAGCCCGCGCCAGCTGGTGTCTCCATACACCCCGAGTGCAACGGTTGTTTAAAATCGTACAAACAGCTGAAGTCTGTGGACCCCCCACCATCAGAAATTGGGCCCGCAGGGATTAAGAGCCTAATGCGTGCGGGCACCGCGGAACCCCCCGCCCCAATAATTACAGCGTGGCCGGCGTGAGGAGTAGAGGAAGGGTCTAGAAAGAGCTTTTGGAGAAGGTGGCGTGTCGTCGAGGTCAGTGGGATTTGGCTCCGTGAAGGGGCTGGAAATGCCTTCCCGGCAGAGGGAACAGCGCACACGAAGGCCCTGAGGCAAAGAGGGGCTTGGTGCCCTGACGTGCGCGCGGACGTGCGGGGCACCAGATGGGGCAGTTGGGCGAGGTCCGCGGGGGCAGGGAGTTGTAATTTTCATGCCCTACAGATCCGGGTCACCTGCCCCCGAAACTGCGGTGGGTGTTGACGGTCACAGTCCGGTCAAAAGCACAATTTTGTGGATCTGCACAGCCTTTGGGAGCTGGCGGAGAGCCTTCGCTCGCTCGGGACTTTCCTGCGAGGCGGCCCCTGCAACCACTGAAGACCCATTTTGCAGACCAGAGAGCGTTATTCCCATTTCCCAGATGAGGAAACCAAGAAGCGGCTAGTCTCCGGTCCTCGCCAAGCGCAGAGGTGGGGCCCCACCGCCCTCGGTCACTCCCCGGCGTGGGCCCTCGGGGCGGGTAGGGCGGGCCCTGGCCCCCGGCGCTCGGCTGTCTGGAACAGTGGGCCGGGTGCCGGTCCTGCCACGCAGCCGCAGAGGCTCGGCCCCGCGGGCGGGCGGCAGGAAGAGAGGCGACGCCCCCTGGAGCGCGGCAGGAACCCGGCCGGGCCCGCCTCCCCGTCAGCGGAGCTGAGCAGCGCCGGCCCCAGCGGTGATGAAAGCCGCGGCCGAGTCCAGGTCACGCCGAAGCCGTTGCCCTTTTAAGGGGGAGCCTTGAAACAGCGCCCGGGTTCCATGTTTGCATCCGCCTCGCGGGGAGGAAACTCCATGTTGTAACAAAGTTTCCTCCGCGCCCCCTCCCTCCCCCTCCCCCTTAGAACCTGGCTCCCCTCCCCTCCGAAGCTCGCGGGGATCCCTCCCTCCCATCCCTCCCCTCCCCCCCGCGCCCCGATTCCGGCCCGAGCCGGGGGGGAGGCCGGGCGCCCGGGCCAGAGTCCGGCCGGAGCGGAGCGCGCCCGGCCCCATGGACAGCTCGGCCGTCATTACTCAGATCACCAAGGAGGAGGCGCGGGGCCCGCTACGGGGCAAAGGTACTGGGGCCGCGAGGAGAGGGCTGCAGCCGGGGCGCCGCGGGCTGGGAGGAGGAGGGGGCCGAGACCCTTCCGGGGCAGTCGCCGCCGCCGCCCCGGGCGCCCGCCACTGCGGAGCTCAAAGCTCCCAGCGGGAGAGGGAGCGGGGAGAGAGTTTGAACTCGCTAAGGCTCGGAGACGCGGGGCGGGGCCTGGAGCCACTTGGGCGCTCCTGAGTGCTCGAGGTGGGGAAACTAAGGCAGGGGTAGAGAGTGGGTTCCTTCCGGGTCTTCCCGGGCTGGCATTGCGCGTTGCCCGACAGTCGCCCCCTCCCCCCCATTGGCGCCAATGAGGCTGGGAGATGGAGGGGTTGAAGAGGGCGCCTTCAGGCCACCCGCTGAGGCTCCGCCCCGGGCCGCGGTCTGGTTGGGTCGCCGGAGGGGGCGCCGAGGTGACAGCGGGCTGGGGAGGGTTGGAAGGATCTCCCGCCAATATACAGCTACGATCCCAACAAACTTCCGCGTCACGCGTGGAAGCACTGAGCCCCTGAGAGGCACAAGAGTGGGGCAGCCACTTCTAAGGGTCGCTAGCGCACCCGCGGGGAATCCCGTGCATCGGGCAGAGCACCAGGCGCCCCAGCTGCAGGCCCTTGAGCGCCGGGCCTGTGCACACACGCACCGACCCGGTAAGCGGTGCCGCCCGCCCGCCTCGGCCGGGGCCCCGGGGGCTGGAGGGTCTAGGCTGGGCGTCTGCCCCTCCCTGTCCCGGTGTTGACCTCAGAGGCTAGGAAGCCCCTCCAGGTCGGCCCAACTCGGGCCACGGCCTAGCTCCGCCCGAAGGCAGGGGGCCCTGTAGAGGGGCGGTGGAGGGTGGGCCCGTCAATCAGGCGGCGGATGCCCCGCTCTAGGTCGGAGGTCTGGGCGGGGCGAGGGCGGAGGGGGCGGGGCCGGCAGATGGCTGCGGGACGCTGGCTCCAGGCCCCCACTCCCTGCCTCTGCGCCCAGCCTTAGTAAGGACTTTGGACCCACGTGGGCGGGAAGGATGGGAGGAGGGCTGGAGTGGACGGCAGGGCCCCAGGCCCCAGCCCTCCTCGGTAGGGGCCCCAACAAGCAGGGTTTGCCCAGTTAAAGTGGGTGTCAGGCGGCGTCCCCAGTGGGGCTGATCCCCCAGTAGTGTTGAAGGCTGGGAGGAAAAGAAAGCACTCTCCGTGGGCCCCTTCCAGCCAGCCCACTGCCGGATGAGGGTGGCTGTGCCCACACTAGGAGGATTTGTGGGTACCGGAGGGGTGGCCTGGAGTCAAGGCTGTCAGGAGGGTCTGCAGCCACGTCGGTGTATCTCCCTGAACTAAGGGGGCCTGGCCAGACCCTTGCAGCGCAGCCGTTCGCACTTGGGCAGTACGCACGACCCCGCAGGCTAGTGTGCACACCCCCACCTTGGGCCTCCCTGCTTCAGGTGACCAGAAGTCAGCGGCTTCTCAGAAGCCCCGGGGCCGGGGCATCCTCCATTCGCTTTTCTGCTGCGTCTGCCGGGACGATGGGGAGGCCCTGCCTGCACACAGTGGGGCACCCCTGCTGGTGGAGGAGAACGGAGCTGTCCCCAAGGTGCGTGGTGGCCAGGTGGGAGCTGCGGGGGCAGGCATCTGGGGGAGGTGTAGGGGAAGGGGCTTTTCATGACCCCTCTGCAGGCCTTGGAAGATATGGAAGGCTCCCTCCCAGGCCTTCCCAGCCTTGCCCCGAATGCCCCAAGACTGCCACCAAGTGAGGGCCCCTCAGCCAGGGGAACTCTGGATTTCCCCTATAAGATGGCAGCTTTTCTCTCCCTTGGTTTCCCAGGTGGGGAAGTGAGGCCCGGAGCCAGATGGCCTGTCCCAGGCGACATTTGGCAGGGGGCAAAGCTGGGAAGGCGGTGGTCTCTCCCCGCCATCCCTGTGTGTTCCCAGGTAGAGGGCTGGGGGAGGGAAGACCCATGTAGGAGAAATGACGGGGCCTTAGGAGAGGTGCCCCCAACTATCTCGCCCATCCCTGCAGCAGACCCCAGCCCAGTACCTGCTCCCAGAGGCCAAGGCCCAGGACGTGGACAAGATCTGCGTGGTCATCGACCTGGATGAGACCCTGGTACACAGCTCCTTCAAGGTGGGCCCTGCCCAGCAGCCCTCAGCCCTGGGGTCTCCGAGGGGGCCTACCCTGGACTGGGGGGGTGGTCTCTGCGGGCCCCACCCCAGCAGCTTCTTTTCCCCCCACAGCCAGTGAACAACGCTGACTTCATCATCCCTGTGGAGATTGATGGGGTGGTCCACCAGGTGAGGGGCTGGGTGTGGGGGGGAGGCAGCGGGCTTGGCATCTGCCTTCCAGACCCCAGGCTCCTCTCACCAATCCTGAGAACCCCAGGTGGGACTGTGATAGAGGTGGAATGTAAGGCCCCAGAGGGTGTGAGACTTGCGCCCAAGGTCACACAGACCCTCAGGGACTTGGCCCAACTCCAAGGCCTGCAGGGAGTGGGGTTCCTCCTCGGCACCCCCTTGCCCCACCTTGCCCGGGACCCAGTTCAAGTAATTCAGGATAGGTTGTGTGCTGTCCAGCCTGTTCTCCATTACTTGGCTCGGGGGCCGGTGCCCTGCAGCCTTGGGGTGAGGGGGCTGCCCCAGGCCCCTACATTTGCCTAAGGCCATGGTGGGGGAAGGACCGGGAATTAGTGATTCCCCATGAGGTAGGACCTGAAGCTAGAAGTTGGAGGTTCATTCTGATCCTCTTCTAGAAGGACAGTTGGAGTGGCCTGCTGGCCAGGTTGAGCCCGCGGGCCCTGGAACCAGCCTCCCTCCTGTGCTCCTCCGCTCTGCTCCCTCCCCATCCTCAGCCACTCCGCCCCGCCCCACCCCACCCTGGCCTGTGGGCCAGCAGTCCCCTCACTGGCCCACCCCCTAGGTCTACGTGCTGAAGCGGCCCCATGTGGATGAGTTCCTGCAGCGAATGGGTGAGCTGTTTGAGTGCGTGCTGTTCACCGCCAGCCTTGCCAAGGTGAGCCCCCCCCCCCCGCCCCCAAGGGCTCCTGGGGCACTGGCCTCCCATCCGCCCCCAGCCTGCGGCTGGCTGGACCTCGGGGTCCCCTTCGGCCGCAGATGAGCCATGTTCCCTCCGCAGTACGCAGACCCAGTAGCTGACCTTCTGGACAAGTGGGGGGCCTTCCGGGCGCGGCTGTTCCGTGAGTCCTGCGTCTTCCACCGGGGAAATTACGTGAAGGACCTGAGCCGCCTGGGCCGAGACCTGCGGCGGGTGCTTATCCTCGACAACTCGCCCGCCTCCTACGTCTTCCATCCAGACAACGCCGTGAGTGCGGGGCAGGACCGGGTTGGGGGCTGAGAGCCAAGGAAAGGGTGCAGCCACTGGGGCCACCTTGGCCTCCCCACTGCCATGCTGGGTGGTATCCGGGCCCTGGTGCCCTCCCAGTCCTTCCTGCCCTTGGTGACCTGTGCCTGCTGCCCCCTCGCCTCATCCACCCACTGCTGCTGCTTTTCATACCTTACTGATCATTCGATGCGCTTGGCTGTAGGAAGAGGGGCCCACGGCGGGGGGGGGGTGGGGTGGGTGGGTGGAGGGGGGTTGGGACTGCATCCTGGGGCAGTTTCAATTGCTCAGACTGCCAGTTGTGACCTAGTCATGGGTCACAGAAATAATGTAGAGAGTCCTAATTGGAGTTTTTAAAAAACAAAGTAGAATAGAAGATCCTGGAGTGCTTTGCACTCAGTAAGGTTAAGAACCATTTTATGAAACCGGTGCTTTATGGTATATGGAAGTGTGATTTACGGTGGGTCGCTGTCAAAAATGTTTGAAAACCATGGTCAGGGGCCTGGGGCGGGCGGCCCACCGAGCAGTGGGTGCTCCTCGCTGGGCTGGACATCCCACCCCCAGAGCCACCTGTCCTCCTCATGGCCCCGCATCCGTCTGCCCAGGTTCCAGTGGCCTCCTGGTTTGACAACATGAGTGACACGGAGCTCCACGACCTCCTGCCCTTCTTTGAGCAGCTCAGCCGTGTGGAGGACGTGTACTCAGTGCTCAGGCAGCCGCGGCCCGGCAGCTAGTGAGGCGCTCTGGGGCCAGGACCTGCCCCTGACCAATGCCCCCACCCCCACACGTGGACTTCTCCTTAAGAAAACCTAGCGGCCACTGCCGCCACCTCAGTGTCATGGGGAAGTGGGCCCTCCCCACCTGCCTGGCCAGGCTGTGAAGGGGGCAGCTGGTTGTGCCAAGGGCGATGAGCCTCTGGGTCTCTCTGTCAGTGCCTTAGAACCTCCTCCTTCTTCTTGGGGGACCTGTGGGGCCCTGTGTGCCACTCCCCCTTTCTCTCTGTCTTTGCTGCCAAATGGGGCCCCTTGGCCCTTTCTGGTTCTACTTGGGGGAGGGGCAGGGTTCCTGCTGCCCTGCGCCCTGGGCCCCCAGCCTGGGAACGGTGGACACCAAGTGCCTTGCATAGAGCCCTTTTCCCTGCCCTGTTTTCCCAGGGCCGTGATGGGTCAGCTGTGGCCTGGAACAGTCTCCAGATGGCTGGAGTCTAGGCTGGCGGGGGAGGAACCAGGCTCCCCACCTCCTCCCTTGGGACTGATACAGCCCCCACCCATCTCTGCCTAGGAGGGCAGGGAAGGGAGAAGATCTGTTACCACTCGTGAAGGGAGTGGGGTGTGTCCTCCGGGACCCCAGTCCAGCTTCTCTAGGCTGAAGGCTGCTCCCCACACCAAGCCCTGACCCTTCACATCTGCCTTGACCACCCCAAGGCCCTGGGACTTGGCTCCCCCAGCTCCTAGTGTGGGGGCAAAGGCAGGACCCCTTTGTGGTTCCATATAAATATGTATATGTGTATATAGATTTTTAGGGGAAGGGGAGAGGGAAGGGCTGGAGTAGAGAGACCCCCTCCTTCACCCCTTTCCTGGACCCATAAATTGCGGGGAGGGAGGGAAAGAATTTTTACATTTTTTTAAACTGCTATTTTCTGAATGAAACAGGCTGGGCCAAGGCGCCCCAAGCCCTGTCTTCTGTCCCTCACACCCTCTTTCCTCCAATTATTAATTCAAAACATACTAGCACCTTCTCTGTGCCCAGCGCTGTGCTAGGCCCACCAGCTGGGTGTGTGGGGGTCTCTGCACCTAATCAGTGCCTCCCCCACCCACTCCATAATTCACCGGTGCCTTTAGGGGAGCTGTAGGAGGTGGGACCCTTCTTGGGGGGCTTGGGGGTCTCCAGGAAGCCTGGCCAAACTGTCCCCCTGCCCTGTGCCAACCCACCCCCTGTTGCCCCCTGCCTCACCCCTGCTGGCTGGGGGCAGCTCCCAGGACATCTTGACTTACAGCTCTGACTTCTTTATCTGGAACCCCTTCCCCAGAATGCTGAGTCCGGAGGTCAAGGCCTTGGGCTCTCCCCAGGGCTTAACGGTTAAGGGGACCCACATACCAGTGCCAAGGGGATGTCAAATGGAGATATCATTGCCCCTCCGCCCCAGAGAACTGGGGGTGGGAGGGAGGACAAGGTTGGCCTGAATCGGGTGACCTTCCCATTTAAGTGCCTTCTCTTCTCCGTGACTGAAATCCCCCAGTATGACAAGAACTAAAGAGAACGCCAGACCCCCAACCTGCCTCTGTGGTCATTGGGGGGGGGGGGACGCTGAAGCGGGGAGCGGTTGTGTGTCCCATGAGGCCACACCCTCCAGTAAATCCTTGGGGGGGTGGAGGGAGGGGCTGCCCCAAGTCCCCGGGTCTTCAAGTATGCAAGTGCGAGGTCGGTGCACAGGGGTGAGTGGACCTGAGTGCACCGCTGTACTATTTATTCTTTTCCTAACCTCAGTTACCTGACCTGCAAAATGGAGAAATGCCCTCTCTGCAGAGCTGATTAAATGCCTGCACGCGGAGGGCTCGCTAGTATTAGCTGTAAAGTAAAGCGGACCTGCGTCCCTAGGCGAGACCCGGGGAAGGTGTGCGCAGGCGGGAGGGGTGTGGCCTCGGTCCGCGGGTAGAGGGGAGGGGCTCCTGCGGCCCCCGAGCGGGGCGTGCGGGGGCGGGGCGAGTTCCTGGGAAGCCAAGTTCAGCTCCAAACGGAAGAACTTTGGCCGAGGTGTCGGGAAGGGCGGCAGGCGGAGACGTCAAGGTCTCTGGGGAGATGGTGGGCCCGGCGCTCGGTCTCCTTGACCTCCGCACCACCTCCCCCACCCGCCCCCCGGCGGCCTCTCAGCACCTACTGGCCGCGCCCTTGCACGAGCCTCCGGCCCACTTCCTGCCTCCGCCCCTCCGGCCCTGGCAGCACTTCCTTTGCAAAACCGGGCAGCCCCAGGCCCTGGCAGGAAGTGCCCTCCCGCCCCTCCCGGGCCAGCCCTCTCCTGATTCCCACGGTGGCCGCTAGAGGCCTCTCTGTCCTCTGTGACGCCAGCCCGCCCCTCCCCCACCCCGGGGGCTGCAAAGATGGGGGCCCGTATCATTCACCCATCTCCCGGGGCTGGGGCAGTCTTCCCCCAATACACATAAACACACTGGAGAGAAAGGAGATCTGCCTTTCCCAAAGTTGGTCTCTGTCCCCCCAGCTCTGCCGACCCTCCCTCTCCCCCCCTTATCCCCATACCTTGTGAATCCAGCCTCAAGCCGGCCTCCTCGCGCACCAGATACTGGTCTGTGCCCCAAGTCTGGGGCGGCGGGAGGGACCTGCAGCGTGCGTGATAGCGTTGGAAAGCACGCATCTGGAAAGGAAAGCCTACAGCTCCCATCAGTTGCGCTCTGCGCTGGAGGCCACAGGGCAAGGTAAACAGCCCTCCCTGCCTCTGCCTTCCTCCTCGCTCTGGCGCTGCTTGTTTTCTTGCTTTCCCAGTAAACACCGGTTACCCCCACGATTTGCATCCCAGGGGCCCTGACACGCCAGGGAGTCACCAGGGTTCCCAGCTTTGAATGAGACCACAGTCAGTCTCTCCCCACCACCACCTTCACCCACACAGAGTTCAACTCAACCACATGTATCCGCCTTCTCTGTGTGCCAGGCACGATGCCAGGAGCCAGGGACACCCCATGATCGGGCCATGCCTCTGCTTTCAAGGAACCCACACCCTAGTGCTGAGAAAGACACCTGAGCAGACTGTCTGAAGCCTGAACTGCAGGGAGCCTGGGTGGCTCAGATGGTTGAGCAGCTACCTTCTGCTCAGGTCCTGATCCCCTGGTGTTGGGATCAAGTCCCGAGTCGGGCTCCCTGCCCATCGGGAGTCTGCTTCTGCCTCTCCCTCTGCTCCTGCACTTATGCTCTCTCTCTCTCTCAAATGAAGAAATAAAATCTTTTTTTTTTTAAGATTTTATTTATTTATTCGACAGAGATAGAGACAGCCAGCGAGAGAGGGAACACAAGCAGGGGGAGTGGGAGAGGAAGAAGCAGGCTCATAGCAGAAGAGCCTGATGTGGGGCTCGATCCCAGATCGCCGGGATCACACCCTGAGCTGAAGGCAGACGCTTAACCGCTGTGCCACCCAGGCGCCCCGAAGAAATAAAATCTTAAAAATAAATAAATAAGTAAAACCTGAAATGCAACAAGCGGAGTGAGAGAGATTGAAAGAGTGAGAGAGAGAGAACACGGAAGGTGGGGAGCAGAGGGGACGCCTCAGCCCACCTGGGATGGCCTGGGAGGTTTGGAGAATGTGTCCTGCGGTCTTGCTGCTCAGAGGAGTTCGGGAAGGAGGAGTAATTCAGGTAAGGTGGCCTAAACAAGGAGGGACATCAGGAAAGGAAGCCGAACATCTCTGGGGACTGCCAGTGTGGGAGTGTGGGAAATGACCGTTTTGGAAGTGCACACGAGGGAGGAAGGATGGGAAATGGTGCTGGAGACAGCAGGAGAGGCCAGATAGCGCGGATGTCTGGGCAGTCCAAGGGAGTGTGGTCTCCTTGCAGGCAGTGGGGGCGGTGCTCAAAGGCAACAGCTGGATTTTGGAACCTCAACCAGGGGTACAAAGACAGGAGACCATATGGGGAGACCACAGCCATGGTCCCAAACACGGAGGGCAGAAGCCTGAGCTGAGGCCGGGGCAGAGTGAAGCAAGAAGAAAATAGAAGGGATGGATGTCAGCGAAGAGATAAACCCGGCGGGAAGCTGTGGCTGCTTGGCTTGGGAGTTGGGGGCAGGGAGGGCCGGGAGGAAGGCTTCTGAGATGTCAGCTGCGAGAATGTATCTACCGGGAGCCTGGTATGGGCACATATTCACTATTCGCTTGTTACACACACTGTAGAGGGTTCAGGGGAGCGGGCACCAGATAAAAAGCCGTTGGCAGGGGTATGAGCTGGTACAACCTCTTTGGGGAGCAATTTGACACTATCCATCAAAATTATTTTTGAGGGGCACTCAGGTCCTGATCCTGGGGTCATAAGATCAAGCGCCCCTTCGGGCTCCTTGTTCAGGGGGAGTCTGCTTGAGATTCTCTCTCTCCCTCTGTCCCTCCCCCCCTGCTTGTGCTTTCTCTCTCTCTCTCTCAAATAAATAAATCTTTAAAAAAATTTTTTAAATGCAGACACCCTTTGATCCAGCAAATGCACTTTTAGGAATGTGTGCTGTGTATAAAATGTATGTACGGATAGACTCGTACGTATAAGGATGTTAATTGCATCCTTGTTTGTAACAGCAAAACACTTGAAACAACCTAAGTGTCCATCAGTAAGAGACTGGTTAAATAAATTTTGTTATATCTATAGCAGATAATACCATACAGTCTTGAAAAACAATGATTTGGAACCATTCAAGCAGATACAGGATGATCCCCAAGACAAATGACTGGTAAATGAAACAAAGAAAGAGACCTAACAACGATGATGGTATATTCCCATAAAGGAGAAATACAAAAACAGACACAAATATATACTTGCTTATCCTCCAGTGGGTACACAAGAAATGAGAACTGTTGCCAACCTGGGGAACAGAGCTGGGGGCTGGGTGGGAGTCATCTACCATGGGAGGGATACATTTTATTATATATCTAATGTGAATTCTTGTACCAGGCATATTTATTAAATTTTCAAGATAAAAATCAGTTTACAATGTAAAACACAGCTTCCTAAATACAACATCAAAGATAGAAATCCTAAATTCCATTTCTTTCCTTCAAACATTCATGGCATGCCTACCATGTATCCAGCACTAGGGTTCAGCAGTGAGCTAACCAGACACGGTGAGGAGCTCTGGTGTTAAAAAAGTCATTACAGAATGAATATCATAAAAGACGAAGTAAAAAGTGCTAAGTAAGGAATTTAAAACGTCTAGTGCCAAACAGGCGCCCCGCGATGACTTCTGATTGCAAAGGGAAGACTGTGTCTTTACAGGACCTAATCAAGATGTTAGAAGTCCTTTCGGTTTGTGGGCAATACTGGCGGAAGAGGAACAAATTAAATACACAAGGAAAGACTCAGACAAATCCACAATGGGAACACACGACGAGACATGTGTCCTTGACTCGGGTGAGTCAACATCGGGAAAAAAGTTGGAGGACTCTTCTAGATTTACAAAATACTGCCAAGACGTCACACTCAAAGGAAATGCATGATCTTAATTTGACCATGAGTCAAGAAAACCAGCTGTTAGAGTCCTTGTGGGACCGTCGGCAAAATTTTAACTACGAACTGGATAGGAGATGATGTTAGAACTTATTGTTCATATTCTCAGGTATGAAAATTGTATTATCGTTAGGGAGAATGCCCTTATTGTTCGGATACATGTGATAAATATTTCGGGCTCAAATATCATGATATCTGCACATTACCTTCAAGTACATTTACTTCCATTCATTCTTGAATCCTTGAGTGTTATACTGTTGCGCTCTTATTTATACTTCTCTCTATATTTGACATTTACCATAATAAAGACATTGGTAATGATTTTTTACAACACATGTTCCCCCAGTAGGAACCGCCGTGCACTGTGGGTGGGAACGTAAACTGGTGCGGCCGCGGTGGAAGATGGCATGGAGATTCCTCAAAAAATTAAAAATTGAACTACCCTATGATCCAGTAATCACACGACTGAGTATTTACCCAAAGAATACAAAAATAGTAAATTAAAGGGATCCCTATGTTCATTGCAGCATTATTTATAATAGCCAAATTATGGAAGCAACCTAAGTGTCCATCAGAAGATGAATAGGTGAAGAAGATGTGGTGTACACACACACACACACACACACACACACACACACACTGAAATCTTAATCAGCCATAAAAAGAATGAAATCTTGCCATTTGCAATAACATGGATGGAGCTAGAGAGTATAAATACGAAATAAGCCAGTCAGAGAAAGACAAATACCATATGATTTCACTCATATGTGAAATTTAAGGAGCAAAACAAATGAACAAAGGGAAAGGAAAAAAAAAAAAGGAGACAAGCCAAGAAACGGACTCTTAACTGTAGAGAACACGCTGCTGGTGACCAGAGGGGAGGTGGGCAGGGGGATGGGGGACACAGGTGCTGGGGATTAAGGAGCACTCGTGTTGCGATGAGCACTGGGTCACGTGTGGGAGGGCTGAACACCTGAAACTGATATCACACTGCATGCGAACTACACTGGAATTAAAATTAAAAACAAACAAACAAAACATATGTTCTCCCCAAAAATCTGGCAGCTAAATTAAAAGGCAAGAAGCAAATTGGAGAAAAGTACAGCATAAATGACAGGCAGATTACCAACCTTAATACATTAAACATATAGACAACAAATTAATTAAAAATTCACAAAAGAAGATGTAACCTATATATCTATCTATCTTAGAATGGTCTGTTCCACTGGTAATCAAAATACAATAAATCAACGCACACAATGACTATTTATTTTCTTTTTGGCAGGCAGACTGACAGATTTTCTTAAAATCTGGAGCCGGGTGCTGGGGAGGATGGAGAGAAACAGGCAGTCTTCTGGGCTGTAGGTGGTACTAGAAATTAATGCGACTTTTCCCGGGGCTGCTTTGCCCATTCACATCATTGATCCAGCAATTCCAATTTTAGGAGTTTATCCCACAGAAATAATAAGGGATGCAATCGAATGGCAAAGATTTAGCAATAAAAGGGGCGCCTGGGTGGCTCGGTCAGTCAAGCGTCTGCCTTCAGCTCAGGTCATGGTCCCAGGGTCCTGGGATGGAGCTCCTTGCTCAGCGGGGATCCTGCTTTTCCCTCTCCCTCTGCCCCTCCCCTATGCTCATGCTCGCTCTCTCCAAAGTAAATAAATACAATCTTAAAAAAAAAAAAAGATTCCATAATAAGAATACTCACTGTGGCATTCTTTGTAGTATCAAATGAATGGATAAAATTTGAAAGTCCAAAAATGAACTATTGCTTATATAAACGATGCTATCTATCTAATGGATTACCCTGAGACCATTAAAATGCAGTCGCGAATCGCTTCTCGGCCTTTTGGCTAAGATCAAGTGTAGTAAAATGCAGTCGCGAAATAACATGTAATGTGTCACAATAAAGGATCTTTAGAAAAATAGATATTTTATACATACAGTACACACAGCATATGTACTTGAAAGAAATACTCAAAAATAAATCACTTGAAAGAAATACTCCACAATAAATCACTGATTTATTTGTAGATTATCTCCGTAGTGAAATTATAAATGAGTTTTTCCTTTCCTTTTTGCCTGTCTGTATAATTGAATGAACATAGAAAAAGAATAAAAAAGGATTTTTTAAAAGATTTTATTTATTTTGGGGTGCCTGGCTGGCTCAGTTGGTTAAGCAGCTGCGTTTGTCTCAGGTCCTGATCCCAGGGTCCTGGGATCGAGTCTTGCTTTGGGCTCCCTGCTCCGTGGGGAGTCTGCTTCTCCCTCTTCCTCCACCTGATGCTCCCCTCTGCCTGTGCTCTCTCTCTCTCTTTCCCAATTAAATACATAAAATCTTTTAAAATAATAAAGATTTTATGTATTTATTTGAGAGACAGAGAGAGCATGAATGGGGAGGGGCAGAGGGAGAGGGAGAAGCAGGCTTCCCGCAGAGCAGGGAGCCCGATGTGGGGCTCCATCCCAGGACCCTGAGACCACGACCCAAGCCAAAGACAGACGCTTAACCGACTGAGCCACCCAGGTGCCCCTAGAGCTCCTTTTTATGCAGGACAAAAGATGTTCTTTTAAAAAACAAAGTAGCACCTGCCATGTGTTTATTCCTCTTTGCGGACTGTTGGTGGCTATGCTCCCACGTGCTCCCACGTGCACACATGTGCACACACACCTACAGATGGCCTCCAGAACTCTGGGGAAGGTGTGGTCAGGAGGACGGGCTGCCCTCAGCTCGCCCCCTTCATCCCTGCCCTCCAGCGGACCAGGGTTCAGAGTGGACAGGAGAATTTCTGCAGGGGTCAGGATTGGGGGCAGCTGCCCAGGGTGCTGGGTTTGTGGGCAAAGCCGACTGACTTCAGAGCAAGACCCACCCCTGAAGGGGCTGCACTGGTTTCTGGTCATCAATGAGCGGGGCCGCCTAGGATCAGGGCTTGGAAATGGAAGCCTTGGCTTCTGGGAGACAATGGCAGAGTTCAAAGGCACTGGTTTATGGCAGCTAATAAACACACCGGGTGGAGTCAGTGCCTGGGAAGGGGGTGGGGGGACAAGAAGAGCACCTGTGCCCCCTCTGAGCAAGTGTCATGCCAGTGAAAAGACCCGTGAGGGTGCCAGGGTCCCTTCCATCTTGGAGGGGTTGCAAGTGTGAACCCCTGGCCCTGCATCCCTAAGTCCTGCCCTATGAGCCGTTCTCGCTGGGAATAAGGGAGGACTGCCGAGCCTCCTCATCTGGGCTGGTAAGAGGAAGGGTCCAGGCTCCCCTGCCTTCCCTGGCCGTTGCTGTCCACGTGCAATGAGGGCCTGAGCCTTGGGCAGAAATGCACCCTATCCCTGGGAGCTCTCTCACACACAGCCAAGGGCGGGGCCCGCTGGCTCTGACTGTCAGGCTGTCGCTGGGCTCCACCAGCTCCCAGGGACCTGGCGGGCACCTGCCTCCCCACCCCCTCACCCATTCTCTCTTTCTCTCTCTCTCTCTCTCTCTCTCTCTCTGGGGCCCTATCTTCCCTTATATGGTGAAGGCAGTTCCTAGAGGAGGGGGGGTGGGGACAAAGGTCGCTCTCCTGCAGCCAGCTTGCCACAACTCCCTGAGACCTCCCAGGTGGCAGCCGCCTCCCCCAGACAGGTAAGGCAACCCTGCGGGACACTGGGGCAGTAGGCGGTGGGAGACGACAGGACAGGGACCCCTGCTTCTTGCTGGCAGCGTAGGGCCTCCTGTAGCACCTTGGAGCAGATGTGAGGGAGAGGCTCGGCATTCTGGAGTGTCTGGAAAGAGCAGGGAGCCCAGTGTGGCTTCCTGGGCCTCCAAGGAAAGAATTGTACAGTCTCCACTCTAGACAACTGCTCTTTCAGACCCTCACCTGACGCTAGCTTCCGTTCAGGGGTCAACCATCCCGATTGCCTTTGGATGGGAAGAATCTGGAGACACGGGACTTTGAGATTTAAAACTTGGACACTCCTGGGAGAACCGGGACTAGTTGGTCACCCTGACCTCACTTGCCTCCCCTTCCCCCCACCCCACCCCGTCTCTTTGCTCATTTGTTCTTTATCTGAAACAGTTTCTTTCTTTGTGCTGCTATTCTCCCTGGCCCTGCTGGGGCCTTGGTGCTCCTGAATCCTAGGGTGTGAGCAACAGCCGTCAGAAACTGAATGGGCAAAGGCAGAGAGAGGCAGGAGGCTGGTGACAGGCAGGGCCCTTTCGGCCCCAGTCCATGCCCCACCACCCAAGCACGCACCTCTGTCCCATCTCCCCTCCACCAAGACCTGTCATCTTGGCCTTACCAGCCCCATGTAGCCGAAATGGGTGGAGGGGAAGTAGGAGCCAAGTCCAGACTAGGGTCTTGGGACATGGGGTCCACCCCTTCCCAGAAAGCCTGCAAAGGCATCCCAGGTCTGCGAGGGGCAGAATCTGTGGGCTGGGATGCTGGGGTGTCCTCACTCCCTGCTCTCATGGGCCTGGGGAAGCAGGAGGGTGTCCTGGGTTTTAGGGCCTGCCACATCCCTGTCTAGCGCAGAATGGCATGACTAGGGACTGAGAGCAGTGACAGCACCCCACAGGTCTCTGAAGCCGGAACCCTGAAGACAGCAGGGCGACAGTTAGGCAAGGAAAGGTGGGACCTGGGTGGAGCGGGAGCCCTAACTCCCGCCAGGGCTCCAACACAGTCCACCCCTTCCATTCCACAGCTCTGTCTTCAAGGTCTGTGAATATTGGTTGAGAACTTACTATGTGCTAGGAGCTGGGGGCTACACAGACGAACTGTCTAGGCCCTTGACCTTGGAGACCTCAGACTTAGAAACAGATCCTCTCATCACCAGGTGGTCAGGGGGTCAAGAGAGGCATGGGTCCAGGATGCCTTGGAGCGCCCGGGGAGTTACCCTCAGTCTAGCCGGAGGATTCTGGGAAGGTCTCCTGAAAGAAATGAGAGCTAAGCTAAGTCTGGGGGAGCATGTCACCTTTAGCCATGTGAGGAAAGGTGGGGAGAGCATTCGGTGAAGGGAAGAGCAGGAGCGAGGACATGGGGGGAGGGGGAGAAGCAGCCTGGGGTGTCAGGGCAAGCAAGCAGTCCCAGCATCACTAGAAGGCTGCGAGTGAGCAGAGAGAGGTAGGGGTGTGACATTCAGGTGCACGGAGGGGCAGGAGAGGGAGGGGTCCAGGGTGTTGCACAGGTGGATGACTTTGGGGGGGGTCTGGGAGGAATGGTGCCCTTCCTCAAGTAGGGGGCAGAGAATACTGGGGACCAAGAGTGAGGGGGGCAGCCAGTGAACTCCATTTGAGGGAGAAGGCAGTGCATATCCAAACCTGGGCCTTGCTGTGGGCATGGGGGAGTGAGGAGCCCATAATCCTCCCACCAGGTCAGGAGCGACAGCCTCTCTGGGGAGGGACCCCCTGGGGTGGGGGGCAGGGGCGTCTGCTCGGACCAACAAGGGTGAGAGCAGGAGCCATTGGAGAGTATGGGGTACTCTCCAAGTGGGGGTACCCTTGGAGTATGAGTTCACCTCTCAGGGCTGCCCTCCTCGGGATCCCCTTGCCCCCTACCCCAGCGGAGGTTCAGGCTGCTGGAGGTCCCGAATCCTGACTTTCCTCTCGGGAGGGAAGGTGCCAGCTTTTCCAAGTCCCTGCTCCCCCAAATCTCCACTCGTCTGGTGGGCAAGAAGCGCATCCTCCTGTCTACCCTCAATTCCTCTTCCTGCTCGCTCCTAGGATCAGAGCCTGTCCCTAGAGGTCATCTGGTTGACCTGACCCTCCCCCCATCCCTAGATGAAGAATCGGGACTCATGTGGCTACGGTTAGTGAGCGTCGAAGAGTCTGTCTCGGAGAAAGGGGGATATAGGCCAAGGTGGTAAATGAAATAACACGGAAAACAGTTTTTTCTTTTGTACCCAGACTGGTCCTACTGACCCCGGGGTCCTGGGAACCCACGGTCGCTGTGGGGTGAGAAATACCTCATAGAATGGCCATGGCCCACAGGGACATCAGACAGGGCCCAGGCACCAGGGGCTCCTAGGAGCACGGAGCTGGTGACCCGACAGGGTCCTCTGATCTGCCAGAGGGGGCGCTAATCAGAGGCTGGGCCTGGAGACCTTGACCCAAACTCCTGAATGCCGGGGAGAGAGGTCGCCCCTCAGGATTCAGAAGAGGGAGTTTCCCAGCTGTAAAGGGCCAGGTCATTGTTCCAAGAGGTGACTCAGAGTCAAGGTGCCAGGAGAGATTAGATAGGGAGGTTCCAGGCTGTCAGAGCGTGAAGCCTGACCCTCGGGGCCACACGACCTTTCATTCATTGTTCATCAATTCAAGGAGCATTCAAGGAGCCTTCTTGGGGGGCAGCCCTGTGCCAGGCTGTGCCAGGCTGGGTGGTGGGCTTGATGGGGAACAGAGGTTGCCTCCAGCCTGATAGGGAGAGGCAGGAAACGAGGGTTGAGAGTAACTGGGGACAAGCTGATCTCCACCCTGGCTCATATCAGAGTCTCTGGGAAGTTTTTTGTTTTTAAGATTTTATTTATTTATTTTAGAGAGAGAGCAACCAAGTGGGAGGGTTGGGGGGGGCGGGGAGAGAGAGAAAGAGAGAGAGAGAGAGAATCTCAAGCAGACTCCACGCTGAGCATGGAGCATGGAGCCCGACATAGGCTCATCTTACAACCTTGAGATCATGACCTGAGCCCAAACCAAGGCTGCACACTTAACCAACTGAGCCACCCAGGCGCCCCTCTCTGGGAAGTTTTAAAAACAACCAAAAGACAGAAAATAAAGTACCCAGGCCTGGGCCGCACCCAGCCTAATTAAATCAGAGTCCTTGGGGGTAGACCTGAGCAGCGCCAAAGCACTGGTATTGTTTAAAAGCTCCCGAGGTGATTCTGACAAGCAGCTGCAGCAGGGGACAGAGCTACAGCTGAACACGGAAAGAGCCATAGAAGATATCATAAAAAGCTTGGGGGGGGGTTTCTTTCAGCTCAATGGGTGGAGGCTGGTTCACACTGGGAGAGTTCACTCTGTCATTGACCCATCCACCCATCCATCCATCCATCCAGCCAGCCAGCCAGCCATCCATCCATCCATCCATCCATACAACCGTCCACACATCCATCCATCCATACAACCATCCACCCATCCATCCATACAACCATCCACCCATCCATCCATACAACCATCCATCCATCCATCCATCCATCCATCCATCCATCCATCCATACAACCGTCCACACATCCATCCATCCATACAACCGTCCACACATCCATCCATCCATCCATACAACCATCCATCCATCCATCCATCCATCCATCCATCCATCCATCCATACAACCGTCCACCCATCCATCCATCCATACAACCATCCACCCATCCATCCATCCATACAACCATCCATCCACCCATCCATCCATACAACCGTCCACCCATCCATCCATCCATACAACCATCCACCCATCCATACAACCATCCATCCACCCATCCATCCATACAACCATCCACCCATCCATCCATACAACCATCCATCCATCCATCCATCCATCCATCCATCCATCCATACAACCGTCCACACATCCATCCATCCATCCATACAACCATCCATACAACCATCCATCCATCCATACAACTGTCCACACATCCACCCATCCATCCATACAACCGTCCACACATCCATCCATCCATACAACCATCCATCCATCCATCCACCCATCCATCTACTCCACAAAGTGCCCACATGTTTTAGATGCTGGGGGTTCAGTACTGAGCAAACAAACATGGCCCCTGCCCTTGTGGGGACTAGACCTTCAGCACCACCAGAACCGTGGCTGAAGGGTGTTTGGGAATAACTAGGAAGGAACACGAAACTGCTGCATACACTTTTTCTACTGTGGTAAAATACACGTAAGATTTACCATTTTAACCACTTTAATGGACACAGCCCAGTGGCGTTCAGGACATTCACGACCATACAACCATTGCCACTGTCTAGTTCCAGGATTTTTTCATCATCCTAAATGGAAGCTCTAGGCCCACTAGTAGGCCCTCTCCTCCCTCTCCCTCCAGCCCCTGACAGCTGCTGATCCACTTGCTACGTGTATGGGTTTGCCTGTTCTGGAGAGTTCATATAAATGGACTCACACAACACATGGCTTTTGTGTCCAGTTTCTTCCACGAAGCATAATGTATTCAAGGGTCATTCGTGTTGCAACATGTATTAGCACTTGGTTCCTTTTTACGGCTGAATAATATTCCATTGTGGGAAGGTACATATGTGTGTGTGTGTGTGTGTGTGTGTGTATACACACACACCACCTTTTGTTGATGGACATTTGGGTTGTTTCTACCTTTTGGTTATTGTGAATAGAGCCACTATGAATTTCAAGTACAAGTTTTGTTTGAACACCTGTTTTTTTTCTTCTGGGTGAATACCCTTTTCGGGGCCCTTACTTATTTTTTGCTTTCCTTTTTTTTTTTTAAAGATTTTATTCATTTATTTGACAGAGATAGAGACAGCCAGCAAGAGAGGGAACACAAGCAGGGGGAGTGGGAGAGGAAGAAGCAGGCTCATAGCAGAGGAGCCTGATGTGGGGCTCGATCCCATAACGCCGGGATCACGCCCTGAGCCGAAGGCAGACGCTTAACCGCTGTGCCACCCAGGCGCCCCTTTTGCTTTCCTTTTTTTAAGCCTGTATGTTTTTTTTCTTTTCAGTCAGCATGGCTTTGATAAAAATTTTTCAAAAAGAAAAATTGTTTGGGGCTAAAGAAGGGCCTTGAATGGCAGCTGAAGAGTGGGGGCTTTAATTAGTTAGGTAATAGGGAGTCAGGGTAGGGGTTTGAGCGAGAGAGGGACAAGATCACAGCTGGGTGGGAAGACTGGAGGCTGGGCCCTCGGCCAATCAGGGGCCAGGGTGGACTGCCAAGCCCTCACCTCCCCAAGTCCCTGAGCCCTGGCCTCTGGCGCTCTGACCTCTGGAGCTGTGGGGAGCTCTCCGGGGCTGGGCTGGAAGGGCAGCACCTGAAATACTCCCAGCTCCTCTGTCCTCGCTCCCCCCCCCCCCAGGCTCACCCACCATGACCAAATTGAGCGCCCAAGTCAAAGGCTCCCTCAACATCACCACCCCCGGCGTGCAGATATGGAGGATCGAGGTGAGGCCTGCCAGGGTGTCGGGGCTTTGTGGGCTGAGGGAAGGAAGGCGCCTGAGATTACCCTGCCCTCCTGGGGTGCGAGCCCCTGGTGCCTGTCCCCCGGCCACCCTCCTGTCTTCTCAGACCTCCCGCTCCTCTTCCTCCTCCCATCGGCACATTCATTCTTCGGGTCAGCTTCCTCACGCCCTCTCCTGCTGGTTCTCTGCCTCTCCCAGCTCTCCCTGGGGTCAGGGAGGCAGGGCAGCTGGGGGTTCTGGGTGGTCCCGGGCAGCCCCTCTGAGCTCCTTCCTCTCCCCAGGCCATGAAGATGGTGCCTGTTCCTTCCAGCACCTTTGGTAGCTTCTATGACGGCGACTGCTACATCGTCCTGGCAGTGAGTGGGGGCGGGCACGGGAGGGGCTGAGCTGGCAGCGAAGGCCCCTGTGGCATCAGGGAGGAACCTCGAGGCTGGGGGCAGTAGAGGGGGCTGCCCGGGCTTTAGCCCTGGCCAGCATTCGCTGGGTGCGCCCACGGCCCGGCCTTCGTGGCTCTCCCTGCCCTCGGCCCGCTGAGCTCCCACCCCAGGTGAACTTCTCTGAATGTGTGGTCCTGGGGACGCTCTGAGCCAGCAGGGTGTCACCCTACCTACCCCAGGTCCACGTTTCCGAAATCCGTAGTCCCCTTCGTTTCACCTTCTCGGGTTCTGCCGCATCCCGCACTATTGAATGCATTTGTATTTGTCCTTATGTTGACTGAATCGCTTTCCAAATTTAAAGCCATTTATTTAAAAACATAACTCCACATCATTAGCATAATAAGGGGAAGGCGGTGTTGCACATCGCAAACAGAAGGTGGCTATACATTGCACGTTTGTTTGCACACCACCAAATCGTCTTGCAGGCCTCTGACAGCCACTTGCCCCCTGTGTCCCGAGGCTGTGGCGGCCGGGGGCGGTACTCTTGGCTCCTGACCACCCGTGCGGTGCGCTCCCTGCACACCCCCCCCAAGCTCACCTGCTGCCCGGGCCCCACGTGTGTGCGAAGCCATGCAGAGCAGGGAGGTGGGGAGAGGGCACGGGAGCCCAGGGCCTCGGGCTCACCGTGCGTCCCCTCTCCTCTCTAGATCCACAAGACGGGCAGCAGTCTGTCCTATGACATCCACTACTGGATCGGCCAGGCCTCGTCCCAGGACGAGCAAGGGGCGGCCGCCATCTACACCACACAGATGGACGACTTCCTGAAGGGCCGGGCCGTCCAGCACCGCGAGGTCCAGGGCAACGAGAGCGAGGCCTTCCGAGGCTACTTCAAACGGGGCCTTGTGTACGGAGGGGCGTGCTGCCGCTGGGGAGGGGAGCAGGGCCGGGGAGGGGAGGAGCTGGGGCCAGGAAAGGAGCCTCTTGGGGGGAGACCCACAATGGGCTTTTGGAAACTTCTTTCCGCTTCCGGAAGACCATTTCTGCCGCTGCCCTGTCCTTGGTTTTTATCCCTCGGCGTGCCCTTTAGCTGCCCCAGAGGCCGTTGTGAAAGTCTGTGCACCTGAGTTTTTGTAAATCAACCCTCATGTTTGTAAATGTTCTGGAAAGCCGGTGCCGAAGGAGGCCTTCCAGGGCCCCACATCAATCCTTCCCTTCGGCCCATGGGCAGATGACCGTTCTTCCCGTCTCTAAAGCAGCACTTCCACACTAAACACCCCAATTTCTAGCTTTTCTTGCAAAGTCTGAAGTTCTGGCCTCCGGGCTTTTCCCATGGAAACACACAGTCAGGAGCCAAGTTGCGACTGACCAAGTACAATAGGCCAGAAGCTCTCTGGTGAGCCGCAGTCCCCACCCTTCCCTTTTATCTTGCTGCTCTTCTTCCAGCCCACCCCTTCGGGCATTTGAACTGGCCCCTCTCCTGTCTGCTTGGGCTGCCTCAACAAAATACCATAGAATGAGCAGCTTAAACAACAGAAATCAATGTTCTCACAGTTCTGGAGGTTGGGAAGGCCAAGATCAAGGTGCCAGCTGATTTGGTTGCTGGCGAGAGCCCACTTCCTGGCTTGCAGCCGGCCGCCTTCTCACTGTGTCCTGCCATGGGGAAGAGTGAGCGCGCTGTCCGGTGTTGCTTCCTATAAGGGCACTAACCTTCATGGGGCCCCACCCTCAGGACCTCATCTAAACTTTATCGAATTTTACCCCCTCCCAAAGGCCCCATCTCCAAATACCACCACACTGCGGTTAAGGCTTCAACATAGGAGTTTGGTAGGGGACACGATTCAGTCCATAGAATCTCCCCTCCCCCCTTCCCTGCAGCCCCCTGTCCTCGGAGCTCTGTCCTGTCCTTCCACAAATCCACATCACCACGCGCCCTTCTTTTCAGGCCCTCTCGGCAGGGCAGGGAATGTGGCGCAGGGAGTGAGGCATCTAGGGTGCAAACTCTAAGGAGGCTGAGGAAGGTCACACACATGCAGGCAGAAGACTGACCTTGCACTTGCATGACCCTGAGAGCGAGTGCCTCAGCGCTGGCAGCTGAGGGAGCCGGCCCTCAGATGGCCCAGTGGTGGCCGGGCACCCCAGGCTGTCACACCTCCCAGCCCTCTCACTCCAGTTGGGTCAGCTCCCTCTCTTCTCAGGATCCAGAAGGGGGGTGTGGCTTCTGGCATGAAGCACGTGGAGACCAACTCCTACGAGGTCCAGCGGCTGCTGCACGTCAAGGGCAAGAGGAACGTGGTGGCCGGAGAGGTGGGCATCGGCCAGGGCCCTGGGGCATGGCGTCCTGTCTCCCCTCCTAGGCCGGGTGGAGGGGTGAGGGCAGGGAGGAGGCGGGGAAGAGATGTGGACGGTGGCAAGTATCTGAGTGGAGACTCACCTCCCCTCTGGCTGGCGCTCCAGGTGGAGATGTCTTGGAAGAGTTTCAACCGTGGGGATGTTTTCCTCCTGGACCTGGGGAAGATTATCATCCAGTGGAACGGGCCGGAGAGCAACCGCATGGAGAGACTCAGGGTAAGTGTTGCCCACGCCCCACCCCTCTCCCCAGTCCCACGCTGCCCTCACCGGCTCCCTCGCACCCGCCCCTCTCCTGCCAGTCACACTCGCCAGACTTCTGCCACCCCCCAACCAGCCCCCAGGTCCCCAGGCCTCTCCTGGCTGACCGCCCTGGACGGTGTGTTCAAACGTGGAGCCGAGTCTCCGTGTGTATGTGGAGACGTAGGCATGTTGGGCTTTGCGTGCATTCTCGTGGCTCGTCCGCTGAGGTTTAACGAGTGCCTGCTGCATGGTGGACCCCGAACCAAGATGCGGGGGTGAACTGAGTGGGCAGAGCCCTGCCCTGGCTCTGGCCTCCAGCTGGGAGAGACAGACATGAAGAGAGTAGCTGAGAAGTGAGGGGTGGGCACGCGGCCCTGGGAGTTCTGGGAAGTCTTTCTGGAGGAGGTGGGATGGGAAGGAGAAGGCCTTAAGGCAGGGGAGAAGTGGCTGGTGGGGGGCACAGGATGGCGATTACAGGGAGCTGGGAGAAGAGAGAGGTCTCGCTCTCGCTCTCGGGTTGTGTTCTGGGGCCAGAAGGCTGTGTAAGAGGGTTGGGTTCTGTTCTTGGTGCCCAGGAGTTCTGAAGGCCGTCCTGACTCCTGGGTGGCGAAGGGGTGTGGAGGGGCTGCGGGGAGGCAGGGAGCCGGTGGCCATCTGCGTGAGGATGGGAGGAGGTTCCCCGGGCCTCTGGGACAGGAAGGAGGATCCATTGGTCTTACCTGCAGGGCGGATGGGGCCGAGGAGGGAGGGGCGCTATGCTTGAACCACCACCGGGGAAGGGAAGGAGTCCCATTTCCCGAAATGGGAAAGACCAGGAGCAACACATTGGGGCGGGAGGGGGTGGAAATCGAGGTCAGTTTGGGGCATCTTAAAATGGGTTCTCCTGGAAGTTGGGGGGAGGGGAAGAGAGCAGAGAGCTGCGCTGGTGACAGAACCAGGAAGAAGCCCGGGGACTGGGGCTGGGGACCGAAATGCCAGGAGGTTGAGGAGGGGGAGCCAGGGTGTGAGTGTGTGTGCGTGTGTGCATGTGAGGAAGTGCGCCGTGTGTGCACGCACATGTGTGTGAGCACACTGGAGGACACGCACGCGCGTGCGTACGTGTGCGCATGCACATGCGAGCTCACTTTGGGGCAAAGAGACTGAGCCCTATGATGTCCAGGGCTCCACTTTTGTCCAAAACTGTGAAGTAAAATCACAAATGTCAATGTCAAAATGGAAGGCCCAGCAAGTGCACCCCAAAAGCCCCCCTGCCAACGAGAAAACTGCTTCCCCGATGGGGTTCACTTGGGTCCCTCAAGGGGGTACAGGCAGGACAGGTGCCTCATCCTCTGGGGCTGCTGGAGGCGGGGCCGGGCTCTCCTGCACGGCTGGGGGTGGCGGACATGCCCTGTCCCCCACCACCGCCTTCACTGTCTCCGGGGCCTCCCTGCAGGGCATGACCCTGGCCAAGGAGATCCGAGACCAGGAGCGCGGTGGGCGAACTTACGTGGCTGTGGTGGACGGGGAGAACGAGAAGGAGACCCCGAAGCTGATGGAGATCATGAACTATGTGCTGGGTCAGAGGGGGTCGCTGAAGGCCGCTGTGCCCGACACCGTGGTAGAGCCGGCGCTCAAGGCCGCCCTCAAGTTGTACCAGTGAGTGTCCAGCTGGGCTCTTGGTGGCCACGGGTGGGGGCCCCCAGGGGGCTGGGCTGTGGTACCCCCCCCTTGTCCCTGCTGTGCCTTTGTCCTGCAGCGTGTCTGACTCCGAGGGAAAGCTGGTGGTTAGAGAAGTCGCCACGAGGCCACTTACCCAGGACCTGCTCAGTCACGAGGTGAGAGGGTGTGGAGACCCCCAGGCCCAGCTCCCATCCTGCTGCACCTGCCCGCTTTCCCCCAGGTGGGAGCAACGCCAGGGGCTGGAGCCATTTTCGTGCCTGCAGCTCCGTGGCCCAGCGCCTCCCGCACTCAGGCTCCCACACTGCGTCTCTCGCTCCCACCCCTAGGACTGTTACATCCTGGACCAAGGGGGCCTGAAGATCTACGTGTGGAAGGGGAAGAATGCCAACGCCCAGGAGAGGACGGGAGCCATGAACCAGGCACTGGTGGGCATGGGGGTCAGGGAGGGGAGGGGAGAGAAACAGACGCAGCAGGAAGAGGGAAGTGGGGTCAGACCAGGTGTAGCACCAGGCAGAGGCCTTGGAAAGCTCTGGGCCTGAGCCAGCCGGGGGTGCTGAGGGTCAGTTCCGTAGCTGCCTTGGGGGGTTCTCTGCATGCCAGGGGCCAGGCACCAGGCAACCTGGGGGCCTCCTCAGGATGTGAGCTCCCACCTCAAGCTCGGTTCAGAGAAAGGAGGGAGAAATGGAGGCTGGCCTTCCTGCAAGAGGGGATTGGGTCAGCTGGGGGGCTGGGGCCAAGTCAGAGTTTGGGGTCCTTATCAGGGCTAGAGTCAGTAACCCTAGCTGGCTTGGGGTCAGCCTTAGAATGGGGGTTGGGTTCAACGTTGGAGACAGCAGCTGGTAATTGGGGCTAGAATTGAGGTAAGGCCAAGTTTGGGATCTCATTGGGTTTTGGGGTTGGGGTCAGAGCAGGGCTTAGCTTTGGGGTCAGCACTGGGACTGGGGTTGGGTTCAAATTTGGGCTTGGGAGCAGGGGTAGGTTTGTGGTTGTGTCTGGTTGGGGTTCGAGCCAGCCTGCGGCTGGCATCGGGGGACTGCGGGGCTTAGGAGAGGGACACAGACCCAGCCACCCCTTTCTCTTCCCAGAACTTTATCAAAGCGAAGCAGTACCCGCCGAGCACGCAGGTGGAGGTGCAGAACGATGGGGCCGAGTCAGCTGTCTTTCAGCAGCTCTTCCAGAAGTGGACGCTTCCCAATCGGACTTCAGGCCTGGGCAAAACCCACACCTTGGGCTCTGTGGGTGAGGACCGGCCGAGGCATGGTGGGGTCAGGAGCCGGCGTGGGGCTAGGAAGACACCTGCACCTGCCTCCTGTCCTCCTTCCCAGACACGCCTCTTCCATGTGCTCTTTTCCCCTGGCTCTGGGCTCCCCCGGTAGGGCGGGGACACGAGGGAACATAGGTAAACTGAGCTGTCCCACAAAGGGAGCTGAGAAGCACCTGTCTTTGCTTTGGAATGGGGTTGTCTCCCTGGAAACCAGACAGCATCAGTGTCTCACCAGACAATGTTTGCTGAAGGCAAGCTCAGTGCCAGGCCCCTGGAGGAGGATAAAAGGGTTGTCCGTCTCCTGGCTCCTCTGGGAGGCTTGGGGTGGGAGATAGGGTTTTGCGTTAAAACTGCCACTCTCTAGGTCTGTGACCTTGGGTAAGCCATCCGATCTCTCTAGCCTCGGCTTCCCCATCTGTAAAATGGATCTGAGAATTGTAGCTGTCATTCAGGGCTGTTGTGAGGACCTGGGGGACCTCAGCTTGTGACAGCTGGTGTCCTGCTTCCCCTCCCCTCTCCAGCCAAAGTGGAGCAGGTGAAGTTTGATGCCACGTCCATGCACGTGCAGCCTCAAGTCGCTGCCCAGCAGAAGATGGTGGACGACGGGAGTGGGGAGGTGCAGGTATGGGGAGGGTGGGAGGCCGGGGCTGGGTAGGGCGGGGTCGGCGGCACCTGTCCTGGCCCTCACACCAGCCTCGTACTGGCCCCAGGTGTGGCGCATTGAGGACCTGGAGCTGGTGCCGGTGGATTCCAAGTGGCTAGGCCACTTCTACGGGGGCGACTGCTACCTGCTGCTTTACACCTACCTCATCGGCGAGAAGAAGCACTACCTGCTCTACATTTGGCAGGTCAGCACCCCCCTCCCTTGAGTTGAATACCTCTGGTGATGGGCAGCTCACCCCTTTTCCATCCTGGGACTGCTTTGGCTATGAGATCCCACTGGCACAGGGTACCCCCATTCACAACCCTTGCCCCTTCTCTGTGTTCTTGGAGTCTCTCTTCCAATTTCCATGGCTTCCAGAACATTCCCTTCAACTGCTCAAAGCACCGTGGGTTTTTAGGTCCAGATGTGAGTGTGCAGGGAGATGTTTCGGTGCTGGGGATAGTAGTATGGTAGCCATGGCGTCCCCCTGAGTAAGGAGAGGAGGTCTGGGGTCAAGGACAGGGTAGCAGGTGAGCTAGGATTGATTGACCGGGGGCCGGAAAAGTTTTAGGTGTGGGTCTGGGATCAGAACGGGTCTGGGTCACATTGGGTTTGAGCTGTGTCCAGAGCAGTGTTTGGTGGGGCAGACAGTGGGGTTTGGGGCCAGGTGAGAATCGGGGATGGAGTTGTTGCTGCGGCCGGGGATGGGCTCAGAACTGGGGCCCACCGCCTTCCCCCCACTTCTATCGTGCTTGTCCCCAGGGTAGCCAGGCCACCCAGGATGAGATAGCAGCTTCTGCCTACCAAGCCGTCATCCTGGACCAGAAGTACAACGACGAACCAGTCCAGATCCGGGTCCCGATGGGCAAGGAGCCACCGCACCTCATGGCCATCTTCAAGGGACGAATGGTGGTCTACCAGGTGTGGCTGCTGGCCCGCGGCGCCTGGCAGGACCCACAATTGCCGCGGGGTGGGCATCAGGAGATGGGGGAAGGGGACCTGGGGGGGGGTGGGCCTGGGGGTGAAGCGCGTCCTTCGTAGGAGAGGACTGTGTGAGACCCCGTCACCCATGTGGAACCGGCAATAGAAACCAGCATTCTGTGCTTGAAGAACACGGAATGAGTGCACAGCGTGGGCAGGTCACGTTTCTCTCTACACCCATCCCCCCAGGGCCTGTGCATGAGAAAGGCGGGTCTTTGGGCTAGATTTGAGCACGTGGTGAGCCTGGCCAAACGCCCCGGTGCCTTCCATCATAATGGAATAGACATTTCAGCAACCAGCTGTTAATCCAGCGCCCGTGAAGCCTGCAGCCCTCTGCCGGCGCCGGGGCTGGAGAAGGCCGCGCGTCCCCGTTGCCGGTCTTGTTGCCAGAGCGGTGAACTCACAGCCCGAGCGGGGCACTGTGTGCTTAAATCCAGACCCGCATTCACCATTCACCAAGGAGCTCGAATACTGGGGCAGGCAGGGAGTTCGTGCTGGAGGGGGGGTTTGGAGGGGCTCTTGACATCAGGGTCAGAGTCCAGACGCTCAGCAGAGGTAACATGAGGGTATGCTGTGCAGGGACACAGCAAGGACAAAGGCCCAGAAGAGGGGATCCACGCAGAACAGGGAGAAGCTTAATGGGAGGGTCTGGAGAGAGCAGAGTGAGTCTGGAAGGGCCTGTGGGGCCTTCAAAGGCTGGGCTGAGCTGGTTCTAGTCTATAAGCAGAGGGGAGTCATTGAAGATTTCTGAGCGGGGGAGTGCCATGACCAAAGCAATGCTTTGGAAAGGCTAGTCTGGTGATGATGTTTTAGAGGACCTGGGGGCGGGCGGACCCCACCCCAGCCTCTCTTCTGCTCTGTTCTCTGTGCCCCTCTTGAGAATCTTCCATCGTCTGTATTAAGTTGCTCCCACCTCTCTCTCTCTCTCTCTGCCTTCTCCCCACATGCTGCAGGGAGGTACCTCCCGGGCCAACAGCGTGGAGCCGGTGCCCTCCACACGGCTGTTCCAGGTCCAGGGAACCAGCTCCAACAACACCAAGGCCTTTGAGGTCCAAGCCCGGGCCAGCTCCCTCAACTCCAATGACGTCTTCATTCTTAAGACCCAGTCCTGCTGCTACCTGTGGTGCGGGAAGGTATGGGCAGGGGCCGGGGGCCTCCCCCTCCCCAAGTGGCTCTTAGGGGTCCCCAGGCCTCAGGGGAGCCTCCAGCCAGTAGGTTCTTTCGGGCTCGTTTCCCCTAGCTGCCCCTAGCCGGTCTCCCTCTGCCCTCACGTTCTCTGCTCTGCGCCTGGTTCAGTCTTTCTCATTTGGCTTGTCTCTGTCTGTCCCAGTGTTGGTCTGTCTTTGTGTCTGGGGCTCTCTCTCACTGTCCCCGTACCTGCCTCTGCCTCTCCACTGATCTCAGGCTCTTGGATTCCTTCTCTTGCCCCGTAAGGGGGGGTGCAGACTCCTGTCCCCTCTGCCGTTCTTTGAAGTGTCCAGGACAGAGGACGGGTGTGCATGGGGTCCCGATCCAGGCAGGAGGGGCCCCTTTGGACCCAGGAGCTCTGGGCCAGTAAACGTGGTGGAAGGGTGGGGGGAGGTGTGGCAGTAGAGATGGTCTCCCCCAACACAGCTGATCCCCCTTTCCCCAGGGCTGTAGCGGGGACGAACGGGAGATGGCCAAGATGGTTGCAGACACCATCTCCCGGACGGAGAAGCAAGTGGTGGTGGAAGGGCAGGAGCCGGCCAGCTTCTGGGTAGCCCTGGGTGGAAAGGCTCCCTATGCCAGCTCCAAGAGGTAGGTATGGGGTCCCTCTGCCTCCAGCTCACCTTCTGAGGCTGGGGAGCCTCCCAGCACCTCCAGTCCCTGGCCCAGAGTCTGCAGCAAGCATGGACTGAGGACCCTGTGTACCAGGTCCCCAGGGCTACAAGATGAAGAAAGAAGGGGCCGCCCACTGGGCCCTCAGAGCTCCTTGAGCACAGGGGCTGTGTGTGTGCTAGCAAGCCTGGGACCTGGGGCGGCGGTGGGCAGGGGGGGTTCTTGGCAAATGGAGTTCACGGGCAGCAGGAAGGAACTCAAGGAGAGCAGCAGGGCTTGCCCTTGGGGAAGAAGCTGCCAGAACCCTGCCCTTTAGTCCTGACACAGGACCTGGATGCTGAGAGGCCCCAGCTGTAAACACTCTTTCCAATGGTTTTTCTAAAGAACACCCATGGTCAGCTATTCCCCCGTTCAGAAGTGAAAGGGCATTTCTGCAGTGGCAGGGGGAGGCCTAGAACGAACATAGCAGAACTTCCCAACGGGCCTGGGCTTGCCGAAGAGCCTCTGGAATGCAGGGCCTGGAAGGGCAGTGGGGATTTCTCCCTCCCGAGCGCTCTCAGAGTCTTGCGCGGAGGGGGGCGCTTTTCATCTGATCAGAAAAAAGAGCATTTTCCTAGAAGCAGGGCTTTCCGCGTCGGAGTCCTGTGTCCTCCATTCTTCCTTCCTCACACCTTCTTGCCGAAACAATTTTCTCCGCATCCTGCAGATTGCAGGAGGAAACCCTGGCCATCGCCCCCCGGCTCTTCGAATGTTCCAACCAGACCGGGCGCTTCCTGGCCACAGAAATCCCTGACTTCAATCAGGATGACTTGGAAGAGGACGATGTGTTCCTGCTCGATGTCTGGGACCAGGTAGGATTGAGGCCCGGGGCCCTACCTTCCCACCAGCTCAAGCCCCAGGGCCAAGAAATAGTGACTTTATGGACAGGTAATTTTTGACATTTTCTTGCCTCCCTCATTCATTCTTCCTGGGGGTGGTATTATGAACAGCAAAAGCCTAAGGAAGAAGGAGGTGGGTAGGGAGGACCGTGCCCCCAAGGGGCTGCGGGACAGCATGTGTTTTCCCAAAGCCCCAGTTTCTTTCACAAGGCAGAAGCGTGTTTTTGAGGGTCTACGGCTTGGGAGAGGCCGGGGGTCCCACACTGGCAGAATCTCCGAGCAGAGGACATCTGTCCAAGCTCTTCATCTCCCAGATGCAAAGTCCAGACGAGATGGGGCCTGCCCGAGGTCACCCAGCTCCACTGTCAGGCGTCGGAGCCTGGCTGAACCCAGGTGGAGCCCGGTGGGCCAGGGAGGACGGGAAGCCCGGCCTAAACTCTGGATTCTGCGCAGGTCTTCTTCTGGATCGGGAAGCACGCCAACGAGGAGGAGAAGAAAGCCGCGGCCATCACGGCACAGGAATACCTCAAGACCCACCCCAGCGGCCGTGACCCCGAGACCCCCATCATTGTGGTGAAGCAGGGACATGAGCCCCCCACCTTCACAGGCTGGTTCCTGGCATGGGATCCCTTCAAGTGGAGTGTGAGTGGGCCAGCCCCCCACTATCCTTACAGCCCAGCACGACCTTCTCCAGGAGGCCACTCACGGCACAGCCCGAGGGCAGGGCAGACCCCCAGGCTTTTCTATTCGTTGTGATAGATGACCAGTGATATATTTTTAAAGAGGTTGGAGAGGGCCTCGAATAAAAAGTCAGACTGGGTAAGCCCATGAAGCCCCCTGGTGAGGGAGAGGGAAGGGAGTCTATCAAGCACCCAGGCTCGTGACCCTGCCTTGTTTGTGTACCAATGGAGCTCAGAGCTGTTGGACCTTCTTGCCAAGAGCTGTACTGACCACTTGAACTTAAAGTAACTGAAGTTAAATGAAATTAAAGATTCGATTTCTCACAAGCCCCAAGCTAAGTGCTCCGTAGCCATCCGTGGCTAGTGGCTCCCAGGTTGGACAGCGCAGAGAAGAACATTTCCGTCATTCTAGAAACTTCCCCAGGACAGTGTTGTTGGCTCCTCAAGCCGGATGAAAATGATACACGTCAGTTCTAAAGGACAGACAAACGTCTTCCTGGCACCCACTTCTAAGCAAAATGGGCCACACCTGGGGTCCTTACCCGAGGGACAGGGAGTCAGACTTCCACAGGACTTTCCTGAACTGGCCCCAGACAGAAGCAGAGGGCAGGTCCTCAAAACGGAAGCCCGTGCAAATGTTCTGCAGGAAGGAGGAAGGTTAGGGCCTGGTGGCTTTGGGTGCACGAAAGTTGTACAACAGATGAGTTTAGGGAAATAGATCTTAATTTCCTCAAATACATGTTTTGAAAGCATTCGTTCAGGGCTGAGTTTAGTCCTGAGGGCAGATCACACAAACCTCAAGCCTGCGGACCTAGATGCCAGAACTTCTTAGATTCGTCTCGGGGTCTCAGGGCCACAGCTCTGGTGGCCCTTCCCTCCCTCCAGGCCGCGCTGACTGCTCTGTCCGGCATCAGCACCTGCTTGGGGCCAGGCCCTGGGCGTATGGAGAAGCCGCTCCTCGTGGGGCCAGGGTCCCTTGGACTCCCTTCATCCTTCTGCAGCAGGGTTCCCCTCCAGGCTCTGGGAGGAGGCCCCGGTTTTCCAGCACCCCTCCCGGGTGTTCCCCAGAGCCTCCACAGTGTGGGTGGCCTCTCAAGACTGCACGTTGCTGCTCACACTGCCTCTGAGGGCGGCCTCCATCCCCACGTGGGGCTGAGCAGGGCCTTTCCTGACCATCAGTCCCTTGGGTGCCCACCCTCCCCATCTAGCCTCCTTTTTCAGGGTCCCTCCCCAGCCCCTACCTGAGCCCCCTCTTCCCCTTCCCATCCCCAGGCCTTAAGCCAGCCTTCTTTCAACCCGCCAAAGGGAAACATTCTTCCATGTCCTCTGTTGAGAGCCAGGTCTCACTTGTTATTGGCTTTATGTGCAGAACACCAAATCCTATGAGGATCTGAAGGCGGAGCTCGGAAACTCTGGGGACTGGAGCCAGATCACTGCGGTGAGTAGCATGCAGGGGCTGGCTGACTACGGTCAGCCCCATGGGAGCTGAGAAAACTCCAGAATAGAGAGCAGGGTCCTGGGCTTTCCTTTCCACCACGTGCTCCCGCT
The DNA here is from genome assembly GCF_024610735.1 of Ursus americanus. NCBI lineage: Eukaryota > Metazoa > Chordata > Mammalia > Carnivora > Ursidae > Ursus > Ursus americanus. The sequence goes on from NC_142127.1 coordinate 89,174,787, forward strand.
GCTCATGGAAGTGCTTCTCCCTGTTGAACTTCAAGGCCACCAGCTGTTTTCCCTCCTCCATGTCTGAGTCTGATCATGCATGAAAGTCTGGGTGAGGGGAGCCAGGAGCAAGGTGGGGACGGCTGGTTAAAACACAGGTCCCAAAGTCCCACTCACTCCCCCGAATTCTTGTTCGTGGAATTGGGATGAGCCCCTGGGAATATGCCTTTTTTAAATGCAGAGCCAGGTGATTTGATAGAGTTAGTCTGCGGTCTCCACTTCAAGAAACAATGATTCATCTGCTGTGGTCACCCCTGGGGTTCTTTCTCCAGGTGCAAACTGCAGACTCAGTTAGTGAATAAACCTCACTGAGCCCTTTGGCCCGGGGTTATGGAAACCTGAAAGCAAAACCTTTCCTTCAAGAAGTTCACAGCCTTGCAGGTGAGGCAGGACCAAGCAGACTCTGTAGAAATGTGTCCAGAACACCAGAGCGATTTCACAAGCTGCTGGGGTAAGCAGCAGATAAGGCCGGCTCGTCGGCCCCACCCGCAGGCTGAGTACCGCGCGCTCAATAAACCCTTGTTGGTGGACTGATGGCTCAGGCAGGAAGGCATGGATAGTTAGGGCAAGGCTAAAGGAATTTACTGGTGACAGTTTCATGACAGATAAGAGAAAGAGGGTCATAAATATCCAAGGCGGACTTAGAAGATCTGTGCCATGGAGAAGTTCTTAAGTCATAGAACAAAATAATCATTTTGGACCCAATGGCTTCGGCTGGGTACAAACCACCAAGTTTTAGTTCACAGGTCCAATCAGGTGCTGTGTTCTTATGGGGAGTGTGTGTATGGGCAGGCGGATGGGTAGGGGGTGGTCATGGAAGGCTTCTCGAAGGAGATACTCTAGAACCAATGTGGACCCCGGAGACAAAGGCAACCTGGGAAGTAGCCACAAAGCAGAATGAACCGGTAGTTTCCTTCTTTTCCCTAGGAGATCACCAGCCCTACACCGGACAAGTTCAATGCGAACAGCAACCTCATTTCTGGGCCTCTACCCGTCTTTCCCCTGGAGCAGTTGGTGAACAAGCCTGCGGAGGAGCTCCCTGAGGGTGTGGACCCCAGCAGGAAGGAGGTAGGTCAGACTCGAGGGGGAGGATGAAGGGAGCTGGGGGGCCGTCTGCTGGACTGCTGGACTGATGGCTCAGGCAGGAAGGCACAGGTAGATAAGGCAAGGCTAAAGGAATTTACTGATGACAGTTTCATGACAGATAAGAGAAAGAGGGTCATAAATGTGGGGACTGACCCCCCAGATTGCGCCCTGCAGGTGATTAGGTGCTGGGGCTGCCCTGCTGAACAAAACAGACCTGCTCTCCGCCTTTACGTGAGGTGACATCTCAGCAGGGACAGAGGGTTCAAAGGACCCTGATTACATTATGGTTTAATTTCGGTGATGATAAGCGCCACAAAGGTGAACTACAGGGGCCACGAAGAGTCTTCCAAAAAGGAACCTGACTTAGAGATTTCCTTCTGAAAGGTGAACAGGACTTATTCAGGCAAAATGGACTATTCCTGGAAAAGGGAACAGCATGCATGAGGCCCAGAGGCAGGAAATGAGCACAGCGGCCAGCGTGGCTGTGGTGCATGGAGGGGGGGGGGCAGTAGGCTGAGGGGCTGGGGGCCTAACTGAGCAGTGCCTGCTACGCCCCGTTAGGGAATGAGGTGTCTGTCCTGAAAGTGGACAGGAGCCATTATGGTTGAAGCAGGGGAGTGGTGGGAGCAGCAGTCAGGTTTATGCTTTTAAGAGATCACTACAGGGGCACTTGGCTGGCTCCGTTGGCAGAACGTGTGACTCTTGATCTTGGGGTTGTGAGTTCGAGCCCCACGTTGGGTACAGGGATTGCTTAAAAATAAAATCTTTATTTTTTTAAAGATTTTTAAACTTCTTAAAAGTAATCTCTGCACCCAACGTGGGACTCAAACTCACAACCCTGGGATCAAGAGTCGCATGCTCCACTGACGGAGCCAGCCAGGGGCCCCCAAAATAAAACCTTAAAGAAAAAAAAAAGATCACTATAGCTACTCAGTAAAGGGACTGGAAAGTGGCAAAAGCAGCAGCCAGAGGCAGGCCGAGTGGTGGATGGGAGCCCGGATAGGTGGTGCCTGGGGAAGTGGAGGGAAGGAGGTGGTTTAGAGAAATTTTAGGAGGTAAAGTCGATGACACTTGGTAATTACGGGATGACGGGTGTGAGGTTGTCGAGGGAGGCAATTGTGTCATTTTCTGACATAAACAAAAAAAAAAAAACCCTGCATCAGACTGAGCTTAGAAGGGGATCCCCGTGAGTTTGGCGGTAGCCATGCCGTTCGAGGCAGCCAGGGACATCCGGGGACATCCGGGCTGAGGCACGCCGGGTTGGTGGGCAGACTCTTCTGAGACCCCCCAGGCCAGAGACCCACCAGTGCACAGGGTCACTCGTGGGGACAGAGTATGACAAGAAGAGAGCTTGTTACAAATACATTTCCAATACTCATTCCCACTATAGGAAGACCCAAAATGGATGGCAAAACTGGCTTGATGGGGGTATCAAGAGACAAAGTACTCTGGTTATAATAAACCATAAAGGCGTCTTGTGAATGAATTAAGGAATCTACAGAAGAAAGATGCCTGATCTCTCCAAGTCTGTTAGGGGTTTGGGCCCAATATGTGTTCAAGGGTATTGTTCCCAGAGCATTTGCACGCTGCCCTTCACCTTGGAGACCATGTTCAAGCCTTCTCTCCCAGATCTACCTATCTGTGTCCTCACTGGAATACTGGGATGATCCCAACATATTTTTTGTAACAGTGATGCTATGAATATTATTTGCCCAGCACCTGGTACATAGAAAGTGCTCTGTAAATGTAAGGGGCTGAGAAAACTGGAGAGAGGGGAAGTGACTTGACATAGCTACTTAGCCCCGAGTCAGAGCAAGAACCAGGTCTTTGGAGTCCTGCTGCTACTGTCATATCATGTGGCATGAAGTATTTCTAAAAGGAGGGGCAGCCAGTGTTTCTGACCCAGGAGACCGATAGGAGGCTGAATGGGTGGTGAATTCTGAATGGGACAAACAGAATCAAGACAACCCTACCATGTAGACACACTCTACACAATCAGTTGTCTATTGCTGACTTTTTTTTTTTTTAAGATTTATTTATTTGAGAGTGAGAGCAAGTGTATGTGCGAGGGGCAGGGGAGGGGCGAAGGGCGAGGGAGGGAGAATCCCAAGGGGGTCCTCTCTGAGACAGAAGCCCAATGCATGGGGCTTGATCTCCAGACCCTGAGATCATGACCTGAGCTGAAACCAAGAGTCGGACGCTTAACCGACTGCACCACCCGGGTGCTCCAGCACCTTCTTGTGAGAGCTGTAGGTCAATGTTCAGTGGGGAGAGTAGGAGAGGTCTTCAGGCCTCTCTGGCTCCTCCAAACTCGGAAGGGGAGCCAGTGACAAGGAACAGTGGGGTGGTTGGTCTGGCTGCAGGCAGTAGCAAGAGGATAATCTAAGTGTTTGAGTACAAATGAGTAAACCACGGAGAGGCGGATGTGGGTATGGGTGAGGCCAGTAATCGGCTGGCAGGACCACAGAGTCCAAGAGTAGGACTAGTGGAAAGATACAAGTCCACTGGGATGGGCAGTTCCTGCTATCTGCCCTGGGGGTCAGAGTCCAGAAGTCTCAGCCAAGCTGTGGAGCCAGCCTGGCTGGGGCCAGGGACGGCACCTGCAGCCACGGCTGTGAGGGACCTGGGGCGGGGGTTTGCTCCAAAGCAGTTTGGGGCAGGCAGCTCTTCCCCATGCACTGATGCCCAAACCACTCACCTTTCCTGTCTTCTTCCCTGCCTGGGGGAGTGGGCAGGGCTCTCGGGGACTTGAGGAGAGAACGTTGGGGCGGAGGAGGCAAACCTAAAGACAGGTTAGAGAACTTGAGGCATCAGACCCACCCGAGCTTGAATCCCACCTACAGATGCTGTCCGCGCTGTTCAGTTAAGGGCTCTTTGCAGGAGTGGATAAAACACTCTCCTGGAGTGGGGGGGGGGGGTCACACTGAAAAAAAAACCCATGGCTCTTCCCACCCCGTCCCCTTCTTGGTGCTAGGGGGCAGAGACGAAGGCTGGGAGATGCCATTTTATAGCCGCTTCAGTTTGGGGTTCTCACGTGACTGCCTTGAGGGTACCTGGCTTGCCTTAAGCGGCATCACTATTATATTCTGTTAGGAGGGAGCAAAGGTCATTTCAGGCAATCCCCTCATCATATGGAGAAAGATAATACCCCTGGCTTAGAAAGCAGTCTCTCAGTCATGATCTCTAAGCCAAGAGTAAAAAAGTAGAATTGTGCTATCCAAACTTCTAGATCATTCATAGGATGGGAGAAGCCGGTATGAGTGAGTCATCCAAATATTTCGTTCCCCGTTCAGAACAGCCAGGGGTTTTTGCAAGTGCCACAGCCGTACCTGTGCGCGAGACTGCGGCTTGCCGGGCCCGTCGCGCTGGGCCGGCCAGCCTGCTCACTTGGTCCCCAGCAAGGTAGGGCCCAGGAGGCGAGCGCCTTGCAAGGGTCATGGCTTTTGCTAGCAGAGCTGGGCCTCCTGTGGTAACAGCAGCGGCGTCTCATATTCAGAGCTGGGTGGATTCCGTTCTGTGGCTCATGTGCTTACTCTGTGGGCCGGACTTACAGGAACAAGGATCCTCTAGCTTAGGTTCACTGTTTACTAAGACAGATGATCAAGATACCTTGTTTCCACTCCCCTTTCATGTGTAATATTATTTTCATCCCCATAAAAGCATTACAAAGAAGGAAAAATTGGCCTTGAAGATTTTTCTCCCATTTTAGAAAGAGGAAAACTAAGACATTCTCTTAGCAAATTCCCTAGCCAAGTCCAATGTCCCAATTCTTATTTCAGAGCTAGGTGCACTTGTCAACAGGGGCTCAGTCTACTTCACGTTGATCACATTCCAGATTCAGGGATCACGCTTCTTAGACCTCAACATGCCACCTGGCTCCTCCCCATCTCTGTCCGGGTTCTCCCGCCATGACCTGTCGTGGCTCTTCATGTGCCTGTTACGACACACCTATAGGACTCAGCCAAGTAAACCCCGGGGAAGAACGTGACCGTTGCCCTCTGGTTCCTCTCTCCTTTCTAGGAGCACCTGTCCATCGAGGATTTCACCAAGGCCTTGGGGATGACACCCACTGCCTTCTCTGCCCTCCCTCGATGGAAGCAACAAAACCTCAAGAAAGAAAAAGGCCTGTTTTGAGAAGCAGGAGTGGCTGTGGTTGGAGAGCAGTTCCCTACCTTGCTCACTGTCTCATTGTTTTCATGACTGGTTTATTAGTCCTATACTAATTGAAGTGAAATTTTACCTGTGGGCAACCTACCTATTCTTCCAGAATGGTACCTCCGTAAGGAGACTGTGGTCCCAATTTCAGCTCTTCAGAAGGTGGTCGCATTGTTTCGATCCAGGGGTGTTAATGTCACTTTTAACCATCCTGTTCTAGAGCTTTCCCTTCTTAGAAGAGCAAACACTCCACAGAACATTCGAATTCTGAGGAGCCATCCCTAGGTTTTCCTCTCCTGCGACCAATTTTTATCCATGGAGAGTGGGCTGAAGCCTTTTGCAGTTTCATATTTTCCCAGAGTAATGGCTTTTCCTTTTCACATACTTTCCTCGCTGACTTAGGCGAGAAGTTAAAGGGCACTCCTTCTTTGCAAGAGTTGAATGGCCTGGGAAAAGGCCCTGTGAGGAAGTTTCACGACACCAACCGGTCCCCGGCGAGAGCAGCATAGCCACTGGGTCTAGAATGGAGGTCATTTCACCCCTGTCTGGTACTAATGAGGCAAAGGATGAGCTTAATTAGCTAAGGCCAAGGCCGAGTTTACAAACTGTTATCCAGGACCTCTGCCAAGCTTCCCGGGCTCCTCCAGTGAAAACAAGAACTCGGTGCTGCCTCCAGCCATTTGTCGGTTTGCCCTTCCATTTCCTTTAAGGTGTAATGGTGCTGCATGGAAGTCCAAGTCAGAGGCCAACAGAAAGTGATTTCACAACCTCAACAAATGGTTAAGTGTCTGCAAGGATAAGTCCTTTCCAGAAATAACAGTCGGACCAACACAAGGTTAATAAAGGCTTTAATTTCACACACACAAAAAACTCTATGCATAATTTAAAAAGGAAACAAAAACAAGGAAAAACCGTAAAGGATACAGAGGAACAGTTCTGCTAAAACACAGATAAAGTGCCGCTCCATACGAAACAACATAAAGAATCAGAATCAAGTCACTCTGAACACAAAGAAAATCACCTCACAAATAATGTGGCCAAAGCTGCCAGCAAATCTGGTAGTGGCTCAATTAGGCAAAGTGTAGGACCCTTCCTTCTGTTTCCCTCTCTACAGCATAAGTAAACAACACTGACAACAGGCCAGAGGAACTGGGATGGAAGGACAAGCTCAGAGAGGGAGGGAAACCTGGGGACAAGGTGTGTGGTCTCACTCCTCACATCCTCTCTGTTCTTGAAACAGGCCAGGTCTTGATGGCTCTTGTTTTGGCATTTGACCTACCGCGCTTGGGTCTTGATCCAGACCCTCACCCCCTCTACTGTTTCACCAGTGAATGTGCCTGTACTTCGAACCTCTTAATGTACTGTAGGCAAAGTCCAATGTTACTAAAATCAACTGCTTATACTTATACTGGCACACTTTTTATTAAAAACTTCAAAACCTCAGACATTTAGCACACATGGAAAGAAAAGTTTACTGTGTATAAATATGATACAACGGAAAAGACTGCCTGAAGTCTAGTAATCAGAGCATGCCGCACAGGAGTCAGTGATTGTGGTGACACAGCAAAGGAGCGGTCACGGAACTCTCAAGGCCCACCAAACTGTAGTTTTCCAATAAAATATATATGTTTTTCAGATGTTAATAAGACATACCAATAGAGACAAAATTAGAATTTTGAAGTACTGCATTCAAAAGACATCAGATGGCAGAAACCCATTCGTTTTTGTACACACTTGAAGAGAGCATTACTCAGTGGTAAAGCAAGATGGGGAGAAGGAAGAGGACACGCCTGTGTTTTGGGGACACTTACGGGACTTGCATCTGGTACTGGATAGTTGATTTTTCTAAAAATCTCCATATATATACAAGATCCAAATGTACTTGGGAGATCTAGCTCTGTTTCCCTGACTGAAAACAAAAGACTGCCTATGGGGGCTCAGGGCAGGGGCGCCAATTAAATCAAAAAGCAAAAACAAAAGTTTGGATGACGAAGAGCATCCACTGCAGTCACTTCAGAGGACAAAGGAGAGTAATATTTTTGTTTTAATATAAACTCTTTCCAGATCATGGATGAGTTCACAAACTTTTTTCTGTGTTTCCAAACCTCACCCCCATGCTCTCTATACTCGTAACACTCCACCAAATAGACACTGCCAAAAATCTCTTCCATTTAGGTGTTTCCAAATAATTTTCCTGATACAACTGTATCTGTAGCTGTACATGTGTAGTTATGTTGACACAGTTACCTAACGGTAACTGCAGTCTGGAAGAGTAAGTAAACCCATGAATTCACTGGCTGAGGTTTTTATTCTTAAAGTCTCTCTTTTGGAAGAATGCTACACTTGAACAAGAAGAGAAGTAAAGAAACGTATAGTCTTAACATTTGCCTCCCAGAGTTAATCAGCTGATCTGTAAATATCACTGTATACTTTAAAAAATGTAAACACATTTACATTTGTTACATCTGTTACTGAGCCATTAAGTTAGGCCTGAAATTAACAGACATGGCAAGTAAACAAATAGCTTTTGGAATCAAAATATAAATAGAAGAACAATTCATAGACTTGCTGCTTCTTATCCTATCCTGCTGAGACAAAAAGCATGAGTGTGCACACACATATGAATACATTCCCCACAAAACAGAGTCTATCTTCTCATGGGCCTGAAGTATAGTCATGGCTACTAAAGGGACAGCAGCCATCTGGCCGCATGCAACTTCCAATTCTCCGTAATACTAGGTGATAAGAATCAGTAAGTTTGAATTTTAGTTTACTCTTCCCTTCCAAAAGATTTCAATTAAGATCAGCTGTCTGCAGAACTAAGTGGGGTCAAGTTCCAATTCAATGTCATTTAAAGTAATGTAACCACATTTGGTACTTTTAATAGAAAGGGGACTGTGTAGGCTGCCTGGGACTGAAGCACTCTGCCCCTATCTGACTTGTCCCTTCCTGGCCCCAACACACCAATTGCCCCATTCCCCCAATTCTGAGCAAACTGATCATACTGTGCAAAAAAAAAATAATATATTATCTATTTATAATTTTTAAATATATACAACCAGCTCAAAAAAAACAATAAACCCCTTCAACGTGGTTCAGCTGAAATTTCCATCTGTAGTCATGAACCCAAATGAGAAGTAAAGCGTAGTGGAAGGGGGGATAAAGGAGCACAGGGAGAGAGGAAGGCTGACTAGACCACAACAATGCACGGCTACCAAGGAAAATTCAAGCCCCAAATTTGCAAGCGTATCAGCAGTAAGATAATTCATCAACCTCAGTAACCTATTTTCAACTAGCAGGCCCAGCGCAAGAAATGAAGATCAAATCAAACTAGGTTTCTGAGCCACGTGTACTTCTAAACCACACACACGCGCGCGCTACAAAAAGCAAGTCAAATGAGGGTACCCCATGGGCAACCAGGCTTATGGCATCAATTCTATTTTTTTTTAATGCCCTAATGCATCCCCCACTTCAAAACGTTTCCAGTCATTTTTAACAGCACCGCTCGAAGCTCTCAAATGCAAACACGTGGAAGAGAAGTCCTAACTCGCTATAGAATTTGATCACCACTTCACTCATTTTGGAGAAAACCAGTTATTTTCCAGCAAAAGCTATAGTTTTTAAAACAAGTATTTTCCTCTGCTCTATACTCCTCATGCACAAGCGACCAGCACACCATTTCGGAACGTTCACTGCGGTAGTGTATAGGTAAATAGCAGGAGGCTGAACTTTCATCTGTAGTTAACCAACGTGCTGGGGCCATTTACAATTTAAACACCGAGAATTTTTGAACAAGTTACTGTGTCAGAACACGTCCAAGTGTGGGGCCTGGAGCTCTCTTAAGGCAATCTTCTAGAAAAGATGTTGCACCTTCTGTGATGATGGACTTTTAACATGTTTCCTCCCCTTGAAAATTGATGTGGTTTTGTCCCTACCTCAGAACTGAACCAAGAAATCCCCCCTTGTTGATAATAAAAGCAAGTAAAACATGAAAGAAAATACTGAAGGTTTCATTTTGTTACATTTAACTGTGTGAACCTAATGATTCCTGGGCTTACAAAGTTATTTTGTGAATAGAATTCCCCTCTCGAACTCATTCTTTATATGGTTTCACAAGCTGCTTAATATCCAAGCTGGTTATGCCAGCTGAGTGACTAATGTGGCACTTAATGTTGCACTCCCACTTAGCCTCAACTCAAAGCACCTAAAAAGATGAAACATATTATGCACCGTTGTTGTTAGTCCTCGGGATTACCTAAACCAATCGCATTCTAATTCTCGCCGTTTTAAAGGCAAAGCCAGACAGCAAATGATTAAATGCTTAAGCTTCATCCTAAACTCACGTACTTAATTTCCCACTTGCAGTAGGGTTTCTAGTGGTCCAGAGTTTTTAGCTTTAACAAGAATCCTCATCCTGACCTCTCCAAGTATGAGAGACAGATGCTAGCATTCTTTCCTTATCCCCAAGTGTCCTTGCTGGGGAATTCCAATTGGGATATAATTTTCCTACCTCTTAAAGTTTTGGTTGCAATCTAGTAGGGTAATGCTTGCTCCATGGAAGAATGATACAGAAGAAAAAGAAAAGATTCTATCTTCACTACCATAATAATATAGATATACAATGAATATACTGTGTGAAGGAATCTCTTTTAAAGAAAATACGATGCGTACAATGAATACCAAACGGGGAACCATAACCCATTCCAAAGCACCAACAATCCATTTCTTGGGACTGCATGTAAACAGCAAAAGCATTACAAATCCATGAAGTAATTTTCTAAAAAAAGCTCCTCATGTCAGGTGGCAGAAATGCCTCTCCCTTGCAAGGAGGACAAACTGTCATTAGTGTAACATGGAGAGCTGGCTTTCCAGTGAACTTTACTAGTAAGAAACACACGTGAAAGATTATAGACTTGAGTGAAACTACTCAAGGAACAGAAAAGCTAAATGCCAACTGATATGTACATCTTTACACATCTCTCAGGTGAACGGACTCTTTGACACCTTCATTTCTTCTCCAAACCGCTGTGCTATTAATTTTGAGCAGGCAAACTACGGTGGCTCATCCTAACTCTTTAAGGCTCCATTCATTCCACATATATGTGTGTGCATGTGTGTATGTACATATATATATATATTTACAACATGTATTCCTAAGACAAAAGGAAGTGCCACTCTTGTAGGAGAAAAAGAGGATCACAGCTACAGATGTGAGACCAAAGCTTCCATAAAACAATGAGCATGGAGCGTTCCACATAACTGCAATTTTCGTCTTTTGGTTTGGCCCTGAGCTGTTTGTTGCTCCCGTATCAAGCAGAATTCCAAATCCTCCTCAGGCAGAGGACAGGGGAGGTGGGCAGCAGTAGAGGGGATACGCAGTGCACACTGCCGACCCAGCAGTTTGCTCCTCACAAGGCCTGACGGGTGGTCTTCCCCACTTCCGTGCTAAGTGCCTGAGAATTCTTTTCCGTTTCCAGCAGCTCATCAAAGATCTCCCTTAAAATAAAACAAACAAGAAATAAAACAGGAAATCCAGTGAGCAAAGCCAAAGGACAGACAGAAGATAAAGCCTGCACAGTCCCATTGGGTGCCTTAATTTTATTAAATAAGCAGCTCATTCATTTGATCGCTATCTTAACCCCAAGTGCAGATTTTTGAGAACGTTGGGGGGACAATGGCACTGGCTACCCCTGGTAACGATGCTGTGTAGTTCCCATCCATCCATGTAACTTAGACCTTCTAACTGATACAAATACAAGATCAAAAAGGTTTATGATAGGATGGCTTTATCATCTAACAGTCTTAAGTTCCACACCTCCACACTACTGTGAGATAAGTAATTAACATGCAGTTAAGGTATCCAAATATAAGCCCTAAGCAAAGATAACAAAAATCAAAAACTGTCAACCAATAAGTGATGGGAACAATTCGTCCTTACAGGGGGAAAAAAAAAAAGAGTTTGAAAGATGTTTAGCCCACAGCTCCAGACCTGGCAGTTTCTTACTTGTGCATATAAAAGAAGATATAACCACTCCGGTCCCGATCGCTCTGCACGGAAGCCTCTTGGATTTTAGATACCTCGAGATCATTGTAAGTAAACCATGCCTGCTTCTTAATGTCGTACACATCACTAATGTAATGACCTAAAATAAACAAAATCTTAAAATTGTAGTTTTTAAAACACACCGCATTTTTTTTAGGTACAGGAGTTTTGGAGAGAGAGAAGCAGCCACGCCATCCACCCCATCCCCAACACTGTTCCCAAAAACCATTCAGAAAACATGTACGGGAATTTAAGGGAGAAATGTACTATACCAGGACAACTTTTCTGATAAGTACATATGTATTTACACACACAAAGATAGGGGAATTTGGGTCACTTATAAACCGAGAAATAAAAAAGTTGCACTTTTAACACTGAATTCACATTTAGTGTGATCATTCAACCTACAGCTCACAAAGCGAGGCACAGAGCAAACTAGCAGGGTTACATGCTGGCTACTTCATTTGTAAAATGCTGAAATCATAGTGTCCACTTACCTGAAGAAGAGGTGCTGCCAATGTGACTGACAACACTGATGAGCCGATAAGAATGAGGAAGATTTCCTGTCTGGAAAACAGAAGTGGGCACGACTTTTAACTCTTCATTTGAATAAAAGCAAAACACTAAATTTAAATTTATTATCAACGCTAACATGGCTGAGTTTCAGTGTGTGTGTAGTCAAACTCAATAAAAAAAAATCCAGTGGTTGTACTGTTCGTACCTTTTGACCCAAGAATTCTCCCAACTAAGGGATTTATCCTAGGAAAATAATTCAAAAGGAGAAAAGAGTACATGTATAAAATTATTCACTGTAGCATTATCTATAATAATGGAAAGCTGGAACTGACAACAGGCCCAATAACAGTTGAATGATTAGTGGTATACCAACTCAATGCAGTATTATTCAGTGGGTCAGCAACACGTTAACTTGTTTTTCAAACCCACATGAATGCACACAATAATTACAGCTCTATAAAAACAGGTATGTTAATGATTAAGTACTGGAAAACAAAATGAACAAAACGAAAACAGCTGCGGTGGTGCCGTAGGGATTATGGACAAAGTTTTACATTTTAAATATTAAAAATGCTATTAAAATACTGTTAGTAGAGAAACTGTAAAAGCCTGAAGAGTGACATTCATGCATTGCAGGCAGCACTACAATGTACAAATTCGGGGAAGGAATACAGATATATGTAAATGAGAAACCATTAAAACGTTTCTCAACTTTGAAGCAGTGATTTACTTCTGGGAATTTACTGAAAGAAGAAAATCCTAATTATAGAAAACATTACAGACATCCACAGTTCCTTGATGTATTTTTTAAAGATTTTTTTTTTTTTTTAAATAATCTCTACACCCAACATGGGTCTCGAACCTACAACCGAAGATCAAAGGCTGCACATTCTACCTACTGAGCCAGCCAGGCACTTTCCCATGTAGTCTTTATTACAACGGAACAATAGAAACTTAAATACTCATGGTTAAAAATTAAATGAAATAAATAGTATGTTGATTTGAGGCAATATAGTATATACGGCCATTAAAAATAAAATGTTTATAAATAATCTTTAACAAGCAAGCAGAATAAAAACTGTACTTATGACATTTTAAAAGCACACTTGGAGGTAGGGTTGACAAAGTATCATGTAAAAATGCTAACTAGTTGTGTTAGGATAGTGGAGTTCTAGGTAATTAAAATTGCAAAAAAAAAAAGGAAAATGGAAAAAAAGCAATTATTTCAGAAAAAAGAAAGGCAAAAAAAGGTTATAATGTGTTCTGGTTCAATGTCATTAATCCAGTAGTTTTTACTGAGTAACAACCAACTCGTTTTGTTATTTCACTTTAAGGGCAACATAGTTTTGGCAAAACTACGGGTGAATTAATATATATATATGACATCGAGAGCCATGTTACGCAGTTACTGCCTTATACACACAAGAAAGAAATCTTTCTAGTTTTGTTTCATTTTACTTTGAATCTTGTGTATAAGAAATGAGCACAGGGCACCTGGGTGGCTCAGTTGGTTACGTGTCCGATTCTTGGTTTTGGCTCAGGTCATGATCTCAGGGTCCTGGGATCAAGCCCTGCGTTGGGCTCTGGGTACAGCAAGGAATCTGCTTGGGACTCTCTCTCCCTCTCCCTCCCCCTGGCCCCTACCTTCACTCACAGGCTTTTTCTCTCTCTAAAATAAATAAATAAATATATAAAATCTTAAAAGAAAAAAAGAGAAATGAGCAAAGGACGAGAGAAAATGAAGAGCATTTGATGGCTGCCACAGCGGACGTAACTGTGGGGCCTTGGAAGAGAAATAGCAGCAGGAGTGATGCCAGCAGCCCGAGCAGTCCCACTTAGGGAGCAAGCAGCCTACCTCTGCATTTCTTTTCAGTTCCTCTGCCTCGGCTTCTGTGTACTCCATGTCTAAAACATCCTCATTGCCAGAGTCCTCATCGGAACCCAACGAATCCAGAAAAGAGTTGTTAAATTCTGCAGAATACAAAGTGTTGTAAAAGTTCTTAGAATACACACAAAGTGTTATGATTAGAAGGATAAAAAAAACAGCTTGGGGTACATATTTTATCATCTTAAGGAAACCTAAAACATTAGGGTTTCAATTTATCCAGCCCACTCCGGGGAATAACAATTCAGGTATCAGGTATCTATAAAAGAAATGTCCCTTTTCTTTTAAATATATTTATATGAAAGGAATATAATGCTGCTAAGAAAGGAATAAAACTGAAAAAAAGATTATGATTTTACAGATAATCCAATTTCACTAAATTTCACATTATATAAACCGTATGTTACATTTCAAGTACTTGGTGTATATTGTAGGTGCTCCCAGCAAATACAAATGATCTCACAGAAAAGCGATCATAAAAAAATTAGTATCCTTTCGTGTTCTTCAAAATTAAATCTTTTGAAATTTAAAAAAATAGAATGGAAATTTAACCTTTTTAAAAATATTTTATTTATTTGGTGGGGGGAGAGAGAGAGAGAACACAAGCAGAGGGAGGGAGAAGAAGCAGGCTCCCTGCTCAGCAGGGAGCCTGAGACTCGGAGCTCGATTCTAGGACCCTGGGACCACGACCCGAGTGGAGAGCAGACACTCAACCGACTGAGCCACCCAGGTGCCCCTGGAAACACTTTATTAAAGAAAAAAGCAGATCTTGGATTTAGTTGTTAGTGTATTTTAGTGAAACTTAAGTTAAAGATTAAAAGTGTTTCCACTGGCAGAATCCATCTTTACTAATGACTTTAAATAAAGAATCCCAGGGTGGGGGGAGCCGTGGGTGGCTTGGTCGGTTAAGAGGCTGACTTTGGCTCAGGTCATGATCTCGCAGTCCTGAGATCAAGCCCCTCTTTCGGCTTCTTGCTCAGTGGGGAGTCTGCTTGTCCCCCTGCCCCTCCCTTGCTCATGTTCTAATAAATAAATAAAATCTTAAAACAAAAGAACCCCAGAATCATTTGTACTTGTGTCTCTTTGCTTTAAAATATAATTAATTCCACTCAAATCACAGAATAGAGTTTTTATAAGACATGAACACCTAAGAATGGGCAGAACAGAAAAAGAGACTATAACATCAGAATTCTGGAAGCTAGGAAGTAGATGGTGACTGAATTAGCAGACCTAGGAGAGCCAAAGCCAAATCCTAAGCCAGTAATGGAAAAGTTGAGAACCAATCCAAATTACATCACAGAATCTTGTTCAAAAGACATACAACTTCAAAGTACCAGGTACCCTTAAAAGCGGAGGCTAAGGAGGAGAAAAAAATTAGGATTTGATGAAAGAATTTGAGAACAGACTCCCAGGATCCCCTTTCTCCCCACTTCATGCTGCTGAGCAATGACAGAAGTCTGGAGTTTCATCCTCTGGAGAGGGTAAAACAGTCTCTGGATTGGGAGATGCCAGGCACATACTGAGAACAGGGGAGTAGACCACAGTTTGCACAGTGAAGGATGAATATAACCCCCAGCCCTATTCCTATACTTGGCTCCCAGAACTATGGCAGCCACATCTTGTACCTTAGGCAAAGGCAAAGGCAAAAGAGAAAAAACTCTTTTTTAGGAATCTGACCAGCTCAAGAGAAAGGCCTAAATAACATTAACATCATCCCCAAAACAGTTCCACCCCGTAAAACTCACAGTTGACAAGCCCTAGCTATTCATGTGCTCAGGGCTTCCAACCAACCTTTTAGTCTCCTTTTTTAAATCACGAACCCACAGCCAAGGATTACTAGGTTATCTGAGTAAAGTCTCTAATAAGAAATATAAAGAGCATAACAACTACACAGGACACAGTAGCTGGAAGAAACAATATATTCAGGGAGAAGAAAACTTCAAATAAACAAACAAATGAACTATATTTAATACCCTCAGAGATTTGAGGTGGTATTGCTTCTACGAACCCCCTCCCCTCAAAACTTACAAAACAATTAAATCATTAAAAATAATACATCAAATGCTTTTGTGTGTGTGATACATTTCACCATTAAACAATGTAATTAAAATAATCTCCACACCTTGAAGACTTAACTCTGTTGCTCTTTTGAGGTCATCATCTTCTTTCTGTTCCCAAGCTTCCTAAAGGGATAAGAACACAACTAAGGTATTTAAAAAAGTATTGAATAAACTTATTTAAGGAGTATAAAATCAGCTGCTTTGGAAGTATTTGCTAATAATGTTTTCCGTAATCTTACGAATGTTTGGAATATGACCTTTTGAGGGATGTGGAGAAATTCTTTGCTTTTTTCAATGCTGCCCTCTAAAACATGCCTTGGGGGTTAAAAAGGCTTACATGCTCTCTCCTCTAGTCAGTGACATTTGGCTTGCTAACCAAAAGCCATTCACTGTGACATTATGATGTAATTCCCTTTCTCCTTCTATGTACGAAACACCTGGTATATAGCCGAATCTACTAGGCAAACTGCTGTTTTCTTTCCTCTAATTTAGAGACTTTGCCAATTTTCATGGTATAAACACTCCCACTGTGGCCAATTTTAAACTACCAACGTGATGCTGAGTGCAGAGCTGGGAAGAGGTGTGTACAGCTGAGCTGATGGTGAACTGGCTCTAGCGTATAGCTGATACTAAGTCTGTGACAGCAAGATAAACAGTATTTCCACAAGATCATTATTCAAATACTTCTCTCTTGTTCTTAAAAAAAAAAAAAAAGACACATACTAGCTACATGGTGAATATGAAATGAATTCGTTGACTGTTGAGTTGGCTGTTATTTCTCTAATACATCTGAGGTTCTCTTAGAAAAACAAGTACCTTTGAAAATGTCTCAGGCGGATGACTAACTGTAAAAGTATGGAAATATTGCCTGTAAAAAAAATTTCCCTCTCATCTGCAGAGAAAATATAATTTACAAACTTCATGCATAAATGAAGAAAAAATGTAATTTAAGCAGAACTGTTTTATACTTTTCTCAAGTCTAGACTTGTTTTTAAGGTTACTAAAGTATGTAAGAAGCTCAGAATGAGCTTTCTGCCTTAAAGTCCTGGGAGCAATAATATTGTATTCAAGAAACAGATATTCTGGAATACGGCAATATTGTATTCAACACAGAAAGAGATATAAGAGGAAATATGATTACTTAAACTTATCCAGATATAAAGTCTATGTGGAAACCCAGGTAAGAGAGTCTTTTAGCTATTAATGGAATGATGCGGGTATACCAAACTAAAGAAACCTCATCTTACATTTCTCAGATGTGAGCATAGGTTTATAAGATAGTTTTAACGGGGTCAGCTCTCAGGAAATAGGATATATGTCTTCTGCATATGAAAAAGAGGGGTGCTGAATTTTTTCTTTTTCTGCACTATAAGGAACTATTGTTAAGAAATCAGACCTTGGTCTTTTGGATTAAAAATAATTTTTCTTTTTTTAAAAGATTTATTTATTTATTTATTTGACAGAGAGAGAGAGAGAGAGAGACTACCAGCGAGAGAGGGAACATAAGCAGGGGGAGTGGGAGAGGAAGAACCAGGCTCCCAGCGGAGGAGCCTGATGCGGGGCTCGATCCCAGGACTCTGGGATCACGCCCTGAGCAGAAGGCAGATGCTTAACGACTGAGCCCCCCAGGCAGCCCTAAAAATAAGTTTTCTAAAACAAACGATTACTATCCATTATTTGTAAAGTGGGTGACATAAATGCATCTTCATGGCCAGGAGGCTAGGGAGGTACTTCTTGTAAATAAAAGGATACAGAACAGCTCGTTCGGAAATCATTTTAAAGCAGTTCTCAACCTTGACTGAACACTAGAATCACTGCAGGAAGTTTTAAAAAATGAAGGAAGCAAGTAAGGAGGGAGGGAAGAGAGGGAGAGAGGGAGAGAGGGAAGAAGGAAGCAAGAAGGAAGGAGGAAAGGGAGGCAGAAGGGGCGGGGGGAGAAAGAGACAGAAAGAAGAAAAGAAAGAAATCTAGATGCCCAGACCACAGCCTAGGATCAATTCTATCAGAATTCCTGAGAACAACCCAGGCAACAGTATTTTTTAAAGCTCCCCAGATGATATTAATGTGCAGTTAAGGTTGAACCCCACAGTTCTAGACAAATTAGATTTTTAAAAAATATTTTATTTTGGGGGCGCCTGGGTGGCGCAGTCTAATTAAGCGTCTGCCTTCGGCTCAGGGCGTGGTCCCAGCGTTCTGGGATCGAGCCCCACATCAGGCTCCTCCACTAGGAGCCTGCTTCTTCCTCTCCCACTCCCCCTGCTTGGGTTCCCTCTCTCGCTGGCTGTCTCTGTCAAATAAATAAATAAAATCTTAAAAAAAAAATTTTTTTTTAAATATTTTATTTTTAAGTAATCTTTCTTTTTTTTTTTTTTTTTTAAGATTTTATTTATTTGACAGAGTTAGAGACAGCCAGCGAGAGAGGGAACACAAGCAGGGGGAGTGGGAGAGGAAGAAGCAGGCTCACAGCGGAGGAGCCTGACGTGGAGCTCGATCCCATAACGCCAGGATCACGCCCTGAGCCGAAGGCAGACGCTTAACCACTGTGCCACCCAGGCGCCCCTTTAAGTAATCTTTAAACCCAACATGGGGCTCGAACTCACAACTCCGAGATCAAGAGTTGCACGCTCCACCAACTGAGCCAGCAAGGAGCCCCAAGACAAAATAGGTTTCTTAATCTGATTATCTGTAAACACTAAAACTGTGTGTTTATTCTAGGGAGTTTTAGTAAATTTTTATTACTAACATGATTTGGATGGCATTGGATTAGTCAACCGTGACATCACCTTTTAGGCAGATACGTCAGGCAACTGCAATGGTGCAATCACCCAGCTCTGGCAAATATAAGCATGAAGAACTAAAAATTTAAGAATAGATTATTATATGGGGCGCCTGGCTGGCTCAGTCAGTGGAGCATGCAACTCTTGATATCGGGGGTTGTGAGTTCAAGGCCCATGCTGGGTGTAGAGACTACTTAGAATCTTAAAAAAAAAACAGATTACTATATAAGAGCAGATAAATTAGTCAATGGCTGAAATCTGAAATTTCAGATACTATTCAGATAATATTCCTGAGAATTTTATGTTCAAATAATTCATAGAAAAGGATTCATATTGTGAGAAAGTGACCAGAACAAATACAATGCCTTAAAATATTAGTGATAAAATCATGGTGGCATGCTGGCTTTTTCTATAGCTTGCAAAACAAACTTGGACTGGGGATGATCTCTAATAACCCACTTTGCTTTGGCATGCAATGAATTACAGTAATGGGAGGTAATTAACAGTATGTTTTGTTGCATTTGGATTTTCAAAAAAAAAAAAAAAAAAAAAAAAAAAACCCAAAAAAACAGCTATCACTGTTTCTATTTCAAACCCAAGGCAAAGCTCCAAACAAAATCTGTTTTGATGTATCAATGATTTACTGTATGTAAAATCACCTGGAATAATGCCTGACACACAGTAAGTGCTTAACACATGTTAGGTGTTGTTATTACTGGGAAAGACAGGTATGGAGAAAATAGCAATATAATTATCTCTTACTTGCTCTTGAAGGCTCTGAGCCAATGCCTGCTGAAGCTCTTGCTCTTCCCTTTCACGCTCCATATCATACTGCTGGAGCCAATCGACCTCTCCTTGAGATCCTTCTGGAGTTTTGTTTTCTTTATTCTCATCACAGTCTTTAGTTATCTCCGTAAAACTGGCAGAATCTGAGGAAGCACAACAGGACATAACTAGGAAATCCTCTCTAATAAACCGAAATCTCTGGATTAGAGTGACATCTACTGTTCAGAGAGTAATTTACCTGAGTCTCATACATGAGTTGCTTGGGGACATACAATTTCATCTTACTACACATAGGTCATGGTTTCTCAATCTCAGCACTACTGACATTCTGGGTGGGATAATTTTTTGTTGTTTGAGGGGGCTGTCTTATGCACTGCAGAATGTTTAGCAACATCCTTGGCCTCTACCTACTAGATGCCAGTAGCACCCCCTCCCCCAGTAGTGACAACCAAAAATGACAGACATTGTCAAATGTCCCCTGGGGGACAAAACTGTCCTTGATTGAGAATCACTGATCTACTGCAATGGTTCTGAAACTTAACCAATCATCAGAAGCATTATCGTTAAGAATGGAGGAGAATTAACAGCCATATTCACAGCCGGTCATAATGTCATATGACCAAGTACCAGGAATAAAGTTGTTTAGAGTAAACAAAATAAGAATTAGGCTAGAATGATAATGCTAATACTGAGATTTTTTCCATTATTAAATTGTATGTCAAATGAGTATATTTTCACAATAATCAAATAAGCCTTGTACACATTCTAAAGCAAAAGAGCTACATGAAATGTGTAATAAACACCTCATGTACTGCACAAGTAAATGACAATATATATGTTTAAAACATTCATCCAAGGAGATAAGAAAAAAAAAATCTTTCATTTCCTCCTGTTCCTTCTCAATCTCTAGAACACAGCTAGCTAGGATAAGCAGTATGGTCATGGTTTTGTTCTGGTGAAACAGATTTTGTTCTGGGAGAACAACATTTCACTATAATTTTAATACAGATAAGAGGGGGTAGATAAGGGCTTTCTTTCTTTCTCTCTCACTTTACAAAATTCTCATCTTAATAAGGAAATTCTCATAAAAGAATTTGGTCAACAAGAATTAACTTTACAGATTCATTTTATATGGATTGCTTTAAAATCAGTATATGCTTGGGGTGCCTGGGTGTCTCAGTCAAACATCGGACTCTTGATTTTGGCTTAGGTCATAATCTCAGGGTCTTGAGATTAAGCCCCATGTTGGGCTCAACACTGGGCGGGGAGCCTGCCTAGGATTCTCTGTCTCCCTCTACCCCTTTCCCTGCACTTGTGCTCTAAAATAAATAAATAAATAAATAAATAAATAAATAAATAAGTAAGTAAGTAAGTAAGTAAGTAAAATCAGTATATGCGCTTTACCTTCCCTAATACTGCATTTTAACCACTTAAATGATACACTTTTCTACAGCACAGACTATAAACTCTGAAGTTTACAGTATCTTTTCTTTTTTTAATATTTTTTTTATTTATTTGTCAGAGAACGAGCACACTAGCAGCGGGAGCTGCAGGCAGAGGCACAGGGAGAAGCAGCCTCCCCGCTGATCAAGGAGCCCAACGAGGGACTCGATCCTAGAGTCCTGGGATCATGACCTGAACCAAAGGCAGATACCTAACCTACTGAGCCACCCAGTCGTCCCTGAAGTTTACAGCATCTTGATTTTAGACTCTAAGTCAGTAAGTAGTTCATCATTTTTTAACTGTACTGAATTGCTAACTGAATATTTACAATTAAAACTAACTCTGAATGTTCATTAGAAGAGAAAAACCCTCAGGATATATTAAGGGCAAGAGCAATATGATCCCAACTTTAAAAAATTATATAAAGGATGTCAGTAATTTCTTCTTTTCCTCCATTCTTGGAGAAACAGTCATTTCCATAGTCTGGAAGGGGCAGCTCTGAAGTCTCTCTGACCCTGCCTGTCCCTTTGGCCTTAGCTTACTGTACCAGGAATGGATATGTGAGTCAACCAATCAGATTATTTCTGGAAATCTGGAACTGAGGCATTCAAAGTTAGCTGATGTTGAACATTTCAAGTGGAAGAAAGATTTGGGAGTTAAGGCTGCTAAGATAAATGTTACTAAGATAATAGGGCCTAAGATAAATATTACTTTTATTACCAAAATATACTCAACTAAAAAAAGGTGACAGAGGTACAATTTTTCTTAACCAGTAATTTTCAGCATTCCACGTATCAATATGCCCCCACACAATCCTAAAATTACACAATTAATCCATGTGATAGAAAACCAATCAAGAAAGTTTTTTTTTTTTTTTAAAGATTTTATTTATTTATCTGAGAGGCAGAGAGCACATAAGTGAGAGAATACAAGCAGGGGGGAGGGGCAGAGGGAGAAGCAGATATCCCGCTGAGTAGGGAGCCCAATGTGGGGCTTGATCCCGGGACTCTAAGATCATGACCTGAGCCGAAGGCAGACGCTTAACCGACTGAGGCACCCAGCACCCCAAGAACGTTTACTTTGATATAATCAAGATAGATTTAACTTCAGGACAAGATTATCAGATGGATACAAACATTACTTAAGATCTACAGGAACAAATACAACCATGGAATAATAACACACTTTTAAGGAACTTGAACAATGGATAGAAGGAAAACCATGTGTTAAAACTCAACATTCTTACACTGAATACAGATCATCTGCCTCTTCCTCTATCCCAAATGAAACCTCCTTTCCTACAGTCTTTATTTCAGCGAATGGCATCACCATACACAGTTGTTGTTGTTTTAAGACAGAAAGCTGGTCTTATTTTTGACTTACCCCTCATTTCAGATAAGTCATTCTTTCCTATCTCTTAAACCCATCAACTTTTCTTTCAAATGCCAAAACTTTGGCTTAAGGCACCATTAGCTTTTGGTCTGGACAATTGCGGTAACTTCCTAACAGGTCTCACAGGATTACTTTGGGTTAATTTATGTGCTACACTGCAGCCAGAATCATCTTTTACAAATATAAATCTTTATCAAACACTTGGTTGCTTAAAATTATGCAATAACTTCCTAATGCTTTTGAAATAAAAGTCCAAACTTCTAAACATGGCTTCAGGCCATGTAAAAACTAGAGAATGCATGTCTCTCTTTTGCTTTTCTTGCTCAACACAATTTTCCAGCCATGCAAATCATTCTGAACTTTTTTTTGCTGCCCACTAACTTGCCAGCGTTTCTCATGTCTGGGCCTTTGCAAACACTCTTCCCTCTGGCTCGTGTCTGGAGACAGTGAAACCTTACTTGGCCAGTCTTCCTGCCCTTCCTGAGCTGATTCGCGAGACAATCTGTTGGGCCCCAAATATGCACCGAGACTCTCCTATGCGTTGGGCGCTGCTGTAGAAGGTGAGGACACAGTGGTAATTAGAGCAAGACAGCCCGTCCTCAAGGATCTTAAGGGCGAAGGTTCTGAGAGGAGAATGAACTTAGCATATTCTGAGAGAGAGACAAAGCCACTATGGCTAAGTTGAGTGAAAGAGGTCATGGTAAGAAGCTGGGATGAAGTGTACCAGCAAGCCAAATAAGTTTTTTTTTTTTTTTTAAGATTTTATTTATTTATTTGACAGAGATAGAGACAGCCAGCGAGAGAGGGAACACAAGCAGGGGGAGTGGGAGAGGAAGAAGCAGGCTCATAGCAGAGGAGCCCGATGTGGGGCTCGATCCCCTAATGCCGGGATCACGCCCTGAGCCGAAGGCAGACGCTTAACCGCTGTGCCACCCAGGTGCCCCAAGCCAAGTAAGTTTTAAGCAGAAGAACAACAGTGTGATTTATGCTTCAGAAAGATTACTTTGGCTGCTTTGTTCATCACAGGAGGTCAGTGGGGGGGCAACAATGGCAGAAGAGGTGTTAGAAATCATTTCTAGGGGCCCAGGTGAGAGATGGAAGACTAGAGTTGTAGCTATGAAGATGGTAAACGGGTGGATTTAGGATATGTTTTGGGGGTACATGTGGCCAGATTCACTGATGGACTGAATTTAAGTTGTGAAGTAAAACAGAAAAAATTAAGGGAGATGTGTTTGTTGGCCTGAGCAACTGGATTTATGATGATACCATTTGGTGACACAGGGAAGGTGTATTTGGCTGGAGGGTGGGGAATGAAAATTAGTCAAATGGACATTTCAAGTAGGCATTTCACTATAAAAGTTTAAAGCTCATGGGAGAGAGATGTGGGCTACAGATATGAATTTGGTATGTGAGGCCGTGGTAAAATGTGAGATCACTCAGGGAGAGAGCTTTAGTAGAGAAGACAGCTAAGGATGGTGTCCTGGGACTACGTCAACAACCAGAGTTCTGATGTGGGAAGGGTGGATAACTGGAGTGAGTAGCTGGTTTAGTAGGGAAAAAAAACCCTGCCAAGCTTGTATCATGGAAGCTCAGAGGAAAAAAGTTTATAAAAGTTTTTAAATGTTAAGGAGGGAGTGGTGAATTATGTGAAATACTACTAATGTAAACTTGATAAACACCGTTTCAGTGGAGTGATGGGGAACAAGGCCCACTTGGAGAGGGCTGACAAGAGAACAGAGGTGGTGAGAAAACAAAGAGAATGAATAAAGCAACTATTTCAAAGAATTTTGCTGTGCGTACAGCAAAGAAAGGGGACAGGAGCAGTAGGGGAATGGAAGGTCACAAGAGGGTTTTTTTAAAGATGGGTTTTAATCATTTTAAAATTAAGGCAGACAAGAATAATTTAAAAGAGAGGGAAGACCTGATGCAGAAGACAGAGTATAATTTCAAGAGAAAAGGTCTTTAGAAGGCACAGTTGATGAAATTCTGAGTATTAACAGAGGGACTGGCCTTAAATAAGAGCAGGGATAGTTCCTCCATAACAAAAGTGAAGGCAGAGTTTTCATTTGACTACATCTATCTTCTTTGAAAAGTACACAGCTTAGCCACAAACCTACAGTGTGTGTGGAAACAGAAATGGAGATTTGAGGAAGAGATCATGGAGAATGAGAAAAGAAATTTACTAAGGAAGTGTAACAGAACCAACTAGTCACATTTAGTGCCCACTTAAGAGTATAGTCATGAATAAGAGGAAAGAATAGTCAGCACTAATTTGTGATTTTCTCCAGTAATCTTCAGCTGCTTGGGTGTAGGTATGGAACACGAATCTAGTTGAGCTGGGAGCCAGGGTTGTGTCAGGTGACTGTGAGGACAAGAGGGAGGTGATGAACAGCAAAAAAGAAGTCAAAGTACTTGAAATCTTTTTTTTTTTTTTTTTTTTTTTTTAAAGTAGGCTCCACACCCAGCATGGAACCCAACCTGGGGCTTGAACTCACACCCCTGAGATCAAGACCTGAGCCAGGATCAAGAAACGTACACTCAACTGACTGAGCCACCCAGGGCCCCAGGACTGGAAATCTTGAGATCAAGTAATCACTGAAAACAGAACATAACACCAAGTAAGCTGGAAGGAGAGAAGGATATATGAAATCAAGATTTCAAAGGTGGTATAGTTACTGATGAAGACAAAGTCAAGGGAAGTAGTTCTCAAACTTTAGCGTGCATCAGAATCACTTGGAGTCAAAACACAGAATGCTGACTCCTATATCCAGAGTTTCTTATTCAGTAAGTCTGGGGTGGGGCCACAAATGGCATTTCCAGCAAGTTCCCATATGATACTGCTGATCTAGGGACATACTTTGAGAACCACTGATCTAGGATAGGACTTCTATTAGTGATCAAGATGGGGGTAGGAAAAAAGATCTTCAGAATTAAGATCAGGAATTGAGAAACCAGGTTGTTGAAAGGATCATTTATGAAGATACTGAAGGCCCTAAGAATGTTGATGAGAGAGAATGAAAGGTAAAAGACAGCTATAGGAAGAGATAATAGGAGGCACAGCTTGATGTCTTATACTTCAAAGAGCTGGGATTTTTGCAGGATAAAAGGAGACAAAAGGGTTGGAAATGGCAGTGGGTAACAAGGAGAAAACCTATCCCATCTTCAGGTTCTGAAGTATTAGGGTACAGGAAAAAACAACTTACACTTAAAGAACAGTAGGGCAATCCATAATGGGAGCTTTTCAAAGAAAAATTGGCCTTGACTAAATAGTAAAGGGACCTAACAACTAAATGCAGTGGGTAAACTTTGGGTTCTGGGTTAAAAAAAAAAAAATACACACACTTGGGGAAATGTCTATGGACTCTACACTAGAATTATACATGGAAATATTGTTACTATTAGGTGGAATAATCGTTATGTAGGAAATTTTCCATATATTTAAAGATTCAGGCTGAAGTGTTTTAGGGTGAAATCTGATACCTGCATTTTCAAACAGTTGCTTTAAAAAAGAAAAGTGCATGCGAGCATGTGTGTAGTCTACAAAGATGGCCTCCAATGAACTACACTGTGTTCTCACTGTCAGTATTTGTACTGCTGTGTAGTCGCCCCCAGAGTGAATGTGAGTAGATTTTCACTGTGAGTGCTTTAAGCAACAAAATGTGGTGGAATTGATTCTGCGCTAATTCTGAGCTTCAACATTACATCAAGAAGACTTGGAGGCTTCTTCCCCTTTTGTGCTCTGGGAGCTCTGAACTGTCATCTAAGAAGCTGGCTACCTTGCTGGAAAGAGCACATGGAGAGGGAGAGGCCCTGAGATTACGTGGAGAAGAAAAGATGAAGAGAAGAGGGGGAGGGGAAGGAAAGAATGGAGAGGATATCCAGCCACCCCAGTGGACCTGTCTAGCCAACATCACCAAGGTGCCTAGCTGAGCCATCTTGGATGCTACAACCTAGTTACAACCAGTCAATCCACAGGGTTACAAGAGATATTAAAATGTTTTAAGACACTAATTTTGGGTAATTGCTGTAAAACTATATACACAGACACACACAGTGAGGGGAGAAAGCAAATGTGACAAAATGTTAAATAATGAATCTATTTAATTTCTCTCTGGATTTGAACATTTTCAAAATAAAAGACTTATGGAGGACTTTGATCATATTTGATCATTCCTTAGTTTTATTGTTAATTTTTAAAAGTATGATAGTGGGACTGAGGCTATGTTTTTTAAAAAAGAGATCTGTTAAGGATATTGAAATCTTTACTGATGAAATTATCTAGTATCTGGGAATTACTTCTAAATAATCAAGGGGATGGGGTGGAGAAGGAAGATAGGACAATATATGAAGCAAGACTGTCTTTTTTTGATAATTATTGTTGATAATAGGTACAAGGGGGAAGATTCATTACACTCATCTATTTACTTTTGTCCTTGCTACATAATTTAGGTAAGTTAAAAAAAAAAAAGAAATGTTGCAGCAGAAGCAATGTCTTTGCGTTTCAGTTATAGTAAGAAGGTGAATGGAACAGTGACATTAAAGAAACAAGAAACACAGGGGCGCCTGGGTGGCACAGCGGTTAAGCATCTGCCTTCGGCTCAGGGCGTGATCCCGGCGTTACGGGATCGAGCCCCACACCAGGCTCCTCTGCTATGAGCCTGCTTCTTCCTCTCCTACTCCCCCTGCTTGTGTTCCCTCTCTCGCAGGCTGTGTCTATCTCTGTCGAATAAATAAATAAAATCTTAAAAAAAAAAAAGAAACAAGAAACACAAAAAAAGCTTGCACCCAGTTGGGGAAGATGGTAGCTAGAGAATAGAGGACTTTATTTAAAAAGGCTATAAAGTACTTACTAATAAGTTTGCTCTCCCCAATGCTGCTGTATGTTTGTAAACCATTGTGTTTATTAACGATTTTGATAACTCAAGTGTTCTCCCCCACTGGTGTAGAGAATCTAGAACTGTACATAAGAATAATTTCCTTTGTTAATTTTAGGGAGATGTAGGACTGAGCAAAGATGTGAAAGGAAGAGCTAAAAGCAGAAATTATTGGCAAAAGGCAAAAGCACTAATATTAACCAATGATATCTAAGGGCAGTGACTTTAAGTTTAGTAAGAGAAAGGGATTTCCTAAGGATACTTGCATCAAGAAGGGGAAAAAAAGGAACACCTATATCCAAAAACCTTCAGCTCTTTGTATCCAATCAGACTGAGGATATACTAACTCACTTGCATGGAAAGTAATTCACAACTGATGAGGCTTAACCCCAAGAATACAGAAAATAATTGTGATTTACTACTATTCTCTTCATCTCCAAAATTAGGCTTGATGTACTGAAACACATCAGCTACACAGACAGACAGATATACATATTAAGGATATCTGGAGAAAAATACTAGTTGGTTACAGGAAGAGGTAGTGGAAGTTTTCTACCTAAAAATCTTAAAATACCCACAGTGCAAGGCAAGGAGGCTCTGTTGTTCCCACTGATGGATTGAAAAATAACAAAATATGATTACCACAAAATAATTTATCTCTATAGGACTTTACACTATATATATATAAAAGTATAGCACTTTATACACACATATATATGACCTAACATTCTACTCATAACCTTCTGAAGTATGCCTGGTGTATCCCCATACAGAGATAAGAAAATGGAGTACCAAAGAGGTTAAATCACCTATTTAGAAAATTCATAGCTATGAGGAGCCTGGGTTGCTCAGTTGGTTAGTCGTCCAACTCTTAATTTCAGCTCAGGCTGTGATCTCAGGGTCATGAGATCTAGCCCCACGTCGGGATCTGTGCTCACCTCTCCTTCCCCCTCTGCTCCTCCCCTCACTTTCTCTAAAAATGAATAAATAAAACCTTTAAAAAAAATTCATAGCTAGTTGGTGGTACAGCCAAGATGAGAGGCTTAAAACCTGACCTCTTAGTTCAGGGCTCTTTCTACCATTATAAAGGGATGAATCCAAAGGAGAATGGAGAACTTGAATTATTTATACAACTAAAACTTGGTACAAATTCAGATATAGAAAAATGAGGAAACAATACAAATTTCTGAGAGAGCAGTGGTTAAAAAAAAAAAAAAAAAGTGACCAAAAAAATGACACATTTACTTAAATGCACAAAAGAATCCTAACTTTTCTTTTGCTGTACACTTAAAGGGATACGGCATACTTTACCACCAGCCTCTGGATACTACTCACAATATATACTTCTCATTTTTTAAACTTTTTTTTTTTTTTTTAAAGCATGAAAGTATGATCAGCTCTATTAACACAGATCTACTTCACCTCCCATTATTTACAAGTCACTTGTCCCTATAAGGCTTTCGAACACAGTTGTGCCCTCACAGATGTTTATTTTCATTAAACCTACCAGGCTCTGTGACTGTTTTGGGCTTCTCAGTTTCCACAGGTTCTTGATTTTCAGGCATTTCTTGAATATCATCTTCTGCAAATCCAGTATCTGGGCTGCTGGTTGGTTTATCATCATCTTCATGACTCAGAGTTGGTGAAGATTCTCTCTTACTCATCTCTAAAACAGCTGCTAGAAGCTCTTCTTCGCTCATTCCGTCAAATCCGGAGTTTTCCAATTCGGACTTATCAGGCTCTATTCTACATGATTTTGAATCCTGAAAAAGAGAGTCATATTTAGAGGAAACCAGAATTCCAGAGAATATGGCAATCAGAGTTTAAAGTTAGTTTATTTCTGAAATGTTTCCTTTCTTTGATGTTTTGAGTTAACAATCAATAACCAATATATGAACTCACTGGCAAGCCTAATTTTCTTTTAATAAATATACAGGGATACATGCTTATTTTACTGATTATAGTACATGCTAAGTATAAGATTTGGAAAATACATAAAAATAACAAAATAAATTCACTCAAAATCCATCACTCAGAGATAATTACAGTAAGTATTTTTGGTGTAATTTCTTCCAGATATACTGAATCACACTATAGACACTGTCACCACACCTAGTATTTCTTTTTATAAAAATTACTTTATATTTTTGAATTTTTTTACTTAAGTTCAATTTAGTTGAATAATACTGACAGTGATTATTATTAGTTTCGGGGGTAGAATTTAGTAATTCATCAGTTGCATATTAACACCCAGTGCTCATTACCTCAAGTGCCCTCCTTAATGTCCATCATCCAATTACCCCATCCCCCCCACTCACCTCTCCTCCAGCAACCCTCAGTTTGTTCTCTATAGTCAAGAGTCTCTTATAGTTTGTCTCCCTCTCTGTTTTTATATTATTTTTCCTTGCCTTCCCATGTTCATCTGTTTTGTTTCTTAAATTCCACCATATGAGTGAAATCATATGGTATTTGTCTTTCTTTGACTGATTTCGCTTAGCAAGATACCCTCTAGTTCCATTCACATCGTTACAAATGAAAGATTTCATTCTTTTTGATGGCTGAGTAATATTCCATTGTATGTATATATCACATTTTCTTTATCCATTCATCTGTCAATGGGTATCTGGTCACTTTCCACGGTTTGGGTATTATGGACACTGCTGCTATAAACATTGGGGTGCACGTGCCCCTTCGAATCACTATTTTTGACTACTTTGGATAAATAGTAGTGTAATTGCTGGGTCGTAGGGTAGTTCTATTTTTAACTTTTTGAGGAACCTCCATAATGTTTTCGAGAGTGGTTGCACCAATTTGCATTTCC
Organism: Ursus americanus; assembly: GCF_024610735.1. NCBI lineage: Eukaryota > Metazoa > Chordata > Mammalia > Carnivora > Ursidae > Ursus > Ursus americanus. Next base: position 89,204,664 of record NC_142127.1, read on the forward strand.
ACCAACAGTGTAAGAAGGTTCCCCTTTCTCCATATCCTTGCCAACATTTATTGTTTCCTGAGTTGTCAATTTTAGCCAATCTGACCATACACCTAATATTTCTTTTTTCCCCTAATATTTCTATTTAAATGTTAAGTCACCATCTTTTTTTTTCTCCTTTTCAAATAAATGAGAAAAATAAAAACATCAAGAGTATGAAAATATTCAGAAGTTATTTTCTAAAGAGCTTAATCTCATTTCTGGGAGAACTTCTGACTTTCTATCATTTCTCATTCAAGGTGAGCAGCCACAAACTAGCTTTGAAATAAGATGGGAAAGTCAATAAAAATTAACTACTAAATTGTTATCTTAACAAAAGGAAGATTTAAAATAAGTCACATGAGATGATGCAAACTCCTAGGAAAGCTTGTATCTTTAAAGTATTAACTGTCATTATGCGTCAAGATAGAAAATGATAAAGTTACGCCTTCTCACATTCATTATGTAAACCTCTATATTAGCTGGTTGGCTTGTTGATATAAAACATTTACTATAATCTCCCATATATTAACAATTAGTATTAAATAAAGCAAATAATTATTTCAGGACCCATATGTAAAAGTAGCTCTGAAAATTAACAGGAGAAAGCAATTTACCTGTAACAACTTTCATTTCTAAAGTCTCAATCATGGAAACAACCTAAGTGTCCATCAATGGATAAATAAAAATGTGGTGTACATATACAATAGAATACTATTCTGACACAAAAAAAGAAATGAAATCTTGCCATTTGCGACAAGGATGGACCTTGAAGGTATTATGCTAAGTGAAAAAAGTCAGAGAGAAAAAGACAAATACCACATAATCTTGCTTACACATGGAATCTAAAAAACAAAACAAAACAAAACCCCACCAAGCTCACACACGTATGGAATAGACTACTGGTAGTTAGGGGTGGAAGCCTGTGTGTGTGCGTGTGAGAGAGAGAGAGAAATGGGTAAAGCAGGCCAACTTCCAGTTGTAAAATAAATAAGTCATGAGGATGTAATGTACAGAATTAGTTAGACTATTGTTAATATTTTACTGCAGATTTGAAAGTTGCTTAAGAGAATAGATCTTAGAAGTCCTTACCACAAGAAAAAAATTTTTTTTGCCAACTATGTATGGTAATAGATGTTAACCAGACTTACTGTGGTGAGCTTATTGCAATACATACAAATACTGAATCAATACGCTGTACACCAGAAACTAATACGTCAATTATACCTCAATAAGAAAAAGTCCCAATCCATTTTAAACAGTGGTTTTGTAGTTACAGAAAGTATACTCTTTAAAATTAGTGTTTCAACAGATCCATTGAGTTTATGAATTTATGATCTACCCTGTGTATTTTATTAAGTTTGCATTTATTAAGTTAATTAAAAAAAAAGTTTGCTGATGCTGGTTAAAAAGGCATTTGTTTGGACAGGAAGAGTTATACAATTATTTGTCAAGTATTTTGATGAGAAAGTACTTACTTTTTCCAGGTCTTCCTGCTGCTGTTCGCAGCCTGACATTTCACAAAGTCTCTGGCTAAGGGCCACAGAGCGTTTTAGCTCATCCTCACTGTCTGAATCAAGGCATAAAGCCAAGGAGCTCTTGGATTTGAAGGTGAAATTCCTGTAATTTAAGAAAAAAAAAAACCTATATGAGTCTGATAAATAAACATTTGTCCTTGTTATTCCCTTGGCATAAATACCAAAATAAAAAACTTTTTCATTATGGAAAATGATTTAGAGAGAAAAAAAGATATAGCAAAAGAGGTGTATTTAAGCATTACCTTTGCCCCACTCCAAAACAGCCATGCTTTGAATATTAGACAATTCTTATAATAAAATCCATCCGTAAACCAATCACTTTGTGCCTTCTTTCTTTTAATGATAAACCCCAAAGAAGTTTTTGTTTTTATAAAGCCAAGTACTCTACTGAATGCATGCAAACATAGCAATGAATAAATGTTTTTGACAACATTGTGCATGAGGGCTAATTTTTGATCTTTTAAATTATGATCCATGTATTTTAAAATTAACAGTAACATTCCACTTATCCAATTATATGTAGGTCAGACTTTTGGCAACCTCAACTCTCCAGAACACAGGGATTCAAAAGTAAGAAAAAAGGCTTCTGAGGAAAGCAGTAGTTTCAAAGCCAATGCACTTTACACTTTAGACAGGGACCCTTTCTTTCCCAGGAAATGGTGTATAAAATAATGTAGCAAGTTCATCAAGAAATGAGAGCTAGGAAATGAGAGAGAATAACCACAAAAAGGGCAATAAAGAACTATAAAATCATTTAATATAAACTATTTTCTAAGAATTAAAAGCCTCTGACGGCATTATCATATTAAAACACAGTGCAATACGTGACACTCATAATGCTGATTCTAAGTCATTAAAATATATTTAAATTATCTTCAGTGTATTTTAGTTAGGAATACAGGGAATTCTGTGAGATTACAGAGTATATAATCATCTAAAATGGTTAAGCATTTTAAAGATTGATGCTTAAAAAAAAGCAATCTTCAGCTATGTAAAAATTTATATGTGGAACATCAAATATCGTTCTTTAGTGATACCAGATAAGTAAGGTGTTACTGCATTGTCTTCCAAGTGAGCTGAAAATAAACTAAAAGAAAAAGTGGGAAAGGTCAAAGAGCACGAACTTTCTTTGATGGAGGTTAACATAAATTCATATACTATACTAAAAAAAAAAGTAAAATGGAAATTGGAAAAATGCAACTAATCTAAATGTAAAAACTGTAAATAAACATATAGAATGATGGCACCAAGAAATAAGAGGCCACAATGGAAACCAGGAGGACTGCATAGCAATGTAGATCAAAGAAAAGAGGCAAGTGGTCAGTGATAAGCCCAAACATAGTCTGTGGCTGAGAGCAACCAGGATATCACTGCACTCCAGCCTATACACTTGAATAGCCTCCCATTATGTGTTCAAAAGGGTTTTTAGTATAACTTAGAAATAGCCAATTAGCCATCTTAATTCCTCATTTCTGATTTCATGCTCACCAAGCAAAACTGAATGTATTAATTTGTTTATCCATGTAAATACTTTGAGGAAGGAGGGTGACACCTGGCTACTAATGTACCAGGGTCAAATGTGACAAAGGACATTGTAGAAGAACCAATGGTATTCTTGTTCATAACTCAGCCTCTTTTAAGTTTGATCGGCATGACAGGTCTTCTAGGGCCTAATTATCTTTTATTGACCAACTCTCCAATTCTCATACCAGTAGACCCTGGAGAACAGATGACCATGCCAAATATAATGATGCCCAATGAAACCATCTCCTTCTTGAAACTACAGTGATTTGGTACATAAAGAGTGCATTCCATTAATAATTACTATATTCACAGAAGGCAGCTTGCCTGTAGTAAGGAAAAATATTCATCCTGTAAATGCATCACTTGCTCACTTTCTAAGCAGCCAAGTGGTATTGCTCATTTGTATCTTGAGAACGGGCAAGAGTATTCATATCGGTACCATTTCAGATTTCTAGTCATGTTAGTCATCTGGTTTTAATTGCACTGAAAAATAATTAACAGGAGGAAAAGAAAATAGCAGTTCCCAAATGTCATTTTACGGTTATATAAGCCCCCCAAAGCCCTTAACCAACAGAAGTGTCTCTTTTCTAAAAGTACTTTGGGACATCAAATTTTCAGAAAAACTAATTTTAAAGATAAATGACAACCAAGTCATTTAAAATTGTTTAATCAGGAACTGTGGTTCTAGTTAAATCACAGAAGAGAGAGATTAAGATTAAAAAAAGTATTTGCTTCCCTTCTTGGACAAACTTTTCCATCTTAAGTAAAAAACATTTGTAGAATAGCTACATTTCATTGTGTGTTTGTTTTCTTGTTCCCTCTCAGAATTGCTCCAGTTCAGTGTCTAAGACAGGAAGTCCCAGACTGGCTAGCAACAGGTGAAAAGATATTTTGGGATCCCCATGTGTATTTTTGAGGAACAGTGCTTTATACCAACAGTGGTTATTTTATCCCTTCAAGCCTTAAAATCCCTTGTCATCAGTCAATTTCTATAGTTGTAGGATGAAAATATTACGTATTAACAGATGATTTAAGAAGTTTAAAAACAAAATTTTCAGAAGATCATCTGTACGTGCTTCACTGTTAAAGATCTGTTATACCCTAGGTTATACTTTAAAGCAGATTCAGGAAAATTACAAAGTATACTAATACAGAGCAGTTATCATGCAAAGAAAAACAAAGAAAAAGGAAGGGGATAATCTTGGAAATCAGGGTAAGCCAAATCCTTAAAAATACAAATTTTGGGTACACAAGAAATATAACTCACTTTGAAGGTGTAGAAGGGCTGGTGATGCAGGAATTCACCATTTGAGAAGCTTTCAATGGTCTAGAACTATCAGAAAATTAGAAAATATATAATGTATATAATTACATTATTAAAAATATATATTTAACTTATAAAACTAATTATTCTGTACTATAGCTCCTATGTATCCTTTTGAAAAGCAAATAATTATAATACTTCTACTAGCAATAGAGGCCAAAAGAGAAAACAAAATACCATCTGTAGGCTCTTCCTGATCCAATGATCTAAATAAACAGCATTGGAAATGAAGTCAAAGGTAATGGATATGAAAAGAACAACTTGAGAAAAATTATCCTGTCTCAGTTCTTTACCTTAAAGCAATAAAATAATAATAGCTCTCATTTATTGAGGACTTACTGGCTATGAGACACTGCAGTAAGAGCTTATGTGTATTACCTCATTTAATGTTCACACCATCCTATTATTTCCCCTATAACCAGGTCAAAGAACTTGTCCAAAGTCTTCAAGACATTTCATTGTGGAATCATATAGCCTGGTTTCAGGCCTGTGATCATAAATCACCTACACTGATGGCCACAAAGAGTAACAGTTCTACCAGCAGAGGGCAGTTTGCATTAAGCAAAAACATCTATTTTGAAGAAAGTCCGTAAGAGAAAACCCAGAAACACTTAAGACTCTGGGAAAATATCTTTATTAACAAGTAGACCCACTGAGTCCTTTAGTGTAAACTTACATGATGTAGTATATATTTCAATTATCAATCCAAGGGAAATACATTCTATAAAACTGCATCAATTATTGTTAGCAAATGTTCATTCACTTTCTGAAAGGTCTACTTACTCTACTCTAGCCAAGAGACCTGGCTCTTCCAGTTATTAACTGCATGACCTTAACAAAATCACTTACTCTCCTTGAATCTTTTCTGTAAAACTAAAAATTTAGACAAAATCTCTAAGATCTTTTTCACTTCTAAAGTTGGAGAACTTAATGATTCTACTAAATTAGAGTTCAAGTACAAAAAAGAACTACAATACATGGCTCCAAGGTAATGCAACAAAAGTAATGCAAGAAAGAGCAACATTCAGAGAAGTCCTAAGGTTTTCCCAGCATACACGATGATGCAAAATCAAAAGTAAAGGTTACTTCTTTTATCATGGAAAAATTTCTAGGAGCCACCGAAGTTCTTCACTCACATCGGTGATAATACGTTTACAAAGATACAATTTTTGGGGGGCGCCTGGGTGGCTCAGTCGTTAAGCGTCTGCCTTCGGTTCAGGACGTGATCCCGGCGTTCTGGGATCAAGCCCCACATCAGGCTCCCCTGCAGGGAGCCTGCTTCTTCCTCTCCCACTCCCCCTGCTTGTGTTCCCTCTCTCACTGGCTGTCTCTATCTCTGTCAAATAAATAAATAAATAAAATCTTAAAAAAAAAAAAGAAGAAAAAAAAAGATACAATTTTTGGGGCACTAGATAAAATTTAGTATACTGTTTCTCAAACTTGCATATCCCAAAGAGTCAGAAAGGCATTTTAAAAAATATTAATTCTCAAACCCTATCTCAGATCTACTAAACAGAACTGCTAGGGAAAGAACACAGGAATTGGTATTTTTTAGCGTTCCGGTGACTCTTATGAATAAGCAAATTTGATTTATATTCCCAAAATGTATCAAACTTGTCTTCTAGTGATCTAAAAGAGTAACAGCACTCTCTAAAAAGGTAACTTACTATGAAAGGCAATTAATGTATCAGAAAAATTTTGTTTAAGCATTTTATTTAATTACCTCCATCAGGCAGTAATTTGACACAAAATTCCAAAATAGAGCAAAATTAAAATCTCCTTCTTGGTCTGATTTTACCTGGGAGTCATGTTATCTAGTTCAGTCATTATTTTGATCAGATACCAAAGCCCTTCTACTTGAAAAGGGAAGGTAAAGAAATTCTCTCTCAAGGACTTACATTGCCATATGTGCATTCCAACCAAGGGTGAAGGGTGGTTTTGTATTTTCAGTGCAATGAGAGGACAGGGTCAGGTATCTTGGAATGATGACTTGCTGCCCAATCTTGTTGTTAAGTGAGAGAGTGACATTGAAGCTGTATCGTTTCAAATGAAGAATGAGGATCCTGAAAAACAGGAGATGACATCACTAGTTCACACATAACAGAGCTAGCTCTCTTACCGGTGAAAAGAGATCACCGTAACTAACCATGTTAGACAGCTTTTGACTTAAAGAATACTTTTGGCTAAAGATGGTTCAAAGTTTACCGAATACCTGCCATGTGCGAGGCATTGTGCTAGGTACTAAGAATATAAATAAAAATAAAACATGGGCATTGGATGGATAAATGAAGTTTGGGTAAAATATTTACAATGTTAGCAGAAAAAAAAATACATCAAATAAAACACATTTTATTTTAAAATGTTGGTATTGGGGGACAGCTGGGTGACACAGTTGGCTGAGTGTCTGACTTGGTTTTGGCTCAGGTTGTGATCTCAGAGTCATGAGACTGAGCTCCGAGTCGGGCTCCATACTCAGCATGGACTCTGCTTAGAGATTCTTTCTCCCTCTGCACCCCCTCCCCCCATTCTCCCTCTAAAATAAATAAATAATTTTTTTTAAAAGGATTTTTTACTTATTCATTCGACAGAGAGAGAGAGCCAGCCAGCGAGAGAGGGAACACAAGCAGGGGAAGTGGGAGAGGAAGAAGCAGGCTCCCAGCAGAAGAGCCTGACGTGGGGCTCGATCCCAGAACGTCAGGATCACGCCCTGAGCTGAAGGCAGATGCTTAACGACTGAGCCACCCAGGCGCCCCTAAATAAATATTTTTTAAAAATTAAAAAGTAAATAAAATAAAATGTTGGTATTGGGTTAAATCCTTAAATTATTTACTTCAATGTTATATAGTTTACAATAGGTTTGATGGTGAACATTAATTTTTTCAAGATGATTTTTTACAAGAACTATTTTTAAGTAGGCTCCATGCCCAGTGTAGAGCCCAACAAAGGGCCTGAACTCATAACCCTGTAATCAAGACCTGAGCTGAGATCAAGTCGGACACTTAACTGACTGAGCCACTCAGGTGCCCATGACAAGAGCTAATCTTATTTCAATGTGTAGCACTTTCTCTGGAGAAAGCTACGAAAGAAACAGGAAAGTTTTCTCCGTTTACAAAAAGTTCTACAAAATTTACATGCCAAATCTGGTTTGTGGGTCTGAAAAGGCTTTCAGCTCTGTAGAAACACTTCTTTTTAGTTACTATTGTGCCAACCTTCTCACCTCTGATACAGACCATAATCTCTGCTTGATGGACTAAATATATTTCACAGCCCACAAGAACACTTTAAAATTGGAATTTCAGAACTCTTATGGGAATAAACCTCAATTCTAAGCAAAATAATGCCTGCTTTATGGAAAACTGTTTCCTTTCCTACCGTACATATCTTTATCACAGAAGCCACAAACCAAAAAAAAGTGTAAATTAAAGTTACTGACTATATTTCTCTTTAAAAAATATGCTAGAGGGGCGCCTGGGTGGCACAGCGGTTAAGCGTCTGCCTTCGGCTCAGGGCGTGATCCCGGCATTAGGGGATCGAGCCCCACATCGGGCTCCTCTGCTATGAGCCTGCTTCTTCCTCTCCCACTCCCCCTGCTTGTGTTCCCTCTCTCGCTGGCTGTCTCTATCTCTGTCGAATAAATAAATAAAATCTTTAAAAAAAAAATAAAAAAAAAAAATATGCTAGAACTCATAATTTTCAAATTCACAACTTGAGAGAACACAAGGATCCAAATGGTATGAAGAGATTAAAACTAATGTCAAATATTTTGACTAAATTTCCAAATAATCCTACCAAAGTAAAAAGTAATATGAAACAGATAGATGACAGTCAAAATCACTTATCTTATCTACAAAGATGAGGTGGACTAAAACTGAACAGGACTAAAACTGAACGTATTTGATAAAGATACCAGGCCCTTCAAGAATAAAAGTAAACTGGCTTTAATACTGAAATTCACAAAAACAGAGCAAGTCTGATAATCAGGATTTATTATACAAAGGCTTCTAAAGTTTGGAATAAATTAACCTATAACGCAAGTGACCTACTAGAAAAAAGAGAAAACCAAGGAAAAAAAATTCCCCTCAGGATTTTTTTCCCACTAAAAGAACAAATAGCTAGATACTGGAAAAGGGAAAAGACACTCAGCTTGCCAGGTCAAACAAGTATTTCAAATTGTGCATGTTTTCCTTAGTTAATGACAGCTGGTAACAATCAATCCTTTGCCTTAAGGTTTCTCTCCACCCCCTGCCTCAAAACACTCACCAATAGGAAAGAATAAGTCTCTTGAGTAAGAAATGGTCAACATAATGATACTGCTATAATTCAGAAAGTTATTTCTTTAAAAGAAATTCATTTTCTAGAAAGGAGATTATGGAATGTAAAAGAACTAGTCTCTAGGGGCTAGGTTCCAGAAACTCTACACTTACAGAAAAGTGAAGCTAATAAAAGAAAGTAAAGCACTCTACAGGCAAAGTGCCACATAAATACTTAATAATAACAACCTTGTTTGTGGTTGAGATCTATTCTTGGAAAGAACTAAAAGCTGCACTATAATCACATCATACTTTGTCTAACTAGTTTGGTTTTATGTATGTGTACACAGAGCTAATATAAGTTAATTTTATTCCTAATTCTCAACTGTTCTGATTATACGAAACTTACTAACTTACATGATCCTTTGAATAAAGAAATGCAAAAAAACCCTGCAGAATATTACTCTTCTTGTTTTATTTTCATGCTCACACGTGTATGTGTTTTGGCAGATTTTTACTGAAGGTTTGGGAGAAGAGGAGGAGACTAGCACATAATCAAACTGCAAATTGTAACTGAATTGTCATACATTACCAAATTAAAAATCTACTACCTAGTCCCTACCATTGTTCTAAAGTCTCACTAGCCACATCGTCTTGTTGCCATCTTCCGGGGACTCTCAAGTGACTTTTCTTCCTCAGCATTTCAAATCTTCTTCCCTTCTTATGCAAGAGCATCCTAACCTCCCATCCTCTACCCTCCCCCATCTCAGCTTTGCTTTACCAATCCATTCTAGTGAGCCTCACTTATCCAGTAATATCTGTAAGTACTTTAAGAAGAAAAACTGAAGAGCAATTCATTTTACCTGGGTAGCCTGTTAAATTTGTGCCTGACAAGAGCACACTTCCCACCACACTTCTCACAGGAATACTCAAGTTCTTCTGCCTGTAAAAAGACAAGAGGCAAAAATAAAGAAGCATGAAGTTGAATCAGCATTACCCCATTAAACATTAATACTCTTTTCTAGTCACACTAGTTCAGTGCAATGACAACTCTGACCAGTTTAAATTTTGTGTCGAGTCATATGCCTTACTAAATTAAGCCCTAATCCTCAAAATAGGTATCTTATAATATCACATCCTATTTCAGAATTCCTAATTTCCTCTTTTACCATGGAAACATCTCAATTTATGACAGCAGCTAGACTCTACAGTAGCAGAATCTCAACCTTTTCCCCGTGGATGCACAAGAACCCCTGCCAAGAGTACATCCAGAGTTTAACATTCGGCCAGAGCAGAGATAAGATCACCTGCAGGTTAGGCGGAGTTCCTGGTCTGTTAGCTGTAACTCTACCCCTTTCTTATAATGGAACTCAATCTTCTGGTGACAGCCCACTAAGAACAACTGCTCTAAAAGGACCAAAGTTTGGGGTGGATATCATTACCTAGAGAAAACTGAAACAAGAAATCCTTAAAAAATGGGGGTAAAGATACACAGGAAAAGCTTCAAATTCTATGATAATAACAGGAATAGTAAGGAATGATAAAACAAAAAGAAAAGCAGAGTATTTATCTTTGGGTGGAGCTGAACGTTCATCATTTAAAGAACAGAATTTTTTTTTTAACCTTAGTAAGACAACCCTGCCCATTTGCTACAACAAAACAAGAACCACTATTAAAGAGACAAAGGGTGATCCTGGCAAATTTCCATCAGTTGTAAGGACTGCTACATAAGAGGTCCAATTATACCCCTAAAACTTGCTGAATATCTGTAACAGTATATCACAGAAAACATATTTATCTACAGCTTTGGATAAACATGACTCTTCCCTTTTGTTTCTAACACGTTATTATAACCTAAGGAAAAGCAAAGAGTATTTTTTCATTCCTCAGCTGTTAGATACAAACTTATATAGTATCTCCAATTTTTACCAACACTACCAAATTTTAACACACACTTTACTAACAACTGCTTCTAAGGTTAAAACACCTGCTATTGAGTTAAACGTATGATCCACTTAACCAATTAATAGTCATCTTTGATGAGTTAACAATTAGATTTATCAAGTTTTTAAAATTAAATGTTATTTATAAGTATTTCTCATTTGTTTTTCCTTCATGTAATTTTGTTAAAACTCTGCCTTAAAGAAACCATTTCAAATACAATTACTATGACATATAAAACTTAGTTATGTGAAAATACCAAAAGATATACTTACCCTAAAGAAAAGATCAAGAGAATCTTGAATTGAACGAGGAGGGAGTGGCTTTTTCCTTCGAGGAAGGTCAATGGAGAGGTCATTAAACTGTTCTCTTTTGGGAATAACCTCTCCACATCTGTAAGAACAGAAGAAGACAAATGGAAGCATTTAGAAGTCTAACTGTGCAATACAAAATAAATACAAATATACTTCAGAAACACTGTTCCTGCACAGAACTTAGCAGGTACTGACAAAGACTAGTCTTGGTTGATAAGCAATATACAACATGTAAGACTTTTCTAATGAGTATTTTAACCCTTATCAAATCAATATAGGTAAAACCTCAACTACAAGTATTTAGAAGTGCTTTATCAGAATGCTAAATTTTATTTTTTTTAAAAAGCCCCAAAGGTTAAAAACACTGAAGTACAACATACACATAGAAAAGTGAATCAAAGTTGCACAGTTTCATGAATTATCAGTTAACACCACTCAAATAAAAAAATAAAACATTATGGACTCCCTAAGAGCCCTCTCACATGTCCCTTTCCAATTACTACCCCTTTCTCCCAAAAGGTAACTATTATGTTGACTTCTAACACAACAGGGTAAGTATTGCCTGTTTCTGAACCTTACATAAATGGAACCATACAGTATGTTTTCTTTAGTTTCTTTTGTTCGACATGATTGTGAGATTCAAACATGCTTGCTACACGTGGCGACAGCCCATCTTCATTGCTGGCTCACATTAACCTGTTTTGAGCATGCCACAATTTATCTATATTACTACTGATGGACATTTGGATTGTTTCCAGTTTTTGAATACACAAACAATGCTGCTTTAAAAATTCTATGTGTTCAGCAACTCTTTCTACCCACAGGTCCTGTCCCCATGCTTTAATAATAAAAATACCTTTTTGAACTGAAAATAATATAAAATAAAAATCCTATGTGTTCTTGGGGCACCTGGGTGGCTCATTTGGTTAAGCATCCAACTCTTGGTTTCAGCTTAGGTCATATCTCAGGGTCGTGAGATCCCCACATCAGGCTCCATGATTAGCACAGAGTCTGCCCTCTCCCTCTGCCTCTCCCCATGGATGCTCTTTCTCTAAAATAAAATAATCTTAAAAATTTTTTTCTAGGTGTTTTGGTGAACTTCTGTTACAACTGTTTGATCACTGGGGCACCTGGGTGGCTCAGTCGTTAAGCATCTGCCTTTGGCTCAGGGCATGATCCCAGAATTCTGGGATCTAGCCCCGCATTGGGCTCCTCTGCTGGGAGCCTGCTTCTTCCTCTCCCACTCCCCCTGATTGTGTTCCCTCTCTCGCTGGCTCTCTCTATCAAATAAATAAATAAAATCTTTAAAAAAAAAAAAAAAAAGAACTGTTTGATCACTGGATATATTTCTGTACAATTTTTTAAAATGGGCTTGGAGATCAGAACACTGTATTTATCTGGAAGCAAATTCACTTCTTTTAAATAGCTTTAGTTGATGTTTTTCCTTCTCTGGGCATAGCATAGCACAGCAGCATTTTTAGTAATATTCAATCTCCTGCCCCAGTTCTCTACTGCCACAGTTGAAGACTGGAGACCATAAAAATATATTCTTCATTCAACAAATATTTGAGCACCTCTATCTAACAGGCAGAATTCTAAGATGACCCTTGCCCTCTGTATAATTCCATCCCCTTTAGAAGAACTTGTGACCACGATGAGCTTTCACTCCCATGAGGATGTTACTTTACACGACAGAGCGATTTTGCAGATATGATTAATGTTACTAATCTTAATGTTGAGTTGATAAAAAGGAGATTATCTGAGTGGGTCAGACTTAATCACTTGAGCTCTTTAAATCTGGGCCTAGAGGTCTCAAACAGAGGAAGTCAGGGATTCAAAGTCAGACATGTACTGCTAACCTGAAAGAAAACAAACAGCACTGCTGTGAACTGCCTATGGAAGCCACACAGCATGATACTACCTAGGAAATGAGTAGTTGCAGCTAACAGCCAGCAAGAAAATGGGGACTTCAGTACTGCAATCATAAGGAACTACATTCTGCCCACAACATTTTTTTTTTTAAGATTTTATTTAGTTATTTGATAGAGATAGCCAGCGAGAGAGGGAACACAGGCAGGGGGAGTGGGAGAGGAAGAAGCAGGCTCCCAGCAGAGGAGCCTGATGTGGGGCTCAATCCCAGTACTCTAGGATCACGCCCTGAGCCGAAGGCAGAGGCTTAACGACTGAGCCACACAGGCGCCCCTCTGCCCACAACTTTAATGAGTGTAGAAGGGGATCCAGATGAGAACAAGCAATACCTTGATTTCAGTCTTCTGATACTGTGAGCAGAGAACTTGGCCACACCCTGCCTAGAATTCTGACCTACGGAACTGAGTTCATAAATATTGTTTTAAGCTGATAAATTTGGGCAATTTCTTAGGCATCACTAAACACGCCTCCTATATGCCAGAAACTGTTCTAGTAGCATTGGGATTATAGCAATGAACCAACCCAAGATAAAATACCTCCCTGCACAAAGCTATACTGGAGGAAAGAGACAATAAAAAACATTTAAGTAATATGTATGGTATGTTAAAGTGATAGTGATAAGTGCTAAGAGGGGGGAGGTAGTGAAAGATCAGAGTAGATGGTTGGAATTTAAATAGGGTAAATGCCTAGAAAATGCCTTACTGAGCAAGTGGCTTTTCCATAAAGATATGGAGGGGAATATGGGGAAAGAGAATTTGAGATAAAGGGAACAGTAAGTGAAAAAGGCCCTTAGGTACCAGGATCCGGCATTTTTAAAAAATATAAAGCAAGGAAGCTAATTTGATAGGAACAGAATGAGGAAGGGGAAAGAGCGGTAGGAGGTGAAGACCGAGTTAACTGGGGGAAGAGGGGCTGCTGAAGAACAGATCATATGGGATTTTGCACATGACAGTAAGAACTTCAGCTTTTATAGGTTATGAGGAGAGGGCTAACATGAACTACCTTCCACTGTAAATGGATCACTTTCGCTAATGTGTTTACAAAAACCTCGAGAGAGACGGGATAGAAACAGAGACCAGTTTAGAAGGTATTCCAACAATCCAGGCACGAGATGATAGTGGGTTTGATCATAATGGTGGCAAGAGGTCAGATCCTGGATATACGCTGAAGGAAGAGCTGAGAGGATTTCCTAACATATGAGATGTAGGGATGCTAGATAAAGAGAAGAGTTTTGGGGCTGATAAACTCTAAGTATGGAACTGTTATTACTGAGACAGGGAAGACTGCAGAAGGTTTTATGGAGAATACTTAGTTTTAGATAATTAAAGTTCTTTGAATGGAAAATTCTTCATATTCGATAATATCTTACTATACTGAGATACCTTATAATGTAATTGAAAACAAGCCCATTTAAACTACAACAGTTTAAGAAAAATAAGTACATTTGGCAAATTGGCCAAACTAACCCACAGTGAGCTAGGACAGAGGCTAAACAATGAAAATTACAATTTGAGGTGTCTGCAATCTTCCTTGAGCCAAAAACCATTTTGTGTTTAAGGAACTGTCTTAGAGAAAATTGCTAATAAATCAACTAAAGCAAGGCCTTTAAGGAGATAGTTGTACCACTGCTGCTGTGGCCTCATAGAGCCTTGAGGCCTCCCAGACTTTCCACACCCTTGGGCCACTGCTCAGCCTACCCAACTGGTGTATCTAACATCCCATGAGACGTGCCACTTCATGCATGGCGCACACACCTCAAATGTCCACCCAACATCTGGGTGCTGCAGAAGTGGAGGGCCTGACTGATGCTGTTGGCACAGGACAGCAGCCACTACTTTGATATGGCCTTCTTTCTTCTTGTACTGCCTGTAGCCATTTCTATCAGAGGCCATTGAAATTTTCCTACCAAAATAAATTTGGTTGGCAGCCTCACAATTAAATAACAACAATTAAAACTTTGCTTCTCTCCCTAACTTGAACAAATTTGTTGGGACAGTATGTTAGAGGAAAAGGAAAAGATAACTGGCTACCATTTTATTAACTGCTGATGGGCTCTCCAGCTTTTACAAGGAGATAGCCTATATTATAAGACCTGGACTTTTTCTTGTAAAAACAATTTATCCACTGGGGAAACAAAAGACTGAAGAAATTATGAAGACAAGAAATGTCACACACACTAGAGCTACAAAGCTATCTTTCTAGTGTCCATTTGAATGCTCAAAATTCTAGTCACAATTATTAGAATGTTATAGTGGGAGAGAAATTTTTCTAAGAAAAACAGAAATGGAAGACAGAATGGATAGCCAATATATGGGTTTTGAGTATTTCTAAAGAAAATTTCAAAACAAATAGAAGGGAAGTAATATTTAGAGAACAGTTGTCTTGAGCGGAAGAAAATCCCAAATCTTTCAGATGAGAAAGCTCCATCATGTTAAAGGTAAAATTAAACAAAATGCTTAGATGCAAACTTGTGAAAATGTGGATTTCAAAAGTAAGGAATACCACAGATTTTCAGGAAGAAAAACATTACCCACAAAATCGGGTTTCTCCCAAAGGGCACAGAGTAAGAAAACACGATGGGACAGTAAACATAAGATATTATTCAGGGGGAAAGGCTACGTCTGATTCAATAATCCTGTATTAACTCTTCTGTGAAAGCAACACAATTCTTACTTACACAGAAGAAATCCACTCTCTCTGAAAAAATATTCAGAGATGTACTATTGATAACTGAAAAATTAATCAAAATAGAACGTTTTCATGTGAAGTGCATGGTTTAGAAGTCTTGGTAATGAGCATGGAAATTAAATGCAGAAAGTCAGTCTGAATAATCAATATAAACATGGTTAAAAAGCACTGCAAAAATTAAAAATAATTCAAATTACTGTAAAAAAACCCCTTTTTTTTTTAAAGATTTTATTTATTTATGTGACAGAGCGACAGCCAACGAGAGAGGGAACACAGCAGGGGAGTGGGAGAGGAAGAAGCAGGCTCCCAGCGGAGGAGCCCGATGTGGGACTCGATCCCGGAACGCCGGGATCACGCCCTGAGCCGAAGGCAGACGCCTAACTAGACTGCGCTACCCAGGCGCCCCCCAAAAACCCCATTTTTAATAAAGACAATTTGGTTTAATAAAATAAGCACTAGGAGAGAGTCTTTTCAGGGAAAAAGAAAAAAAACATCAAGTATTCCCAAAGTACTCGATATTCCACATAGAAATTAAAAGAAAAACCCACAAAAACAAACTTATAGATCAAAATTGTTTAGTCAGCACTACAGCACATGACAAAATAGCTTCTCCTTAGTTCTCACCCTACAAAGCATTTTTATAGAAGATAAAGATATTGAAAAGAGATGTTTGGTAGAATCTATGCATTTATGTGTCCTTATGACATAGAAAGGAAGGTAAGAATTAAAACCTTCTAGAAGAATTTTAATCATTTGCCATGAAGAATTAAAAGGGCACAGAGTCTTCTTAGACGCTACTTACGCTTTACAGATGATGGAGTGCTGAACCTCAAACTCCAAGTTAGTAATAACAGGGCAAGTGTACACCCTGGTGGCCGAAATATCTGAAGAATTTTCTTCTCCGGGAACAGGTTCAGTCTTCCAAGTTTTATTTAACTTTTCCATGTCCTCTTTCAGCTGGTCTAAGCACTGACTTAAAAATTCATGAGCATCCTAAGAAGGCACAATATCTTTAATGATACGATCAAAACCTTTCCTATCACAATGATAGCTTGCTAACATTGTGATTTATACAACTAACGCACTCGGAGGTCAGTACCGTATGTGAAAAAGGTCAGATTTACTCTAACGATTTTGGGGTACATATTTTGTGAATAAGAACAAATGACATTGCAACTGATGAATCACTAAATTCTACCTCTGAAACAAATAATGCACTATATTATTGTATAGTGTTGTATGCTGTATTACACATACAACATATAGTGTGTTATTACATATACAACACTATGTTAACTAAATTGAATTTAAAGAAAAATTAAAAAAAAAAAAGAACGACAGATTTTATATTTTTAACTACCAGTTGGATTAGAATGAATGAATAAATGAATCACTCCTTTAAGATAAAGTATTTTTTCTAGAAAAGCCTTTATAGCTAAAAAATAGCCCAAATTCCTATAAGGACAAATGATATCTGTATTTTTCAAATATGATAAAATACACAGAAGAGTCATATTAAACCCTACTGTAAGTCCTCAGGTTTTTCCACTTGTGATGAACACATGCACACAATCTCATTTTAAAATAGAAATTAGATAATACACTGAAATCAACTTTTTCAATTTTCCTTATCTCTAAAATGTTTAAAAACAATTAGTACTCACATTCTGCATATAACCAGAGAATCTCTCTGCTGTAGCTGAAATGGCATTTTTAACCTTCTTGAGTAAATCTTTTTTGGTCTCTGAATTACAGATATCTTTTTTAACAAGCAAGTGTGCAAAGCGTCTGTTAAAACAAGAGACAAGTTTAGTGACGTTTTACAAAAGTCTGGTTAGCATGATATTTTAAAGACTGTTAACAATGTCACATAAAACTTTAAGTGTCTAAAACTCTGCTACTCTATAATCAATAAGGTAAAAGGTTACTTAGTAAGAATGTAACAATTACCTGATAAGTGCATTCAGTGGAATTTTCTTCCACGGGATACCTTGCTTAAGCAAGTCATTTGCAAATGATTGAAGTGAAAACAGAGATTGTAAAATAGCATTCATATAGCAGGTATTTCCCAAATTGGAGAAGCTGAAAATGAAAAAAATAGTACTTTTGAAGTCAACAGTAGTTCCTGACATATGTTCATTAAAGCAGGGGGCTCTCTAGTATAGCATAGTATAGCACCCATCAGAATCACATGGAGGGCTTGTTAAAATACGTATTGCTGGGCCCCAACTAGAAACTTAGGTCCAGTCAGAGAGAGTGCAGAACTGTGCATTTCTAGCAGGATTCCAGTTGATGCTCATGCTGTTGGTCTGGGGACCATACTTTGAGAACCACTGCATTGTAAGATTATAACAAGGAAAATTATACATTTTCAAATGAATGCTAAAAATAACTGGGGACTTATCCAAAGAGCTATTTGTTCTTATTTATAATTTTAATTTTTTCATTGAGATATAACTTAATTCATTTCTCTTAGGTATATGCCCAGAAGTAGAACTGCTGGGTCACAGGATATATGTATTTAGGTTAAATGGGCATTGCCAAACATTTTTCTAAAGCACGTATTTTTAAAAAACTTTTATTTGAAAATATTCCCAAACTCTCAAAAAGTTGCACAAGAATATATTCTTTATCCATATTCACCGTTAATCTTTTGTACTATATGCTTTACAATTTAATGCACCTCTCCCTGTATTTCTCCTGAACCATGTGAGAGTAAGTTACATAGATCATAACCATTCAGCCCTAGATACTTCAGGGTGTATTTCACAAGAACAAGAAGATTCTCTTATACAATCAAAGCAGAGTTACCAGCATTATAAAATTTGATGTTGATATGCTCTTATCTAACATACATTGACATCTGTGAAGAATACAACCTCCGCCACCCCCACCACTATTGGTTAATGGATTGTTTCTCATGTTGGGTTTGCTATTTCTTTATGCCAAGATTCAGCTCAGGCTGGAAAAGCACATAGTGACACATAGTGATACCATGTCCTTTCCAGGGTATCACATTCAGAGGTACATGATATTCCCGTGCTGATCACTGGTGATGTCAACTTTGAATACCCTGGAGAGCTTCCACTTCAGACTACAAGGAAGTATCAGGGTCTGGAATTATCCTACTACCACGGATAATGAAAAAAACAATGGACAAAATATTGGACAACAGGCAGTGCAAGACTGTGATCCTTAAGAGAAGGGAAACAAACTGTGTGAGTACCATCCATTATGCAGGGTTTCTGGCTACAGGTAATTTGCGAACTGCAGTCCAGGGCGGGGTACCCAGAGCCCAGAAATCATGCTGAATTGAGTTGAAAGAAACTGGAGTTTGATAGGCTGAGGCTGCTAAGATTTCTGGACAGAGCACCTGAGAGGGAGCTGTGCAAAGGAAGAACTCCAGAAATATGCATGGTCTGTTGAGTATTTGGCTGAATACCAACCTGCGCATGCTTAGGGTAAAACCCCATGACACGAGGCAAGATTTTATTTTTTAAAGATTTTATTTATTTATTTATTTATTTATTTATTTATTTATTTACTTATTTGACAGAGATAGAGACAGCCAGCGAGAGGGAACACAAGTAGGGGGAGTGGGAGAGGAAGAAGCAGGCTCATAGCAGAGGAGCCTGATGTGGGGCTCGATCCCATAACGCCAAGATCACGCCCTGAGCCGAAGGCAGATGCTTAACCGCTGTGCCACCCAGGCGCCCCACGAGGCAAGATTTTAGCAGAATAATTCCCAGAGCTCATGCAGGACCCAAAATTGTTTAAGTTCCCACCAGAGTGGAGAGACCTAAGTGAACTCATAGGACATTACTAGAAACCCCAGAGGAGCCATGCTTTAGAAAAGGAATTAGCCTTAGAATAAAGTCCATTCTAGATTTGACACCAAAGAGCTTAAACACAGGTCTCAAGAATAACCAAACCCAATTGCAGATATTAAAACAGCTATTATAAATATGTTTCATGTGATCACAGGAGCAAAGAAAAAAAATAAACTTAAGAGGAAAGAAACAGAAGATATAAAAGAGCTCCAAATTAATTTTAGAGATGGAAAACGCAATAGATGAAAATACTATTGAATGAGATTACCAGATTAGACACTGAAGAAAATACCAGTGAACTTGAGGACACAGCAACTTAAAATATAAAAAGTGAAGTATCTATATATTTTATGTAATAAATTTTAGATATAAATACTGTGTATTACATTCTAATTTAAATAAAACAAAATATTAAACACATTACATTTTACATATTCCATTTTATATATTTGAAATACTTCATGTATACATGTAAGCAAATGTATATTTTCTTATTTCTTTTTTTGTAAAAACAAAAGATAGATTGCTATACACTGTATATTCTTTAGTGACTTGTTTTTTTTAACTTAACACATACTTTGTTATTTTCAGGTTTCTTTTTTAAAATTACAGTCACCTTAGTGGGTGTAAAGTGGTATCTCATTTTGGCTTCGAGTTCACGTACCTTCTTCAACTTTTTACACTTTCTTTTTCAGAGCTGCACAATTCTCCCTTGTTTCTAGAAATCTGCCCATTTCATCTAGTTATCTAATTTGGTGGTGAAATCACAGTATGGTCTTAAAATCTTTTTTATGTTGGTAAGGTTGGTAGTAATATATTTACTTGTGCTTCTGATTTTAGTTATGTGAGTCTTCTCTTTTTACCAGTTTAGATAAAGGTTTTTTGATTTTGTTGATCTTTTCAAAGAATCAACTTTTGGTTTTGTTGCTTTTGTATTTCTCTTGTATTTCTAGTCTCTTATTCATCTCTTCTCTACTCTTCCTTCTGCTAGCTTTTGGGTTTAGTTTGCTCTTCTTGTTCTACTTCCTGAAGGTGTAAAGTTAGGTTACTGATTTGAGGTCATTTTTTAAAAATCATGATAAAATACACATTAAATTTACCATTTAACCATTTTTATAAAAAAAATTTTAAGAAGACTCTATGCTGAATGTAGGGCTCAAACTCACGACCCAGAGATCACGAGTCACATGCATGTCCTACCGAATGAGGCAGCCAGGCGCTCCATTATTTAACCATTTTAAGGTGCACAGTTTCAGATGCATTAAGTACATTCACAAGGTTGTACAACTGTCACCACGATCAACCTCCAGAATTTTTTCATTTTCTGGAACTGAAACTGTATCCATTTAACAATAATTCCCTATTGCCCTCTCCTTGGCAATCACCATTCTACTTTTGGACTCTAATGAATCTGACTATTCTAGGTAATTCTTATATATAAGTGAAGTCATACAGTATCTGTCCTTCAGTGACAAGCTTATTTCACCTGACATGCCTTCAAGGTTCATCCACATTGTAGCATGTGTCAGAATTTCTTTCCTATTTAAAGCTAACCAGTATTCCATTATATGTATAAAATACATTTGGTTTATCTACTCATCCATTGGATTCTTGGGTTGCTCTCACCTTTAGGTGAGCATAGGTGTATAAGTATCTGTTCAAGTCACTGCTCTCAATTCTTCTGGATATATACCCAGAAACAGACTTGCTGGATCATATGGTAATTCTACTTTTAATTCTTCGAGGAATTGCTACACTGTTTTCCATAGCAGCTGCACCGTTCCCACCAGCAAAGTCCAAGGGTTCTAACTTCTTCAGAGCCTCACCAACATTTCTTTTTTAATGTAGGTGTTTCCTGCTATAAATTTCCCTCTGAGCACTGCTTTTACTGCATCCCACCAATTTTGGTATGCTGCTAGAGCTTCATTCATCTCTACGTATTTTTAAATTTCCCTTGTGATTTCTTCTTTGACTTCACTCGTTAAGAGTGTGTTACTTAATTTCTACATATTTCCAGTTTTCCATCTATAACTGATTTCCAGCCTCATTCTATTGTTCAGATACTTCAGATGATTTCGAACCTTTAAAACTGAGACTGACTTTGTGGCCTAACGTATGGTCTCTCCTACAGAATGTTTCATGTGCATTTGAGAATGTGTATTATGTTGTTGTTGGGTGGAGTGTTTTATATATATCCATAAGATCTAGGCAGTTTAGTGTTGGTCAAATCCTATATTTTCTTACTGATTTTTCTGTCTATATGTTCTATCCATTATTGAAAGTGGAGTACTGATGATCTTCAGCTATTATTTTACAACTGTTTTTCTCCCTGCAGTTTATTTAAACATTTTGTCTATTGGGGCACCTGGGTGGCTCAGTCAGTTAAGCATCTGACTCTTAATTTCTGCTCAGATGATAACCCCAGGGTTGTGTGATTGAGCCTCACATCAGGCTTCGTGCTGGGCATGCAGCCTGCTTATGATTCTCTCTCTACCTCTCCCCACTAGTTGTACTAGTTGCACGTGCATGCACTTAGTCTCTCTCAAAAAAAAAAAAAAAAAGGTTCAGAGAAAAGGAACAGGTAAGCAGAGAAGAAAGTGAAATACCTTCACTGCAAGTTTTATGTTATTATCTGCTAAGACATGAAGCGCATATATTACAATGGATAAGCCAAACTGGGAGAGGCCACTTATTCAAGTAAAAAGATAACCTTAAAGCTGTACAAAAACAGTAATTTGAGTGACACTGAAAACAAGTTGGTAGTTTGAGGAGAGCAATTTGGTAATAGTAATAAAACATTTCAAAGCGCCTTCTTTTAATCTTAACGAAAATACACGTCCAAGAATTTATCCTATAGAAAAGTTCCAATAAATTTTAAAAAGGCATGTATATGAGAATGTTCATTCTAGCCTGAATTGTAATGGGAAAAAAGGGAAATCTAAATGCATACTAACATGGTTGAAGGTTATATATTAATATATGGGGAAGCCCATGATCAATGTAGAGTGAAAAAATCAGGGAACAGATAATAGAGCACAGCGGTTAAGAATGCAAGTGGAGGGGAGCCTGTGTGCCTCAGCTGGCTGAGCATCCAGCTCTTGGTTTCGGCTCAGATCACAACCTCAGGGTCATGAGATCGAGCCCTGTGTCAGGCTCTGCACTCAGCATGGAGTCTGTTTGAGATTCCCTCTCTCCCTTTCCCTTTGCTCAACCCAGCGGTCGTGCATGCCCTCTCTCTCTATCAAAATAAATAAATAAATAAAAATCTTTAAAAAAAAAAAAAAAAGAATGCAAGTGGAGTCTGACTAGATTTACTACTGCTGTACCACTGACTATATCACCTTGAGAAAGTTAATTAACTTCTCTAAAGCCTTGGTTACTTCATTTGTAAAAGCAGTTTTTTCATACATCTAGCTCACAGAGGGCCTGTGAGGATTTAAAGAAAAAAAAATCTAAACACTTAACACACAGTATTCAACATAAACACTTTAGGTAAGACTGCTACTATTTTTACTATAGTTATTACACTATGATCTCTTTTTTATGTGTTTAATAAAAATACAACCATGAAGGGGATGGGGAGGATATACATAAAACACTGTTGAAGTATCTCAGGAGTATGATGAAGTGTATGTGATTGGAGACTACGCATTTTCTACTTTCTGATTAGTATGTTATATACATGCATTTTTTCCAAAGTTCAAAAACTGGAGACTGGATAATGGAGTTACCATTATTTATGCATGTGATAAATCTTTAATAAGTGAGTACATATTTGAGAACTGTAATTAGTAGGACTCCTTTCATCATTTTTTTGACATCAAGCAAAATATACTTCAGTTAATGACTTCATAAAAAGAAAGCAAAGTATAAAGAATTTACCTACCCCTGCAGTTGCTGCTGTTGGTGAGAGGAAAGGGGCACTCTTGGTTTGTTCCAGCCAGTGTAATCCTGGTTACACCTTAGTTTTTTAACAGAAAGAGGAGCAGGCTGAGGAAGAAATCCCAAACTTCTTTTGGCAGAGGGAGTTTGGCTTGAAACATTAGTCCTATTAAAAAGAACATATAGTGCATAAGCAAAATAATTTTGCATGCTGTTTTATCCCCTAGCGCGTTCAGAGAAATCAATGCCTGAAAAAAAAAATCCTAAACTTGCGGAAGCATCAGTAATAATGATTAACTGGGGAAAAATTCCCCAAATGTAAATTAGCAAGTCTGTCAAGAGATAGTTGAAGAGGGGCGCCTGGGTGGCACAGCGGTTAAGCGTCTGCCTTCGGCTCAGGGTGTGATCCCGGCGTTGTGGGATCGAGCCCCACATCAGGCTCCTCCGCTATGAGCCTGCTTCTTCCTCTCCCATTCCCCCTGCTTGTGTTCCCTCTCTCGCTGGCTGTCTGTCAAATAAATAAATAAAATCTTCAAAAAAAAAAAAGATAGTTGAAGAGGCATACAACACTATACCTACGTAACCTGTAATTATTAATGACTTGAGACAAACTATAATATAGTTTTACTTTGCTATTGACTTTTATTCTCTTAATGGATATGATACATCAGTTTGACTAGTCTTGAAAATATTTAGCAGTTAACTTTTTTTCACTATGACAAATAATGACACAAAAAATATTCTTTCACATAATCTCCTGGAGAAATTCCTTTAGTTTATAAGCTTAGAAGTGAAAATGTCAGGAATAAGCATTTTTAATTTTTACTTTTCTGAGACCTTGTGATTGTTTTCAAAAAGGCTGTACCAATTTCTATTTCCACTAACAGTGAATTTCCATTTCTTCACATGGTCTCCATTACATTAATGAGTGAAACTGATCTCACTGTTGTTCTATTTTGCACCTTCCTAATTACTACTGAAGTTGAACATATTTTTACAATTGTTTGCTCTTCTCTAAACTGCTTTTGTGTACCCTTAGTTTTATATTGGGTTCTTAATGATTTATAGTTTTTCACAGATTTTACGTTCTAATCCTTTGTCTATTGTATGTTCTAAGTATTTTTGTGTTTTGTTTTTTTTTTAAAGATTTTATTTATTTATTTGACAGAGAGATCACAAGCAGGGGGAGTGGCAGGCAGAGGGACAGGGAGGAGGAGGCTCCCTTGCTGAGCAGGGAGCCAGACACAGGGCTTGATCCCAGGACCCCAGGATCATGACTTGAGCCAAAGGCAGATGCTTAACTGACTGAACCACTCAGGAGCCCTGTATATGTTCTAAGTTTTAAGCTTTTACATAGTCTTTACCAACCTTTTATGGTTTCAATTTTTTTCCTTCATAATTCAGTTTTTATTGGTTGTTCTGAGGATTAGTAGACATTTCAATTTGTACACAATTATTAGTGTACCAAAAATCTAAAAAATCATGTAGTTGTAATTCTTTTCTAAAACAACTTCTAGTGACCTTCCAGCTTAAAATTTGAAGGCAAATTTTCCTTAATCAAGTACCAATTTATGATAAATGAGAATAATTTTTCTTATCAAGTATCAATATCTTCAAATGTTGATATGCTGTTACACTGTTAAGTCCCACTAATTCACAATGTAGTATCATATACACTACACACTCACATCTTCAATCTTGCACAGCACATTAACAAAGTTACTAGGAAAACAGGACTGCCAGGACCAAGATGTTACAGTGTACAAAATTCTGACAGGGGGAGCCAAGATCAAGGAGTAGTTTTCTTTAGGAAACAATTCTACCAAAACAACATGGAAAAGGAAGTAATTTAAAATGTTCATGACCTGTTAAACGCACAACTGACTCCAAAACTGCCATTTAGTATGCTTGGTATTATAGGCTAGAAAAACTACTCCACCTATGGAATGTTCAGCTGACATCCAAGACAATCAAAGCCTCCTATATTCAATATTCCACTATTTTCTGGTTGTACCAAGAAACAATCAGCAAATGATTTAACCTCTTAAAAAAAAAATCTACACTTAAAAAATTGGGATAAGGTGGGACTCCCTCCTTAAAAATGTTTCTAGAGCTACTAAAAAACTTGCATTTATAAAATAGTTGATAAAAATATTCCTCTAGATTATACAAGAAGGGAGACAGGGACCACTGATAAGACATGGCTTATGATATTAATCAGAAGTGGCTTCTTTCTCTCCTGCTTCATCTGAGGCTGGACTCTCTTCATTTTTAGTTTCTCCATTTTCTTTTTTTTAAAGCTTTTATTTATTTGACAGAAAGAGAAAGCCCAAGTAGGGGGAGCTGCAGAGGGAGCGGGAAAAGGAAGATCCTCACTGAGCAAGGAGCCCAACATGGGGCTTGATCCCAAAACCCTGGGATCATAACCCAAGCCGAAGGCAGATGCTTAACCAACTGAGCCACCCAGATGCCCCAGTTTTCTATGTTTTCTGCACGTAAGTCTTTTGTTTTCTGGTTAGCCACTGCAGCCTGTTTTTCCCTCTGCTCCCCTTTTCCCTCTTTGTTTGTACTTTTTTTGTCTGAAGATTCATCCTTTCCTGCTGCCTTTTTGAGCTTCATTTTTACTTTTGCAGGAGCAGATTTCTCCTCCTTCGCTGCCCCCCTTCCCCACCACAGAGCGGACCTCCCTCTTGGGCATCCTTGGTCACAGTGCAAGAAGAGCATGTGCAAAGCTGGGCTGCCTGGCCATTGCCCTATGGTTTCAACTTTTTTTTTTTTAAGATTTTATTTTTATTTATTTGACAGAAAGAGACAGCCAGCGAGAGAGGGAACACAGCCAGGGTGAGTGGGAGAGGAAGACGCAGGCTCCCAGCGGTGGAGCCTGATGTGGGGCTCGATCCCAGAATCCTGGGATCATGCCCTGAGCCGAAGGCAGATGCTTAACAACTGAGCCACCCAGGCGCCCCTATGGTTTCAACTTTTGTGTCTTAAGAATTAATTCTATAATTCTATACTGTAAGGGTCACAGAAATATTTTCCTATTATTTTCTCCTTAAAGTTTTTTTTTTTTAAAGATTTTATTTATTTGACAGAGAGAGCGCAGAAGCAGGGGGAGCAGCAGAGGGAGAAGCAGGCTCCCTGCTGAGCCCGATGCTGGACTCGATCCCAGCACCCTGGGATCATGACCTGAGCCGAAGGCAGGCGCTTAACCGACTGAGTCACCCAGGTGCCCCTGTCCTAAAAGTTTTCTCATTTTCCTCCTATTTAGGTCTTTAATCTGCTTAGACTTTCTTTTTTTAAGATTTTATTTGTAAGTAATCTCTACATTCAATGCACATGTGGAACTCACAAGTCCAAGATTAAGGGTCACGTGCTCTATTGACTGAACCAGCCAGGCACCCCTACCCTAAAACTTATCATTAGCTTTCTATCAGTTTTATCTCTTACTATGCACTACTAAAAACACTGTAATTTGAACAGTACAAGGTATATTTGCTTCCATCCTTTTGCTCTCAACCTTTCTTCATCTTTATGTTGTAGTTGTTTCTTTTAAATAGCATATAATTATTTTTCTTCCTTTAAAATCCAGTCTTTCTCTTTTTAACTGAAACATTTTGTATCTATATTTAATATCATGACTGATTTAGACCAATGACATTTTTGGGGGGGGCGACTAATAACTTTTAATATCCATGTACTAATTCTACCACCTGTGTCATTTCTGAGTCAGTATTTATTAATTTTTCTCCTCCATATGAGTTGTATTTTTCTGCTTGTCTGCCTAGTATGTTTTCTTGGATGCCAGACATTGAGACTTTTATCTTATTGGGTGCTAGATATTTTTTATTTCTATAAACATTCTGGAATTTTGTTCTGCGATGTGGTTAGGTTACCTGGAAACAGTATTATCTTTTTTGGGTCTTGCTTTTAAGGTTATGTAGGAACAGAGCAGCAATTAGTCCAGGGATAGATTTCCCTGCTAATGAGGCAAGACCTTTCTTAGCATGCAAACTCCTGCTATCAGGAACAGGAACGATGTTTGGCTTTACGTGAACTCCAAGTATTATTCCCTTAGATCCTGTGGGTGATTCCTTCCCAAGCCTTGGCTAGTTTATTCACCTGCACAGGTTGATGAGCAGTCAACTGAATACTCAAGGGGGATCCTCTGTAGAGCTCTATAGTTCTTTCTCTGTGCAGTTATCCCCTCCGGTCCCTGTTCTGTGAATTCCAGATGCCTTGGCCTCCCTGGACTCCTAGTTCCATTTCCTCAACTCAGGAAGAGCACAGGGCTCTGCTTGGTTCCCCCTCCTTGCGTGGCAGCCTGGGAACTTTCTCCAGGAAGCAAGGTGGAGCAGTCATAAGACTAATTTCATTTGTTTCCCATCTCTCATCAATCACTGTCCACTGCCTCATGTCCAACGTCATGAGACTCATAATATTTCATGTATTTTGTCCAGGTCCTCAATTGTTTCATGAAAGAGAGCAAATCTGGTCCCTCTTATTCCATCTTGGCCAGAAATGGAAGTCATCTTTAAATTTTTAATATGTGTAACTTAAGTTCTCAAAAGTAACTTAAAATGTTTTAATTTCCCTATACTCTTCCCCACTCCTATATTTCTTATTGTCTAATATTTTATTATTTTTTTTGCTTTCAAGCCTATTGTATCCTCATTTTATAAAAACTATCAAACTATTTAGATGCATAGAATAATCCTTAACGGGTATCTGGAAAAATAAACAACTAGGAATTAAAAAAGAAAGGGAGATTTACTTTCTACTGCATGCACCCTGTAACTTCTGAAGTTTCTACCATATGCACTTATTAATTATACAAAAGAATTTTAAAAGTATTTAGATTTTTAAATATGCTTTTATAATTTTTGCTGATATTTTCATTTCTTCCTTTGTTCAGTTTGCTTCTTGCAGAATAAATTGTCTCTGTAGCTAAAAACAGAATTATTTGTCTGCATTCTTGAATTATAATTTAGCTGGGTATAGAATTCTTTGATGCTATTACTCCAGTGTATTCTGTTTCTGTCGTTGCAAATGTCACTCTCTTTTCCTTCTATAAATGATATATTTTCCTTTAAGTAGCTTTTAAAATTTCATCTACAATATGGATTTTTTTTTTTTTAAGTACCTGCTGTTTGGCATTTGTTGAAGCTTTTCAGTGTGTGGACTTTCATCATTTTCATCCATTGTTTCTCTGCCAAATTCCTTGTCTTTATTTTCCTTGGTCTTATTTTCTCCAAAATGCTATTAAGACATGGAGGATGGGGACGCCTGGTGGCTTAGTTGGTTAAGCCTCTGATTCTTCGTTTTGGCTCAGGTTATCATCTCAGGGTTGTGAGATCGAGCCCTACATCCGGCTCTGTGCTCGGTGACGAATCTGCTTGAGATTCTCTCTCACCCTCTCTATCTCCCCGTCCCTCAGCCCACTCACAAGCTTTCTCTAAAATAAACAAATCTTAAAAAAAAAAAAAAAAAAAAGACATGGCGGATAGACCATGGGGCCCAACATAAGTTTCTTCATTTCATTTCACATTTACCACCTTCTCTCTGTGTTGCAGTCCACAATCAGGCATTCTTGACTTGCTTAGTATCTGCCTCAGTGTGGATCTCTAATCTGCATAGGACTTTATATTAGAGGTTCACAATTCCTGCCCCTACGCAGGTAACACAGATGCCAGTCACTGAAATTCCCATTTCTGTGTATTTGCACTCTGCTCAGGGAGCATGAGGCAAGCAGCATATTTATGGTTCTACAGAAGTGTTTTACTTGGTTTATTAGCACAGAGAGCAGTTCTAGATATGAAGCTTCATATCAGAAACCAAATTCTGGCCTGGGGTCATGTTCAAGTCCCAATCTCATGCTGGTTTTCTAAATACGTCTCTAGTCTGTGTTTGCCATATGCCCTATGACTTCAGCCTTTACTCAATATCGGTTTTTTCTCACTGATTTGGAAATTATCACCTCATCTTTGACTAAAGCTTTGTATTAAAAAAAATTTTCTTTTCCTTAGCCATCCAGTGTACAGTGAAGTCTATTATTTTGAGAAGAAATTTGTACTACATTTAATTATTTACAAACGAAATTTAGGTTTTTGTAAAAACTTGGATTCCTTTAAGATTCTTCCAATAAGCAGATATATGTCTCTCTCTTAAAAGCACAGTATCAAATTCTTTACTTCCCCTCAATCATTTTATCAAATAATCAAGATTTTTTTCCCTACTACTTTGAATTAAATTCTACTAAAAAACAAAGTATCCACAGGTCATTATATAGCACATACACCACCATTACTCTTATCTTTTTACATTTACCACTGTCCCTCCAGGCTACATTCCAAGATCATGCCTTCTTCACAAGTAGTCAGCAGTTCTCTCATATATTTATACTCAATAAATCTCAAAAATAATTTAACCTGTATCTATAGGACAGCAATTAAATTTCTGAGTGGCCTTTTTCAGGAAAAAGATACTAACTATACAATTGTGTACAACTTGTTTTTTTTTAAAGAAAATGTCTTAACTTTTGGTAGTAGCTTAACAAATGCAAAGGCAACAAAGGCAATTTAAAAATGCTTCAGGAGAGATCTTAGTATGTTCATCGCTTGGCATGATGGAAAACACACTAGTCTAGAATCTGATCACATTGCCAGTGACCTGTGACCCTAGTACAAATCTCCCTAGACATCAGTTTATTCATTTGTTGAAAAATTTGTTAAAAAAATCTGAAAACTAAAACATTTCCAGAGTACCAACTAAAATATCATGAGTCTATGATTCTCATCAATTTTGTTATTTTAAATTAGAGTATTCACTTAGAGCATAATGGACAGCCTACCCCTTCAATTCAATAATCTGCAGAAGAGAGCACCTCAAGTCCTTCACAAGGTATATAACCAACACATACCTGTCTAAGTTAGTGCCACCAGAGGAGTAGTCCTTGGATCCAGTTCTGCTGCCATAAAAGGATGATGACTGTAAAGGTAAAAGTCCTAAAAAAGCCAAACAAACAGGAAAAATTTAATTCCTAAATCAACCATTCAAGTTCATTTAGTAGTAAAATTATGCATTAGGCCTGTTCATACTTAATTCTTTTTCCCCCTTTCTTTTCATCAAAGTAATATATATGCATGTTAAAAGATCAAACACTGGGGAAAGGTTATAACAGTAAAGAATACTTTCCTGTCCCAAAACTCTACAAATTTTGCTTCTGATTTCTAACCATTTTTTAAAACCTAGTTTTCCTCATTTCTTTCATAATGCTACATAATGTTTCTACTATTTAATTTATTCATTATAAACAGTATCAGTTACCTCCATTATGAAAAATTAGAAATTTCTCATTTACATCACCCCATTCTTGTTCTCTTCTCTCCAATTATTGATTGTGATGTTACTTTTACTAATTAACTTTGTAACTTCAATACACTTAAAACTTCTATATTTTGTTCTATGAACTTTCTTATCGCCTGACCACGTATTAATTCCTTCTCCATTTCCACATCAACTTTTCTAAGACATACCTTAAATTCAACATTGTTAAGGCTTATTACATCTTTAAGCATTGTTTTTTAACTACAGATTGATTACAAAAGCTGAAAACCCGTAAGTGGAGTTTACATAATGTATTATTATTTCAGAAGTAAGAATTATATTAGATACTTCTTTCTGGAGGAGTCTAATGTCACAATCATGAACCACTTAAAGAATGTACCTAGAGTCCTAATCAAATGAATTCTCTTCAACTCCCAAAATCATGCCATATTTTAACTTGCTTCATTTTAATTTCCAGCTGACATAATATTCAAATCAATACCACAAAGCTGAGTGTCTACGGAGTTCTGAGGATCAGAAAGACAGGTTAAATGTGGGAAACACTGACATCAATTCGTGGACAGTCTAACTTTTAGTTTTTGTAAAAATAGGGCACAAGGTGAGCTTAAACAACTGCTTTAGGCAATAATTCCAAGATCTTCTGGAACTTCTAACATGTAACAACACTTATAAAATTCAGTTTCAACCACTTTAACTCCTTGGATTCATTCTATGGTCCAGGTACTTTTATAATGAGAAGTTTAATTTTAGGCAATTAAATAGGGAAGAAGGTAAAGGTTAGATTCTTTGTTAACAGAATAAAAATTCCCTTATATTGCTAATACTTTAGCCAAGCATAGGACACAAATTTGGCACCCAATAACTAATACTGAATCATGCAGTATTCCTGAATAATGTAGAGATGTGTCCCAGTTTAGGTTTTTATTTCTAGTATAATACAGTACATCATATAATAAATGAGTATCTTATATGAAGACCAAATACTTACCTGATGTCCTATTCTCTTCTGACTGTTTCAAACTCAGCTGCTTCTCTCTACTGCTGGTTAAATACTTTCTGGAGGGATCTGTCATAGCCTTGTTGTTCCTACAGTTAATAATTTAATTCAATATATATACATAGGTATATAAAGACATAGTTCTTAATTTTAAATAGTTATTTCAGAATATTTATATTTCACATACAATTAAAATTTCTTAAGTCACATTTCCCCCACCTATTGTTCCCAAATACCTGAGCCTATATGAGTGTAGTGGGACTAGTTAGAGATATGCTCATGCTTTGATTAAAAGTGCTAATTTTAGGAGGCCCATCATGCATAAAGCCTGTGGCACATAATGCAGATACTCTACCCAGATTCCCCCTGACCCCACACCAATTTAGGTATGTTTACGACAGCGAGTACCTAGGGTTCTTTTTCACAGATTGTCCTCAAGCCACTAGAGATCCTTTACTGGCACTCTGAGAGAGTCACAGGTAAGGTCAAGAAGCCCAGCTCCCTTGCCTTGGATTAGAACAACCTTAAGGTGAAAATTTTTTTAAGGTGCAATTTATATAACAGATTTTCTCTCTGGAATTAGAATGAAGCCTAACCTCTGCTTGATTTTTTTTTTTTTTGAAGATTTTATTTATTTGACAGAGAGAGACAGCCAGCGAGCGAGGGAACACAAGCAAGCAGACTGGGAGAGGAAGAAGCAGGCTCCCAGTGGAGCAGGGAGCCCGATGTGGGGCTCGATCCCAGGACCCTGGGATCATGCCCT
The DNA here is from genome assembly GCF_024610735.1 of Ursus americanus. NCBI lineage: Eukaryota > Metazoa > Chordata > Mammalia > Carnivora > Ursidae > Ursus > Ursus americanus. Next base: position 89,237,006 of record NC_142127.1, read on the forward strand.
GGGCTGAAGGTAGATGCTTAACGCTTAATGACTGAGCCACCCAGGTGCCCCTCTGCTTGATTTCTGTCTAAGATCACACTCCGGGTTAATTTCCTGCACTCATTGACTTGCTTTCCCTACTCCCTTCCTGGTATCCCCTGGGAGTACTTTCTTAATAAATAAATTTGCACACAAATTTCCATTTCAGGTTCTAGTTCTGGAGAACTTGATTTACAACAGCTGGTTCTAGAACTGGGCCTAGGAAGCACACATCTAAGGACAGGATTCTGGAATTGGACCACTTATTTGGCAACAGCAACAAAAATCCCACTGCTGATGATAACAACTTTGGGACCTTATAGTTTGCAATTACTACAATTTTTCATCTGAGGTGAACTGGAATGGGATAAACTAGAAGAGAATATGGCTCACGCAATATCTCTAGCACTCAAGAAATGTGGTAGATCACACAATGGATCTTACTGGGGTTAAAGAAATGTTCTATATATATATATATTTTTTAAAGATTTTATTTATTTATTCAACAGAGATAGAGATAGCCAGCGAGAGAGGGAACACAAGCAGGGGGAGTGGGAGAGGAAGAAGCAGGCTCATAGCGGAAGAGCCTGATGTGGGGCTCGATCCCGGATCGCCGGGATCACGCCCTGAGCTGCAGGCAGACGCCCAACCGCTGTGCCACCCAGGCGCCCCTAAAGAAATGTTCTAAAACTAGATTATGGTGATGGTTGCACAACTCATTTACCCAAAATTACTGAATTATACATTTAAAACAAGTGAATTTTATAATATATAAATATGTACCTCAATAAAGTTGTTAAAAATACATCCCAAATTATTCCTTTCCTTGTCCCCAGGTCCTCCATCAAAAAATACAATCTAGTCTATTCTCCTATCCCTTAATGGGGCTGGCCTTGTGATTTCCTTTCCCCAAAAGATTGCAAGAGACATAACAGTGTGTAAGTCCTGATCATAAGGCTAAGGGCACCTTGCAAATTTACATTCACTCTCTTGGAACCCTGACACTGTTATGTGAATAACTCCACTAGATGATGAAAGACACATGGCCCAATCACCCTCATCACCCAAATACTAGGCAGACAATAGCCAGTCATAGGGGTAAGGCCATTCTGGACCAACCAACCACTGGCCAACCCACCAACTGACCATAGATGCATGAGAAAATGAGAGTACCCAGCCACAATCAGCCAATTCTGGCCCGGATAAGCAGAACCACTCAAGTTGCCATCAACTCATAGGAGAGAATAGTTACTATTTTAAGTCACTAAGTTTTGGAGTAGTCTGTTATACAGCAACAGAACTGATACAAGTGATATGGAATAATAACCATAAAGACTACAGAACTGGTTGGTTGTTGCTATAAGTACTCATCCCCTCCACAGAGAAAATGATAGATGCAGTTGAGTCAATTACCAACCTAAAGATAAAACACCATGAAGAATCGCTCATCCAAGACAGTTGCAGCCCAGATCTTTAGGATTTCAGAACAAGACAATGCTGTTTGCAGCAAAAAAAGTATACATTCCTTAGGAAGTATCACACACTACTCTTGACATAGTACTAAGGCCTGGAAGAGACTATCTAACTATGGGTCATCAACCAGAGCTAGCCATCATGAACTGGGTGCTATCATACTCCTAAGAGTCATAAGACCAGGAAGTTACAGCAGTAATCCATCATAAAATGGAAGTGGTATACCTGGGATGAGTTCTAAGCAAGAGGGAATAGATAACAAGAAGAGGCTTTATGAGTACTGCCTAGAACCAGCTGAAAGAGGAAGAAAAACCTGGCCTGATCATCTTGGTATCTTGCTAGAGGATGAAAATGAACTGCTGCTGCACTATAGACCCATTATGGGACTGCCCAAAAAGACTGGTGAAAGGAAATCCTCCACCGTGCAGAGTTTGAGAGGTGCACTTCATTATCCACTTTGTGTGGAGAAAAGAGTGGGCCATGGATTCCTGTATAGCGCCAAATTGTTTGCACGGATAGTCAGGGGCCTGCAAGTAGCAAGCCTGGAAGACCAGGGAGAGATGATTTATGGAGGAGGTATATGAATAGCCACATGGAACTGTGTACAAAGGGTGAGGATCTTTGTCACATATTAAGGCTCACCAGAGAACTCCACTAAAGAGACATTAAACAATCAGGTCCTGGTTCCCAGAGAGGGAACTTTTTTTCACCCATGGGGACAGTAAGAATCCCATTTAATCTAAAGCTACGGCCGCTACTCATTTTGGGCTCCTCATGTTGGCAGAGCATCAGGCAAAGAAAGGAACTGCCACAGTAGCAGGGGTAACTGACTTTGATTATTGTTAAGGAGGTATGGTTGATGCTAGATAATGAGGGCAGGAGGAATATGGAATAACGGAGACTAGGGAATCTCTTACTGTTGTCAAGCTCATTGCTACAGAGATGAAGTTCTTAGTCATATCACTAGGCAAATCACCAAGCCCAACAGAAGTATTAGTGGAGAATGCAGCAAGTCTAGAATGAATGGTAGAAGAAAAAGCTGATAATATCAGTTACAGCCTCAAGGCTATCTATACCAGTAAGGACAAAAAGGACTACAGCTCATCCCTCTAATCCTCCTTTTATAAGATTTTCATCCAGAAATGGGGCAGTGTCAATGTGAAGAATCTGTGATAACGTGGAGTGAACTTAATAGTTGTGCTCCATCAGAGCCTATCCGATCCCTTCTTATACTTTTCACACCTCCAGACTGTGTGTGTTCAACAGCCAGCACCTGCAGTTCTTCCTCAGAGGACTGCCTTCGGCTACTTAAAATATTTTGCCCCTCTAGGCAGAGCCACAGAACCAAAGACTGTACAGTATGAGAACACGAAAGCCCATCTTCCTTACTTCAAGTTGGAACAGGCCCAGTGCCCCCTGCTGGATCAAGACGAAGCCTACTCTCCCATAGAGATGACACCCTTCGTTGGCTTCCTCTCTGTCTCTGTCCTACTTTCCTCACTCTGATCTTCCTATGAGCACTTTCTTAACAAGTCACTTGTACAACTGTATCAATCTAGAGTCTTCTAGGAAACTCAAACTTCAAAAAATCTAACTGTGATATTGAAAAAAGTGTTATTAGTCCACAACAAAGATCAGAAATTTAGGGCTCATCAGACAGATTTCTAAGTGGAAAAACTGGGATGATCCTAAAGTGTGGTGAATACAGTGAACTGGCATACAACAGTCTATTACAACCACCTTTTAATGTAGCTATCCTATGAAAGCCAGAAAGCTAAAACACTCCATTTCCTAGTTACTGTTCAAGATGTGAATTAAGGTAATTACATATAATTGTGTAATATCTGGAAAGTGGAAGTAAGGCAGAGGTCATGTGTTCTGTTCCTTGTGATGGCAAAAATCATTTTGGAGGTGTCCAGTTTTTCTGTAGAGATTTCTAATTTTGATAGTGGCAGCATGGTTCCAGAGATGACAGCTTCCAATTCAGCTATTAGCTTTGACAACAGACAGGAGCATCTTTGGTGACCTGATCTAGGGCATAGCTCTCAAAATCATTCGGAAAGCTTAACCTATAGCTTATCTTTTCAGCTTTTCTAATGATTCTGTAAGTCATTTCATACTCTCTAAAGGCAAACAACTTTGTGTGTAAACTACATAAATGAATTTTGTTTCCTACAACTAGGCCCTGAATCCACAAATTTTGTTATTAGAAGTGGGGAGCTACCATAACAAACCTAAAATACATAGCACTAGCTACAGTAGGAAGGTGGAGAATAAGGACATAGATATTACAGACTGGAAAGCTGGTGAGGACTGTTATATCGCAGCAAAATATTTATAAAACTGTTATCTGTAAGGGCACCTGGTTGGCTCAGTCGGTTAAGTGTCCGACTCTTGGTTTCGGCTTAGGTCATGATCTCAGGGTTGTGGGATCAAGACCCATGTCAGGCTCTGCACTAAGTGGGGAGTCTACTTGAGATTCTCTCTCTCCCTCACCTTCTCCCTCTGCCCCTCCCTCAACTCACATGCACCCTCTCTCTCACAAATAGTAAAAAAACAAAAAACAAAAAAACAAAAACCTACTATCTGCAGTCTTGGGAAGTGGACTACATACTTACTGAACCTATAGCTCTAAAGGAAAAGATGGAGACAAAAATACTGGTCTGTGTTTCAGCAAGGTCCTATTCAAGACAGATAAATTCGGGCAAGGGCTAGCCACCCTAAATCAAGGATGAAAAGGAATACAGCCCTCTGTGCCAATGGCCTAGAATTGAAATTGTCTAATTGAAATCTCTAATAATTTGAGACCACATGGGACCAAAAAAATCCATTTGCTTCTGATTCTCAAACTGAGACAATGATAGGAGGTAACTGAGAAAGTAGTTTATGAAAAAACAACTTGATGTTAATATTAAGGGAAACTGGGTGAAGGGTACACAGCAACATTCTATATTGTCTTTGCAACTTTTCTGTAAATCTAAAATTATTTCAAAATTTAAGAGTTTATTAAAACAAAAAATCCAGCAACAAAAATATTGGCCCCAATTCTTTCTCAAGCCTATAAAATCCTGTTTGTTCCACCTTTAAAGAATTTTCTAGATTCCTAAAACTCCTAGATTTCTAGACACTTCTAAACTCCCAGAACTTGATCAGCATGAAGCAGGCTACAAAAGCTGCATGGCCCCAAGGAAGAACACAGTCTTCAAAACCCACTTCAGCTATGGCCTTGAAAGATAACAAAGGAAATCTACCAGAAGACAAAGTCAGGAGTCCAATGAAATACAATGAGGAAGGGAGCTTCTCCCAGAGGACAGACTGCTACAAAGGCTAACCAAGAACTTACTCTATTGCCTTCACTGTCTTCACAACCTCTGCCTACCAAGATTTTATTACTGCTACAGAACAGCGACTCAAGTTTCCTATTCTTGTCTTTTCTAAATGGAAATTTTTATTGTGGTTATCCTACACCTGTGCCAGCAATGTATAATGATACATGTATGGAGATGGGAGTGGGGTATATAGATGAACTTGCCTTTTAGTTTTTTTAGGTATCAGACCATAAGGCACGTGGTCTAAAGCACACTTAGACTTTAGGGAGAGAACTGCACATCACCCAGAGATCCTGGACTCTCGTATGGGAAGAATGATGAACAGATATTTCTAAGGCTAGAGGGGTAAACTACAGCAGACTGTTATCTGTTCCCAAATAACTGCTGTACCCTTCTGCCATAACAGAATTTGGGCTAGGCCAGATATATTTCCCAGAGTTTCTCATAATTTGATATAACCATATGACCAAATTCTGGCCAATGTGCACTGAAGTGGTGTGTACAATTTCCAGCCTAAAGGAAAGTAGTGTGCCCTGCCTTTGTTCCTTTCCCCATTCCCACCAACAGGTATGCAGAAATGAGAGTGGAGGCTGAAGCAACTATCTTGGTTCACAAAACAGAAGCTATTTATTAAGAATTATAGATCAATAAGATAGAAGGAATCTGAGTCCATGGTGATGGTAGTTTCAGATGTCACACCAGTCCTATTATCTATTCAGTTTTACATCTGTTAGAGCAACAGAACAAAAATCCCCATAAATACATAAAGTTCCTTTAGCTTTTTCCCAACTCCCTTCTGGTGACCTTTAATCTAGAATACCAGTTAATTAACTATCAACAGACTTCTGTTAAGATATTAATTGACCATTTGCAATTATGTGGATGGAGCCAGAGTATTATGCTAAGCAAAATAAGTTAGAGAAAGACAAATAACATGATTTACTCATATGTGGAATTTAAAAACAAATGATCTAGAGGAAAAAAAGAGAGGAAAACCAGAAAAGAGACTCTTTAAGTATAGAGAACAAACTGATAGTTACAAGAGGAGAGGTGGAGAGAAGATGGGTTAAAAAGGTGATGGGGATTAAGGAGTACATTTGCTGTGATGAGTAGTGGGTGTTGCATGTAAGTGTTGAATCACTAAATTGTACACCTGAAACTGGTATCACACTGTATGTTGACTGGAAATTAAATAAAAACTTTTAAAAAAAGGTATTAACTGAGGTATTTCGTAACAGTGTAGTAAGTATTCTCCCCCAAACAATTAAAAAAAAAAAAAAAAACCCTCCCATGATGAGGAAGAGACTGTAAGCTGGTAACTATCCTGCTGTAGGTCTATCCTCTTTTGTTCAACCAGAAAATATCTCTAAAAGATTGATGTTCCTTGCCTAGAACCTATGTCGGGTTCACATCCCCTCCCTCCTGCCCATGTTTTGGGAGAGCCAGCATGCTCACCTGCGAGGGAGGGTGGGGCAGGGAAGGAGAGAGAATCTTAAGCAGGCTCCACACTGGGTGTGGAGCTTGACATGGGGCTCAATTTCACAACCCTGAGATCATGACCTGAGCTGAAATCAAGAGTTGGATCCTTAACCAACTGAGCCACCCAGGCACCCTGGGTTCACATCCTTTTATTCCTAGGCTAACTTTTCACATGAAGAGGGTTTAAAAAAAAAAAATCACAGATAAAGGGAAGGAAAGAATTCACAACAAAAGAGCAGCCAACAAGAAACATGGGCTTAGGGGCACCTGGGTGCCTCAGTCAGTTAAGCATCCGACTCTTGGCTTAGGCTCAGGTGATAATCTCAGGATCGTGAGATCGAGCCCCACATGAGGCTCTCTGCTCAGCAGAGAGTCTGCTTCCCCTCTCCCTCTGCCCCTCCCCCTTTCATGCACATTGTCTCTCTCTCTAAAATAAATAAATCCTTAAAAAATTTTAAAAAATAAAAAAGAAACATCTGCTTAGAGTTCTTCAATTCTATTCTTCCTTTAAGTATTGCAGACTTTAGGGGCGCCTGGGTGGCACAGCGGTTAAGTGTCTGCCTTCGGCTCAGGGCGTGATCCCGGCATTCTGGGATCGAGCCCCACATCAGGCTCCTCCGGTATGAGCCTGCTTCTTCCTCTCCCACTCCCCCTGTGTTCCCTCTCTTGCTGGCTGTCTCCATCTCTGTCAAATAAATAAATAAAATCTTAAAAAAAAAAAAAGTATTGCAGACTTTAAAAAGCTAGGATGGGAAAAGGGCAATGAAATGATCAAAGCAACAGCAATGGCCAAATACTCTCTCTATGAAGCCTATAATCTACCACCACCAAAATACTTTAAATTCTTTTTTTTAAATGTTATTTATTTGAGAGAGAGAGTGAGAGCATGATTGGGGTGGAGGGGCAGAGAGAGGGAGAGAATCAACAGGCTCAGTGCCGAGCAGAGAGCCCCACGCAGGGCTCAATCCCAGGACCCCAAGATCATGACCCAAGCTGAAAGCAGACACTTAACCAAACTGAGCCACTCAGGCACTCCCAAAATACTTTAAATTCTACCTTTAGAATTCTCATAAATTGAATCCCTTCCCCTGCCAATTTTCCATCACGAGTATAATTACCAATATAAGAAACAATGACCTGGTGACATAAGGGTTCTTTTTTTTTTTTTCCCCTAAGATTTTATTTTCTTTATTTGAGAGAGAAAAAGAATACAGTTGGGGGGGGGTGCAGAAAGAAAGGGAGAAACAGACTCCCTGCTGAGCAAGGAGCCTGACTCAGGGTTCAATCCCAGGACCCTGAGATCATGACCTGAGCTAAAGGCAGACACTTGATGGACTGAGCCACCCAGGCACCCCTAGTGCCATAAGCGTTCTTAAAGCAACTTACGATGATGAATCATTTTCCTTAGGGTAATCTTCATTCAACTCTGAGCCAGATAACATTCTTTTCCTTTTTTCAGTCCTGTAGAGGACAAAGAAAAATAAAGCTATTTAAAAAAGTCATAATTCATACCATTAAGAAGTGTAAACCAAAATACTCAAGGACAGAAACTGTGACTACTGTGCCTAGTTCTCTAAACCACATTTTGATTAATATACTGTATATCTGGGGCGCCTGGGTGGCTCAGATGGTTTAGCGTCTGTCTTCAGCTCAGGTCATGATCTCTAGGTCTTGGGATTGAGCCCCATGTCAGGCTTCCAGCTCCACGGAGAGTCTGCTTCTCCCTCTCCCTCTGCCTCTCCACCTGCTTGTGCGCGCTCTCTCTCGCTCTCTTACGAATAAACAAAATCTTTAAAAAATATATATATACTGTATATCTGCATGCTCAGTATGTGTCACTGACATAAATCATAAATAAACCAATACTAATTACCTACTAAAAATATACTGTATACTTTCTTCTAACATATTTTACTAACCGGACAATTTCCTTTTTCTCAAAGTATTTGTCTTTCTAAAAGGCCTAAAAGACATTTATAAACAGGCATGGCTCATGACAGCTAATGACTAAGAAAAAAAAGTAAGTCTTCCATACCTATTTTCTAATAACCCTGATCTAAGAGGGGTTGATGTAGATGTCAAAGACGGAATTGTCCGGGTGACAGTTATTCCACTTCCTGTTGCAGTCTTAATTGATCCTCTACCTGGATTACCAAGAACTTTTCGAAATGGAATATCATCTTTAGTTTCCAAACTTCCTCTTTTTGAAGATGCCTGTAAGAGTAAAGTTTAACATAGCTAAATATTCAAGTTAATTGGCATGCTTAATTTAGATCATTGATTCTCACGTGGAATCAATTTTTAAAAATACAACTGGAAACCCATCTCCTCAGACATTCTAGCCTAACTGGCCTGAGGCGAAGCCCATTCATCAGTTTTTTTTAAAGCACTCTAGCTGATTGTAATATACAATCTGTGTCAGAAATTGAACTTGACACTTATTTTCTTCTAGCACTCCATAAATTTAAAATTTCTACAACATAACTAGAGGCAGAAAGGAATTTTCTTTGAATACCTGACTTTTTAAGAAAGGACTTAGATACACAAGATGTGATTCTAGTGATCAGGATGAAAATAAATCTTCAGAGAAAAAAATCAAATTATGATTATGATAAAGTGACATAAATGTGAGAAAAAGGAGCAACAATGACACTTGGGTGCCACAACTTAAATGCCAAGTCACAAATACCTCATATGACTTTTGATGGGGAGAATGAAAGTGAGAAAGAGTCCACTGGCAGAAGATAAATCAAAGAGTATACCTTAAAGATACAGCAAGAACACTCAGAGTGAATACAGCAATTTAAGCATATTAGTTGGGAAATAATGCTCTTGACCAGCATTCTGCCAGTAAATTTTTACAACGAGATTAAAAGCTATGTGATTTGTCTATAGAAGAAATTTCCAATTTCTTTCTTTCTACAGAATTACGTACAATGTTAGCATAAGAAAGAAAAAATCTGAGATCATCTGAATGGTTTTAAAAAGTTAGAATTTATTTTCAAATGGGTGATACATTCTGAAGATTCAAAAATCAAAATACTATTATCAAAGCCATTTCCTGAGATGTCTCATTATCACCCACTGCCATATACCCAATTCTTTCATTCCCATTTCTCTTGTCCCTTTTAAGTATTTTTCTTTATGTAAATGTAAAGCAATTTTAATTTTATCCTTTTTGTTATACAAGTGTAGCATACTATATGTATACTGTTTTGGGTTTTTTAACCTTTCTGACCATGACCTCTACTTAGTAGAAATACTTTACATCACAACTATTATATATACATATAAATAACCAAAAGTTTCAGAAATCAATACTTATCCTTACTATGTACAATACCTGCTCAATTATTTTCTATTCTGTTCTTTTTATTTAATCCTAGTTATGACCCATAAAATTGATTTTATAATCCCACTGATAAGAATCATTATTTGTGAGAGTATAAATATTTGCTTCTGTTATATATGGTAACATCTATATGTTTAAATAGTCTAATGGTTTAAATTTCTACCCATAGATGAATCTCAAGTAATTACACCGAGTGAAAAAGCTAGACAAAAAAAATTGCACACTGATTCCATTTATATGAAACTCTAGAAAATGCCAATTAATCTACAGTGACAGAAAGCAAACCAGTTGTGGTTTAGGGATAGGGGCCAGAGAGAAAGCAGGAAGGAAGGATTACAAAGAGGGATGAGGAAACTTTTAAGGGTTATGGTTATATTCACTTGGTTGATTATGGTGATGATTTAACAGGTATACACGTAAGTCAAATGTATCAAATTGTATACTTCAAATATGTGCAGTTTAAAGCATGTCAATGGAGGAGATAATGCTAAGCGAAATAAGTCAAGCAGAGAAAGACAATTATCATATGGTTTCACTCATTTATGGAACATAAGAAGTAGGAAGATCGGTAGGAGAAGAAAGGGAAAAAGGAAGGGGGGGTAAACAGAAGGGGGAATGAACCATGAGAGACTATGGACTCTGGGAAACAAACTGAGAGCTTCAGAGGGGAGGGGAGTGGAGGATTGGGATAGGCCGGTGATGGGTATTAAGGAGGGCATGTATTGCATGGTGCACTCGGTGTTATACGCAAGTAATGAATCATGGAACTTTACATCAAAAACTAGGGATGTGCTGTATGGTGACTAACATAATAAAAAATTATTAAAAAAAATAAATAAAGCATGTCAATTATACCTCAATTAAAATGTAAAAAAAAAACCCACAAAACCCCAGAACCTATTAAAAAAAACTAACAAAAATAAAATCTTATTCATTGCATAGCAAATGGACTAAGTAATCACTTCTCTGCACAGCCAAATAGAACTCATCAGTTTACTCACAGAATAGTTTCTAAGTTTTTCTTACTTTATGCCTGGTTTCTCTTTATAGAATAAATTTTCAAAGACATAGGACTGCTAAACTGCAATAGTACAAAGCAAGTCTCATGGCTGTCTGAATATTTATAAAGAGAAACTATTTAAAAAGCAAACAGACCTTAACAAACAGTCTGGTATCATATAGTGTAGGGGTAAAGTTCCTAATGCACAACAGACCCAAAGGGCATCACAGAATTAACAGTAGCAAACATTTATAGCATTGTTAGTATATGATACTGCAGGCTAATAAGCACTTTTACATGCATTTTCTCACAGCAACCCTTAAAATATTACTGCTGTCTCAATTTTACAGATGGAAAGTAAGGCTCAGGATACTTAAGGAACTTCCTCAATGACCCATAACTAGTAAGTAGCAGAACCAAATCTCAAACCCACACCTAACTCCAAAACTATGCTTTTAAAAAACTACACTTTTCTGTGGTTCATAATGATGACCATGAGACACAGAGTGTAAGTTATGTGTTCAGTAAAACTACATGTAAGAAGAATAGTATGTGATAAATTTTGAAAAGATTTTCATAATAATAGTTGATTATAACTTTTCTTAAAACTAGAAAGACTCAAATGAACATACCTGATTGTCTGAGTAAGAAAGCTGCCTGTTGGTTTCCTTCTGTGAAGTCCTGCTGCCCAGAATAGCTCCAAAACTACCAGACCCTTGAGAAGGTTTCATAGCTGGTGGGGGGAAAATAAATAAAGAAACCCCAAGTCATTTATTTTAATAAAAAGATTAATCATTGTTATAGAATACTGAAAAAATAGAAGCACAAAAAAAATGAAAGTGCTTATCAACCAATTCTTTCTGAAAGTATACCTGATATAAACAGTAATTAAAATTCAGAGCTAGAGTCTCAAGCAAAAAATGAAAATAACATGCATAAATTTGGGAAGATGTAACAGAAAAATAAAATTTTAAATGCAAAATGAAAATGCAAGAAATTCTCCTATATAAATATTTGATAATTAACACTACAGAAAAGTCAGTCACTGTATGTCTATGGCATGAACACTTGACAGTGGATACCAAGGAAACATGTAATACATGAGTTGGTACTAAATGGCAAACAACCATAATTTTTTTAATTTTACAAGGAAAACAGTGTATCAAATAAATATCAAATACAAAGTAGTACTTATACATCTTCATTTTCTAATATTTTATTATATTTAAATTAAAAAGCTCTTTAGAGTCTGTCAACTCTAAAATATTAATAATAAAGTTTTGATAATAGAGCTGGAGACTAACAGTAAGAGTGGAAAACTCATTTTAAGCACTAGATTATTTCTTCAGAAAAGGTCTATAAATACATTTTTAAAAAATCAAAATATTTTAAATGAAAGGGCTTTAGAAGGGGCAGGGGAATCTGATAATACTGTATATGATTTTCTATTAGTACTTGCTGTCTTCATAGCAAGAGTAAAACCACAGAGTAAGTCTCATATAGAGAAAGACAAGTATCTAAGATTTATATAACAATGTAACTCTTTCCAATTATAATTTAAATCCTCCTCCTCTGCCAGCCATATTCTTTTGTAGAATCTTTAGGGTATTCTACATTTAGGATCCTATCATCGGAGACCAGAGATAATTTTACTTTTTTTTTTTTAAAGTAAGCTCTATGCCCAGTGTGGGGCTTGAACTCATGACCCAAAGATCAAGGGTCACATGATCTCCAGACAGAGCCAACCAGGGGCCCCTACTTCTTCCTTTCTAATTTGGATGAATTTCAGTTCTATTTCTTGCCCAAGTGCTCTGACTAGGACTCCTAGTATTATGCTCGATCCTAGGAGAGGGCATCCTTGCCTTGTTCCTTATCTTAAAGGAAAATCTTTCTACTTTTCATTGTTGAGTATGTTAGCTGAGGGCTTTTCATATACGGCCTTTATTAGGTTAAGGTAGTTTCCTTCTACTCCTAGTTTATTGAGTGTTTTTATCATGAAAGGGTTTTGAATTTTATCAAATGCTTTTTCTGCATGAAGAGGAGGATCACATGGCTTTTGTCCTCATTCACTCATTTGGTGTATCACACTGATTTTTCATATCTCGAACCATCCTTGCATTCCAGCTGGTCATAGTACATAATCCTTTCTTAAGATTTTCTTTCTTGGGGCACATGGGTGGCACAGCAGTTAAGCGTCTGCCTTCGGTTCAGGGCGTGATCCCGGCATTGCGGGATCGAGCCCCACATCAGGCTCCTCCGCTATGAGCCTGCTTCTTCCTCTCCCACTCCCCCTGCTTGTGTTCCCTCTCTCACTGGCTGTCTCTATCTCTGTCAAATAAATAAATAAAATCTTAAAAAAAAAAAAAGATTTTCTTTATTTATTTGAGAGAGAGAGGGTGTGCGTGTGAGTGGGGAGGGTCGGGGGAGGGAGAAGGACAAGCAGACTCCATGCTGAACACTGCACCTGATGTGGGGGCTCAATCCCACGACTGAGATCATGACAAAACCAAGAGTGGGATGCTTAACTGATGGAGCCACGCAGGTGCCCCAGTACATAATCCTTTTAATGTGCTGTTGAAATCACTCTGCCAATATTTTGTTGGGGATTTTTTTTTTTATCAATATTCACCAGTGATACTGATCTACTATCTAGTAATATTCTTTCGTTAACTATTGATGGCAAATACTGGGAAGATTATTGCTCACCTGCATGAAGTCTGTTTTGATGGACTGCATCTAGAAACAACCTCATTTCCTCTGCATCCTTACTTGGTACTTTATCAATAGACAAGAAGCTGTTATCTTGTAGAGTTAACATTAGGCGGCTTTGTTTCGCTCCACTAGGTCGAAGCACCACATTTTTAATGTTATGACTTAGCTAATCAACACAAAAGGATAATTATGTTGTTAAAAATGTACGGTAACAAAGTATAGTAAGTTGTATAAGCAATACTAAACTTTGTATTTTCCAAATTATATTTCTTAGTCTTTCCTGCATTAGTTGAGGGTTTTTTCCCCCCAACCAAAAAGAGTTTCCATTTCTTGATACACTTAAATCAAAGATTTCACTTTTAGGAAAGGCAAACACCTATTATTAAAACTTATTTTACAAAGTAACCCTGGCACTATTGATTTTATGGTAGGGAATTACATATTTTCAGGTATAGTTATAAAGCTATAAAAACTAGTGAGTTAACAATTTCAGACTAGATGGTTACACTACCACTAGTTTAGAAAGCCGTACTGTGTTAGAGGCTTTCTTTTTCTTTCTTCCCTTTAAAACAAACAAATCAACAAACAAAAAACAAAAAACTTGTAAAATATCCGGCAGTTGGTTTAGGTAGCTGTAATTTAAAAGAATCTATTAATCTAAACTATAATCCTCAAAAGAATTCCACCTCTCAAAAACAAATTAAAAAAACCCTTTATCAATGTAAGAAGACATCTTTTTCTTTATATACATACATATGAATATATACATACATATACACATACATACATACCTATACATTTTTTTTAAACTCTATTTTTAAGTAATCTCTACACCCAATATGGGGCTCAAACTTATAGCCTTGAGATCAAGAGTCCCATACTCTACCCACTGAGCCAGTCGGGCACCCCCATCTTTCTTTCTTTAACTGTCTAAGCAGGCTCATTTAACTTTCATTCAATCATGAAGATCATGAGCACTCTGGAAATTCTCTTAGCTTACTTCTTCCATTCCCTAGAACTGGTTCAATAATGTCTTTTACTCTTCCAGATTCTTGGTTATGTATTATGAAGTGATAACTTTTATTTTCTCTTGGATGAAATTTTTCCAAGACCCAAATTAAATCTTGCAGTTTACTACCTAAATAATTCTTGCCAATTAGGCACCTTTATTCTCTAATGTTCTCCCTCAGCAGGCATATACAAAGGTTTCAAAGGCTGCCTTTTGCTGAAGACATACCCTTTGAATAGCATGAAGAAATAAGTAATAGCATTTTACATTTTTTAAAACTAGAATTGATCTTTGTCAGTTTTTAAATAAGAATGAAAATATAATTTTATCAGACTTAATTTATATTCAAATTTTAAATGATATATATATTCGAAGTAGGTCTTAAATTCATGTCCTTGAGTAAAAATTCTATCATAAAACACAATAGCTTCAGAGGCTTTAACTCTAAAATATTTAAACAAGGAGTTTAACAGGCAAAAGGAAAAGAGATCACATAAAACCACTATTTCAGTCAATATACCACTTTTTAAAAATGAAAGTTAAATATATAAGGGGAAAAGTTTGCTCATGAACAAGCTGAGAGAATAATCTTGAACTTGAAGTCTTCAACAACTGAAAATCCTATCAACCCCGTAATTTTATTAACTACCATATGGTGAGGTCTTCCATCTTTTCTCTAAGTCCAGACCTCTCTGTTGGAGTTCCAATCCTGTTTACCTAACGCCTACTAGATACGAACATCTGAATGCCTGACACCTCAAACAACTCATTTCTCTTAATCCTCCCACTCCAATTCCTTCCCTCTGCTCTCTATCAAGACATGGAAGGCACTGCCATCCACTCAGAAACTTGCGAATCTCCCGAGTCTTTTCTTTCTCATCCCCCCTAAATCTAATGAGTCAAGCCTTCTTGAAATCTCTTCAAATCTATCCTTTCCTCCTCTTGTTTCTTCCTACTGTCTTTTCCTTTGATTAGGACTTTTATTGCTCATCTAAACTCCCATAATAACCTCCTGTATGTCCTTATTCTTCCATTATCTCTTGAAATAAAGTCATCTGCCTAGCTCCTAAATGAATCTGAACTTGAGATTCTTGGTTCCTTAGTATGACAAATAGTATGACAAATAAGACACTTCAAGATCTGGCTCCTTTCTAGCTCTTCAGCCTCCACTTCCGCCATGCACTCCCTACTGTCCATTTATTTTAAAATAATTTTCTGGTTCCCTGAGGGTTGATTCACACTTGCGTGTGTTTGTCCATGGATAGAAATCACCTCTGCCCTACCTCCCTGTCTGGCAAACTCCTACTATTTATACTTTAAATGCTCAGGACACAAACCACTCTCTTCTTTGCATTACTTCAGTGTCTCTGAAATATTTTTACATCTGAAAATGTTTCTGATTACACTTAAGTTTGAGAAGAAAAGCATCTCATTCAACTCTGTATTATTGGCCCTTAGTACAGTACCCACCACAATATTCTATAGGTGGTTAGCAAAATAAATGCTCAACGGAAACTGATCTAGAACTGCAATGAGGCTGAAATCACAGGCAGAATCCTCATGCTCCTAAAGAACTGTTTGCTTAAATATTTAAATATTTACTGACTGCTAATTTGGGCTGAGGACTGAGAAACTGAACCTCTATTTGAAAAGGAATCGTTCTTTCACTGAGATGAGCAATTAGCAGATAAATGTATGTGGCAGAAACTACTATTGTTTCTATTACCCATGTCACCACCTCCAATCTATTTAAGAGTACCTTTGATACACAAAATCATAAGTAACTTATTTTCATAGCTCAAAAGCAAAGAGGAATGGAAATTTTACCCCAGCTCTAGGGTTCTCAAGCATAAAATTTCATAAATTGTTATTCAATAGAGTACTTCAGTTTAGAGTGAATTATTATACTTTTGTATTATCTAATTAACAAATTCAGAATTTTAAAGTGCAGAACAATATGATTGCTTTCTTAAATTCAAATCATATCAAGATAAGTAGCTCTTGGCTGCACAGAATAAACGGTACAGAAGTAAAAACACAATTATTTTTTGCAATGATAAAATAATGAAATTCCTCAAAAGTTTAGTTAGAAGAAAACAGCAGTAAGAATGACCTTGAATAATCATCCTTGAATGGCCCATACCACAACCTTTGGCAGGATTATTTAGGAAGTAGGCATTAGGTTTTAGAAGACCCTAGTAAGTCCTATTAAAAGCTAATATTACACAGTAATGAATCTATTATATATACTAAGGAAAAAAAGGGAATAACTGAAGTTATCCTAATGTGGTTTTTAAAATAGCTTGATAGAAAAGTATCCAAACTCAGTTCTTCTCAGCTTCCTCCTAGTCTTTTCAATAACGGTGACTACTTCCTGCTCTTTATTATACACCATCAACAATGCTGTTGAATAATTCATAAAATATGCACGCAGAACTATTACTGTCCTGGAAATAAGAAGAAATGTTAATCTAGGAGGAGGCCTACCATTACACTTACTATGGTAAAGGGAAGGTATTCACTAAAAGGTATGATTCAAGATCTATTTCACATCAAAATATGGTAAATACCTGAAATATCCTTGGAATTCCTCCCGTATTGTAGTGAACTACTAGGCTGACTTTATTCTCTTTTTCCACAATTTCAAAGGACCCTTCTTTCCATTTTGTAATTCCAGTCTGCATACTTCGAATTCTGATAGGACCGTGTATCTTCAGAGGAGACATACTTTCTTTGAAATAAATTGCTTCTAGCCAAATTAAAAAGCAAAAATACACCTTCACCTGACAGATTCTAAGGAAGAAAAATAAAATAGTAAGTTACAATTTACTGAGATAAGAGTGATTAAGAGTTTGAAAGAGCATTTAATAAACCACGTATGTCCTTTTCTCTATTTCAATAAACCACTTTTTATTAAGCATCCTCAAAGACCTTGATTAGCTGATAGCCACAAGAAAGACAACTAAATGTCAGTGAATGTCAGTGACTAAATCTACCCACCTTTTATTTCTTCTCTACATGTTCCCTTCTTTGCCATATGTCCAGTATCTGTGCCCTATTAGTGCTTAAATTTTGCATTTTGCACCATTAATAACCATATTGCTGCCACTAAAGGCATGTCAATCAGGAATACTAAAGATTCCATTGTCAAAGTGATTACCCACAGCAATACAGCCAACTTTTATCTTCCTTCATGAATGCTAAAGGGTCTTGAATTTCAAATATAAGTTAAAAAATATTTTCAGTCAGCTGACTCCATTTCTTAGAATGGAGCTCTTCCCAAAATACCAAATCATATCACAAAACAATTCCTTCTACCAGTCCGTAGTGTAAGCATATCCACATGTATGGAAGACAACTAAATGAATTAAAAAATTGTAAGAATAATCAAATTAGTTTAACTTCCAGAATTATGTTGAGAAAGTAATTTATTCTCTAGGCAAAACAAACTAACAACAACAAAAAACTCTCTTCCTAAGAACCACCTAGCACTTATGCTTAATATTACCATAAAGTGGAAAGAATCTTTACCAATTTTATCTTTGACAAATATTCACGTTTCTGAATGAACTTCTAAATACTTAAAAATTACTTAAGCAATAACAGAATATCTAAGACCTTCAAACTAGCTTACCAAATATCAGCAAGTAAATACAATTACAGCAAAGAAGGTTAAGTAGTGTCATGTTTTATATGTACATACATAAACATACACACAATTGTCTAAAATTATTAAAACATTTTATTTATACTCTTTTCAAATCTCTAAAAACATTGCTAATACAGGGGCGCCTGTGTGGCTCAGTCAGTTATGCGTCTCCCTTCGGCTCAGGTTGTGATCACAGGGACCTGGGATTGAGCCCCCATGTCCTCCTTGGGTTCCCTGCTCAGTGGGGAGCCTGCTTCTCACCCCCCCCACCCCGCCACCCCCTCCTTAAGTAAAATCATTAAGAAAAAAATTAAAAAACATTGCTAATACAGACTCTTGCTTATAATTTAAGAAATTAAAAATCATCATACTTCGCTTCTGCCTAAACAACTAGAAAAGCTTTTAAAAAGTAGTATACAAAAGAAAAACATAGGAGACCTAGCTATCAGGAGCCAGCTGTCCCTAATTTATAACTTCCCTTTGTAACTTTTAGTTTTCTCAACTATAAATAGGAATAGCAAATGCCATAGTGTTGCATAACTAAATGAAATAGCACACATTAGGCACTAAACAGACAAAAACTTTAATATGAATGAAATTAGTGTCCACTTTCTGAATTTATTCCTTGCCTATCACACCTTTCTCTGAAGACCTCTGATAAATAAGCTGTTAATAGGGATCAAACTCAACTGCCTAGAGGGGCCATACAGGTGACATGACTTAAGCAGGCAAACTATGAAAACTACTACTGAAATCTAACTAATTTTACCATGTAGAATTAGTCAACCCAGTTATTGCCAGATCATCGAACTTCTCAAGAAAATGAGTTCCAAATATTTATGTAAAACTGCCCATTTTAAATTGTGGGCAATGAATTCAAATTCATTTTTAAAAGCTACAAATCAAACAAAACCCACATATAGGCAGGATACAGCCTGGGGCCCCCTAGTTTGAGGGCTCTAGGTATACTATATATCAAATAACTGGGAATAAAATTTCAAAGAGATGTGAAAACACTATGAATAGTTAAAAGGTGTTATGCATTTTAAGTCCTCCATTACTATTCACTCATTTCATCAAATTTCTTGAATGCTTACTTCGGCCCAATTTAGATAGCATAATTTGCTAGGTATACGAATCTATCAAAGTAACAGAGTCCACTACTGTTTATAGACCTCTCTGTTAACATGGCACTGCTCAAACTAGTAACTACAGAATTTTGGACGAGCAATGTGTGTAATACTTTTTTTTTGCAATTAATAATTTGGGGGGCGTCTGGGTAGCGCAGTCGTTAAGCGTCTGCCTTCGGCTCAGGGCGTGATCCCGGCGCGTTATGGGATCGAGCCCCACATCAGGCTCCTCTGCTGGGAGCCTGCTTCTTCCTCTCCCACTCCCCCTGCTTGTGTTCCCTATCTGGCTGGCTGTCTCTCTGTCAAATAAATAAATAAAATCTTAAAAAATAATAATAATAATTTGGTGCTTCGTTGTCTGGATGTGTCCTAGACTTTTTTCCACTCTGCTCTGAACACTGCCAAGAATATGTGACCTCTCTCCCACCCCAGTTGCCCATCCAGAAATATGAGTTATCTTTGATTTCTCTTGATGATTACTGGTATTGGATTGGAAATGGAAGATCACAGTAGAGTCCCATCAACTCAACCTCCATACACCTTTCAGACATCTTTATTATAATGAACTGTAGATCAAATCACATCACTCTCCTCCTTAATATCATTCAACAGCTCCCCACCGCCCTCACAATAAAATCTAGACTCATTAACATGACATAAACACCCTTCATGATTCAGGCCCTACTTACCTCTCTATCCCTACAAGCCCGTTGCCAAATCCAGCCATATGAACTATATAATTTCCCCCCAAAAGCCTTATGTTTTCATGCCACTATACCTTTGCGTGCACTGTGGTTTATCTCTGGAGAATTTGTATGTACTCTCCCCATCCCCCTAAAACTCCCCTTGATTTCTTCTCTTGGCTAAAAAATGAAGGCTCAGCTTAGATGTTATCTTCTTTAAGAAGCCTTTCCTAGCTACCTTTCACTCTTTGTCTCACCCCATATCCACACCGCGACTGTGTCAAGCTTCTGTATTTTTGTTGTACCCTGTGCTTACTTCGAGTATAAGATTGTATCATAAACTGTTACTTCTTTGTCTCTATCTACACTTCCCTATTTGAAGACAGGGAATATGTTCTTTAAACTCTTGAGTCCCCACTATGACAGTGTCTGACATACAAGAAATAAACTTATTCAAGAATAATGAAATCAGCACTATCCCTTATTCAGTTTGCTGCTAAAATACACAACAGCAGATACTGAAACCATAAATCCCTCTTAAATGGCCAACATAGGATTATACTTACTAAGCTCTTTATAAAATACCACTACGCACTGTACTACATATAACTCATCTTTTGAACACTGCATCTAAGCCTTTTCTATGTGCATCTGAACTCCTCTACTAAATGCAAAGCTGTCCTCACATCAAAATTCAATGAGAAAAATCATTTGTGGAAGAACAAGAATTAATATGCAGTTACATAATGCATTAAAACAAAAGCATCAGTAAACTTGCTTAAACTGGGATTCATATTATTCATTGTTCAATGAAGAAACTCCATTTTAAGAGTTGTGCCAAATTCCCTCACTTTCCTTATATGTCATTATGGGTCAGGGTACCAAATTAAGAGAGAATATAAAACCCCGTTATCTTAGTGTTTTCTTTAAAGACCAAAAGTAAGTAAAGGTCAATGACCTTAAATTCCTCTAACAAAGCATATTTTTTAAAATTACATTATTTAACAAAATTGGAGATGAAGATTTCGAAGTTCACTAAAGCATATGAGAAATAAAAAAAATTTATTGGTTACTTCTGTTTTTAATTTCTCTGTACAATTCTCAAACATTTTGATGCAAACTTTTAAGTATATCAAATTTTAATTCAGATATTGAACATTTCCTTAACCATTTCTACTAGCAACTTTTCTTTCCTCTAAGGAAAAAAAAAAACCCCAAAAGGTAGAGGACATAAAATTTGTAAACCAACAAAACTTTTTCTTAATCCCTTAATTTAGTCCAATCCTAGCTCTTGCACTAAATGAATTAACCATATCTACTTTTGTACATTCATTATACTATCAAGGTTTGCCCTATCCCATTAATAGAAAAAAACTAAGTTTCTTTTTCAGTATGTAGCATGATCCAGTAGTAACAGTTAAACTTTCTATGAACCTAGGACAATGAGGCTTCTTTGAACTCTACAATGCTAATTCCTTAACAAAGCAATATTACTAAGACAAGCTATAACAAAAACAAATTATTCCTTAAGTAGGTCCAAAGAGATTCCTTTCCCTTTTTTCACAATTATTAAAATTACTGTCCAACTTTGAGCATTCTATGAGAGCTCGCTCAATCAATATCGACAAAAATGTTTCTGTACCCTGTACAGTTATTTAAATGTACATATTTTAAGTACTGCTCTGAAAACATCCTTATCTAGGGGGTATTCTGTGGCAGAGCAAGCATGCTAAAACAAAACCATTACTACAGAACAAAGAAAACTTAATTCTCGCCAATTTGCATACTCTTGGAAACATATATCCAAAATAAAAACATTACTTACTTTTCAGTGACTTTTACTGAAAAACCCTATGTAATAACAATTCACCTTTATTCTGATCCTTGTGCCAAAGGCAATGCACTCTTCTTGGGGAACTACTCATATTTTGCAGCTATGCCAGTTCTCCGGAAGCCATCAACTCAGCTAAAGAAAATACAAGTGTGCCTTTTTAAAAGAATCCAATTTACAAAAATTAAAAAGAAGCAATCATTTATACAACAAAGATGAACTCTTTTTGATTATTTAAAAACTACAAGCTACCTTACTGAAAACATTTAAAATATAATGCTTAAGATACACACATATACACACAATCAATGGAACTTTAGGGATACATCTGTTGTGCAAAATGAGGGAGTTCAGGCCTGTACCTTATCCATTTGTGTTCTTCGTGTATTTATTTCTGCTACATTTTGAAACTAAGAAGGCAATGAAAAAGAGTATATTCTTTGTTGACTTTATAAACATTGTTACATAATGAATGATGTCTTAAGTCTTAAAATACCATTTCCATGATGTGTTGATACAAATTTCAAAAGGTAAGTAAATTTGGTTTTTACTTTTCTTTACGGGTTTCTCAAATTTAGGCTCTCTAAGCCTCAACTTTCCCTGAAGTTCTAACCAAACATCTTTCACTGCCCTCTTGAATGCTACAATATCAACTAACAACTCATTTGTTCACTTGGCAAAAAAATAACTGAGCTACTTTAATTTGACGGCACTGTGGAAAGAATACAAATGTAAAGATGATACAGTCCATGCCCTCACTATCAGAGGCTCCCAGACTTCTCTACATTTTCCTTCCACCATCATTCAGGCAAAAAAATTTTAGCATCAGCTTTATCCTCCTTCTCATTCATCTAAAACCCAGCCTTTTCATAGCTGCTACCCTGATTCAGAAGCTCCTCATTTTGCCGTCACTCCCACCTAATATTTATTATGCAATTATTTACTAAGCATAATGCTAAGCATCATCCACGCATTATCTCATTTAATTTTCCCAATAATCTTGTAAGACAAGGATTATTATCTCTATTTTACAGATAAGGAAACTGAGGCTTAGAGATATTAATTTATCTATGATTAATTTATCCATGTCTCCATGGAGACAAAACTAAGTCTAACACCAGAACCCACATTTTTAACCACTACCACATTCATCCTCATCAATGACTTGCAGCAACAATCACTTTCCAGTTTCCATTCTCTCAGGATGTTTCTAGCCAATGAATCCTGTATTGTATAATACTCTTTCTAAAGAACTACTCTATGTCTTACCAAGTTAAGTATGCACTATTTGTCTCCTTAACTTTCTTCTTAAGTGAGGGGCAGGACAGGAACCGGTCTTATTTTTTTTGTACTACAACAAAATACAAGCACTTAGTAAGTGCTAAATACTTGTTACTGAAGCCAATCCCCCCCCAAACATTTTTTTTTTATTTTATTTTACTATGGTAAAAATACTTAACATGAGACCTATCCTCTTAACACAACCTTAAGTTTACAATACGATATTGTTAACTATAGGTACAACGTTGTAAGGCGTATCTCTAGAATGTTTTCATCTTGCTTAACTGAAACGTTCTCCCAAACATCTTTAGCAGCTCATCACTACACATAAAATAAATCCAAATGCCTTTCTGTGTTTGGCACTAATACGCTTCATATATTTATTTCCTATTTTTCAACACAAATCCTGTTCTATACACACAAATTATTAAATTTAAATATTTTCCACATCCACCAACAATAACTTACTTAAATATGGAATTTTCCTTTACTTATTTTTGGAAATCTCATCCTCAGTATGCTCATAGTTTAACCTGTTGTTAAAATACATAAACCACTGCTCTGATTTCTAAGAGCTTTCTTTCCTAAAAAGATCTATAAAACAAATGCACACAGATAAAATTAGTATATGACTAAAAGGGAGAAATCGACCTAGATAAAGTTTATCTTCAATTCAGAGTCTAAAATCTGAATGATTTTTATGACCTAAGAATGAGTAAAATCATCCATAGCCAGAAAACGCTTGGGTTTTTTTCTTTTGTGTCCTTTAATTTGTCTGAAGAGAGAAAAGGTACTTGTCACCAGATGACAAGATTATCAGTAAACTAGTGCTTCTGAAAGACATGATGGTTTCTAACACAAGCTCCAGTTTACTTATTCACTTAAATTCTTGAGAAATAAAAACGAAATAGCTACTAGCATATATTCTAGCAGGAGACAGGCTTTAAATAATCACACAATATATAATTACAAGTTCTAAAAACTGATACAAATATAAAGTACAGGGCATGACAAGACATTATAACAGACTATCTGATTTAAGACTTGGGGATAGAGGGTAGAGGCAAAGGCTAAGCTAATATTAAAGAATGAGTTAATCAGGGATGGTCATACTGGAACAATCAGCATGTGCAAAGGCCCTGTAGTTGGAAAATAACTTGGTGTGACTAAGGAAATGAAAAGCAGTGTAGGCTAGAGTTTAGTGAGCAAGAGGAGGCTGGACCAAGATAAAGGCAGTGAAGCCGGGAAGAATCAAGTTATGTAGAATCCTGTAGACCACAGTAAGGATTTTGAATTTTACCCTAAATGTAATAAACATTAGTTTAGTGATGGGAAATCCACTGAAGAGTTTGAAGCAAGAAATAACATGTTACTGTTGAATGGAGAAGTGATACAGTTTGTTTGGGTTTGGGGGACAGTAAAAGAAGGAAAAATGAAAGAAAATAGGGCAGACAAGAGAATACTGAAGTGATTCAGTTTACAACAATTACAGTAACAATTAATGCTCACTGGTTATTTACTATATGTCATGCCCCGTTTAATTCTCATAACAATCGAATAAGGTGATTATTATTCCCATTTTACAGATGAGAATAGAGGGAACTCGTGACATTAAGTCCAGGTGAAAGAAGATTGTGGCTTGAACTCGAAAAGTGATACTGAAGATGTACAGAAACACATTCAGACGTACAGATGACCCTTGAACAACATGGGTTTGAAATGCATGGAGTTACATATACATGATTTTTTTTCCAGTAAATACAGTACTGTAAATGTATTTTCTCTTTCTTACGATTTTCTTAATAACACTTTTTTGTCTTAATTCTAAGAAAACAGTGTAAAATATATATAGCAAACAGAATATGTGTTAAGTGACTGATTATGCTATTGGTATTCCAGTCACCAGTAGGGTATTAGTAGTTAGGTTTGGGGGGAGTCAAAAGTTCTATGTGGATTTTCAACTGGAAGGGGTCCGTGCCCCTAACCCTCAAGGGTCAACTGTATTGGATATACAATAGAACTTCAAACACAAGGGATGAAGGAGACATCAGGAATGGAGTTCAAGTTTCTAGCTTATGTAAGTGGATAAATAAATGAATATGCCACTTAAATGAAATAGGGTACTGAAGACAAAGAATTTGGGATACGGAGAGAAAAATTAAGACTTTGGTTTTAGATGTATTATATTTGAAATTCCTAAGAAAAAAATCAAGTAGAGATGTCAAGCAGACAACTGGTTATTTAGATTTAGAGCTGAATATAAAGGGAAAAAGCTGGAAATTAAAATTCTTAAGTCTTCAATATACAGGTGGAATTTAAAGCTTAGGGCAGAAGAGTAAAAGGTCGAACAAGACCCTAGCACTAAACCCAGATATTCCATTTCACTCCATCAAACATCTCTCTCGCTGTGATCATCGATTACTTTGATGTCACCAGGCTTTACAGTCCTCATTCAACTTTACCTTTCAACAAAATTCAACACTATTGATTACTTCTTTCATCTTTTTTACCAAAGACTTGTTCTCCTCTATACGGTTATTAAACACGAAGAATCCCCCCGTGCCCCATCCTGGGCCCGTTTTTTCCTAGCACTACACTCTCCTTAGGCAATTTCACCCACATGCATAGCTTCAGTTACTATCAACATGGCAGACGACATACATACATTAGTTTATACAGCCTGCCCAGAACTCTCCTTTGAGTTCCAACCCACTAAATCCAACTGCCTCCTTGACAGCCTGTCTTAGGCATCTTTTCCAGTTAGAGACTTGTCAGATAATGCCTACCCCCCCCAAAGGCATTTAAATAAAGCCAAAATTTTGAAAACAATTACCACAAAACCACTACTAGCCAACTCTCCAGAACACAGGATTTTGTCATTAATGATCATTTCCTTTCCTGGATCATGACCTAAAATAGGTAAACCTGACAACCTGATCTGATAGCTAGAACATGGGGAACAACCAACTGCACGACAAAATACAATTCATGCGTTTTCGTGAGAAATGGTTAGGAGAGGAAAAATGGTCAAGAGTGAATGTCCAAGGCCTGATGGGTGTGCGGCAACGGAAGTCACCTGAAGAGACAGCAGGCCTTGCTAAGGGGCGAGTGGCGGACGACGACAGCCCCCAGAGAAAAGGGGCCAGGTTTGGGTTGCGGCGGAAAAGCGTGATAGTAAAGATAGTAAAGACCAGGTCAAAGAAGAGGGAAAGCCGAGGTGGGCGGGGGGGAGCCCAAGAGGAGTACCTGTGAGGCCCTGGGAGCGTCGAGGGGGTGGGGGTGAGCTGAGCAGCAGCCGGGCGAACTCCAGAAGAGTGAACACCGAGTGGGCGGACCGCAAGGGGCGGGGGGGGGGGAGGGGGACCTGGGGAAAACGGCTCAGTTGAGAAGCTCGCCGCCGGGAGCGCCTTACCTGTGCCTGCGGGTCCGGAGCCCTGCACTGGCCTGCCGGAAGCAGAGAGTCCGCGCGGAGGGGGAGGAGCCGGGGGTAAGGGAGGAAGGGATACCGGGCAAAAGGAGAGGGGCCGCTCGCTCCCCCTAGTCAGGGAGAGCGGCTGATGGCGGGAACTGTGACCACACGCAAACACGCACGCACGCACGCACACTCGACGCGACCAAACGAAGCGCGTGCGCGCAAGCCTGCAAACACCGCCCCTTCTGCGTCTTCGTCCCGCCCCAGCACCGAGCGAAGTCTGGCCGAGACAGCCCCGCCCCCGCCGTGAAGTAGTACGCATGCGCACTCACCACTTCACTCACTGCGGACCTCCCATCATTTCCCTCCTACACAGCCCAGTCGGGCATGCGCACTACTTGTCCTCCGAGACTGCCCGGCTTTTCCCGCCGTTCACTGGCCCCTGGAGGAGAGTCAGAGTTCACGCCCCTCTCTGGGGATACCTGTTTGAAGACAGAGGATGCGGGGACTAGTAGGTGGCGGAAGTCCTTCTGGCCCAGAATCTTAAGGGGCAAAGGACATACTCTGGGACTGTTAACTCCGCCGAGATCTAGGAGGCGGGAAGAGGCGTGTGGGCGGGGTCAGGGGTGAAAGGTCATAGGGCTGCGAAGGGGGCGGAGCGAGCCGGAGGCGGATGGCGGCTGCCGAGGCTCTTCATCTTTGGCGGCAGAGTCACTGAAGCGAGGACGCGGGTCGGACGCGTCCGGCATCGGGAGAAGAGCGGCGGCCGCTCCCAACATGCACAGCCTGGCGACGGCTGCGGTGAGTGGCTGGGCGTTCCGGCCTGGGCCCAGACCCCCTCCTTAGCCCCGCGTTTCGGCCTGCTTTCCCAGGTCGCCGTGTCGGGCCCGGAGTCCACTCCGCCTGCCCTCAATCTGCGAGGCCCTGGCCCTCCTCCTCGTCGCGCCTTGACTGTGATGGAGCCGGTCCACACTTTCCTCTCCGGTCGGCTCTCGCGGCCTCCTGCGCCGCGTATCGCGTTCTTTTCCGGCCCCGGGGCCTGGTCCCGCGCCGGAGCGCCTCCCTCGCGGCCGGGACAGGCCATTCATTGATTCATTGCGCTGACCAACAGTTGCAGGGAGCCGGTTGCGTTCTGGGCGTCGGCGGAGATGAGGGGGAATTCTGTGGTCAATCTGACACGGCCCTTGCTCTCGGAACTCACTGCCCGGGCACTTCGCAGCGGGAAGGAAATGGCTTCTAACTCACACCACTTTGCTTTCACAGGTGGAAAATCTGAGACCGGGAGAAGTGAATAATTATTACGTCTGACTTACAACCTTTTTCCCACATCTCAGTTTACCAGGGCGATCTTTTAACAAGAAAAGCAGATCGTGTAATTCACCTGTCTGAAGTAATTTTCTGGCTTTCCATTACATGTAGATAAAATCCATACTCCTTGCTGTGGCCTACAAGGCCCTCCCTGTACTATAAGGTCTTACCCCCGTTTGCGTTCTAGTCTTATGTCACTTGCTCCACAAGCTCCAGCTACATTGACCGCCTGTCCATCCCTTATACCTGCGCTTTTCCACTCCACCTACACTTCCTGATCTCTATTCCTGGCATGCTCTTTTTTACCACGTACCCCACCCCCAATTACACAGGCACATACACACACAGCATGTGGGTGTAACTGGCTCCTCTTCCCTGGGGTCTCTGCCTAAATGTCCCTAGAGTAACCTTCTCTGACCACTCTATTTAAAGAAGTTCTGTAACCTGCAACTTTTCTCTGTTAAAAATCTCTTTCTCAGTACTAATCTCAATTTTGTGATTTTTGTATTCATTTACTTGTTGACTGTCTGCCTCTTAAGGGCAAGGACAGAGATCCCGTGGGTCCTGTTTACATGGTTACTCCAAGTGCCTGGACAATTCCTGGCACAAAGTAGGGGCTCAAATACTTTGCTGAATGAAAAAGTATGGGTGAGGAAGGTGATGACTGAGAGCACATAGCCATAATAGGAAAATGAGATCATATGATCTGAGCATACTCTTCTGAATACCAATCACACTTTCTCTGTTCCACTAAGATGAAGTGACTGAAGAGGGTAGTTACTGACATTGCATTATCAGGCAAAGTGACTTCAGTATTAAATAGAGGACCAAAAAAATTGCTTTTACTTTAAATATAAAAAGTGAAAAAGTGTGCTGAATTTTACTCGACTATAGAATACATTGTCATTTCCAGGGCCAGTGGCATCTTTGCTTCCTGTCACCGTGTTTCTAAGTGTTTGCAAGTGCTCAGAGTGGATACGTTTATATCTTTCAATTAGGTGATTGCAATTTCCCCAGCTTTTTTGTTTCTTCTCCCAAATTATACTGGGAAGAAGCAAGTCAGAAGATGAGATTGCTGAGGGATGCCTGTGTGGCTCAGTCAGTTAAGCGTCTGCCTTTGGCTCAGGTCATGAACCCAGAGTCCTGGAATCAAGTCCTGCATTGGGCTCCATGCTCAGCAAGGAACCCACTTCTCCCTCTGCCGGCCGTTCCCCTGCTTATGCGTGTGCACCTGCTCTCTCTCTCTCTCTCTCTGACAAATAAATAAATAAAAATCTTTGGGGGGAAAAAAAAGATAAGGTTGCTGCTGGTAGGGGAGGGGCAGGTTACACAAGGGATTCTTCTGAGGTTGGCTTGTGTAGTTCCCAAAATCTGATTGTGTCTTCTCCAGGCTTTGATACCAAACTGCTCTTTTCCCTGTGACTTCTAAACTCTATACTTATTCAGTTCCTTTTATTTTTACTTTCCCTTAATGCATCTTTTTTTTTTTTTAAGATTTATTCATTTATTTTGAGAGAGAGGCAGGGGGCCAGGGGGGCAGAGGGAGGGAGAGAATCTTAAGCAGACTCCCTGCTGAGTGCAGAGCCTGACCCAGGGTTCAATCCCACAGCCCTGAGATCATGACCTGTGTGGAAATCAAGAGTGGGACGCTTAACTGAACCACCCAGGTGCCCCAACCTAATGCATCTTTTGAACCGTGGTTCATTACTTATGATAAATACTCAGTACTTGTTTTTTCAATTACATTTATAGTGCCTTACATTGCCTTAAAATTTAAGCTTTTAGATACATTTTCATCTGTTAATGTTATTGGGCTCCCACAGAAGCTCTGAGAAGTTCCTTTGTACCACTCATTTGCTAGACTTTTTGGTCATGGAGGAAACTGAAGCTTAGGAAAGTTGAGCCATCTCTTTCCCAATCCTTCATGCATTCTCTTAGACTATACTGCCTGTATCACTCTGATCTGGGTAAAGGGGTCAGTAATGGTATATATTACTGGAAACTGGGAAGAGTTCATGATAACATGCAACAGTGCCTGCAGCAATCTAAGCCACTTTCTGAGAAGATTTTTTTAGCTTAATGATGACAAGTTTTATACTTGTGTGTACCTTTATTTATCTCTTTTTTAAAATAACAGGTAAATCATCACTTCAGCTAGGGAGATAGTACTATCAAAAGAGAAAGTGATCGTGTGAATGTAGGATTTTATTCACTAGAGGAAGAACTGACAATTTGGGAAGTATCTTAAATTTGTACTCTTGGGTAGTATTTTATTAGGCTAGAAGTGCACAGTGTAGTAGACTCTTGTCAAACTTGATAGCATACATTTTAACATTGTCATTATTGCTACCATAGAATATAATTTCTCACATCTGTGAAATAGGCACAGAAATACCATGCAGGACTACTCTAAAGATGAAATAAGAATAACAAAGTGTTCAGTGGTTGTCTAGGTATAGTCCTTGGTTATATGACTTGCTCCCATACTTCAGCCTTGGGACTATAATTCCTGCCTCTGCAAAGTAACAGATCACTTTGTTGTGGACCTTGGAAATTGTTTCAGAGTAATAGAACTACAAATCTTCGCATACTGTGGGTCTTTAATGAATGTTATGCTAGGGATCTAAAATAGTCAAAGCTAAGCCTTTAAAAGATGCATTGGGTATGCATTTTTAAAAAATTTCCCCACTGATTTCCCCTGGCAATTTTAACATCCTTATACACATGTTTCCCCCCTCATTTTGCACCTAACCAGTAGCATCATCGGTACATCATCTTGTTGAAACTGTGCTAGACTTCCAGGTGCTCTCCTCTTTGGCAAGTAAAAAGAACATTGTGTACTCTTCGGGATCTGATTTTTTTTTTTTAAGATTTTATTTATGTGAGAGACAGCACAAGCAGGGAGAGGGACAGAAGGGGAAAGAGAGGAAGAAGCAGACTCCCTGCCTAGCAGGGAGTCAGACATGGGGCTCAGTTGCAGGACTCCGAGATCATAACCTGAGCCAAAGGCAGACACTTAATTGACTGAGCCACCTAGGCGCCCTGTGAGGGATCTGATTCAAACACTGTCTCCTCCCGTGTTTTCTGTTGAAGCTTTAAGCACATTGCCTAGCTTCTCTTTGCTTGTTCACTTCCATTTTTAAAAAGTTGAAGAACATTCTGGCCCTTCTAAAGATATGGGGATAATTAAGCGAATTTAATATTTCCCTTTGGCATTATTTAAAAAGTGTGTTTTCTTGGATTATCATCATTATGTAGACACCAAAGCCACATGTTGAGTAGTTTCCAGACTTAGGAAAATAATTTCTCTTTCAATCATATGGCATTCTTTCTTTATTCACTGTCACATATTTATTGGTAAGAAAACCAACAGGTATTTTGGCCCTTGAATATAAAGTTGTATTAAGAGATTTGGTTATTTTCTGTTTAAAAAAAGCCACCAACGTAAATTTTTTAATTTACTTGATGGAGGGTATGTCATATTTTGTTCCCATTTATGGATAACATGGGTCTTTTTTTTTTTCCTTTTAAGTTCTAAATATCTTTCTCCTTTCCACATGGAGTCAAGATCTTTCAGAGATAGAAGACCAACTGTCAGTACCCTGTGTTTGTGACGCTTAGAGTTAACCATTAATGGCTGACTTTGGCAAATGTCTTGCCTGTGTTAAGCTTTGTAGAAAGAAAAAAGTTACTTGAAATACATTTTTCATAGCCAAACCATTAAACAGAAAAGAGGAGAGTGATTCCCTCCTAAATTTTGATAATATAAACATTTTTAAACTTGTTAC
The DNA here is from genome assembly GCF_024610735.1 of Ursus americanus. Taxonomy (NCBI): domain Eukaryota; kingdom Metazoa; phylum Chordata; class Mammalia; order Carnivora; family Ursidae; genus Ursus; species Ursus americanus. Next base: position 89,268,460 of record NC_142127.1, read on the forward strand.
AAGGAAAGGACCACTAACTTTAAGGAGGTTATACCTAAAAATATATAGTTATATATGATTTCTAATCTTGGAAATAGTGTTGAGGATGATAACTAATAGTCCAAATCATATTTCTCCTAAATGACTTTCTGGTTTCTGCATATGTAATTGAACCCACTGTTTATCCAAGTCCAACTATTAATGAGCTGTATTATAATAGAATATTAAACTTAGAGTTCTGTATTGAGTTCTTAAAAAATAACTTCTTCAACTTGGAAGGATCGTTGTGATTTGTCCTATAGACCATGTAGACTACAGTTTGAATCTGGTTCTGCCATCCACTCGTGGTATGAATTTGAGTCTGCTAAACCTCCCTGAACCTGATTCCTCTTAGAATTTTGAGAATAAAGGGAGGTAATCCACAGTGATTGGTACATTGATATAAATATGGTATATTTAATAAATGTTGCTCCCTATAAATAATTTCTAGAAAAGGCAGACCTTATCTATAGTGGCAGAATGTCTATCCATGGTTGCTTAGGGCTAGGTGTGGGGTTTACTAAAAGAAGTACTGGAGAACTTCTAGGGATGGTGGAAGAGGTCTGTCTCTTGGTTGTGGTGGTGGTTACTCAGGTGTATAGATTTCTCAAAATTGAAATATATATGTAAAATGGGTGCACTTAAAACTTTATGCAAATTAACCTCAGTAAAATTAACTTTTTGAAAGAGCTCTTAGTCTCTCAGTTATAACTAAGAGCTAAATAAAATAATTTCCAAGATTTTAGAGCTGCCTGGGACTTCCGTAATCGTAGTTTCCTCATTTTACCAATGATAAAATTGAGGCTTGGAAAAGTAAATGACTTATCCTAAGTCACACAATTATAGAAATGGCAAAACTGTGTTTTGAAGTCATTTCTGGCTCCCAGTCCAGGGTGTGTTCCACTTAATGTACTTGTGTAGTTACATGTAAATCGAAGTCTTTCCTATTCTTTAACTTAATAAACAGGTTCTTAATTCTGGATCCATGGATAGGTTTCATAGGGTCTATGAATTCTTTTAAATTATGTGTAAATTTTGTGAAAAAGAAATTATGTGCAAAACCATTTGCACTTGTATATTTTTCTGAGGAAAAGATTCATAGATTCCATGTGATTCAAGAAGTGTTAACCTCTGTTCTTGTGGTAGTATCCTGCTAGTATTTTTAATGTGTTTAAGTTAAGTAGTCTCCAATAGAGAAGTCATAAACGAATTGCTTATCAGCCACTGAACAATGTGTGCTACTAGATGGAGTTCCCTATCAGCCACAGTCTCAGAAATGTATTAGTAGATTATAAATTAAAAGAATTGTAGCAATTGGATTAGGCATCTTTAGAGGTGCTCTTTAAGTAGAAAATGGGAAGAGGAGGAAACCTGCCATGGTTTACTCATAGTTTCATCAGTTATAAAATGAGGATAATAACTGGGTTGTTCTGACCATTGAATGAAACCATGTTTTTAAAAGTGTACCAGGGGTGCCTGGGTGGCTCAGTCGGTTAAGTGTCCAACTCTTGGTTTCAGCTCAGGTCATGATCTCAGGGTTGTGAGATCGAGCCTACATTGGGCTCCGCGCTGGGTATGGAGCCTGCTTAAGATTCTCTCCCTCAGGGTGCCCGGGTGGCTCAGTCAGTTAAGCATCTGTCTTCAGCTCAGGTCATGATCCCAGGGTCCTGAGATCGAGCCCCATGTGGGGCTCCTGGCTCAGGTGGGAGCCTGCTTCTCCCTCTACCCCCTGCTCGTGCTATCTCTCTCTCTCAAATAAATAAAATCTTCAAAAACAAACAAATAAATAAATAAAGATTCTCTCCCTCTGCTCTGCTTGCGTGCACAATGCTTTCTCTCTCTCTCAAAAATACATACATATGTAAATAAAGTGTACAGTACAGTTCTGTTTCTTTCCTCATCCCCCCACTCCCTCTTTCACTTCCCACACCCTTTTAGAAAGACCTCAATTTCTAGATTCTCATATTTTTGTGAAAGGTATGCCTAAATAATCCTTGGGATTTAGAAGGAGAGTAAGATACATTTGGAGTTTTTATTACCATCAAGATCTAGTGAGATGCTGGAGTTATGCTTCAGAGTTTTATTCAAGGATAATGTCCAATGTATTTTATCAGTTGTTAATATTCATACAGATGACTCTTGAACAAGGCTCCCATATGCAGTCAAAAATTTGCATATAACTTTTGACTTCCCCAAAACTTAATTCCTGATAACCTACTCTTGACTACTAGCTTTACTGATAACAGTTGATCACATATTTTGTAGGTTATAAATATTATATACTTATAATAAAGTAGAAGAAAATGTTAAGACAAGTCGCAAGGAAGAGAAAATATACTTACAGTACTGTACTGTATTTATCGAAAAAATCTGCATATGAATGGACATGTGCAGGGGCGCCTGGGTGGCACAGCGGTTAAGCGTCTGCCTTCGGCTCAGGGCGTGATCCCGGCGATCTGGGATCGAGCCCCACATCAGGCTCCTCCACTATGAGCCTGCTTCTTCCTCTCCCACTCCTCCTGCTTGTGTTCCCTCTCTCGCTGGCTGTCTCTATCTCTGTCGAATAAATAAATAAAATCTTTAAAAAAAAAAAATGAATGGACGTGTGCAGTTCAAACCCACTTTCAGGAGTCATCTATACATGAATCAATGTGTAACTGAAAATTTAAAAATATTTTCCCTTTCATTCTCCAAAATAACTAAACTTATGCATGTGTTATAAAATTACCTGTTGATGTATATGGGGGAGGTGTGTGTGTGTTAGTGTGCGTTAGTGGCTATCACCAGCTAGATTATTCCCATATGAACCATAATTTGACATAGGGAATTATGTCAAACTATCTCACGGACTTTCTCATTAAAATGGTGATGATCCAGTACCTTGGAATCTCAATCAAGTCGAGACTTTGTCTTCATATCAGTGGTGTCGTTCATGGTGCTGGTTGTTTTTCAGACTCTGCTGAACTCACAGCAGTAACATTTTAATGTTTGTCTGAGGTGTTTACGTGTTCCCTGTCCCTTGTCTAGGTCACAGGGAATAGTTTTTTTTGAAAGTCATCTTTAGATCAGACCTAATCTTTCAGGCAGGTGAGAAGCAGCCTTAGCAAAGCAGTTGAGAGTATAGACTCTGTTGCCAGGCTGCCTGGGTTCAGATTTTGGCTTTGGCACTTAAATGTTAAATAACTTCTCTGTTCCTCTATAAAATGAGGGTGGTGACAAGTATTTAGATAGGACAGTGCCTAACAGAGTAAACACTATATGTTAGCTCCCATTTTTATTTTCAGAAATAATTGTATTTATCTCATAACAAATAGGTATTTGGTGGGTTTAAAGTAAGTCCTGCTCTTAAGTTGGGAGCAAAATTCACCAAGGGTGATGTAAAAGGAGGGTCCTTATCCCAAGTATTTCCTGGCACCAAACTGCGCTTACTGCCTTCCTGTTGCTAGAATGGCTACAGAGCCCCTAGCTCTCTTAGAACCAAAGCCCCGTGGAGGCTGGTGCTCCCATAAGTAGCCTCAAAAGTTGGAGTATTGCTGGCAGCAGGTGTCCATGACCTTAGGTACATACCCAAGTTGTCACCAGGCATTGGCTCTCTAGGGTGTTAGCATCGCTCCAGGGCACCATCTCTTTGCTGGAGTCAGGCCAGCTCTGGAAATGGAATCTGGGGGGGGGGGGGGGAGGCTTGGTGTCTAGAAGCCATGATATGGTAGACTGGTGGCTACAAGTCCGTCCTGCTGTTGTTCACCTGAGGCCCCCCAGGGCAGCACGAGGATAGAAATTCCAGATACAAGTCACAGGCTGGCTCTTGTCGGGGTAACAGAGCTTACTGGTGGTGTCGGGGCGACAGGACTTTAGGGAGAGTTGAATGAGTAATGACTAATCAGGATAGATACTACGTTGCTGGAGGAGTGTCTCTTGAGGCCCCTTTAGTTACTGGATTGTGGGTCATCCAGGAGACTGTGGGCAGGAAACCCAAAGCTAAAATTTTAGCCCTTGTTTTCACTGAGCTTTTAAGGTGATGTAATACTCTAAATAAACATATGCTGTCTTCTGGTGGGAATTACATTTCCAAAAATAATTTTTTAGTTGAGGGCCTATCTGTAGCAGCCCGGAAAGGGCAAGTGCTTGGTCAGGACTGCTTTTGCTGTTGGGGGATGGGAGGGACTACCCTGTTCATATGATTGCTGTGGGAGCCTGTGTTTCCTTGAGGAGCGCCACTGATGGGAGTTACAAAACATCTTTCACCAGATTACTCTAAGGCACTTAAAGAAGACTTGAGCTGCATGGTATTTCAGTCCATTTAGCAGAACACCTTGTGGTTCATTCTGTCAAGCAAGTGAAACGATAAACATTAAGCTAAAAGCTTCTAATCAACCTTCCATTTATAGAAGGCTGTTGATCAGCTTGGGTAGAGTAATTGTGAGTACATCTCGTAGTCTGTCTTAACTTTTGTTCTTCAGCAAAGACAGTTGTCCTTTCTGGTCATCATTCTGTCACACTAAGGTGTAGTGGGAACGTGTAAATACCATGGAAAGCTGTGTGATGCAGTTCAAGAAGGCCCTGGAATATGCAACTGCATACTTGGGTGAATTGAGCAGGTTAATTCCTCTGAGTGTTAACGATCTCATCTACAAGTGTAGTTGCCTTTTTTCTACCTACTCACCTATCTACCCATCTATTCCCCTTGTTTGGGGGAATTAACTGAGAAAATACTGGGCATAGGGCTAGAAGTCATGAATTTGTTAGGACATTAGAGCTAGAAATAGCAATGGTAATCATTTTTCTAGTCTATTAACTTATTTTCCAAAGAAGGGTAATTAAGGAACTTAACCAAGTCACAAGGCTGTTTGACAAATATGGAGTATTACAGAAATGCTCAGGGCTTTTTGGAATGGTGTGATGGTTTAGCACAATAATAAAAGAATGTTCTCTGTTTGTATGGCCCCTACATGAGTAAGTAATGAATGAGTCTCAGAGGGGTGGAGGTAGAGTATGTATAAGAACCATTAGAAGGGGAGCTTTTCCAAATTACATAGGTTTTCTGCTCCATGGAGGGGGGAGGCTGGAATTATTGGGGAATGGCCAGCAATGGGTGGGGAGGGTGTAAATTTTTTTCTTTCAAAAACTGTCATAAGCATATTCTTAAAAAGAAGTTTAAACTGTGCAGAAGATTTTATCATATACAATGAAAAGTAAATTAGGGTGTCCGGGTGGCTCAGTTGGTTGAGCCTTCAGGTCTTGGTTTCGGCTCAGGTCATGATCTCAGGGTCTTGAGATTGAGCCCCGTATTAGGGTCTGCATGCCGAGTCAGCTTGGATTCTTTCCCTCTCCCTCCCTCTCTGCTCCTTCCACCCCCCCCCCCACCGCACACGTGCTCCTGCTCTTTCTCTCTCCCTCTCTCATAAACGAATGAATGAATAAATAAATAAATAAAATCTTTAAAAAAAAAAGTGAACCTCCCATATAGGTTCCAACCTTAGCAGTAATTACAGTTTTTTGTTGTAGTTGTTACTGTTAAGTTTCTTATGTGTCATTCTAGAAACATTGTATATAAATATATAAGAATATACTTGTGTATATTAATGGAAGCATATATACGGTTCTATACCCCTTGTGTTTTTTTTTTTATTTAGTATCAGCACATGTAGAGCTATTTTTTAAAAAGGGCTACATAGTGTTATAAATAAAGATGTACCCGTGCATATTTAACAGTCCTAGTTGATAGATATTTAGTATTTCAGGTTTTCTGCTTTTAAAACAATACAATAGTAAACATCCTGGTACGTCTTCGGTATAGTCCAAGTATACCTATGGGATAAATTCCTAAACGTGGAATTATTAAAGGATGTATGCAGTTTAGATTTTGATAGATTGGCCTAGGTGTATGTGCTTAGAAAAACTCCCCTGGTATTTAGGAAAAATATATTCCTTCTAAAGCAGAGTAAGACTTGGTTTGACTTTAACGAAACTCACATGCTCACTTTCTTGTTTTCACTTACAGCCTGTGCCTACTGCACTGGCTCAGGTAGATAGAGAAAAAATCTATCAGTGGATCAATGAGCTGTCCAGTCCTGAGACGAGGGAAAATGCTTTGCTGGAGCTGAGTAAGAAGCGAGAGTCTGTTCCTGATCTCGCACCCATGCTGTGGCATTCATTTGGTACTATTGCAGCACTTTTACAGGTGGGTATATATCTGTGAGTTGCAGTTCAGTCCTGCTCATCACCCTTCTGTCTCTCTGCCTTTGCTCAAATGATTTTGAAGACTTTAGCAGAATCAATCTTTAAATATTAGCATTTGTAAGAATCTGTTTTAGAAAAGTCTGTAAGGTGTTTGTTAAAATGCAGGTTCAATAGATCTTACCCAAAAGAATTATTTAGTCTAAGATTGAAAAATCTGTATTTTTAACAAGCACCTGCCCTGTTCTTAGGTCATTCTGATGCAGGTAGTCTGAGAACCACACTTTGAGAAACACAGCTTTAGGAATACTACAAGACATTTCTAGGTGACAGAGGAGAAGGTGAAAGGTAAAGTATAAGAACCGCAGGGCATATTCTGGTTAACAGAAATGTTAAGATAAAGATATAACAGCTATAGGATGAGAGATAGGTACGCTTGTACATTAAAGAATAAATCACTGAATTGTGGTTCTGACTGTAATGGTCATTGGTGGGGAATAAATTGATACAGTATGATCCTAAGATACCAAGATAATGGAATAATCATCCTTTAAAGTATTGTCTGAAATTCCTAATAATTAATTTTTCAAATCTGTTAAGTAAATTTGCATTCAATTCCTACTTCATGTAGCCAAGAAACTAATCTTCTTTTTAATTAAAGTATAATTAACATATGATGTTCTATTAGTTTCAAGTGTTCAATATAATGATTCAACAATTGAACAATTCTATACTCATTGCTTATCACATTAAGTGTATTCTTAATCCCTAAAACTAATCTTTTTTATAGGAACATTTTCAATAAAAGTTTTACAATTAAAATAAAAGGAATTGTATACAGCAGATCATCCCCTTTGGACAGAGACTACACATACCCACTGCTGTTTGCATGTGTCTCCATGCATATACTCCTGTTCTTATCTCTCCCTTTTTGCATTTGCTACCTGACCAAACTCAGACTTCTTTATGAGTCACTGTGGTTGATTTACTGACACTTGTTATCTGGCCAATTATCTTAGCACTGTAGCTTAACACAGGGTGTCTACAAAAAGAAGGGATTATAACTATAACAGCCACAGCCCCTCAAGTGAAGGCCTCAACAGATGCTGGATATAAGAGGAAGTGTAGGTGACCACAGTTACCTCCAGAGGAGTTTTCCTAGAGACCTGTGTAGAAATGTCTCATAGTCTCAGGTATATTTGTGATAAAAAGATAGGAGCATCATTTGTTTATTTTTGCTCGCCCTTTGATGATTCAGTTCTTAGAGGATATATAGAATTAAGGGTCGGGGGGGTCTCTAGGGTTTTTGCTTTAATACCATGGAAATGAACTTTGAAATAGTTATTCTTTATTCATCTGGTGCTGGTTTCATTTTTAGGAAATTGTAAATATTTATCCATCTATCAACCCACCCACCTTGACAGCACACCAGTCTAACAGAGTTTGCAATGCTCTGGCATTACTGCAATGTGTGGCATCACACCCAGAAACCAGGTAGGCGCTTTGTTGAGTCTGATGATGGGGGTTTGTATGAAATACAGTCTTTTTCTGAATGATGAGAGAAGGGCCTGCAGTAGGAGTAGGAAGCGTGTGTGTGGATATGGATCTTCAGGATTCTCATTTGCTTTTTTTTCCCTGAAGAATTTCTCTTCTCTAATTCACCAGGTTTTCATGTAGTAACAGTATCGTATTGTTTAACATGCTCTTCTATACCTTTTTTTTCTTTTTTTTGTTGTTGTGGTAAAATATATGTAAGATAAACTTACCATTTCAACTCTCTTTAAGCATAGAGTTCAGTAGTATTGGGCAACCATCCCCACGATACATCTCCATGCATCTTTTCATTGTATAAAACTGAAACGTTACCCATTAAACCATAACTCCCCATTCCCATAGCCCCTGGTAACCATTCTACTTTCTGTCTCTTTGATCCTGACTACTCTGATACCTCATTTAAGTGGAATCATTCAGTATTTGTCTTTTTGTGATTGGCTTATTTCATTTAGTATAACATCCATATTGTAGCATATGTCAGAATTTCCTTCCTTTTTAAGGCTGAATAATAATCCATTGTCTCATTTACTTTTTACCCATTCACAGCAGTTAACTTGAAAGAGTGTTCACAGGGCCTGTGGCTGGCTCAGTCAGTAGAGCATGCGACTCTTGAACTTGGGCTCATGAGTTCGAGCCCCACGTTGAGGGTGGAGTTTACTATTAAAATAATTAAAAGGGTAGTGTTCACATCTCAAGAAAGGTCAGACATGTAGATATTTCTCCCTCCTGAATCCATGGTAGGCATCACTACGTGAGGCACAATGCATGGCATTTACTAGGAGTTCAGTAAATATTTGAACCCAGCATTTTTTTTCCCACTGAACCTAGATTTGGCTTCAGAATCTTTTTTTTTTTTTTTTTAAAGATTTTATTTATTTATTTGACAGAGAGAGACAGCCAGCGAGAGAGGGAACACAGCAGGGGGAGTGGGAGAGGAAGAAGCAGGCTCATAGCGGAGGAGCCTGATGTGGGACTCGATCCTGGTACGCCAGGATCACGCCCTGAGCCGAAGGCAGACGCTTTAACGACTGCGCTACCCAGGCGCCCCCCAGAATCTTTCTTAACACAGGATCCTAGACAACCTTGTAATAGATCAGAATTGGCATGCCAGTTGGCCTGCTACATCTGACAAGAAAAAGGAAATCTTGTTCAGTAATCTGCTTTGTGAACTCTATGGTTCTAAGGCATTTAAAAGTCATCTTATTAAAGTCTTTTGTCTCTTTATCAATTATAAAATCTGAGTGCTAGGTTGGCACTGAGATTGCAGAACTTTAGAGATGTTACTGTGAAAATTATTCTTAAGCACTTAAGAAAAATGCAAGAGTACTTTGTGTGTTAAAAATTTAGAGTGTTTGGGGGCGCCTGGGTGGCACAGCGGTTAAGCATGTGCCTTCGGCTCAGGGCGTGATCCTGGCGTTCTGGGATCGAGCCCCACATCGGGCTCCTCTGCTAGGAGCCTGCTTCTTCCTCTCCCACTCCCCCTGCTTGTGTTCCCTCTCTCGCTGGCTGTCTCTATCTCTGTCAAATAAATAAATAAAATCTTAAAAAAAAAAATTTAGAGTGTTTGCTCTCCCACAAGGTGTTAACTATAAATAATACAAAGTAATTGGTTCTGTATTAGTTGCCTGACATATTAGCTTCCGATTACAATGTTTTTAGAGGGGCACTTGTATGGCTCAGTCGGTTAGGCCTCCAACTCTTGATTTCAGCTCAGGTCATGATCTTGGGGTCGTAAGATCGAGCCCCAGGTCGGGCTCCACACTCAGCACCGAATCTGCTTGAGATTCTTTTCTTCCTTTCCCTCCCCTTCTGCTCAACCCTGCATGTGTGCACTGTCTCTTTCTCTAAAATAAATAAATAAAATCTTTAAAATGTTTTTAGCATACTTAGTGTATCTGAACTGCTCTAACAACAAAAAAACAAAACAGTGTGCTTTTAAGCATAACAGTTAAATCTGATAATGGCTGCTTTGTTTTCTCATCTTGGTTTACAAGGTTTTGTCTGACTGTACCTGTGAATATTGTTACTTAGTTATAAATTAGGTGAGGGAAGGCACCTAGGAGAATCTCTTAGGCACTTAATGGCATTTTATGACCTATTTTTTAAAATCCACAGTTGGATATTTTATCAGTTTTTCAGGTACTTGGTGCTGATTACAGGGAAAATCAGGTATTCTCTTAACCGTGACCTAGACTAGATTTTTTTTAACCTTGACATTGTCATTTTGAGCTAGATTTTGTGGTTGGAGGTGGGGAGTGAAAGGGGTCTGTCCTGTTTAGCAGCATCCCTGGCCTCTGCTCACTGGATGCCAATAGCACCCCCTCAGTTGTGACAACCAAAAATATCTCCAGATATTGTCACATGTACCCTGGTGGGCAAAATCACCCCAACTGAGAACCACAGGTCTAGACTAATGACCAGTAACTCTTTTCTAGAGATTCCTTGGTTAGGCAACGTTACGGGCCTTACAGAATGAACTGTCTGGAAATTGAGTGTTCAAAATCCTTAGAAATGAACTCAGGGCTCTGATTGGGATTATTTTTTTCTTCCAGGTCAGCATTTCTTGCAGCACACATCCCACTTTTTTTGTACCCCTTTTTGCACACTGTCAGCAAAACACGGCCCTTTGAATATCTTCGGCTAACCAGTCTTGGAGTTATTGGTAAGTTATTGGGGTGGTTTTGCAAGTCTGAAATCTTCATTCATAATAGTGATCTTAGGTGTTTTGTCTTTTATAGCTTTTGTTCACCATTTGGTTTTGTTTTTGAGGTTGAGTCTATTTTTACGAATAATTGAGGACATAATAATAAATAGTAATAAATGATAAATGTTAATAATAAGTAAATAACTAATACGATAGTTCTTTTTTTTTTTTTTTTTGACAGAGAGCCAGCGAGAGAGAGAACACAAGCAGGGGGAGTGGGAGAGGAAGAAGCAGGCTCACAGCGGAGGAGCCCGATGCAGGGCTCAATCCCATAATGCCGGGATCACGCCCTGAGCCGAAGGCAGACGCTTAACCGCTATGCCACCCAGGCGCCCCTAATACAATAGTTCTTATCAAGTACCATTCTGAGTGTTGTTAATAAGGGTATGAGGCCCAACATTTGGAATTAAATTCCGCATATGTATAGAAACAATTACTGGGGGGCGCCTGGATGGCACAGCGGTTAAGCGTCTGCCTTCGGCTCAGGGTGTGATCCCGGCGATCTGGGATCAAGCCCCACATCAGGCTCTTCTGCTATGAGCCTGCTTCTTCCTCTCCCACTCCCCCTGCTTGTGTTCCTTCTCTTGCTGGCTGTCTCTATCTCTGTCAAATAAATAAAATCTTAAAAAAAAAAAAAAGAAAGAAACAATTACTGGAATCGTAGGGAAAATAAAGAACAAGCTGAAGTCAACAAAGAGTATTACAGAGAAAAGAACTTGAGTTGTTTTTTTGGGACGCCTGGGTGGCTCAGTCTGTTAAGTGTCCAACTCTTGATTTCAGCTCAGGTCATCATCTCAGGGTTGTGAGACTGAGCTCCCGTGTCGGGCTCTCTGCTGAGTGTGGTGCCTGCTTGGGTTTCTCTCTCTCCCTCTCCCCCCCCCCCCCCGCGCTTGAGCCCATGCACTCTGAAAAAAAAGAAAAAAAGAATTTGTGTTGGTTTTTTTTGTTTTGTTTTGTTTCTCTTTCTAACTTCTAAGCTATTCCCCCATAACTACAGATGTTCGTCCTCTGTTTCACCTAGTTGAATTTTTGCATGCCAAAGTTAATGTTTCCACATATATTTACTATGGGAGATGTGTCTAAAATATGTTTCACTCAAGAAAATAATATATTAGCTGTTTCAGATCTCAGACTCCCAGATAGTAAAGAACTGTCTTTGGATTTGTGAAAAATAAATGCATTCAAGGTTTCTTTCCAAATTCCCTTCAGTGTCTTTTATTCATAGTTTTTGCTCACATACTGACCAAACAATAAGAACATTGTACAAACTTTGTTTTGTTTGGTTATTGTTTTTATGTTCAACCTGTGTTCATATCCCTATGATTATAAACCATGGGTCAGGAAGTATACTTTAAAAGAGTTTAGTCCTTCTGTCGCTTCTCAGCCTTTTGGCTAAGATCAAGTGTAGTATCTGTTCTTACCAGTTTAAAAGTTTTGTACTTCTGAGACATACTTCTTAGAGACATTTTATTGTACATTTAAGGAGTAGCTGCTATCTTGGGGCACCTGGGTGGCACAGCGGTTAAGCGTCTGCCTTCGGCTCAGGGCGTGATCCCGGCGTTGTGGGATCGAGCCCCACATCAGGCTCCTCTGCTGGGAGCCTGCTTCTCCCTCTCCCACTCCCTCTGCTTGTGTTCCCTCTCTCACTGGCTGTCTCTCTCTCTGTCAAATAAATAAATAAAATCTTTAAAAAAAAAAAAAAAAGGATCATCATGACCAAGTGGGTTTATCCCAGGAATGCATGATGGCTTAACTTTTAAAAGTCAGACAATATAGGGGTGCCTGATTGACTCAGTTGGTAAAGCGTGCAGCTCTTGATCTCAGGGTTGTGAGTTCAAGCCCCAGATTGGGTGTAGAGATTACTTAAAAATAAAATCTTTTTTTTTTAAGGTGTTATTTATTTATTTGACAGAAAAAGAGGCAGTGAGGAAGGGAACACAAGCAGGGGGAGTGGGAAAGGGAGAAGCAGCCTTCCTGCTGAGCGGGGAGCCTGATATGGGGCTCGATCCCAGGATGCCGGGATCATGACCTGAGCCGAAGGCAGAAGCTTAATGACTGAGCCACCCAGGCGCCCCTAAAAATAAGATCTTTAAAAAAAAAAAAAATCAGTCAATATAATTGACCATATCAACAAACTAAAGAAGAAACATTGTATGACCATTTCTTTTGTTTAAAAAAAAAAGCCTTTGGGGCGCCTGGGTGGCACAGCGGTTAAGCGTCTGCCTTCGGCTCAGGACATGATCCTGGCGTTATGGGATCGAGCCCCACATCAGGCTCTTCCACTATGAGCCTGCTTCTTCCTCTCCCACTCCCCCTGCTTGTGTTCCCTCTCTCACTGGCTGTCTCTATCTCTGTCGAATAAATAAATAAAATCTAAAAAAATAATAATAATAATAAAAAGACTTTGATAGTATTCATCATCCATTTATGATAAAAACTCCAACAAAGTAGAAATAGGAGGAACTTTCTCAACCCGATAGAGTTTAAAAAAAATAAATCCTACAGTTAAGGTCATAGTTAATGTGAAAAACCACGCGTTGTCCCCTGAGATTGAGAACAAGGCAAAGATATGTATTCTCACCCCTCCTATTCAGTATCATCCTGGAAATCCTATGTGTTGCAACAAGGCAAGAGAAAAAAATAAAGGGCATAGAACTTAGAAAAAAATTAGATTGTCTATTCATTTTACATGCTAGCTAAAATAGTCAGAAATGGAAAATTTAAAAACCTACCATTTGTAATAGCACCAAAACATGATGTAAGTCTTAACAAAAGATGTGCAATATTTGTAGCTAAAAAACTGCAAAGCAATGATGAAAGAAATCAAAAGAAGACATAAATAAATGCAGAGATGTACTGTGTTCATTGATTGGTCTATCATTGATTCAATATTATTGAGATGTCAGTTCCCCCCAAATTGATATATATATATAGATTTAGAGCAATTCCACAAAATCCCAGCAGGTTTTTTTTTTTTAATAGAAACTGACAAGCTGTTCCTAAAAGTTATATGGAAAGGCAAATGAACTAGAATATCCAGGGTTTTTTTGTTTTAAAGATTTTGGAGAGAGAGTGTGTGTGAGCCCAGGGAGGGGCAGAGGAAGAGGGGAAGCAGAGCGTGAAGCCCAACATGGGGCTCAATCCCAAGACCCTGAGATCGTGACTTGAGCTGAAACCAAGAGTTGGTCACTCAACCAACTGAGCCATCCTGGCGCCCCTAGAATATCCAGTTTTTAAAAAGAAGGACAAAGCTGGAAGGTGTATACTACCTGATTTCAAGACCTACTGGAAGACCAGTTGTCAAGACAGCATGTTATTAGAGAAACACTAGACTTGTCGATCAACGGAGCCGAATTGCGGAGTCCAGAAATCGACCCATACAGATATGGTTAATTGATTTTTGACAAAGGTGCAAACACAATTTAGTGGAGAAAGGATAGTCTTTTCAATAAATGGTGCTGAAACAATTAGATATCCATATGTAAAGCAATGAGCCACGACCTATACCTTGTACTCTATAAAAGTTAACTCAGAATGGATTTTAGACCTGCATGTAAAGTCTAAATGAAAATAGTAATTGGACATCAGCTTTAGATCATATTAGTAAATTATGGTATATAGTGTTTGCTATGGCATTTAAAGATGTAGCATTTTGTGGATTGCCAGTTCTTGTTAAATGATATTCCTTTCTCTTCTAAAGTGATTGATTTTAGTTACTACAGATCTGATTAACCTAGGCCTTTCATATAAAAGCTAGTTGATACATTGGGCAGCTTGGGGACCAGTCATTTGTTTAATGGGGCTCTGCTTCCCTGTGTACAGAATGGAGAAGATTAATACTGAACTGTGTCTGTTACCTTGGTCAATGGTGTCAGGTTAGAACTCAATAGAATTGGGATAAATTTTAAAAATCATTTGTTCCAACTCTTATTTTATAGGTAAACAGGCCTATAAAGAGAAGGTAGCTCTGTCAAATTTAGGTAAACTAGTTGTGGAACTAGGATTAGAGTTGAGGTGTGTGTGTTGCTTGTTTGGGTATACCCTACCATGTTTGCACTCTTTGGAGAAAGTGACAAACAGCCAAGAAGCAATGTTTGTTTATGTCCATTGTGAAGTAGGATTCAAACTGACACCATTTTTTTGCTACCTGGGAATATCCTTTTATACTGATACAGAATTCTTCTCTCTTACCTAAAATAAATGGAGACTAGATGGTGATATTATTGTGTAGTTGTCTACCAACAGTAATAGAAAAATGATTTAGAGGGCTGACCTGCTGGTAACCATGTGATGGGCGAAACTTGGTACCTGATCTTTGAAATGCTGACTGATAAAATCAACCTGTGCTTCCTCTTCCTCTTTTTTTTTTTTTTTTTTTTTACATCAGTATGAATCTGATTCTCTGACATGAACCCCAGTTTGTGTTCTCTGCTATTTAAGTTCCACAACTAGCTGGATGAAACCTACAAAGTTCATTTTAATTAAAAACCCTGACTCGAAATAATTTTGTTTGTCCCTATTTTCTTTAGGTGCCCTAGTGAAAACAGATGAACAGGAAGTAATCAACTTTTTATTGACAACAGAAATTATCCCTTTGTGTTTGCGCATTATGGAATCTGGAAGTGAACTTTCTAAAACGGTATGTGCTTTTCAACTTATATTCTATATTGTGTTGGCTCTTGAACTGCTTTATGGTCCTAGGGTCATTTTCTGTGTCCCTTCAGGCTTTTTGAAACTTCTATGTATTTATTTTCTCTTTTAGATAAAAATTGTTTAAAAAATGACCATTTAAAAACCCCAATCCTTAAAAGGAATATAAAGTTAAAGACTGAATTTCTCCCTTTTCTCTGAACCCACTTCTCCAAAGGTGTATTATTCCAGACACCTTTTTTTTTTTTTTTTTTTTTTAATTTCTTTATTGGGAAGAGAGAGCACAAGCAGTAAGGGAGAGGGAGAAGCAGGCTCTCCACTGAGCAGGGAGCCTGACGCAGGGCTCGATCCCAGGACCCTGGGATCATGACCTGAGCCAAAGGCAGACACTTAACAGATGGAACCACCCAGGTGCTCCTTATTCCAGACATTTTTTTTATGCATACTCAAGTGTATACGTACTTGAGCTTCTGCTTAGGTTGCTCTTTAACTATGAATGACAGCATGACTGGGTATAAAATTCTTACCTAATTTTATGTGTCAGAACTCTGTTGCCATAGCCCTGTTGTCTTCTGATATTGAATATACAGTGAAATCTTGGGCCAGCCTAAGTTTTTCCTTTTCTTGGTGAATTTGCCTTTTCTGTGTGGATGTCTGTAAGCTGCTTTTATTATTTTTAAGTTCATTTGATAATCTTACATCAGATTTTCTTCTGGAAGAACATACTCTTTGTGTCTCTTGTTAGTTTTTATAGTTTTTAGTTTGTTCTGGCCTCTCACTTCTGCAACGTCAGTTACGCTATATTGGATATCTTTCCTATCTATCTTTTTCCCCCTCTGATAGCTTTCTACTTTTTTTATTTTACATCATGTGACTTTTCTTAAGGTACTTTTCCATGTTGCTATTTTTAGCAATAGCCAACTTCTTTCTGAAGTATGCTCAATCACATTGAATAAATTTTTTAATTCAGTGAATTTTTAATGCTGACTTAGAGGTAAGCAGATGTAACGATTTAAAAATTCTTTTATTTTTAACATGCAATACAGGGGCACCTGGAA
The DNA here is from genome assembly GCF_024610735.1 of Ursus americanus. Lineage (NCBI taxonomy): Eukaryota > Metazoa > Chordata > Mammalia > Carnivora > Ursidae > Ursus > Ursus americanus. The sequence continues at coordinate 89,284,621 of NC_142127.1, forward strand.
ATCAGAAGAGCATGTGGCTCTTGATCTCAGGTTTGAGAATTCAAGTCCCATGTTGGGTGTAGAGATTACTTAAAAAAAATAAGTAAACTTTAAACATGCGAGATATATATATATATATATATATATATATATATATAATACTTTATATATATATATATAAAGTAGAAAATTCAAGTAGTACAAATAAAAGTAAGTCTCCTACCTCAGCCTCTCAGTTCTCCCTGCAGGTGACCAGTATTACCCCTTTCTCAGATCCTTCCAGAAGTAGTTTATATGTGTGCGTGTTACAGTTTAATTTTGCATTGATTTTTTTTCCTTAGTGTTTGTCCTCTCACTTTTCATGTCTTTTCAGCTCTTCTTTGAAATTTTTATCCTCTTTGCATTTTTTTTGATGTTTTTTAAAATCCATGTTTTCTTCAATTTCTTTGAAAATGTAGGTAATTATTACTTGTTACCTCTTCTCCGGGTATGTCTTCACAAAAGTTTTCAGTTGGGAGCAATTCTAGCCAAGATCACTATTTGTTTGAAAATAATGGATGAAAAAAGAGGTTGTAGGAGCTCATGTTGGCAGCTTTTAAATCAGTATTTTACCTACGAATATTTTCCACCCCGTCTAGCAGTCTGGGGTGTGTGTGTTAGGGAGGCGTTTATACCTCCGTATTCATTTTTCTGCTTAAACACTCAAAAGGTGAGTGATGTGTGAATCTGTGTGCATGTTTTTGTTCTCTCTTTCTTCCCTAATTTTAGGGGGGTTTGTTAATTTCAGTGGATTTCTGGGACAGGATCAGAATGGATGTAACTGTACTTTGTCATCTTATATTAGTGGCTGCCTATGAGCAGGTTTTTCAAGTTGGGTTCTTATGGATGGGGTAGGAAAAGACCCATTTCTTTTGTGACATCTCTCCCTTTTTCAGGAACCCCATTGTAATGATCCCTCCCCTATTTACAGTCTTTGTGCATTATTAGAGTTAATCCATTCTGAATGCCTATAGGTTCCCATTAGCTTATATGGCATATCCTGCTTGGTATGGTAAATAGTTCCTGGTTTGTCTTTTTTGCTCCATGCAAGCAGAGATCTTACCACGTTTCCTTTTTATGTGCGATACTTAGTCTAACCCTTGCTGTAGCAGTCTCAATAAAGCAGAGTCTCACCCTGTGGAGTGGTTTTTGTTTTTGTTTTGTGAGAGGAGGGTGGGTGCAAGGGGAAGGGGGATCAGAGGGAAAGAATCTTGAGCAGGCTCCATGCCCAGTGCAGAGATGAACGCAGGGCCGATCTCACGACCCTAAGATCATGACCCGAGCCGAAATCAAGAGTCACACGCTCAACCAACAGGCTGAGCCACCTGGGCGTCCCAGTGAAGTGTTTTAAAAATGGAGATGCCCAGGCCCCATCTCTGACCTACTGAATCGTTCTCTGTGGTGGTAAAGTCTGGACATTGGTGTTTTATAAAAAGTCCCCCTAGGTGAGCATATGGTATAACCATTTTGGGAAACTATTTGGCAGTATCCACTGTCAACATAATTCTATGCTGTGACCCAGCAGTCCCACTCTTGGGTATATATCCAAGAGAAATGAGTTCTTGTGTACATCCCAGTTTGTATAAGAATGTTTATAGCAGCGTTATTCATAAAAAATAAGTAAATTATAGTATTGCCACAAAATAAACTCCATGGTAATTTGGAAGAGTACTGATACGGGTAGCATCGGTGATGCTCACAGAGGGTCTGTGAAACAAAAGAAGCGAGCACGTACATGAATCCCTACTGTATGATTCCGTTTACGTGAAAGTCAAGAGCAGGCAAAACCAGTCAGTGGGGATAAGTCTGAATAGTGTTTACTTCTCAAGGAAGGGTATTTTTTTTTAAAGATTTATGTATTTGAGAGACAGCATGCACAAGCAGGGGGAGGACAGAGGGAGAGGGAGAAACAGATTTCCCGCTCAGCATGGAGCCTGATGTGGGGCTCCATCCCAGGACCCTGAGGTCATGACCTGAGCCAAAGTTGGACACTTAACCAACTGAGCCACATAGGCACCCTCTCAGGGAAGGGTATTGACTGAGAAAAGGCACAGTGGACTCTCCTTGAGTGCCGGAAATCTTTTTATTTTAATCTGGTTGTAGTTCATAAATGTGTACATAGGTGAAAATACATTAAGATACACGGAAGATGAGCACGCTTTGTGCACAATACACATTTTACTCTGTATATTTCCTCTTGCTCCCATAACAAATGCCACAAGCTTGGTGGCTTAAAACAACACAAATTTATTCTCTTATAGTTCTGCAACTTAGAAACTGTAAATCAGTTTCACCAAGCTAAAGTCAGGGTGTTGGTACGGCAACATTCCTTCTGGAGCCTCTAGGAGAGCATCCTTTTCTTAGCTTTTTCCAGCTTCGAGAATTACGTTCTTTGGCTCATGCTCCCCTCCTCCATCTTCAAAGCCAGCAATGTAACATGTTCAAATCTCTTTGTTGTCTGTCACATCACCTTTTCCTATGTGGTCAAATCTCCCTCCACCTCCCTCTTATAAGGACACTTGTAATTACATTTAAGGCCCTCCTGGATAATCCAGAATGATTCATCTCCCCAAGATGTTTTTTTGTTTTTGTATTTTTTTTAATTTGAAGTAATCTCTACACCAAAAACAGGGCTGGAACTCACAACCTGGGATCAAGAGTCATGTACTCTTCCAGCTGAGCCAGCCAGGCACCCCTGTCCCCAAGATCCTTAATCACATTTGCAGAGTCCCTTTTGCCATAGAAGGTAGCATTCACAGAGTTTGGTTATTGGGGCCTGTATATCTTTGGGGGCCGTTATTTAGCCCAACCACAATTTTATACCCAAGAAAAATAGTAAAATGAAATAAATAATTCCCACAGTTGTTTCTGATGAGCAGCCAAGGAAAGGAATCATTAAAATAATTGTTTGACTTGAATTAAAGTAGTATTTTTTTAGTACCTTTTGTTTAAGAGTTAATGAGTTTAAATTGAGGATATTATTTGCTATTGTTGTAATAGTGCTAGAAGGGAGGCTTCAAAATCTTAATTCTTTTTTTTATTTTTTAAAATTTTATTTATTTATTTGACAGAGAGAGGCAGCGAGAGAGGGAACACAAGCAGGGGGAGTGGGAGAGGGAGAGAAGCAGGCTTCCCGCGGAGCAGGGAGCCCGATGGAGGGCTCAATCCCAGAACACTGGGATCGTGACCTGAGCCGAAGGCAGAGCTTAATGACTGAGCCACCCAGGCGCCCCCAAAATCTTAATTCTTAAAGATCTTTTAAGCTTGGGGCACCTGGGTGGCTCAGTCAGTTAAGTGTCTGACTCTTGATCTCAGCTCGAGTCTTGATCTCAAAGTCGACAGTTCAGGCCCTTGTATTGGGCTCTATACTGGGCATGCAGCCTACTTAAAAAAAAAAAAAAGTAGGAAAAGCTTTACTGACCTCATTTGGAAGAGATGAGGCATAGCTGAATTTCTAAACTCATCTTGGCCCATGGAAAAGAGAAAAAGCTTTGTATTCAAAGTAGGTTTGGATCTCAGCTCCACGACTTAGAGGCTTTGTCACTTGGGACCTTAAGCTAACAGCTATTGATTAGCAGTTATGCCTGGCACACAGTCAGTGTTCGGTACCTGAAAAAGTACCACATTTTTAAGAATCTGATAATTACCCAGAACCTACTCTTTTTTTTATATATATAATAATTTTTTATTATATCATGTTAGTTACCATACAGTACATCCCTAGTTTTTGATGTAAAGTTCCATGATTCATTACTTGCGTATAACACCCAGTGCACCATGCAATACATGCCCTCCTTACTACCCATCACCGGCCTATCCCATTCCCCCACCCCCCTCCCCTCTGAAGCCTTCAGTTTGTTTCCCAGAGTCCATAGTCTCTCATGGTTCATTCCCCCTTCTGTTTACCCCCCCTTCCTTTTTCCCTTTCTTCTCCTACCGATCTTCCTACTTCTTATGTTCCATAAATGAGTGAAACCATATGATAATTGTGTTTCTCTGCTTGACTTACTTCGCTTAGCATTATCTCCTCCAGTCCCGTCCACGTTGCTGTAAATGTTGTGAAATCGTTCTTTTTGATGGCTGAGTAATATTCCATTGTATATATGGACCACATCTTCTTAATCCAGTCATCTGTTGAAGGGCATCTCGGCTCCTTCCACAATTTAGCTATTGTGGACAATGCTGCTATGAACATGGGGGTGCATATGGCCCTTCTCTTCACTACGTCTGTATCTTTGGGGTAAATACCCAGTAGTGCAATCCTGGATCATAGGGTAGTTCAATTTTTAACTTTGGGACCTCCACATTGTTTTCCAAAGTGGCTGTACCAGCTTGCATTCCCAACAGTGTAGGAGGGATCCCCTTTCTCCACATCCTCTCCAACATTCGTTGTTTCCTGCCTTGTCAATTTTTGCCATTCTAACTGGCGTAAGGTGGTATTTCAATGTGGTTTTGATTTGAATTTCCCTGATGGCTAATGATTTTGAACATTTTTGTATGTCTTCGTTGGAAAAGTGTCTGTTCATATCTTCTGCCCATTTTTTGATTTGATTGTTTGTTTCCCGTGTTTTGAGTTTGAGAAGTTCTTTGTTGATCTTGGATACTAATCTTTTATCTGTAGTATCATTTGCAAATATCTTCTCCCATTCCGTGGGCTGCCTCTTAGTTTTTTTGACTGTTTCCTTGGCTGTGCAGAAGCTTTTTATCTTGATGAAATCCACAAGTTCATTTTTTCTTTTGTTTCTCTTGCCTTTGGAGATGTCATGAAAAAAGTTGCTGTGGCCAATGTCAAAGAGGTTGCAGCCTATATTCTCCTCTAGGATTTTGATGGATTCCTGTCTCACATCGAGGTCTTTCATCCATTTGGAGTTTATCTTTGTGTATGGTGTGAGAGAGTGGTCAAGTTTCATTCTTTTGCATGTAGCTGTCCAGTTTTCCCAGCACCATTTATTGAAGAGACTGTCTTTTTTCCACTGGATGTTTTTTCCTGCTTTGTCAAAGATTAGTTGCCCAAAGAGCCGAGGGTCCATTTCTTACCCAGAACCTACTCTTTTATGTAAAAAGAGATTAACGGTGGTACCTACTTCATAGGTTTGTCGTGAAAATAAGGCAGCGCACCTGGTTGGCTCAGTCGGTTAAGCATCTGCCTTTGGCTCAGGTCATGATCCTAGGGCCCTGGGATCGAGCCCCACATCGGGCTTCCCGCTCAGCAGAAAGCCTGCTTCTCCCTCTGCCTGCCACTCCCCCTGCTGTGCTCTCTCTGTCCAATAAATAAATAAAATCTTAAAAAAAAAAAGAAAAATTAAAGAAGATAAGGCGTGTTATGCCTTTAGGAAGTATTTTGGCAAATAGTAAGTATTCACCATGGTAATGTTTATTATCAATTTTGTTTAAACTGTGCATATCTTATTGACTAAGTTGTACATATTGTCAGGGTCTCTGCTTAATTTTCTGGCTCACAATTATTCCTGGAAGATGAATCGACCATTGGGAGACAAGTCTGAGCAACATTTTGGACTCCTTAATTTTTGTTTTTACTCCAGGTTGCCACGTTCATCCTCCAGAAGATCCTCTTAGATGACACCGGTTTGGCATATATATGTCAAACGTACGAGCGTTTCTCCCATGTTGCCATGATCCTGGTGAGTTCTTTCATCTACCCCCTTACAGTTACTTCTGATCACACAGCTTAGTCCCTTTGCAGTCGACACTGAACAGCTTCCTGGAACCTTGCATAATTATTCTTAAAATATCTGATCTCTGGGGGCGCCTGGGTGGCACAGCGGTTAAGCGTCTGCCTTTGGCTCAGGGCGTGATCCTAGCGTTATGGGATCGAGCCCCACATCAGGCTCCTCTGCTATGAGCCTGCTTCTTCTCCCACTCCCCCTGCTCGCTGGCTGTCTCTATATCTGTCAAATAAATAAATAAAATCTTAAAAAAAAAAAAATATCTGATCTCTGATGTCAACCAGGATTATTTTGTGTTTGTGTGTTTTTTCCAACCCCAACCCCTTTTGGGGGAAAACAGGGTAAGATGGTCCTGCAGCTATCCAAGGAGCCTTCCGCCCGTCTGCTGAAGCACGTAGTGAGGTGTTACCTTCGACTCTCAGACAATCCCAGGTAAACATTTGCAGGATTTATGGGACTCGGGGGAAATACTCTGGTGAATAGTTGTCCCAGCTCATGGCATAGCTCCTACATCTTTAGGGTAGGGAAGGGATATAACGATAATTACTCCAACAGAACTTGTTTAAATCCTTTTAAAATCTGAAGTGCTAAATTTAAAAATCCATCAGAGTTTTGGGCACACCTGGCTGGCTCAGTCAGTAGAGCATGTGACTCTTGATCTCAGAGTCATGAGTTCAAGCCCCACGTTGAGCATAGAGCTTACTTTCAAAAAAATCCATCAGAGGTTTTTCTCTGTAACTGTGCCCTGCTTTAGAATTCCAGAGAGTCCAGACAGTTCCCAGGGAACCTTATGATACATTACTCCTGTGGTTTGAGCTTTCTGTTGCTACCCCAGGTGGTCAGAAAGAGAAGTATACTTTCAAAGATCTCTTAAGAAAGGAATGGAGCCCAGAGGCGCTTGAATTATATTTTCAGTTCTCTTTTTGATTCCTGTAAAGTCCTTGAGCTAATTATTTTATCTCCCTGTGTTCATAATCTTTCTGTCAGAAATCAGACATTGTAGATATAGTGCATTTTAGAAATGTTTGACCTTTTGCTTTGTAAATCCATAATTCATGCTGAAAGCCACTTGCTCCGGTTCTGCTAAACCACATAATGGGGCCATTTCTGTGTTCCTGGGAATGGGGATAATTCGATTTAATGTGAACGCAGCCTTCTGCCACTGAGGTTATTCAAACCCTAGCTGTTTCTTTAACCCTGTTACTTGTCCTGTTCTTCAGTGGTTCCTATTTTCATCAGTTTGAAAATATGTTTATTTAAACTAGTCTGGGTACAAAAGCCGTAACTTTATTTAAAACAGCTTTATAAACCATTGGCGTTTACCTTTCTGAGGTTTTCAGATTTGACTTCCCATTGGTCATCTTTTAAAGAAAATGAAACGTCTGAAAGTTCATCTGATAACATTGCTACCATAGTTTTGTTTTTACTTCTCATCTCTTACGAAGCATTTTAAGTGTGAAACTGAAACAGGGGCATCTGGTGGGCCCAGTCAGTAGAGCACGCGACTCGTGATTTCGGAGTCGAGCGTGTAGGCCCCACACTGGGTGTAGAGCTTACTTCAAAAAAAAAAAAAGGAAAGAGAAAAGAAACTGAGGCAGTTTTTAGAAAGACACAAATTTATATTAATTTAGAATTCAAGTTCAGTAATTTCTCCGACTGCGAGCCAGGTCATCTTCCCTGTCCGTGTGCTGATTTGGGGAGGGCTTCATGGACGCTAGCCCGTCTGTTTTTACCCTGAGCATTACCGTGAGCTCATTTACCTTGAGCATGTTTACTGTAATAAATCAGAAGGCAGTTTGCATCGAACGATGGCACAATTCCATTCCATTTCGCTGTCTTGGAATTCCACGTGGAGACAGCATTCTGAAAATGTTCACGGATGACAGATCCTGGAGATCTCTGAGCCCATGCCTAATTCAAGTTTTAAGGAATTTTAATGGATTCTTAAGATAACTTGACTGAACCTCATAGTCCCGAGCTCTGTCTATTTATGTCTAAGAAAGGGCCTCTTCCCTGTCCCCCCAATGTGGGTTTATTTGCTGGTCTCCCTGGTTGGCTTGTTTGTCTCTGATGTAGGGCACGTGAAGCGCTCAGGCAGTGCCTCCCTGACCAGCTGAAGGACACGACCTTCGCCCAGGTGCTAAAAGATGACACCACCACGAAACGCTGGCTTGCACAACTGGTGAAGAACCTGCAAGAGGGTCAAGTCACAGATCCCCGGGGGATCCCCCTGCCCCCTCAGTGATCCTCCCCGCCCCCTTCTACTACTCCCCCGAGTTGGGGAAGGGAGGGGGAACCTGCGAGGAAAACAGCTCAGGTTTTACCGCTGACCGGGAATAGACAACCTCAATGCCGAACTGCACTGGAGAACAGGGGCCAGGTGACCGCTGAGGTGAACGGGCTGCCATCTCAGGCTGCCTCCGGGACCTGGGCTCCCTCCGCTACTCCCAGGAAATGGGCTCCTGACACAGCAGTCTGCCACCACAGCTCCAGGAGAGTGTCAACACCAGCGAATGCTGTGTCTGCAGCATGCCTGTGGTGGCCCCTCTCCCCACCCCACCCCACCCCCCACCCCCGTACCAGCCGCTGGCGGGGAGGGGGACACGACGGTGGCAGCACGCTCGGCATGCTGAACGCCTGGGACCAAGCCGTGTGGCGGTCTTTTATTTTGCCTTCCTGGAAGACTCAAGATGTGTCTCTTCATCCTCTCTCTAGTATTTGTTTACTTTGGTCTTGTGTTTTTAATGTCAGAGAGAGGTGTGTGTAGTGGACACAAGCTGTAATAGTCAGCAAAACTTTGTCAATTGGCACTGTTTACAAGTCTGTTAGCTGCATAAGCTTAATAAAAAGTTGGTCTGGGCATTACACCCCCTCTAGCAGGCCAATAGCTGCACGAGCTGTGGGGAGGAATGGGCGGCAGGGGAAGGATAAAGCCAAAGGACAACAGGACCCCACAGCCTCTTTCCCTTCCCTTTCCGCCCTTTTGCCCCCAGTTCTGGACGCCACAAGGACCCTAACCTTGTTTCTGGCTCTAGCTGCTAGCTTTTCCAAATCTCAGTGCTTTTCCCTTTTTCATGTTCCTCCTATTAAACTTCAACAGACATCTTAATTCATCAGGCTGTCCTAGAAGGGTATTGGGGGAGGAGAGGCGGCATGGACCTCACCTTCAATTCCAGTCCTCAGAGAGATTTTCTGGATGACTTTTAAAGGGGAGGGTGCCTGGGATCAAGACGACAGACTATTTGATCCCATTCTTTAGTATGAATTTCCACAGCTCCATCTGTGTTCACGATTGTACTTGAAGTGGTATTAGCTAAATGAGTTCATTTTATTCAGATTTAAGATAGAGGGCTGGACTCTGCTTCTTCACTGTCTTTTTTTTTTTTTTTTTTTTTTTTGACACGTTCCCTATTGGTCTATGGGAATTACAGGGTTGCCACTAAAATACTTCCACTTGTTCGTATTGAGTCAGCGACTCCCCCTTCCTTCCTTGGAGCTCTAGATGACCCTTCACAGTCCAGAGACTTGAATCTGTAACGCAGTGTGAGCTGCCTGGCTTTCCCCCAATCCTCCCCCCTGCCCAACATCTGCTCTCTCTCTCATCCCCATCTCCAGTCAAAGGTGGGATTATTAATCCAACTCGAGAGAGAGACAAAGAATTTTCTGTCCACATCTCACACAGATGAAGGTATCTCCAAACAAGTTTGTGGCGGGTCCGTCTGAGGAGCGAGCTCAGAGAAACCTTTGCAGACGCAGTTTGCCGACCCAAGGGCTCTTTCGAGCCGACTTGCACAAAGGGAGCCGGCCTCGTTAGTTGGCTTCTGCCTCCAGAGCCGAGAAAGTAGTCATTGAGTAGCCTAGACGTAGGAAGGGTAGAATAAGCACTTACTCCCCTGCCTTCCAAAGTGAAGAGGAGAACCAGGAGAGCTCTCAGTGCCAAGCCTGAAGAGCAGAGGTCTTGGAGAAAGCAGAGAGCAGCTCGGACTGGACAGATGTCTGGACTTCCCTCAGCCCGTAGTTTTGTGATCTGGGGCGTCCCGCTAAGGGATCTCTTGATTTTTGCCAACTGCCTTCCTGCTGAGCCAAAGTTTTCTCATTCTTCCTCCACTGGGGAAGCAGCTGAGGCCCAGGGCCTTGCTCCCTGGGAAGTTCTCTCTCCATCTCTTGGGGCATTGGCCATGTTACTGTGCCAGTGGTGTCTTAACTCCTGTTCCGTCTATTCTCAGCCGGCCTTGGACCCCACTAGGAGTTGGGGGAGGGATGAAATGGGTGTTATTCCATGTAGTTGATCCTGACGTCAGGTGTGTTTAAAGAGACCCCTCCCTTCATGTTTTTGTTTGCCATCCCTCTCACTCCCTAACAGGATTGAAATAAAACCTGTTTCTGTTTTTATAAAAATAATTTTTCCTTTAAACTGGAGATTTGATTTTGTCAATATGGAGATCTCTAGGCACTCTGGTCACACGATCATTGTCACCCTTGCCTCTACCATCTGTTCAACACAAACACACTGTTCTGCCAAGAGGGCAGTGATGGTTCCCCGGCGGCTAGGTCCTTTGGGAAGAGTCCCGCTGAGGTATTAAAAGCCGTTTGGGAGGCTGGGGTGGTAACCCTCTATCTGATAAATGTCTTTTGCTGACACAGAACCTCACTCCTGGCCGTAGTGGTCAGAATTTAGTGTGGTGTGGGAGAGACTTGAAGGGACGAGGTAGTGCTGGAAACATTTTATCACAGACTTTAGTATTCATGTCCTTCCAAGGTTCAAGACTTTGCACACATCCCCAGAACTTCCATGCCTGTTTCTGGCACTCAGCAGGACAGAGCCAACCTCTGCTTCCAGATTTTTTCCGAGGCATCGGAGGGCCTGTGACTGAGTGGTGGAACAGGGCACGGAGAGGCGCTGGTAGCCTTCGGAGCATGCTTTCCTTACTGTCCATATATAGCATTCCTTTGCTCACTACTGCGGCTCAAAGGCTGAGAAAGGGTGGGGGAGGAGATAGACAAAGGTATTGCTGTCAAAAGCCCAAGGAAAACATTCGGAATAGGAAAGCATAGAATGAAATGAAATTCCTGAATGCTGTGGAATTTCGTTTTTTAAAAAAATATTTTAATACATTTATTTCAAAAGCTAACATAACAGATAAGTTGAACAACACAAGTAACAAGCCTAACTCAATTGGCAGATCACTATACTCTAAACCAGCAGTGCGCATATCCTCTTTAATTATGCCAGAAGCATTTACGAGAGCGGTCATGGTAGACCATCAAGCCTCAAAAATTTTTTAAAGATTAAAATAATGTTCTGTGAACACGGGGGGATTAAGTTAGGGGAAAAAACTGGGAAGTCCCTGACAAAAAAAATTGAATGATGATATACCATATCAAAACCTGTGGTATACAGGTAAAGTAATACTTTTTATGGTTTTAATCCACGTTACAAAAGAGAGGCTGAAGATAGTGATCTTAATTTTTATGTCAAGAAACAGCATAACAGGGGTGCCTGGGTGGCGCAGTCGTTAAGCGTCTGCCTTCAGCTCAGGGCGTGGTCCCGGAGTCCCGGGATCGAGCCCCACATCAGGCTCCTCCGCTGGGAGCCTGCTTCTTCCTCTCCCGCTCCCCCTGCCTGTGTCCCCTCTCTCACTGGCTGTCTCTCTCTCTGTCAAATAAATAAAATCTTAAAAAAAAAAAAAACAGCATAACAAATTCAAAAAATAGAGGAAAATACAGAAAAGAAAAGCAAAAGTCAATAAAATAGAAAACAAATGTCCAAGAAAAAAAAATGAAGTAGGAAGTCATTCCCTCAAAAACAATAAAATTGATAAAACCTCAGTAGACCTTAGACCAAAAAATGTTAGAAATAGAAAAAGACACATCACTCATGTGTCTTAAACTCACGAATTTTCCATGAAGTTCCAGAGTATAGAATAAGGGAACAGGTCCCCATTTACTTTCGAAGCCACCAAAACCCATCAAGGATATCACAGAGGAAAACCAGGGGCTGAACTCTCCTGTGAATGTAGATGTAAAATACCTGGAAAAAACAGGCAAATCAGATCCAGCAATCTAGAAAAATGATGATGCACGTACCTTATCTGGGCTTACTGTAAAAAACCATGATGGATTCAATACTTGTAATCAATGCAATTAACAATCAACAAATGTGAATAGAAAAATCACAGTTATCTAGGTAGATGTACGAAAGAACACTACAAAATGCAATACCTATTCATGATTAAAAGAAAAAAAACTTTGAAAACAAGAAATAGGAGGGCACATCCTTAATCTAACAAAAGATACCAACAAAAACGCTATAGTAAACCTCTTAATGAAAAAATACTGAAATCATTCTCCATGAAATTAGGATTGAACCAGAGATGTCCACTGCCACAACTCCCATGTATCATTATACTGGTCCAAGTCTGTGTGATAAACCAAGAAAATAAGACAGGATTATAAAGGAGAGAACAAAATTGCTGACAACGTGACTGCGTACACTGATAATCCAAAAGAGCCTGCAAACTCTTAGAATGAAATGGATTCAGCAAGGGCCCAGGATACAGAGTCAGTATGCAAAACAGTCAATTACTTGTTTCCAAACACACACACAAGGAATTTCAAAAATATAACGGGATGCTTGGCTAGCTCTCTCGGAAGAGCGTATGACTTTGATCTCGGGGTCTTGAGTTTGAGCCCCATGTTGGATGTAGAGATAAAATTGTAAAAACCTTAAAAAAAAATAGGGCATAAGAAATCAAATAGCTCAAAATAGATACGTGGAAAGATATGCAGAACCTTTACATTAAAACAACGAAACATTCTGGAAAGAAATTAAACTCCTACATAAAAGAATGGAAAGATGTACCTTCTCCATGGATTAGAAAACAACATTGTAAGGATGCCAGTGTTCTCAAGTTGATCTGCTGGTTAAACTCAATTCTGAGTAAAATCCCAGCAGGTTTATTTCTATGAAATTGACAATCGGATTCCAAAATCTGTATGGAAATGCAAAGTGCCAAGACAGCCAAGGCAATTTCGAGTAAGGACGAAAGTGGAGTCTCCATTTCCAGATGTGTTCCTTTAACTTTCAACCTTTTTGTTGTTGTTAAGATTTATGCCACATTTTATTTTTTTAACACCTTTTTGTAGACATGCTTCTTACAAATAGCACACTCTTGTGTTTTGTTTTATGACCTTTTCTGAAGATTTTGTCTCAATATGGAATATCACACCACTTGTATTTTTTACTCTAATTCCATCATCTTGTTCTCTGATTTTATACCTCCCTTGTTCCCCTTCCCCTTAGTTTTCTGTTTTTAATGTCAGAATTGAGGAATGGCTATATATTCTCTGGTCTTTTGAAGTTACGTATCCTGGCTTTTAATTCCACAAGTGGTCTCATATTGATGGTTTTTCACGTGGAATTTAATATTTTTGAGCTGCATTTTTGACCACAAAGAAAATGGGCTTTATTTCAGAAGTTTGAGTAGTTTGGCTGGATGGACTGGGGAACTGGTCTCTGACTCTCTAGTACTGAGAAGCGAGATGTTTAGGGCATCTCCCCTGTGTATAAGGAGGGTCTCGGTTTGTCTGCGTGGCAGCAGGAGAGGACAGTGCTTAGGTCTCCCTCTTTGCCAGCTGCCCCTTCATTTCAATTTAGCGCTTCTGGGCCTTTCCTGGGCATGGTTCCCAGAAAATCCCTCTGCTGCTGCTGCCCTGATCAAGTTTCTGGATCTGTTAATAATAGACAACAGCGGGGGAAGGGCCAGGACCATTATGGAAATAGGAGCAACCAAACCACATGGACAGTTCCTGTACCAGCAACCCGCCCCCCCAGTCTGTTTGCTCCCTCCCTAGATCTAAAGATCGTCCTGCTGCAGGCTAGTCTTCTAAGCCACTCTTTGGAGCCATTCTAACCTTGTGAAAGTCTCCCAAGTGCCTGCCCCCCAAAATCAGAATGCATGATCTGGGGAGGATTGGTATGTTTATGAGAACACTGAAAAAGAATATTTAAGATCTGAATTCTCCCAGAAAATCCAGGAGGAATGATAATACCCCTCACCGAACCCCCAGAAGGGAAGGAAGTTCCGCAGCAATTAGGTGAGGCAAATAGAGGCAAAGCATACGTAAACCTGGAGTGTAGAAGGAGCGAGGAATGTGAGGGGGAAGCATGGAAAACTAAGGACACGATGATGTTAGGGCAGTAGAAATGGGAGAGGAAGACAGGTGCTCTATTAAAGCCGGCACCATTTAAATTTTGATGCCCCCTTAATCTTTCTATTCCCCATGAATGGCCTCCCTCTTCAGCCTCCCCTCCCTGCATACCCCTCTTTCTTTATCAAACCCTGCTCTCAGGGGTGCCTGGCTGGCTCAGTCAAGTGCCACATTGGGTGTAGTGATTACTTAAATAAGTAAATAAACTTTAAAAAACCAAAAACAAACTCTGAGGAGAATATGGAAACTCAACGGATGAACTATGAAAAACCAATAAAACTTCAGAAATTACCAACTGCAAAAATCGGAAACCCTCTTGCTGTAAAATATAACACAATATAGAAAAATACATAAAATATATATAGTTAGGGGCCCCTGTCTGGCTCAGTCGGGAGCATGTGATTCTTGATCTCAGGGTTGCAAGTTCGAGCCGCATGGTGGGTGTAGACATTATTTTAAAGAAATTCCTGGAGCACCTGGGTGGCTCAGTTGGTGGTATGTCGACTCTTGATTTCAGCCTGGGTCATGAGATCGAGCCCTGCATCGGGCTCCACACTGAGTGGAGTCTGCCTGAGTTTCTCTCTCCCTCTGCCCCTCCCCCTATTCATGCATTCTCTAAATAAATGGATAAATAAAATCTTTTTTTAAATTACTTAAAAAAGAAAAGAAAGGAAAATGTATAGTTGAATAAGTTATAAAGGGAAGACCCTCGTTAGCACCCAAGGCTAGAAATAGAACTTGGCCAGCTATTTCTGAAGCCAGCTATGTGCCCTATCCTATCACAACTCACCCTCCTCCCCAAAGTAACCACAATCCTGACATTTATGGTAATCACTTAGGAGGATTTTATTTTAATGGGACTAAAGGTTTAGCTATAAATAATCACTAATGGTAGAATATTGGGCACTCAAAGGGTGTTTGGGGGAGCCATGAGAGGTAGCCAGATCTCAGCACACTTAAAGTCACATCATTTCATACAGTTAGTTCTCTCTGTGCCTATGATTAAAACACACCTCACTGGAAAGGATCCACAGAAGTCCAAGTCCAGCCTGGCTGCCTGACTCCCATCCACTGGTCCAGAAAGCTCCATACCCCACAGTCTTTCCAAGGCAAAGCAAAAGTAGGTCTCAGCTCACAGTGTTTGGGAGAGCTCCAGGGACTATTTGTCTCTGCTGCTGACATGTGAGAGCCCAGAACATTGCCAAGACTTCCCTGGGTCTCGGTCTCAGTGTGTAGTATGGGGCCATAATGAAGCCTTTTGGGATCCCCTATATTCTTCTCCTAACTTGGTCCCCTTTCCTCAGTCTCGGTTTCTATCTCAGGTGCCTGTTCATTGACCTTGCAAGAAGCTCATCACCTTTCTTTCCCCCTGGGTGTCTTTCCAATCTCGTGCTCCACTTTTTTGGCCTTGATTCTTACAATACCATGAGTCTGCATCATCTCTACATACATCTTTATAAACACACACGCATGTCCTCGCACATGGGAGGTGCTGAACAAACGTTCATAGAGCGCATACATGTAAAGAAAACAAATGAATTGTTTCATGCATTTATGTATGCACTCCTTCATATTCAGCGAGTGCCCAAAATATACAGAGATACTAACCCGTCCCTCGATCCTCTAGGATCGTTCCTCTCCTCCCTTTCTCCTCATCTTCCTCCTTCCCTGTCCTGCTTCTTTTTTCCTTCCCCTGTGCCTCAGAGCTAGATGGAGTGCCCTGCAAGGCAGGGTGCGGAGACACAGAAGCAGCCCAGTGGAACAGACACCCTGGAAAGGAGCCAGATGAAATCAGGGCAAAGACAGCTGTGTAACCTGCAGAGAGAAACTGTGCGGAATGAAAAGCAGTGATTCACGGAGCACCGCAACTCAGACATTCCTTGGGTTTCACTCTGAGAGCGACTGCAGGATTGGGGTCAGTGAGGGCTGACATCGAGATGAAGGGCAGCCAGGCTCCTCCTCCTTTAATCCTTTTCTACGCACCCCTCCCCCAGTACTCCCTCACATTGATCAGTGTCCTGGGCCTTTAAGAGTTGGAAGGGCTGGACTGAGGAGAGAGCTCACACCTCTCCCCTCCCTACTCCTTCCCTTTGACTGCAAGTCTGCCAGTCACAGCAGCAAACTGCAGTAGAAAAGGGGAGGAAGACAGCGAAAGGAGCAAGAGAGGAGAGAAAGAGCCCAGCTGGGCTTCCTGGTCCCACAGGAGAGAGCATCGCACAGCTCACAGACACAGGACTGCTATCCTGCCCACGGTAAGGGCCCGGAGGCTCTGACCAGCCTCTGCTCCCAGCTCTGCCCTGCCTGAGTCCCTAACTCTGTCCCTCCACATGCTTATCCACCCTGATTAAATTGTACCCCGGACTCCTTAGCCCTAACACGTCTGCAAGGCTCCCACCTCCTGGTTCTCTCTAGCCCTTTGATTTATAGTTGTCCTCCTGGCTGCGGCAGTCACCCCTTTACATGGGGACCTCTTAGCTACCACTCAAGAAGTGAGCCCCCTAGTAAGGGAAGAGAGAGAATTGGAGTAGGATAGATTCATTAACAGAATGTCAAGGATTACCGAAGACCCAGGGAAAATGATAGAAACAATAGAGTTAACAAGATTTCCTTAGAAAGAGCCGGGCTTTGAGCTCTTCACTTGTTCTTAGCCTGCTCCATGGGCTAGGGCAGTTTGTTGGCATGCCCAAGTGCTGTGCTGGGAAGAGCACCTGCTTCTAGCCCTGATTTTGCCACTAACAGGCTATGTGACTTTGGACAGCAGCTTCCTGATCTGGGATAGGAATTTAGGGTTTCCCAGACTTGCTTGTGTAGTAGGGGTTCTTCTTAAAAATAAATATTCCTGAATTCCATCCTTGCAAATTCTGATCTGGCAGATTTTGGGTGGGGCTAGGGAATCGCTATTTGACCTAGGGATATCAATATAGCTGGGAACCTCTGGATGAGATGAGTTAGGAAAGAGTCTTCAAGCTCTAACATTCTGAAGGCTACCTATGACCAGAGCTATTCTGTCCTCTTTATATGAATGAGGTCACCTAATAATCCTGCTCAGAAGCAAGAGAGTAGACATAATGATTCTCTTCCTTCCTGCCCCTCAGGGAGCCCTGAGACACCCCCCAAATATCACTCTAATGCCATTGCCATCATTGGCAACTCTACCAAAGTCCATCTCTTACCTGTAAGTTGAGGACCAAGTCTTACTGGGCAGCCCTGGCCACTTCCCACCTTATTTTGTGTCTTTGTTCTCTCATCTGTGTTATAGAGGTAATTATCTGTGTCCCCGAGGATCTCCACATTCGCGTCCAGGAGTGAACAGTTAAGATCCAATCTCTTACTCTCAGTCTTCAACCTCTGCTTCTCACCTCTTGCTCTTACTCCCACTCCCAATCCTTTGTTCCTTCTCTCCTCACTGCACCTGCATCAGCTGTGACCATCCTTCCCATCCTACCTTCAGACACCAGAGGCAACACCAAGACCTGGAACACCTGGGTTCTAAGTCGCATTCTCTGGGCAGTGCGTTTAGTCAGTCTCCTAGGATACGGGGGAAGTGAGGCTGAGTGAAGGGGTGTGCTCCCGAGTGTCCTCCTCCCTCCTGGACCCCAGGCTCAGGGGACCAGAACCTGACCTTTTGGGAATTAGAGGAGAAAGAAAAAGAGGAAGAGGTGAGAGGGAGAAAGGGTGGGGAGAAGAATAAAGAGAGGAGAGCACAGAGAGGCTGACAAGTGAGCAAGTAGGGAGGCAGACGGGATCAGGAGAGAAGAGTGAGCTGGGAGAAAGGAAAAGGAAGGCACCAGGATGGGGAGAGGAGAGAAATGGGAAGAAAGGAAAGGCTATTAAGTGGGACATGGTGGGGGCAGAGAATGACAAAGGCAGGGAAACAAAGCATCCATGTCCCCTGTTGGTTCTTAGCCCTGCTCTAACCCGCTTCCAAAAGTTTTCTTTTGGAAAGAAAGGGTTTTTCCTTCCTTCCTTCTTTCCTTCCTTCCTTCTTTTCTTTCTTTCTTTCTTTCTTTCTTTCTTTCTTTCTTTCTTTCTTTCTTTCTTTCTTTCTCTTTCTTTCTTTTTAGATTTATTTATTATTTATTTTAGAGAGAGAGAGAGCAGGGGGAGGGGCAGAGGGAGAGGGAGAGAGAGGATCTCAAGGCGACTCTGTGCTGAGCACGGAGCCTGATGCGGGGCTGGATCCCACAACCCTGAGATCATGACCTGAGCTGAAACCAAGAGTTGGGCAGAGCCTCCCAGGTGCCCCTAGAGAAAACCCTTTCTATGGGCAGAGCTTTGGTGAGATCTCTGAGCTGGTCACAAGGAACCATGGTTCTGGTCCCACTTCTGCCACGTAATTCATTCAATGACTCTGGCAGTTCAGCTAATCTTTCTAGCCCTTCTCTATACAATGAAGTCCAGCTCTGACATTCTGTGGCTCCCTGAGTTGAAATCGGCCCTCATACAGCCATATGTCGCCTGGATCTCGGTTTAAAGTAGTGAGTCAGGAATGGGAGCAGGACTGGTAGAGCACGCCAAGCCCTGGGGTTGGGAGAGTTTGACAAAAAGCATAAAATAATGTTCTAAGGCTTGCTTGAGAGGAGATAGGCTCCAAAATAGGGGTGTCCCAGCACTTGAGCTGAGGCTTCCCACGTTTCAGGAAATGATTGTGAGGCTCCTGGACACAGGTGTAAGGGAAGGGAATTCTGTCTTCTCCCAGGGCCAAGATTCCCCCCACCCCACAGTCCCCATGCCCCAGACATGGGAACTGAAGTTCAAAGAGGAGATGAGGCAGGATGTGGGCGAGGGGGATCAGAACCACAGGCTTCCCCCTTCTGCTGGAGTCTGGGGACCTGAGACATTTAGGAGGGACCTGTTACTTCAGTCTTCATTCAGTTTTTGTGAGCCTTAGATTCCAAACTCTAGCCAGAAAGTGGAGCTACTTTTCTGCCTCTCATGAAGCCCTCTGGATCCCTCCAGAGGCTTCTTCTGGTCTCACCCAGGCTCACTATATTCAGCCTCAGCAGGCAAAACCCTTGCTTTCTGGAACTATCGCAGGGTTCTGTCTCTCCTGAGGGGCTGCCTCATCTTTCCCACCTAGGGACAGACTGGCTCGCAACCTTCCCCTCTCCCCCGGGCACCTGCATGTTGTTACTCCTTTAGAAAGCCTTCCCTAGGTCCTCTAGTCAGGGGAGCTATATTTTTAGTGACCTCTGCATTTTTCCTAAAGATTTGGTCACCCCTGGGTGACTTGACAGGCTCTTCCAGCTAAAGAGAGAGAGGGCGCTGAGATGCTGCGGGATCTCAGACAAACCGCCTCACGTTTCTGGACTTCTGCTGTTCATTTATGGGACTAGTGAGTTGAGCCACGCTACGCGCTAACAGAGCATGAACTGAATATTTGCTTTAGAGTCTTTTCAGTGCTCACTATGGTCGAAAATGTGAACTTATCAATTAAAAAACATAGCATTTCTATTCGAGGGCAGTTCCTTTGCTTACACAAAGCATAGAGCTTTATGTTTCTCGTGCGCTTTGCCTGTTACAGAATGATTTGGTCAAGAGTTGAGAATTTCTTAGAGGGGCAGAGCTAGAATCAATATGCCTGCATATCAAGTTTTCTGGCTCCTTTTTTTTTTTTTAAGATATTTGTTTATTTATGAGAGAGAGGGAGCGCAAGCAGGGGGAGGGGCAGAGGCAGAGGGAGAAGCATGCCCCCCACTGAGCAGGGAGCCTGATGCAGAGCTCAGTCCCAGGACCCTGGGATCATGACCTGAGCCGAAGACAGACGCTTCACAGACTGAGCCACCCAGGCGCCCCTTTTCTGGTTCTCTTCAAGGGAAGTTTGTTGTGACCTACTAGGACAACTTAACCAGGACCCAAATTAGCATATATCTTAAAGAGGGTTCCCTTTATCGGGAGGCAAAGAAGACTTGAAAATGCATTTCTAAGACCACGTAACTTGGTCCATTAAGCTGTTGACGATAAGTGTTATGACAAGGCGTATAAAATGTGCTTTCCCATGGGAAGGCAGAAGAAGGTGGCTTATGTAGCAAGGATGGCACTAAGTGTCACCGGAGAGGCAAAAGCAGCACTCTGCCTGGGCCCCTCGGGAGCTGGGGGGTCTGCATGGGAGCATGGAGAGGGTCCCCAAGATATAGTGGCTGGGGTGATTCTGCCTGGAGAAGAGAAGCTTAGGCTATAGAGAGATTCCAGGTCCGGAAAGGGGGCAGCCAGCAAGATGGTGGTCCCTAATAAAGAGGAGCTGAGGGTGTGACCCCGGCTACCCAGCAGACTGTGGGGTGTTGGGCAGAAGGCCTCGGTGTCATCCTCTCTGGCAGTGGCTGTGGGAAACGGCAGACACTTTGGAATCAGACATATTGGGCTTTAAATTCTGAATCCCTATGTGATTTGATGCAAGTTTCTTACCCTCTCTAAGCTTCAAAGTCATCAGACTTACACTAGAAGTAAAAAAAAGGGCTAAAGATTATGTAGATGAAGCCCCTGGCACATCGTGGGCCGTCAGGAAGCACGGGTTTCCTTCTCTTCCTCCTTTGGTCTGTTATTCTAAGATCACCAGCATTAACCCAGAGCCTCTTGCTCCTTCTTGCTCCTCCAGGTGACTCTGGCACCAGCTGGTGGAGCGGCGGGTGATGGCGTCTCTGATGCAAGGCCGTGAGTACCCCAGCAGGAGAGGAGGGCTTGGGGAGACAGCCCAGGGATGGGGAGGAGGGGAGGAGTCTGGACCTCTGTTCAAGAGCTCCTCCTGGGCCCTCCTCCCTTCCCGCCGGCTACCCAGCCAGCCCCTTCTTCTTCCGGCCCAGGGCTGCCCATCAATCAGGACTTGCTGATGATGCAGAAGGGCATGCTGTTGCGCAAGGTGAGGTCCAGAAGCTGGAAGAAGCAAAGATACTTCAGACTTCAGGATGACGGCATGACAGTCTGGCACGCCCGGCAGGCAGGCGGCACTGCCAAGCCCACCTGTGAGTCACGTGGATAGCTAGGCGTGGGCGCGGTGGGGGGATCGGACTCTGAAAAGCCCAGCAGCTTGAAAGCGGGGCCTTGCCCTGTCCCTCTTGCATCTACCTCCGAGCCTGTAAAGTGGAAATTTTTTTTTTTAAGATTTTATTTATTTATTTGACAGAGGGAGAGACAGCCAGCGAGAGAGGGAACACAAGCAGGGGCAGCGGGAGAAGAAAAGCAGGCTCATAGCGGAGGAGCCTGATGTGGGGGCTCGATCCCATAATGCCGGGATCACGCCCTGAGCCGAAGGCAGACGCTTAACCGCTGGGCCACCGAGGCGCCCCTGTAAAGTGGAAATTTTAACAGCACTCGCCTCTTACGGCTATTTTTGAGGATTCCATCAGTTACTGCCCGTAAAAGGCTTAGGAGGGCCCTGGCGCATAATAAGGCTCAATAAATCCTAGGTTATATTTTATTATTATTATAGTGAGAGCATGATCTCAGGCATCAGACTGCTTGGATCAAAGCCCTGGCTCCGCCACTTTCAAGCTGAGTGGCTTTGGACAACTTAGTTACATTAAGCTTCAGTTTCCTCATCTGCAAAATGGGGATTGCACAGCACCTGCCTAGAAGGTGACAGGGACTCAGGAAGTGAACGTACAAGGCAGCTACCGTGGCACCTGACACCAGGATGCGTTTCCTAGACTAGCCGTTATGATGAATATTTTTAAATATCCTAAATGCAGCACAACAATACGTCCTGTTGGCCAGACGCTTTATGACCCTCTAAAAATCCGATCACAGGACACGTCTGAGAGAGCCTGCTTTAGAGACATAATCAGAGCTCACGATCCACAGCACCCCCAGCTGAGGAAAGGGAGTAGACGAATTTCTCTGGCTCTTTCCTGGCCCTCAAACCTGGAATGGGGGAATTGGACTTGGACATATCATGCTTGGGTGTAACTGCTTCTATCTTTTTAAGTGTGTTTCCATCTGTCAGCCCCACCAGTGGTCACATGTGGACTGGCCATAGAAGGGACCGTCCCTTATTTCAGATGAGAGTACCGAGGGATTAAGTCAGTTTGGTCTGTGTCACAGTGCCAGCCGGTGGCCTGAAGCCAGGTCTTGCCACCCCCAGCACAGGCCCCTTGCCAAACTGCCTCTGAACATGGCAGTGACTCATGGGGAATCCTGAATCCCAGGGGTCTGCGTCTCCCTGTACCAAGACTTCAGGGGTCTCATCCTGTGGAGGTTGGGGTTCCTCCACCCTATGGCTTCACAAAGGGGCCCCGACCCTCTGCCCCTGCAATTCGGCCGACTCTCTTCCTCCGGCCCCACCTGTTTCCTCTCTGGCAGTCTCGATCTCAGATGTGGAGAGAGTGCGTGAGGGCCACGAGTCTGAGCTGCTGCGCAGCCTGGCAGAGGAGTTCCCCCTGGAGCAGGGCTTCACCATCGTCTTCCACGGCCGCCGCTCCAACCTGGACCTGGTGGCCAACAGTGTCGAGGAGGCCAAGATATGGATGCAGGGGCTCCAGCATTTGGTGGACTTTGTCACCGGCATGGACCAACAGGAACGGCTGGACCAGTATCAGCG
The DNA here is from genome assembly GCF_024610735.1 of Ursus americanus. NCBI lineage: Eukaryota > Metazoa > Chordata > Mammalia > Carnivora > Ursidae > Ursus > Ursus americanus. The sequence continues at coordinate 89,307,070 of NC_142127.1, forward strand.
GGATGGAGTCACAGTGGGGGCCAGGGGTCACTGAAGGAGCCAGATGTCGCAGGGCTAGAGACAGGTGGGGGCGTGCAGCTTGAGGGAGGACTAAGAGTCCAGGTGGGGTGGGCAAGGGCAGCTCGGGCCACTGTGAGGCCAAGGATATTGAAGGGGTAATGGAGGCTTGGGATGGCTAAGACATAACCGGACAGAGGGTGGGCAGAAATCAGGCCCTTCAGGATGGTGGGAGGGATGGTGAGAGGCAAAGGACCAAACAAGGTGCTGATCTTGAGAGCTGAACAGAAGATCCCGGTGGCATTAACTACCGCGGGACTGGGAAGCAGCCTGCATGGTGTTGACTCATTCAGGTTTCCTAGATTGTATTCACCTTCCATGCCAGGTCATTCGTTCATTTGTTCGTTTGTTCATTCATTCATTCACCATCTATTAAGCTAAGGAGTAGAACTTGAACATAAAGAAAGGAGCGGGGAAGGCTCTCTTGCCTGAGGGGGAACAGCATGAGAAAAGGCTCAGAGACAGGATGTGGAAGAGCAGGAGGGAGAGTCTGGCTAAAGTACGGGGAGGACAGAGGTGTGTTGAGAAGGCTGCGTGGGGGCCCAGTCACGGGGGTCAAGACCTTCAATCTACGTTAAAAAATTTAGGCTCCTTTCTGCAGGCAACAGGGAGGACCCTGCAGGCACCTGAGCTATGCAGGGACAAGACAGATTGGTGCTCAGGGGAGATTATTCTGGAAGCTAATATGGAAAATGCATTGGCATGGAGGAGAGCCTGGTAGCAAAGCTAGGGGAGACGATGTCAGTGGATGAGCATGCACACATCTGCACACACAAACACACACGGTGCTTTTGCCTTGACTCACACCTGGGTGGCTGAGTGACTGGTTCCAGCGTGGAGACAGGAACCAGGATGGTCGGATGAGTTTCCACGAAGTCCAGCGGTTACTGCACCTGATGAATGTGGAAATGGACCAAGAATATGCCTTCCAGCTTTTCCAAGTGAGTGTTTTGGGGAAGAATTTTCAGAAGCCAGCCAAGGCCATGTTCTTACGTGGCCAGTGTACTTGACCCTATCCAGCATCACTTTCTGCTGAATCTCTCCTATATGCCCTATCACGAGGCCAGGCTCAATGGAAAGTGTAGCACATGGTTCTTACCCTTCAGTCTTCAAAAGACGATTCATAGTCTTATGAAAGGTAAACAGCCATACATGACTGTGTCAGATCTCAGGGACCTCTCTGTCCAGGGCCAGAACTTCCCAGGTGCCCCATAACAATGGAAAAGTCCAACTGGAATGTGAATACAATAGAGGAGGGATCTTTTGACCTTTTAAGCGCTTGCTGGGGGCATTTAACCCTTTCTAATTGAAATGTTTCTCTAGTAGCAAATGGTATGGCTGCCATTTTGCTTTTTACTTACCGAAGCAGCTTCTATAAACACTACGTGTCAGGAGTTCTGGGAGAATTTTGTGGAAGCATGTTTGTATCCACCTGTCAGCAAGATTGCCCTTACAGGACAGGTCAAAGCCATACAATGTGCTCTTAAAAGGATTTTTCCACCATCCTCTCAACCCTCACGTGCAGACAGCAGACACGTCCGAGTCTGGGACTCTGGAGGGAGAAGAGTTTGTACAATTCTATAAGGCGCTGACTAAGCGTACTGAGGTGCACGAGGTGTTCGAAAACTTTTCAGCGGATGGGCAGAAGCTGACCCTGCTGGAATTCGTGGATTTCCTCCGAGAGGAGCAGAAAGAAGGAGAGCGAGCTTCTGACCTCGCTCTGGAACTCATCGACCGCTATGAGCCCTCAGATAGCGGTAAGGGGGCTAGGGTGGAGAGGCACTGGACATGGGCGAGGAGGGGAATCGTAGAAAGGTCCAGAGACAAGCCATCTTCTGCCTAAGTCAGGGAAGGCTGAGCCCACCCCTACCCCAGCCCCTGTGCCATCATCGTCATTTCATTCAACCACTCCCTGGGAAGGAGAACAGCAGTTTCCTGCCCTGATGAGACAAGAGTCTCCTCCTTAATGCTGTATCTCTCAGGAGGAAGAACATTCCATCAGTCCCCTTTCATCCACTATGCTCGTGCTTCTCTTTCGGAATAAGTTCGTCCTGATATCAACATTTGTCCCCAGTGGAAAAGGAAGATCCTTGGTCCTCTCCCTTTGGCTTCTTCTCCTTGAGTGCCTCATTCCTTTTCTTCCAGCTCCCTTCATGGTTCCTGTTTGCTGTCTCTTTAAATGCTGGCTCTCTGCCCTTTCCTGGGCTTTCTCCAAATTCTCCAAGTGGTTCTTGAGTGGCTAAGCCCCTGGGCCAGGAAGCTAGTCAGTCCCTGCCTGAGTGGAATGAGGAGGAGGCCAGTCACCTGGCTTTCAGTAAGCACAGCTCAAATATGCCCTCTCTGTCTTCAGCCCTTTCTCCTTGCCCCTTCAGTAGACATCGCCCTGCCCTCCATTCCCCCTTCAGAACACGAGGAATTTACATTAATAATAAATGATTTACAAGATACTTTCACATCACTTACTTCCTCTAGCCCTCACTACAATCTTGTAAATCAAAAGCATAATCCTTATTCAGCCTCTGCTAAGTATCGCATTAATGTGCTAACATCTCTACATGCCTTTTCTCTTCTCATCCTTCCAACCACCCAACCCGATGAAGTGGCTTCTATTATTAAGTCAGCTGTGCCAAAGAGGAAAATTCGGATTTAGAAAGATCAAATGACTTGCTCAAAGCCAACAGCTGTTGAGAGGAGGAATTGGAATTCAAACTCAGGTCTCCTGACCCTTACCTAATACCTTGGTTGAGCATGAGGAATAGAGATGTGATGGATGAGGGGCGCCTGGGGGGCTCAGTCGGTTAAGCGTCCGCCTTCAGCTCAGGTCATGATCTCAGGGTCCTGGATGGAGCCCCACATCAGGCTCCCTAATCAGCAGGGAGCCTGCTTCTCCCTCTCCCTCCGCTCCTATCCCTCTGTTCCTCCCCCTGCTCTTGCACTCGTGCACTTGGTTGCACACTCTCTCTCAAATTAATAAATAAAATCTTTAAAAAAGAGAGCGAGATGAGATGAATGAGAGCTGGACAAGTGACCCTTGTTTCCTAGGTCTCAGCTCCCACTCCTTTCATTCATTCGCTCACTACTTCAGCTCAGGCTTATTGAACCCCTGTAATGGGCCAGGACCTATTCTCAGCCCCAGAGATAGAGCAGAAGGTCCGACAAGAATGCTGCCCTCATGGAGCTTAGACTCAAACAGAAACGCTTGGAATCCCTGATTCCAGATTCTTGTCCATGCTCAGAGAGGAAAGGGGGCTGTAAAGCAAATCATTTCAGAAAAATAAATAGAAGAAGAATGCACGAGCGTTAAGAAATAGGATGTAGACATCGGTTACATTTATTCTACCCCCTGCCCCTTTGGGTGGCATTCCCTCCCCTGCACTCAACTGTCCAATACTAGACTCTGGCTGCAGAGGGCAGTCTCCCCAGGAGACCTGAGCTCAAGGCCCCACTCTGCTTCTTACTAACTCAGTTACCCTGGGCAAGCTGCTTGATCTAGCGGAGCCTCGATTTTCTCATTTGTAAAATAATGGGTGATCAAATGAAATGACACACATGAAAATTATCTGGCAACTGTGGATTTACTCTCGCAATTTAAGTCCTTGCTGTTAGGAATAAAACTTCCTGCCTGACTTCCTGCTACTCTCCACCATCTGGAGGCCTTGTCAAAGCTGGCGCAACGAAGCTGGGCATTGGAGTCAAGTTGTTCCACTCCCAAGGGAGCCCCCCTGCAGCCATGTGCCCTTCAATGAGACTGCGAAGCCCAGGGCGATGGGCGTGGCTCAGACACCTGCCTGCTCGGGGTTCAAATCCCAGCTCCTTCCCTTACTAGTTATGTTACCTAAGCTCTCAGGGCAGATTATACCATATCTACCTCGCCACATTGGTGAGAGCAGTAAGAGAGATGCTGCATGGGATGTCCCGGGCACAGAGCAAGTGTTCAATATTAGTCGTTGTTGTTGGTATTGTATGAAGCCCGTGCGGACATGGGTGAGGCCTATGGAGGGAGTGACAGGGCTCTGCCCTAGAAGAGAGGGGATATTGTAATCCAGGGGTATATTGGACGAACAATCTTCAAAACACCGTATGGGAACTGATGAAAGGAAGAAACCCTCAGGTCATAGCTGGCAGCAGCTACACAGCCCAGGGAATAAAACACAGGTACCTTGGTCGTGTCGCTAAAAGCTCTTTGACTTTGTTTTTCTCTGGGCCTCAGTTTCTCCATATTAAATTAACCCTTTACACTGAATACTGCGCTGTCCCTTATGGTAACCATGAGCTCTGTGTGACTCTTTTTTAAAGATTTTTATTTATTTATTTATTTATTTGAGAGAGAGAGAGAGAGAGATTGAGTGTGGGCGCTCACATGAGCAGAAGAAGAGCAGAGGGGGCGGGAGAGGGACAAGCAGACTCCACACTGAGTGCAGAGCACAGAGCCCGATATGGGGCTCGATCCCACAACCCCAAGATCATGACCCGAGCTGGAACCAAGAGTGGATGCTCAATTGACTGAGCCACCCAGGCGACCCTCTGTGTGACTATTTAAATTTAAATGAACAGGGTGCTTGGGTGACTGTCAGTGAAGCCTCTGACTCTTGATTTTGGCTCAGGTCATGATCTCAGGGTTGGGGGATCGAGCTGCTGTTGGGCTCTGTGCTCAGCAGAGTCTGCTTGGGATTCTCTCCCTCCCTCTCCCTCTGCTCCTCCCCCCCCCCCCGCTCTTCGGCACGAGCACACGTGTGCATGCTCTATCTAAAAAAAGAATATCTTAAAAATAACAAAATAAATGTAAATTAACTAAAATTGGGGTGCCTGGCTGGCTCAGTTTGGAAAAGATGTGACTCTTGATCTCGGGGTCATGAGTCTGAGCCCCACTTTGGGTGTAGAGATTACTTAAATGAATAAATAAATTAAGACTTAAAATTAATTAATTAATTAAAATCAAAATTTTAAATTCAGTTCTTCAGGCACACAGCCTCATCTCAAGGGCTTGGTAGCTGTAGGTGTCTAGAGGCTGCCACATTGGACTGCACAGAGCAGAACATTTCCATCATTGCAGAAAGTTCTATTGGATACCACTGAGCTAGAATGATCTTAATGGTTCTCCTCATAGCTTTAACTCTCTCTGAGGGTGGGGATGACTGCAGTGACGGACAGTGGGTGGGGCATGTTCAGCATCTGGAGGCTGAGAATGGGCACCATCTGAAAGGCAGGACCCTGGAGAGCGGCGAGGTGAAGGATGGGCTAGAGGTGCGCTGGGATGCCCTCGCTCAGAGCTTCTCACTCTAGCCTTCCCCTACTCCACACCAGGCAAACTGCGACACGTGCTGAGCATGGACGGCTTCCTCAGCTACCTCTGCTCAAAGGACGGAGATATCTTCAACCCAACCTGCCTCCCCATCTACCAGGATATGACTCAACCCCTGAACCACTACTACATCAACTCCTCTCACAACACCTACCTCGTGGGGGACCAGCTTTGTGGCCAGAGCAGCGTCGAGGGATATATACGGTGCAGTGGGAAGGAAGGGGGAAGTGCTCCAGCTCATGAGAAGGGGCCATCTGGGCTATCAGTGGATAACAGGGATTGAAAAGATGTTGTGGGGGGCCGTGGGGCTGAGGATCCCTGCATACCTGAGAGACTTGGAGGAGATGTTGAAGACTGACAGGAGAGTAGTATTGAAACTCTATGGGTAAATGGAGCTTCTCTCTCTTTCATAGGCTATGAAACTCTCTTGGAACTCAGAGGTCCTGACAGATTTATTTTGAACAAATAAATAAACTAAATGTTACATGGAAGGCAGCAGAGCATAGAAGTTAGAAACATAGGTTCTGGAGGCAGACCATGTGAGGTCAGATCCTACTTCTATCACTTGGTACTCTGGTTCTAAGTATTTAACCTCTCTGTGCCTCAGTATCCCCATCTATGAAATAGGGATGATAAAAATACCTATTCTGTCTGAGTTGTTGTGAGGATTAAATGAGATAATCCATGTGTTAATAGCTAATAAGTGATACCTGCTATTGTGATTAATTATGGATTGGATCGAAGACTCTAGATATCTTTGTAGTGGCAGCAACTGAACTAGGAGCTTCAGGGCATAAAAGATGAGTGGAACATATTGTTTCTGCCCTAGAAAGTCTAGTAGGGAAAATAATGTATAAATTTCCTGAGAGTTTGAGAGGCACTTGGCTGGCTCGGTTGGTAGAGCACGCAACTCTTGATCTCAGGGTCACGAGTTCAAGCCCCACATTGACCACAGAGCTTACTTTAAAAACAAACAAAATTACTGAGAGTTTGACTATTCAGCTGTTGCAGAATGCTATACAACCAGAAGACCAGAAGCGTCACGAGGCAGTATGTGATGACTTGCTGAGGGAAGATTGTGAGTTGGGGAGGTGGTGTGAGCCGTAGCAATGTCCCTGTGGACAGAGAAGGGTCCACAGAGATGTAGCTTGAAGGGGTCTTGACAACTAAGTGCCAGTGAGCACTGTTCTCTCCGGAGTGGGGAGAGAGTTCCTAGATGGAAGGTAAGACCTTGACCTCTCTGTCCCTGGGGGTTTGGGATTCTTGCAGGGCCCTGAAGAGGGGGTGCCGCTGCGTGGAGGTGGATATATGGGATGGACCTAGCGGGGAACCTATCGTTTACCATGGACACACCCTGACCTCCCGCATCCCATTCAAAGATGTCGTGGCCACTGTAGCCCAGTACGCCTTCCAGGTAGGATTCCCGGGATGGGTGTACTGGTGAGGGAAGGTGATCTGAGGGAAGATGGGCTGGATCTGCATCTGGGGAAGGGAGGTGGATTATATCAAATGGCAGAGATGTACAAGAGATTTTAACCGTGAAGCATCAGGCAAATATTAAGGGATTATGAATAAGGGTTTGGATGTGTCCCTCGTAATTAGTAGTCCTAGAGGTAATTGCTAGAGATCAGTGACTGTTACTTCTAACAACTGTCACCCATCTTGGAGAGGGTGGATAAGGAAACAGAGAAAGTGGTGGGTGGGCCTGGGGACAATAGGAGTCTGGAGATGAGAGTGCAACACGAACACATAATCAGGGGAATGGTTTAGCCTTCCCACTCTGAGCCTAAAAACTCAAAGGTCCCAGAGGGACCTGGGTCACACCTGGTATAGGTCTGAGATTTGGGATCCAACCATGACTTTTAGATGTGAGGTGGGCCCCGGACCCAGCGAGACCTCCTCGATGCCCAGAATAGGGTCAGAGGGGTTTAGCCATCAAGGTACTCAGCTGAGTGAGTCACCAGGGAAGGTCTGGAAAAGCAAGGAGGTCACGCGCTTTAGACCTCTGGCTCTGGTGTTCCCTCCCTTCCCCATCAGACATCAGACTACCCGGTCATCCTGTCCCTGGAGAACCACTGCAGCTGGGAGCAGCAGCAGGTTATCGCGAACCATCTGACCGAGATCTTGGGGGAGCAGCTGCTGAGCACTACCTTGGATGGGCTGCTGCCCACTCAGCTGCCCTCACCTGAGGTAGGCACCCTGTTCCCCAGCCCAGGCTCTGCTGTGGCTTCCAACCCCCCACTGGCTCCTTCTTTCATGCCCCACCTGGTCCCTTCTCCTCACCCTTAGATGCCCCATCTTGCTCTTTAATATCCTTGGAGACAACTTTAATTTTTAAAAAATCCAATAGAATGCAGACTTGTTTATAGTTTTCTAAATTTTAAGTCAATTATTTATTTCTTATTTCTTTTTTCAATGGAAGTATCTTGATTTTTTTCCTGATAGTTCATAATTGTTGTAGACCGTACGGACAATATAGAGAAAGGGAAATCCCTCCACCCTAATCTCAACCTCTCCCATAATGGGTCTCAAGAGATTTTTGTAAATGCTTATATAAACGTGTGTGTGTGTGTGTATACGTATATATATATATCAATATATGTGTGTGTATATATATACACATATATATATCCCTTTTATATCTCATATACAATATATATCATGGATGTCTTTTCATGTATAATTTCTTTCCTTTTAATAGCTCTATGGTATTTCATTTTCTGTTATGAACCATTATTTATTCAACCAGTAAATGGTAAACATTCAGGTTGTTGGTAATTTTTCACTTGTGCATACAGTATTGTCCATTTACTTTTTATTCTTTTTTTCTTTCTTTTAAAGATTTACTTATTTATTTGAGAGAAAGAAGGAGAGAGAGAGAGAGCAAGCGTGCAGGGGTGGGTGGGTAGGGGCAGAGGGAGAGAATCTCAAACAGACTCCCTGCTGATCAGGGAGCCTGACACGGGGCTCGATCCCACAACTCTGAGATCATGACCTGAGCCAAAATCAAGAGTCAGATGTTTAACCAACTGAGCCACGTTGGCTCCCCATTTACTCTTTCTTTGAGATGGATTCCTAGAAGTAAATTGTTGGGTTGAAGAGTTTGCACGTTAATATTTTGGTTATTACTGTCAAGTTGCCCTCTGGAAAAAAATACCAAATTGCTCTCTGACCAACAGCGTAAGAGACAGACCACAAATAACTCCAGTAGTAAGAGGATTCATAGTGGCAAATGTGGAAAAAAAAAAGTCAAGTTTTTAAAAAAGAAAGGTCTGTATTTTCTTTTGAATTAATTAGTATTATTTACCCACTTTTATTGGGCTTTATAATATTTATTGCTATATGACAAGTTTCTAAATGTTAAAGACATTGATGTCGGGGAAATTTCTGTTTCTGCAGGCTTTGCTTTTGTCTTATAGCACTGTCTGCCCTATAGAGGATTTTAAGCTTTATGTAGTCAAATCTGCCAGTCCTTTTTATGTCTTCTGAGTTTTCATCTCCTGTTTTTCTTTTCTTTTCTTTTCTTTTTTGAGATGGGGGTGGGCAGAGGGAGAGGGAGAGAATCTCAAGCAGACTCCTTGCCGAATGCAGAACCTGACACAGGGCTTGATCTCAGGACCCTGAGATCATGATCTGAGCCAAAGCCAAGAGTCAGACCCTTAACCGGCTGAGCCACCCACACACCCCTCATCTCTTGTTTCTAAAGGTTTTCCCACTTTAAGACTATTCAAAAAGATTCTCTGTTTTCTTCTAATACTCTTATGTTCTTTATATTTACATGTAAATCTTGAATCTGGGAAGAATCTGTGTGTCAAATGTGAGGTATTTTTCTGTTTTGTAATGTTTTCCAGTTGGCTAGAGATGGGACAAGTTGGCTTAACAATAGGGAATCCCTACTGTTCATATCAAGCAGCCCCCCTGTGGGGACTTCTGGCCACTCACTTCCTCTGCCTTTGAGGTGGGGCTGTGAGAGCAGTGGGAGCTGCATGGTCCCCAGGACGGTCCCAGAGCAGACGGGTAAACAAGCCCCTTCATTTCTGTCTCCAGGAGCTTCGGAGGAAGATCCTGGTGAAGGGAAAGAAGTTAAGGACACTTGAGGAGGATCTTGAGGAAGAGGAAGAGGAGGAAGAGTTAGAGTCTGAACTGGAGGGGGGCCAGGAAGCTGACTCGGAGCTGGAGGCCCAGTTGGAGTCTGAGCCCCAGGAGTTGAGCCCGCGCAGTAAGGACAAAAAGAAGGAGAAGGTGGGCCCGGAGAGGGGTCTTTCTGGTCCTGCATTTGGTCAGTCTGTACCATAAGCTGAGTTCATGTGCGGAGAGACTAGAGCCAGGCAGGGTGGAGGGCCAAGGAGCAAAATGCCCCAGTAAAGGAGGGGTAAGGATGCGTGCATGGCAGCGTGATATATTGTCGTATGTAGAGAGATTACGGTGGCTTTCCAACTTCTTTGGGCCATGGAACCGGTTTGGAATGAAATCTTACATGGGCGCTCTGCATACAAAAGAGAGAAACGCGGAGCCATCCTTGTCGAAGCACCCACGTGGCTCTCTCCTGAGTCCCCCGTTGACTCCCGAGACATCTTTGTACTTCTTCTCAGTCTCTTTAAAGGCCAGTTTGAAAACCACTGGTGTGTGTGTGTGTGCGTGTGTGTGTGTAAGACAGAGAGAGAGAGTACCCTGCACTGTTGTATTGGGGGTGTAGGGCTTACTGAAGTGACTGCTGTGACCTCACCTGAGATGGGCTTAGAGAAAGCTTCTTAGAAAAGGTGAGTCTGAGAAGGGGCCATAAATAGCTACAAAGGAGGAGCAGGAGTTGGGGAAGGTGCAGGCTCTGAGACTGTGCCAACGTGGTCCGTCTCCCTGTGGGGAAGGGGTGCCGTTGGTGGGACTGCCGAGATTCTGTTAGAAGTCTGCCTTTCTCCTTCTCATGCACTTCCCTGACTTAGCTGACTAACTTCTAGCGTATCCTGCCCTCTCTGGGGCTGTGGTGTCTAACCTGCTACCATGTCCCGGGAAGGAAATGGGAATTCAGGAGAAAAATGTAAAGATACTACTCTGGGACCCTCACATCCCTCTGGTGTGACTTCGATGGCCATTTGCATTACCTCGACATATCTGTCTGGGTCCGTGTACATTTTGACCAAACTATACTATTAATTTGTTTTAAAAGACGAGAGGCAGGGAGGAGGACACCTCTCTGCTTAAAAGTAATAATTAAAAACCTGTTACCCGGGAAGTAACAGTAGAGCAGACCCTTTGAGCCCAGAGGCTGAAACCGATCCCATCAGGGTACGTAGACCGCCTTTATTCCCATCCCCATCCCCAGGTTGTGATGCGCCCGCTGTTTTGTCCGCCTATCTGTTGTGAGGTTATGATTCAGGCTCCTATTTCCAAGCCTGAGTCCCTTCTCTTTCCCAAGCAGGTGAGGCAGGAGGGAGAATGCAAAGGGGAGGCAGTGGGCAGAGGCTTAGGTCGGGTGGGGAAATTCAGATCCTGGCTATTGGCTCCTTCCCTCTCCGATCGCTGGGGGTTCAATTCCATCTTCCTCTCTATTTTCTCCTTTTCCAGAGATCCAAACCCATCTTGTGCCCGTCCCTCTCTGCCCTGGTTGTCTACTTGAAGTCTGTCTCATTCCACAGCTTCGCTCACTCGAAGGAGCACTACCGCTTCTATGAGACGTCATCTTTCTCTGAAAGCAAGGCCAGAAGCCTCATCAAGGAGGCTGGTCAGGACCAAAAGGGAGGGTCAGGGAGGGACTTGGGCTGGGTAGGGTCAGGCTGCTGGGCAGGCAGATGAGTCCCAAGAAAGAGGACAAAGAGGCTAAGGAGGGGTGAGGGAGCTAAGCGAGCCCTCAGAGCAGGCACAGGGACAGGAGCTCTGAGCAGTGGGCTCGAGGCTCTCGGGGGAGGAGAGCTGGCCTCAGGAGATGCTGGGGATGAGTGAAGTGGGTAGGCGGGGTACCTGAGGCCAGGGAAGTGGGGGGATGCACCCCATCGCCATCTCCCTACTATACCCTTTATACAGGCAATGAGTTTGTGCAGCACAACGCCTGGCAGTTAAGCCGTGTGTATCCCAGTGGCCTGAGGACAGATTCATCCAACTACAACCCCCAGGAACTCTGGAACGCAGGCTGCCAGATGGGTGAGCGGGCAGCAGGGACAGGGAAGAGGGATTGGAAGAGCAACAGGGGGGAAGTTACGCGCCCCAGTGGCAGGAGGGCCAGGGAACGCTTGAAGGGTGCTAGGCTAAGAAAGATGCAAGGGGGGGGGGTGTTCCCAGCAGGCGCTCTTCTACCCAATCCATCTCCTCCGTTCCCTGAAAGAGGGGCTAGAGGGCTCCTGAGATGTATGCTTGCCTTCCTTTTTCCTGGGGCCCGCAGTGGCCATGAATGTGCAGACCGCGGGGCTTGAGATGGACATCTATGATGGGCTTTTCCGCCAGAACGGTGGCTGTGGCTACGTGCTGAAGCCTGACTTCCTGCGTGATGCCCAGAGCTCCTTCCACCCCGAGCGGCCCATCAGCCCTTTCAAAGCCCAGACCCTCCTAATCCAGGTACCAGGGAGAGGGAGACCGCTGGGAAGAACCTAGGGTAGCCAGGACGGAAGCCGGGGGCAGAGGTGGCGGGGCCCGGCAGGAACGGAGTGGGTGAAGAGTTCCTCACGAGAGGCAGGACAGCCTGACTGTGAACCGCGGGGATTTGGGAGCCAGCTGCCTAGGTGCGAGCCCATTCCCGAGTTGTGTAAGTCTGGGCCAGTTCCTGAACCTCAGGCTCCTTGCCTGCAAAATGGGAGGAATGCTACTCTCCAGCCTGCAGGGTTGTTGCGGGTCATTAGTCTAGAAGTGCCGACAACAATGCCTGGGGCAGAGTCAGGGCTGTAAAGGGTTTCCTGAACATACCTATTTTCAAACCTTGTTCAATTTCTACTCGGATGCATTTTAGATAGCAGACAGATTACTAAAAGAGAATATATTACTCAAACCCAGAAACTATAGCGCCAGTTCCTTAGCCCCCCCCTGCCCCCCCTCCACCTCCCGGTGTACGAGCGAGCTGGAGCGGGGCTGGGCTGAGCAGGAACTAGTGAGGTTCCAGAGTCCTGCTTGCAGGTGATCAGTGGTCAGCAACTCCCCAAAGAGGACACGAGTAAAGAGAGGTCCATTGTGGATCCGCTGGTGAGAGTAGAGATCTTTGGTGTCCGCCCAGACACAGCCCGGCAAGAGACCAGCTACGTGGAGAACAACGGTGAGGCTGGGCGGTGCTGGGTGTGTGGGTGGGGTAGGTAGGTGGGAGGAACTGTTTCTCTACCACGCTGCCCTCCAAGCTGCAAAGTCCCTGTCCCCACCCCCCTCTCCCACCTCCATGGGAGGCAGTGTGGATCGGGACAAAGAATATGGGCTTGGACATCTTGGATCTGAATCCTGGCCCCTTACTTACGAGTTCTGGTGACCTGGGCAAATTGCTTTCCCACTCTGGACCGCAATCCCCTCACCTATAAAATGCTGATTGCTGTGAAAATTGTGAGAACACAAGGAAAGCAACCCAGGACGTGCCTAAAGCGGTCAACGATGTCTGTTCCTTCACTCCCTCTCTCCTTCCCCACCACCTCAGGTTTTAATCCATACTGGGGGCAGACGCTGAGCTTCCGGGTCCTGGTGCCCGAACTGGCCCTGCTGCGTTTTGTGGTCAAGGATTACAACTGGAAATCCCGAAATGACTTTATCGGGCAGTACACAGTGCCTTGGACCTGCATGCAGCAAGGTGGGCCAGTCCTCCAACCCCTGGCCAACACCACCCGGGCTCTGGCTGCCCTTCTAATGCCCTCCTCCTGCCCCTCTCCAGGCTACCGCCACATACACCTGCTCTCCAAGGATGGCATCAGCCTCCATCCAGCTTCCATCTTCGTGAATATCAGCATCCGGGAAGGGCTGGAGGGGGATGAATCCTAAGGTGGGCACTACTTGGGAAGGGTGGGTGTACTGGCTTGAGATGGTAAGAAAAACCTGGAAGGATGCTCCAGAAAGCAGACAGAGGTGGTAAAAAGCAAGTTTTGGATTGTGCATTCCTAAGCACAAAATTACCTCACCCTTCCGAACGAGCAAATCTAGGACCTGATTTTTCACTCTCTCTCTCTTCCCTTTCTTCATTTTTACAAGTCTGTGGTATCTTTTCTGCCCCCTTCCTTCACATACTCTACACTGGATTTCCTTCCTTCCTCTTGCCATAGGCTCAATCCCCTACCCAGATCTAGGACTAACCTCTCTCCTCAACCCCAGCTCAAAGCCTGGCTGCAGCTAGAAACCCAGAGAGGGGCTTGGAGCAGAGGGACACCAAGAGGCATTATCCCCTCCACCCTAACTTCCTCAAAACCCAGAGCCCAGGGGAAGAAATTGAGCCTCAAGGCTCCCCAGGCAAAGGCTGGGGAAGGACACTGGACCCCAGGACTATACTACAACTCGCAAGAGAACACCGCACAGTTGAGTCCCCACTGGACCGCTCTCCCCTGGCCCCCTGTGTATAAATAGAGCTTTTCTACCCAGTTTGGCTTGAGTATGGTCTGTTGCTGAGCAAGAAGAGGTATGAAGGTTGGGGGGACATTTGGGGAGACAGGTGGGGCAGAGAATGGGTGGCAAAATAAGAAGTTTCCAGCCCCCCCCCCCAAGTGCTACGTACAGAAGTATGGCTCCTAAGGGCAAAAGGAGGAGACAAAGGGTTATGTGATCCAAACCCTCCCGAGAGTTTGCCTGGAATAGTCCCAGTTTATGTCTATTGTCCCAATAATAAGTATTAAAAGTACCCTTTTCCAGTTTCCCAGTGTGTCCCAGTTTCAGTGATGAAGCATACAGTCACTGTGAGGTACTCACAGAATTCTGGATTAGAGGTCCTCACCGCCCCCCCCCCGCCCCCCAAGTCCTGTGTCTTTCACACTGTCTTGTGCTTGAATTCTCGTGCAACTGCCGAGCCAGGCTGAGGATGGAGGCCGAATTAAAGCTGCTTCCAGCAAGAGGCTTACTGGGTGGCCATCCTCCCTATACAGGGCGACCAAGGGGCTCAGAAGTAAGGAGCAGGGCGAGGGCCAAGCCAGGCTCCAGGACAGAGAGAAGGCACACCCGGGAATATCTGGGAATCCCTCGGTGAAGATGGAAGGAGATGGAAGGAGGAGAGGCAGAGAACAGGGCAGGTGGAGAGGACAGCCTGGCCATGTTCAGTCAGGGACGCGGACGCGTCGGTAAGCTGGTAACCACTCTGTTTAACATGCTTTAGACAGCAGTAGGCAGGACAGCACATGCAGTTAGATACAACTGTTCTGAGGGCGCGGCAAGAAAACAGGGCTTGACAGAGGAAGGAGGAAGGGAAAGAGAGCGTGGGTAGAACCAAGGTCTTAGAGCCAGGGACTCTGGGGGAGCGATGAAGGAATCAGGAACTCACGGGTTAGAAACACAGTGTGCCTCAACCAGAAGTCCACCTGTGGTCCATGTCACTCTTTTATATGGCCATCAACGTCAGTACTACAGCCGGAGTCCCTGGAGGCCTCCGGCCACCCGGGCACCTCGGAGCCAGCCCTTCCGTAGGCCCCGAGCCCCAGGCGAGCTCTGCTTCCAGTCTGCACGTCTCAGACCACACCCTCCCAGACGTGGGGCAAGCTCTCAGCCCTCAGGTCCGGTTGGGGGAGCGGCAGGAGCAGGAGGGCCGGGCTCCTCCAACTGCACGTCATGCAGGTGCACGGTGGGGGTGGTGGGGTCTTTGCCCACTCCTTGGTTTGGGTCGGCCTGGTCGGGGTGGTGCCGGCGCACGTGCTTCACCACCTGGAACTTCTGCTTGGCCTTGTAGCTGCAGAGGCGGCAGAAGAAGGGGTGGCGGTCGGTGTGGGTGAGGGCGTGGTGGCGCAGGCCGGCGGCCCAGCGGAAAGCACGGTGGCACACGTTGCACACGTAGGGTTTGGCCTCGCTGTGCTTGCGGAGGTGGGTGCGCAGCAGGAAGCGGGTCTTGAAGGCCTTGCCGCACTGCTCACACATGAAGGCCCGTGCCTCCCGGTGCCGGGTCTCCTGGTGCACGCGCAGCGCGTCGGCCCGGTTGGTACAGTACTCACACTCGGGACACTGGTATGGCTTCAGTCCTACAGGACAGGGCAGGGCCAACGAACAAAATTACTACCGAAGGGGGCGGGGCAATGTTTAGTGGGCCCAGGAGTCACTGTGATCCTGGGACACGACACAAGCAGCAAGCTGACTCATGATCGCGTCTATGGAACGTTCCAGCCCCGTCTGACGTTTCTGTGCCCTCCTCCCAACACAGCCCCTTGTGTACAATGAGCGCTCGATGGAAGCTGATACTAACTGGGCCCCTGAACAGCCACCTGACAGCAGTGTATACTCACTCAAATATCACAGGGTTTCCAAATGGGAAACTCCAACCCCCCTTTCGATCATGGCATACTCATGGAACTTGGGAATCCATTTAAACAGAACTCCTTGTTCAACTCAAAAAGTAAAAGAAAATGCTTAAGAAGGAAGGGGTAGGGGCGCCTGGGTAGCACAGTCATTAAGTGTCTGCCTTTGGCTCAGGGCGTGATCCCGGCGTTCTGGGATCGAGCCCCACATCAGGCTCCTCTGCTGGGAGCCTGCTTCTTCCTCTCCCACTCCCCCTGCTTGTGTTCCCTCTCTCACTGGCTGTCTCTATCTCTGTCAAATAAATAAATAAAAATCTTTAAAAAAAAAAAAAAAAGAAGGAAGGAGTAGAGGCAAGAGAGTGGCCTTCACAGATGCAGAGCGCCCTGAAATGCATCTGGTTATTTCCTTGACACGAGGGGATCCGACGCATAATACAGGCACGCCATCATTAGCCGTTTTCTGAGCACCTATGGTTCATGGACTCCATACCCAAGAGAATAAAAGATGTTAAAACAGGTGAACCTTTCATGTTCTCCTCATTACTCCTAAAAGTTCCATCGTGTCTGCAGGACTAAGTAGACCTCTGCCGGTCACACATTTGTGTTGGGGGGGTTCTCAGTGGGGGTGCATGGCCTAGTGCCACGGTCAGCAGGGAAGCTTTTAGAAAGTACCCAGGCCCAGGCCCTCAGGCTCACCTCACTTCTGATTCTCATAGGTCTTCAGTGGGGTGGGAAGCTATTCTGGCCATTAACCACCCCTCTGGCCCCCAATGTGCACCCTGAATCGGAGTAAGGACATCTGCCAACTCAGGGAGATTGGGTGTGCCGGGAGTGGGGGGGTACCCCACTGGGCCCGTCCAAACCATGCAGACTCACCTGTGTGCTTGGTCATGTGGTACTTGAGCTGGTTGACCCACTTGCACTTGTAGCCACAGTCGGGGCACAGGTACTTCCGTTCCTCCTTGTGGATCCGCATGTGGTACTGGAGGAGGGAAGAGCCGAGCACGGTCCTCAACGGAGGTGCTCCCACCCTAGCCGTACTCCCGTCACCAAGTGGGCGCCCCGGTCTGGCCGCTCCCACGCCACCCTGACCCACCGGGCCTGCCTCCTGCTCTGCCCCATCTCACGCTGCCACTTCCTACCTGTGCCTTTGGGGGCTCAGCCCCCAACTCTCAGTCTAGTCATCTCTAAGATGAGAAACGGCAGAAGTAACTATAGCTCCTGTTTTGCAAGGATTAAAATTACAGCGTCCGGCATGCAGTAAGTGCTCTATAAATGCTGGCCGTTATTATCTAGAACCCCACCGAACTATGACATGCCTTTGTCGCAGACCAAGCGCGTCCAATGGAATTTCATCTCTGCAACAACCCTAGGAAGTATCACCCCCTCTTTCACAGGGGAGGAATCTGAGGCTTGGAGACGTGAAGGGGCTTGACGGAGACCGCAGGGAGTTTCCTCCACAGCCCGGCTGCCTTCCATGCCTGGCCCGCGTGGCCCCCGGCCTTACCTTGAGGCGGGAGGGGTCAGCACAGGCGTAGGGACAGAGGTGGCAGCGGTAGGGCTTCTCCCCCGTGTGGATGCGGCTGTGCCAGGTGATCTTCTGCCGGTTCTTGGTGCTGTAGGCACAGTCGGTGCACTTGTAGAGCCGGGTGCCGCCGTGCCCTTTCACATGGTGGTCTAGCACCAGCTGATGGCGGCACGCGAAGTCACAAAAGGGGCAGCGCAGAGGGGGCTGGCCGGCCCCCACGCCCTCCGGGGCCGCCGCCGCCGCCGCCTGCTCGTGGTGCGCCAGGTAGTGCTTGACCAGGCCCGCGCGCTCCCGGGCGGCGAAGTCGCAGAGCTGGCAGCGGTGGCTGAAGTGCCGCCGCCGCCGGTGCTCCTCCAGGGCCGGCCGGCTGGGGAAGGCCTCCCGGCAGGCCCCGCACTCCAGCCGCGGGTGCTGCTTGCGGGTGTGTCCTCGCAGGCTGGCCGGGCTGGGGCACAGCAGCCCGCAGCGGGGGCAGCGCAGGGGGCCCTCGGCGGCCTCGGCCGGGGAGCCCGGCGCCGCGGGGGGCGGCTCGGGATGCCGGCGTAGGGCGTGCTGCTTGAGCGCCGTCTCGGAGCTGAACTGGGCCTCGCACTGGGGGCAGGCGAAGGCGGGGGTGCCCTGGTGGCAGCTGTTCACGTGGCGAGTGATGTCGTGGCGAAGGTAGCCGCTGTAGTCACAGAGCGGGCAGAAGTGCGTGGGCGTCTTGTCATGGACCCTCAGCCGGTGCAAGCGCAGTTTGGAGTTGGTGCCGAACGTCTGCGGACAGGAGCTGCAGGGGATGCGGCCCACACCCGTGTGTCGGGACTGATGGGCCTCCAGCCGGTAGCGTCTGGTGGTGGAGAAGTCACAGAACGGGCACTGATGCGGCTTCACTCCCTCGTGCTTGAGCCGCCGGTGCTGCTGCAGGCAGCGGCTCTGCTTACAGGTGAAGCCGCAGTCCCCGCACTGAAGGGGGGGCCGGGGCCCGCGGGCTGGGGCCGTGGCGGGGTGCCTCCGCTTCTGGTGGAGCCTTAGGGCGGCGGCCGCAGGCGCCGTGAAGGGGCAGAGGCCACAGTGCAGCTCTCCAGACTCTTCGAGGGGGCAGCCGCGGGTCTGGTGAGTCCTCAGGGCCCGCTCCTGCTGGCAGCTGAAGGGACAGGTGGGGCAGGAGAAGCGAGCCCCCTTCTGCTTGGGAACCAGAGCTGCGTCCCCAGGCCCGGGGCTGCGCTCTGCACTCCCACCGCTTAGGGAGGCAGCGTCCCCGTGGCTCAGGAGGGAGGCAACGGGCGGGGTGTGGGAGGCCCCTCGCTTTCCTCCCCCGCCACGCGCCCCCCGACAGCCTTCGGCCACGTGTGAGGTGATGGAGGAGAGCCTAGAACACAGGAAGGGGCACGAGTTGCAGTGAAACTTGCCCTGCTCGAAGTGGAACTTCTCAGGGGTCTCTGCGGGTGAGGTGTTTCCTGCAGGGCGCGCTGCGGAGACGCTGAGGGTGCCAGGAGGCTCCTCTACTTCTTCCGGCTCCCTGGGAAGCACAGGAGCAGCATCTTTGGGGAGCACTAGCTCTACTTCTAACGGTGCAGGTGGGGGCTTTCCACCTTCTGCATCCTCGGAGACCTGGGTGCCCGGGGGCAGGGGATGCAGAGGGAGGGGTGAACCCGGTTGGGGCAAAGCCTTGTTCTTTCTGAGCAGGACAGGGCACTTCTTCAGCAGGTGGGTGCTAAGGCCTCGCTGTTGCTTGAAGCTGGCCCCGCACTCGGGGCACAGCAGGGGTTCTCGGCGGCCCTGGCACCCCGTCCTGGAGTGCACACTCAGGGCCTTCTCCCGGCGGGTAATGAACGGGCAGTGAGGGCAGCGGAAGGCCCGGCCCTCGCCCTGGATCACTACCATCTGAACGCGCCCCTCCAGGACCAGGGCCTCGGCTTGCTCTTTGTCCTGCCTCCGGAGGGCCTTGAGTAAGGACTCCGATTCAGGGAACTGGGGGAGGGGAGCACTCTCAGCAGGCAGAGTGGCCTTGAAGGCCCCCGCCCAGCTGTCAGGGGGCTCCTCTGAGGAAGGGGGATCTTGAGGGGCCTCAGGGACTGGCTTTTCCAGAACGGGCTCTTCTTCAGCACCCAAGCCAGACGTCCCAGCACCTTCCACGGTAGACAGCTCTGCCAAAGTTCCATCTGGCCCTTCCAGTCTCAGGGGCCCTGAGGGTTCCAGGGGCCTGAACGCCACAGGCGCGGATTCAGCGATCTCCTCGAGGGGTGGCTCAGCCACAGGTTCCAGCTCTACCCCCAGGGCCTCTAGGTGGAGCGTGCAGCCACCCTCCTCGACCTCCGCCGGACTGGGGCTGCCGACCAGGTCGTCCCCCTGCGGAACCTCCCCGCCATCCTGCCTCCCGGCGCTCTCCTCCTCACTGGTCTCTGGCGGGGCCGGGTCCGAGGGGGGCTCCGCCACAGGCCCAGGGGCCCGGTCTGGGCCCTCAGGTGGGGCGGACGGCTGGCCCGAGGGCTCGGAGGCGGCAGGGGGCGTCGGGCACGGCCTGGCCCCCTCCGGCTCCTGGCCGGCGTAGCGGAGCTGCCACACCGGGTCGCCAGGCACGTAGCCATGGGCCTTGCGCTTGTGGAAGAAGAGGGCGGTGTTGCTGAAGGTGCGGTAGTCGCAGAGGGCGCAGCGGAACTCACGGAGGCGCGTGTGCTGGCAGTTCTCGTGGCTCAGCAGGGCCTGCTTGTGGCGGCTCTGGTAGCTGCAGTAGCGGCAGGGGTAGAGCGGGGCCGGCGTGCCCGGGTGGTGCTGGGAGGCCATGTGCTTCTGCAGCTCGTACTTGCGCTTGCAAGCGAAGGCGCACACCTCGCACATCAGGGACTTGCCCTGGTGGCGCAGCTTGTGGCTGCTCAGCTGATCGGCCCGGTGGCAGCGATAGGAGCACTGGTTGCACTGGTATCTGGTGGGGGGGGGGGGGGAGGGACAGCAAAGTCACCATGCTCGATCTCTCGTAACCAGCCCGTAAGTACTTCCTGTGCACGAGGCTCTGCTCAGTGTGGCACTCGTGTCATCTAACTCATTCCCTGCCGCTGTCTCACGACATAGCATCTACTCCCAAGGGAGGCGACTCAAGCTCAGAGGTTACTAACGTGCCTCAGGGTACAAAGGACGTGAAGGGCAGAGAGCCAGCTCTGGGGCTTGTGCTCCAACCCCTACTCTACATTGCTCCCCACAGGGCAGACCGCATGAAGCAGCCACCCGTCGTGGCCTCGGAAGGAGCTGCCAGGCTGTGGCCTCACAGGGCAGGTTTCTGTGCCTAGATCCCATTCTCCCACAGAGGCGTGAAAGCTCAGGAGAGACCCCCTGGCCAGCCGGGCCGCAGGGCAGAGGGGAGCTTGCCTGGATGGGGAACATGGCTAGGGCTGGGGTCCCAAGTGCTGTCTCCTGACTTTGCCAGGCCTGGACTTCTGAGAGCTTAAGGGACACCTTCAGGGCTAGGCCTGGACTCTGGGTCTGTACTCCCTTCGCTGAGCCCAGAGAGCTCTCCCCGTGCAGACGGGGCTACGGGCACCAGAACGGAGACGAGAGGAGCAGAGAGGGCCACTGGGAGGAGTCGCGCTGGGGCCAGGAGAGCACGCTGAGCTCAAGAGGAGGCTAGCGGAGCGTCCGCGCCCTGGGCTAGGGCGGGGGCGCGCGCGCTCGTACCTGAGGTCCCCCGCGTGCTTCCGCATGTGCACACTCAGGTAGTGCTTCCACTTGGTGACGTAGCCGCACTCGGTGCACATGTAATCCTTGGTGTTGGAGTGGGTCAGCATGTGCTTGGACAGGTAGCTCACGTCTCGGCACGTGAAGTCGCAGAGCTCACACTTGTGAGGTTTCTCACCTTCCGTGCGAGTGGGGGGAGGGGTGGGAGGGGAGGAAACACGGGTCAGACGCAGATCGAGTGAGCACACAGATCATCCCCCGACCCGCAAGCTTGCACGGCTGACAAGTGGGAGTGAAAGCTTCCCGCGCCGCCCGAGGGGTGGCTCCCAACAGTCAGTGCTGCTGCCCGGCCCTCTCCTCCGCTCCGACACGGGGGAAGCCGGGGGTGGGGGGGGGCGGTGAAGACCGTGCTTTCCAAAACCAGCTTGCAAGTCTACCTGGATTTGCTGTAGACCTTGTTGGCACTAACGGCCAACTGTTCCACTTACCCCAATTCCCTCCAGTTTTGGAGAAAAAATTAGGCCATACAACATAGTGGTTAAGAACCTGGGACTCTGGAGTCCAACACGTTAATAAAGATATTAATAGCAAACACGTACAGAACGTGCATTAGGAAGTGCCCCTCTTTGAGCACTTTATAAAAATGTCCCTCTTGAGGCGCCTGGGTGGCTCAGTCAGTTAAGCATCTGCCTCTGGCTCAAGTCATGATCCCAGGATCCTGGGATGGAGCCCCGCGTCGGGCTCCCTGCTCAGCGGGGAGCCTGCTTCTCCCTCTCCCTTCCACTCGCCCTGCTTGTGCTCTCTCTCTGACAAGTAAATAAATAAAATCTTAAAAAAAATGCCCCCTCTTACTGACTCCTCCCAACAGCCCTATGAGGCAGGTGCTGGGACTGCCCCATTTTACAGAGAAAGAAGCTGAGGCACAGAGAAACCCAGAGCTATGAAGTGGCGGTTCAGATCCCAGCTTACTACTACTATGAGGCCGTGGATGGGTCACGTAACCCCTCTCAGTCTCCGTTTCCTTGTCTCCAAAGAGGGGGGCAACAAAAATACTGACTGCTCATGGCTGGTGAGAAGATTAAACGAGACGTCCCAAAGTCCTCAGCAGTGCCCAGCAAGAACTCAGGGAAGAGCTGTCCATGGAATGGGGCAAGAAGCTGGGGGCACATTCCTTCAGGACCCTTCCCTGTGATCCCTGCCTACCCGCTCAGCCCGCTTCCCTGTGGTGAAAGGCAAGCGAAAAGGTGTTCTGGCTCTGGTTCTAATACTAGCTGTGTGATCCCAAAATGGGCCATTTAAATGTTCAGTTTCTCTCCTTTACCTGCCTTCCTTGCAAGACTGTTACTACGCATTAAATGAGATAATACGAAAGAACCTGGCGAACTAAAGAGCACTGTAGAGATGGGAGGTTTTATGAAGGGCCTCAGAAAAATGAGATGTGGTGACTAAGGCATGCACAGAAATGAACTTATCAATGGAAACAATGGCTTTGCCCCAAGCTGCCTAAAAGCTGTCCTCCCAAACTAGAGTCTTTGATGAGATTTTTTAAAAAATGTCTTGTCACCCCACTGATGCTTGCCTAGAGATCACGAATGGGATGATGCTGTAACAGGAAGCCTAATATGGTTGCCAAAGCATCAGTATAATGCTGGCAACCAATTAAGGGTCTGAGTCGGCTGCCAAGGCTCTCCCGAGTGTGGACGGCTCAGTCCCCTCGCCCCCCCATCTCTCAAAGCACGTTCTCAAAACCTGAATCGCAAAGGAAGGGATCTCTCCCGGTCTGGGTTTCTTTGCTTTAACAGGCTGGGTATCGACCCCTCCAAGCCCGCCCGAGGGTAGGCAGAATTGCACACGGCCTTAAGGGGGAGACACAGCGGCACTGTGGTCACAGCCCAGGCTCAGGCTGCCTGGACTCCGATCCTAGCTTGACCATTTTACTAGACAAGTGACACTCACTGTAAGGCTCGTCTGTAAACTACGAATGGTAGACTTAGCTCTAGGAACACTGGGTCCAATAACACAACGGACGCGGAGCCCTTCACGAGTCTCGCACACTGTCAGGGCTCGTGTGACAACACGGCCGGTTACTGCAGGGGTGGGGGGCGGCTCACCGGTGTGCAGCAGCATGTGGCGGATGAGCACCCTCTTGTGGGCAGTGGCGAAGTTGCACTCAGGGCACTGATGGATCTTCTCGTGGGCGTGCATCTTGCCCACGTGGTCCTGGTAGGCCACGGGGTTGAAGGTGGCGAAGGGGCAGAAGGTGCAGCGCAGCTCTTCGCTGCCCGGGTGGCCCTGCTTCTTGTGTTTGCGGAACAGGTGCTTGTTGGAGCAGGCAAAGTCACAGTGCGGGCAGTGGAAGGCGTAGTGGCTCTTGTGGTGCGCCTCCATGGCCTCGGCTGTGGCGAAGAGCATGGGACAGGAGTGGTGGCGGCACTCCACAGCCCGCGCGCCGTGGCTCTCCTTCAGGTGCTTGACAAAGGCCTTGCGGTCGGGGGCCGCGTAGCTGCAGCCCTCCTGAAAGCAGCGAAGGGGCAAGGGCCCCGCTGCGGCCGCCGCCGTGTGGCTCTTGAGGTGCTCCTTCAGGGCCTGGCTGAGGCGGAACTCCTCCCGGCACACAGGACAGGCGTAAGTGTCCGAGTAGAAGTTGGAAATGTCCTCGTGCATGCTGGCCATGTGGCGGTTGAGCGCGTTCCTCTCCACAGCGCTGTAGTGGCACAGCGGGCAGTGGTGCGCCTTCTGGCCCAGCTCCCGCAGCAGATGGGTCTTGAGCTTGCTCTTACTGGTGAAGAACTTCTGGCAGTTGGGGCACTGGAGGCTGGGATCCGGGAAGTGCAGGTGCAGGTGCTCCGCCAGATGCGTCCGCTTCTTGAAGCAGCGCTTGCATTCCGGGCACATGTGGGTCTTGAAGAGGGACTCGGGGCCAGAAGCCGCATCCCCTGGGAGAGGGAAAGGCAGAGACGGTTGACAGCAAGATGCTCTGATAGGTCAGGGGCTGGCCAGGTAGCGGCAGAACCACCGTGTGCCCAGACACTACATTACGCGGCCTTTCCCCTTTCTCTCCGGGAACTCTCATAATAGCATCTCAGGGTCGTCTCCAAAAAGAGACGAGAAATTCAAGTAGTGAAAGAAGCAAAGTCACGAGGATTTCTCTGACCTTGTTGCAGACCCATCTGGAGTGCTTTACCCAGCCACCTACTATTCCTAAGCCTTTGTCTAGAGCTGCTCAAGAGAGCAATCTGGATGAAGCATTCTTGTTCTTCCGGCCCTTGTTCATGGGAGTAGGCAGTGGGATCAGCAGGGTTGGTTGGAAGGAAAAGAAACGCACAGAGTATGCAGAAGGGACAAGAAGAAGGTCAAGTACTCCTGCTTCCAAACACTAGTTCACTGAGTTCTAGATCACAGAGAACTGGTCATAAATACAATCAGATCTTTTTTATTCACTTGACAGTAAACGGGCTCCCTGTGGGATGGATGCATTTCAAATGTTGTTCTAGTGAGCTGGAAAACTGGGAAGCAACGGTTCAGAAGTAAAATCTTCGTGGGCCAAATGCCAGACAAGACAGGCTGCTGACCAGTAACGTCTGCCATCTTGTATGATGAATATCACCTTCTCGTTCCCTGCACAAGAGCTTTCTGCCTGAGGAAAACCAGCCCAGGAGAGCAAACTGTTTACCCCTACTCTGTTTCTACTGTCTTTATGCATTTATCATTTTCCCACTAGACGTGTCAAAGTGGAAGGTTAAGAACAAAAGGCAATGAACCAAAGCCCAGAAAACCAAACCCCAGAGCCTCAATGCCAGACTCTCCACAATCCATTCCTCCCCACCACCAAGATATTCAAGCCCAACCACGTCCTTACCTTCTAACTGCTGAGCCCCCTGGCCTTTCCCCAGGGTTTTCTGGGTGTCCTTCGGAGCGCCACTCTCCTCTTCTTCCTCCACGTCCTCCTCGTCCGCTGACTCCTGCCTGGGCAAGGGCGTATCCGCTTGTCCTGACGGCGCTCCCTCTCTAGGGGGCAGTTTGGGAGCTGGAGACACATAAAACTTGATGATGTCTACAGGGGCCGACGACAGCAGTGACTGCTTGTACTCCTGGCTGGCAGGCCCACCCCCTCCCCATTTAGTGTAAGAGAATCTAGGACTTGGATTCTAGGTCTGCCCATTTATTAGCACTCAAGACAGGGAGAGGGAGACCAGGAGCTACGCTATCATTAATGCTCCAAACCTAAAGCAAATCAAACCTCAGATAACGCCATCCTCAGACCCCTCGAAGACAAGGGCTTTGAAATCACTGCAGTGGGCGGTAAGGGGCTGGGAGGTACAGCATGGGTAGGCTGCACTTCCCTGGCTCAGGTCCCCAGGGCTAATGGCTGGTGGCTCAGTGCAGCTGCACATAGCCGGACCTCTAAACTGCTCTACTGAGAAGCCTAACTCAGCAATTCAGGGTCACACCCTGTCCCCTCCGATCCATTCCTTCTACCCGCACAGACACAGTTGCTTCAATAAGGCAAAGACGGAGGATGATTTCCCAGGAAAGAGGGCTCTTCTCTTCGGGAACAGAGCACCAACCAGTCTTAGCAAGCCTAGGTCTCTCAGCAGAATCCTGGCCTCTCCCAGCCGAATTTCCTCCTCCTTCTCCTCTATTCACCCCATGCCCTCTTTTTGAGACCAAGAGGAGGAAGCATCAGTGAAGCGCCACCCCACCCCCGCCGAAGGCTTCTTTTTAAAATAACTCCAGCTTCTCTGGCCCAATCCCACTTGCTCTAAAAGGAAGTCTACAAGCATTCTACCAGTGGCTACAGCCACTGATGAACATTTCAGCTTTTGCCCTCAGAAAGTTCTGAAACGAATCAAGAAAGAATAGTCAATAACTTCAAGGCCACAGTGTCGCCAAAGTCAAATCTCACTCACTGTCATGGACAAAGACTTCCTCTTTGTCTCATATATTGACTGGCCCAAGGTTTCGAGAGGCCTTCCCATGTCAATCAGTAATTCTGTCCTGCTAAGCCACTGCTCCAGAGCCCCTTGCGTTCACGCACACGATCATGGCACTGGAACCAACTGCCTCTCCTACGGGACTGACTGTGGCTACGTTCCAGGCAAGGGGCTGCCTGGCCTTGGCCTCATACCTGGCAGCAGCTCCTGGGATGGAAGACCCTGCTGGGCAGACAGTTCTCCCTGCGTCCCGGCCCCGTGGCTCCGCTGATGCTGCCGGAAGAGTTTGACGTTGGAGCCCATGAAGCTGCAATGGTTGCAGTGGAAAGGGTAATGGGCCTGCCGGTGCAGCTCCATGCCCTGCTGGCTCCCGAAGAGCAGGGGGCAGCCCCGGAAAGAACACGGCACAGGAACCGCGGTGTGGGCCTGCCTCAGGTGGTGCTGCAGACCCTTGCGATCTTGCGCGGAGAAAGCACAGCCAGACTCTGGGCAGGAGAAGGTGTCCGGAGTGCCCCGGTGACTCTTGAAGTGGCTCTTCAGGGCCTGGGGCTGGGCAAACTCCTGTCTACACACGGGACACGGCAGGGGGCTATCTGGTGGGCCCTGGCTCTGCAGAGGGCCAGAGAGAGTGAGGTTGCTGGGGGTCAGCTCTACAGAGCACGGGTGGCCAGAAAGGCCCTGCAGAGGCTGTATGAGGGTCTCAGTGCACTGGTGCAGGGCCAGCAGAGTGGGCTCTGCGAAGCTCTGCTCACAGCGCTCACAGAAGTACACCTCCACCACCTTTACCAGGACACCTGCAGGCAGAGGACCGACAGAAAGGCACGGAATCAGATGGAACGAAACTCATAGGCATTAGCTCCTAATATAAAATGTAGGTGAATCTTTTAATATTGGTGGGGTGGAGATGGACCTTAAGTCTTCTACCTGGACTGTAAGTCCTGTAAGGTCAGGGACAGTCTATCTGCATATGTATCTGGATTTCCAGTATGTAGCACAATATTTGGCATAAAACGGGTACTTTGTAAACATTTGCTAAACGAATTAACCAAGCATTAACCAAGTCCAGAAAGCATTAAGAAAAGGCAATATGCTTTGCCCAAAGGAAAAATCGGGAACTCTCAAAAGAAGAAAATGACAATCTGGGGATAATATCTGCAGTTTAAATGACAAGGTGTTCCTTTTCACATTCTGTAAAGAGATTTGTTTCAAAGGCACAGTAATTCATAAAATGGAGAACATCCATTTTCAAAAGACCCAAATCCTGTTCATGGTAATCACTGCCATTTCTTAAGCAATGGGCAGGACCCTGATAAAGAAAGGCTTAGGAAACACTCACTTGGTCCTCTAGCTGCCCTACGAGAAGAGGGACCCCGAGTTCTGGGAGGTTAGGGCGGCTGCGCTCATTCATGGCAAAGCCATGACTCCAGCCCAGCTCTGTGTCACATCTACTCCGGTGGTTCTTTTTCTCTTTATTATTTCTTTGTTTAAATAAAAATTCAGTGCAACAATTCAAATGACAGGGATGCACCTACAGAAAGAATAACCAATCCCACCCTTACACACCCCATTTGGTCTATATAGTTTTAGGCCTTTCTAAGGCATTTCTCTGCAATTTGCTTCCCCTTCCTCCTCCCCACTTGCTGTGGATCAGATACTTTTTTCAATGAGTACCTTTAAATCTAATATTTTTCTGTCCAGTTCACAGTACTTCCAAGCATGGACAGGTCAAAATGAGGTCTTGCCTTTACTGATGGACATTTGGGTTATTTGCCACCCTTGTAAATAAGGCTGCTCTAGACGTCCTTACCCCTGTGTTCTTGTGCACGCGTGTGAGCACTTTCTAGAGGACAGAGCCCTGGAAATGGAATTACTGGGTCAGAGTACGCATATTTTCAAATTTTTTATGTAGATAAATTGACCTTCGAAAGATTATGCTAAATTTATACTTTCCGTAAGCTATAAGACAGTATCTGTTTTCCCACCAATGCTAAGTATTACTAAAAATGTTTAATTTTTGCCAAAGTTGAGATCATGGCATATCATAATTATTATTATTTTTTTAAGTTTATTTTTTTTTAGTAATCTCTACATCCAACATGGGGTTTGAACGCACACCCGGACATAAAGAGTCACATGCTCTTCCAACTGAGCCAGCCAAGCACCCCTCATAATTATTTTTAACTGGAATTTATTTGTGTGTTAGTAAGATTAACCCTTCTTATGGCAACTGACTATTTTTATTCTTCTTTAGGGAATTGCATGTAGGTTTTTCTCTTTCAAAAAAAAAAACACCCTTTCTTTTTCTTATTATGGAGCTCTTTGAATTTTAAAGAGATTAACTCAGGGCGCCTGGGCGGGTCAGCTGGATGAGCGGCTGCCTTCAGCTCAGGCCATGATCCTGGGGTCCTGGGATGGAGCCCCCACATCAGGCTCCCTGCTCAGCAGCGAGCCTGCCTCTCTCTCTGCCCCTCCCTCCTTCTCTGATCTTGCTATCTCTCTCTGTCTCCAGTAAATAAATAAATAAATAATCTTTAAAAAAAATAAAGATTTTAATTCTTCCTTATATATTGCAAATGTTTTCCCCATGTCTGTTCTTTATTATTTGCTTCACCACACAGGAGCTTAGAAACACTCTATGCTAATCAAATTAGCTAATCTTTCCCAGGATTCGTTGTCACCATACTACATTGCCAAGAGAAGTTGTGACAACTGTAGCCGGAGGATGGCAGTTAACAACGGGGAAGTTACCTAAAAATAAGAAGTTGTAGATATGGGAAGAATAAAGGGGAGAATCTTTTTTCTAGCATAAATATAAATGCTCAACTCCCACTCTTGACAACATGCCTTGGATGAGTTACGTATGTTACACACAAGAAACTAGGGCAAGGAAATACCAGATTACCTCTGGGAAGCCCTGCCAAGCCCAGGGAGGTAGAGACACTGGGCCTTTTGCCTAATCCCTGGCTGCAGTTCCTGAGTGGGAGGGTCGATATGCTATAGGCTTAAGGATTGGGTGGAGGTGTCAGAAAGGTCTTCCCTTCTGGATTCCTGCCTAGCAGACACGAAGTCCTTGCAGGGATAGACTCTGCCAAGAGCTTGGTACCATGTTGTGAACCACCCTGCCAGCCTTCAATCAACATTCACCAACTGCAAATCAAATGACAACATCTCTAAGAATAAAAATAAGATGCTACCTTGTGTTCTCATCGTATTTATATAGAAGGGTCAAAAATAGCACAGCCAAAACCTCAGAGCTGATTGTCCCAGTGACTGCTAGTGACTGTGTTGGTACCTGGGGTCTCTCCGGGAGCACCTGGGGACAGGTTTCCAGCTACAGCTTCCACAATGATCTCCATGTTCCCTGTGTCCTCTTCGGTTGCTGTGGCCTCTACCAGCAGGCAGCCTGGGTCAGCAGGCAAAGGTGTGGGGCTCCCAGCAGGACAGGAGCTCTGGACGGGCTCCAGGATTCCACGGTTGGAGAGAGATGGGGGGATCAGCAACAGCTCAGGGCACAGTCCATCCATCTCCCCAGTGTTGTTGGTTGGCTGTGAGTCCAACACGGGATCTGTCATCACCACTGACTGGTGTTCTGTGGTCTCCTTATGTGCTGATAAGCCAATGCAAGAGAAACCGAACAAAACAGAGTTAGAAATCTCACTTTCTTTCCCATTGGTGTGGGGGCATGGCCCAGTGCTTGCCCACTTACGCATTTCCTTGCATGGCAGCATGCCACACCTAGCTAACCTAGAAGTTTTCTTTTTACAACAATGTTCAGAACAAAAAGTAAACAGATGCTAATAGGGATCAGCATTAGGAGAGAGCCAATAAGTTTTGGCCAATATATTAAAGACTGAAGGTTATGTTTCTTGGAGCTAAGTGACCTTGGTGAAATCATTAAGCAATCTGGGCCTCAGTTTTCTTATCTGCAACAAAACTGGGGCCAAGGGATCTCAGAGGTCCCTTCCCCTCTTACCATACTGTGATCTCACTATTCCTTAGTATGGGTCTAAAGCCCGTCCTTCAGGATCTGGCCCTGCTGACCTCTCCAGACTCATCTTCCACCTCGCTCCTTAACAGACCTCTGACCCAGCCATATCAATGAGCTGCCACTCCCCAGGCTCACCACATCCTCTTTTGCTCCCATACCCTCACACATGCCTCCCTCTCTCTCTCTCTCTCTCTCCATCAGATGGACCTTTTCCCCTTCTCCATCTCTCTCATCTGTCTTACCAACTCCCGTCCTTTAAGAATCTACACAAACGTCATTTTGGCTATGAAGGCTTCTTGACGTTGTTCATAGAAGTTACTCTTTGTGGGGTCCCAATGGCACCTTGTACCTAGCTCTGTCAGAAACTCTGTCACACGGCACCGTTGTTACTTATCAATCTCCCTCCCTAGACTTGGAGCTTTCTGGGTGCAATTAACTGACATTACCACTTCACTGAACACAAACACAACATCTATGCAAGTCAGACAGATGAGATTCTAGTGAAGAACTGAAGACACGGAGATGCATCAGAGAAAGCCAGATTTCTACAAAGATAACAAACCAGTGGTTCCTTAGGTATAAAGCAACCCACGTGAAAAAATATCAAACTCACTGACTACAGCCTCATATTGACAACACTAGAACACAATGGAGAAATGAATGGCAACTAAACTGCATATCCTGTTATCCAGGGCTAACATTAGCTGAAGCTGAATAATTAGTAATGTATAAGAACGACGGTAATCGCTTCATGAAATTGAGTCATGCACCTCAGGTGAGGGCTTAGGACTAGGAAATCAGGCTGCAGGTGAAAATCCTGCAACTCAAAACCCTGGCTCAGGGGATTCAGAAGGTAGCTGGGAAGTGCACTTCCGAGGTCAGAGGGTTCTCTGGAAACCACAGCCTCCACTTACTGAATATTATCACCGCTCTGCGGGGGAGGACTAGGTCGGTGTAGGTGGAGAACCTGAACCTTCAGCCGCTGGAAGGCGGGTGAGGTGGGAGACCGGTAGTCAGAAGAGGAGAAATGAGCCTATCTTTGGGGCACAGGCATTGAGGAAGAGAAAGGACAAATTAAGGTGGAGAGAGGGCCTGCGGAAAGAATGAGACCCGAGGCACCCGGGTTTCCACCTGCCTTTCGGCTCTGACTCACCGTGTGGCCGCAGACAGAGTAACCTCGCTTCCCAGGGCCTCAGCTTTCCTATCTGTAAAGTGGAGGTGATGACAGCGTCCACAACGTGGGGCGGGAGCGAGAATCACAAGAGCCAGCAAATGGGAAAGCCGTTTTGTAACCTGCAAAGCTTGGGATGGAGCATCGTCATGATTACGGTCCTGATGAGAGGCAGCGGGTAACCGGGCGGGGTCCAGAGCAGTGACGCGGATGGGGCACCAGGACTGCCGCTGTGATGCGCCGGGGCCCCGATCGTCGGCGTGCTCCCTTCAGCACCTCCTCCCGAGGGGTCCCGCCGCCCAGGCCCACCCTCATCCTGCGGCTCGAGAAACTTTTGCCTCCGGCCCGCTCCACACGCACCCCCTACTACTTCCCGCCCGGCAGCCGCTCACTCACCTCCCGGCCCAGGGCGGGCGGGAGCTGCGTCTCTATGGTCCTCCAGCCGCTGGAGCGGCCTCCCGGGACTCCCTTTGTGCGACCGCCTCCGGCCCAGCCGCCTCCAGGACTTCGGGCCGATGGAGGCCGCTCTCTCTTCCCTCGTCGGCCGGCGGGGTTCTCTATGGTTTTCCCCGGCGTTTCCCCTTGCTTCTTCCCCCGACTGAGAAGCGCAAAGAGTACCATCGAGAGCTGTGGGGCAGAGCGGCACGGCCCGCTGGGTGGGTGTGGCGGGAAGTAGGTGAAGGAACGCGGAGGCGGGGCCGAGCGGCACTTCCCTCAAGTGTGCGGGGCTGAAACCATTGAGAGGGAGGGCCAGAGAGTCATGGCGGTAAGGGGGCGGAGTGACGGGTTGCTCCAGACCACGCCGCCGGAGGCGCGAGCCAGGGTGTGGAGGGTGTTCGGCAGGGGTTTCTGGGCGTCCTACAAGGGCCGGGAGGGGGAAGGGCTTTGTCTGTGGCCTTCCATGCATAGGTATTTTGGCATTCTGGATTCTACTCTGAGCCTCGGCGGTGGTCTCGGCTGTCAGTTCACCGCCCCGCGTGCCCCCTGCGCGCCGCGCAAAGTGGCAGGGGCCGGGAAGGTGTATTAGAAACGACGTAGCCTCCTATCCCTCGGGATCTCTAGAATTTGACTAGGTCACGTTTTATTGGGGGTGGGGGGTGGAATTCGGGAAAAATCTCCGTGGAGGAAGCAGCAAATGGACAGATCTTCGATTGGAGAGAGGGAAGGAATCAATTAGAATGGGCATTCCGAGTAAAAAGACCTGCTTGAGCAAGGAGAAGGTTGTTTGCATATTTGTACAACAGGGAGTATTGGGGCCTAAGCAATGAAAGATAGGTAGGCGCCGTGTTGTGGAAGGTTTTGAGTACCTGGCAGAGGAATTTTTACCTAATTCAAGGATCTGTTGGAGAGCCAGCCATTGGAGGTCATGAGAGTAATAGGATTGAAGTGGACTTTATGAAGAACGTTCTGGATACCTGTGTAGCAATTTGGTGAAGCAGTAGGTGGAGAGACCCATTAAGATGACATTTCAAGAACTAAAATAAATTTTAAAGAGGCAGTTTAGTTGGGAGGCAATAAAGGGCTAACAGGACATTAGCAATTGAGCATGTAAAGGACAGGGTATTTGAAGGACATTTATCGCGGAGTCTCAGCTCCTGCATTCCAGTACCTCCTCCTCCCCACAGAGGATATTGAAAGACACGGTAGCACTGACCTGTCCTTCCTGCAGCTGGCTTCTGCGGGAGGGAGGGGGCAAGGGTGAGGAGGAATTGCGGAGTCCAGTTTCTAAACTAATCTTGTGCTTTGTCCCATCTCCACTGCTCCCCACCCCCAGGTTTTGAAAATACCTCAGAGCCTGTAAGGTTCCGTGTTTCCCTCTCAAGATGCCCCTCTCAGACTTTATTCTGGCCCTGAAGGACAATCCCTACTTTGGGGCTGGATTTGGGCTTGTGGGTGTGGGCACAGCCCTGGCCCTGGCCCGGAAGGGTGCCCAACTGGGCCTGGTGGCATTCCGGCGCCATTACATGATCACACTGGAAGTCCCTGCTCGAGACCGAAGCTATGCCTGGTTGCTTAGCTGGCTCACTCGCCACAGTACCCGTACTCAGCACCTCAGTGTTGAGACTTCGTACCTCCAGCATGAGAGTGGGCGTATCTCCACTAAGTTTGAATTTGTCCCCAGCCCTGGAAACCATTTTATCTGGTAAGGTTGGGAACCAGGATGGGCTCAAAGAGTAGAAAAGGAGAATGAGGGGAGCTGGATTTGACCCATTCATTCACTCCGCCTTGACCATTTTTATTCAGGTATCAGGGGAAATGGATCCGAGTGGAACGAAGCCGAGAGATGCAGATGATAGACCTGCAGACAGGAACCCCTTGGGAATCTGTCACCTTCACGGCTCTGGGCACTGACCGAAAGGTTTTCTTCAACATCCTGGAGGAAGGTGTGGGATGGCACAGGCTGACTTTACGTGGAGGGTTGCAAGGATGGGGGCATTTGACATCAGAGCAAGGGAAGCTTGGAGAGGAGAATCTGAGCCCAGGGGACTAAGAGGGAAGCTGTTTCGGCAGAGCTCTGCCTAATTGCACGACAAAGAGGCATTACTGGCTTTGTCTTATCGCCCCCCCCCCCCCCCCCAGCTCGAGAGCTGGCCTTGCAGCAGGAGGAAGGGAAGACGGTGATGTACACAGCCATGGGCTCTGAATGGCGTCCTTTTGGCTATCCACGCCGGCGGCGGCCACTGAATTCTGTGGTTCTAGGACAGGGTCTGGCTGATCGAATTGTCAGAGACGTCCGGGAATTCATTGATAACCCCAAGTGGTACACTGACAGAGGTGAGCAGCAGCTGGGGTCTTGGCCAGGCTGTTTTTGATGTGGTGTCAGAGCAGGGCGAAACAGGTTGGTCTCGGTGGCCAGACGGCAGGGGGGGTGGGGGGGGGGGAGGACTATAAAGCTCTAGCCCACTTCCCAGAGATCAAGGGGAAAGAAAAATTGCCATGGGGGGTGATTTCTTCCCATACCAAGGTCATCAGGCCACCAGGGGGCAGGGTTGGGAATGAATGTGGACACTGGGGGTAGAGTGCATGAATTCATTTTAGGTCTTGATCCTCTTGGTTGTATTCCTAGGCATTCCCTACAGACGCGGCTACCTGCTTTATGGGCCCCCTGGTTGTGGAAAAAGCAGTTTTATGTGAGTAGGGTTATATTTTCTCTTAATCCATAAACTGGAGAAAAAATAGGCTGTGGGGTTGGAAAGGGAGTGGGATGTGGGGACCAGGGAACAGGATAAATGTGGGACATGAGAAGCGATCGGGTGATGTAAGGGTTAGGTCTCTAAGACCCACCCAGGATGGTGAGGACAAGCATTTGGGCCCAAGAACAGATTCACAGGTTGCCCACCTTCTCTCCTCCCATCCTCCATAGCACAGCCCTGGCTGGGGAACTGGAGCACAGCATCTGCCTCCTGAGTCTTACGGACTCCAGCCTCTCCGATGACCGGCTCAACCACCTGCTGAGCGTGGCCCCGCAACAGAGCCTGGTGCTTCTGGAGGACGTGGATGCAGCCTTTCTTAGCCGAGACCTAGCGGCAGAGAGTAAGTGAGGGGAGTCTGAGGGAAGGGGAAGCATTTCTAAATGAAGGTAAATGAGATAAAGGAGTAAGTGAGGAGCGGTGAAAGAAAGTGGAAATCCAGAGGGCTGACGGAGGGTTGGCAACAGGAGTCCACAAGAGGCGCTCATCTGTTAAGGAATGTGGTGGGGAGTAGAGGGTTTAAGCAGGGTCATGACCAGCCGCGCTTTCTCTCTGCCTTCCTCTAGACCCAGTCAAGTACCAAGGTCTAGGTCGCCTCACCTTCAGCGGACTGCTCAATGCCTTGGATGGTGTGGCATCCACTGAGGCACGCATTGTGTTCATGACCACCAACCATGTTGACAGGTAAGAAGGGGCGAGGCCCTCTGAGGCTGTGAGGCAAGACTTCACCCCCTCAGCACCTCGGGAGGATCAGGGGATCTGGAGGGACTGTCATTTCTGGGAGGGTACTCGTGGTACCTGGGCCTGTGACTCTGCCTTTGCTGCCTTGTCCTCTTAGGCTGGACCCTGCCCTGATACGCCCTGGACGAGTAGACATGAAGGAGTACGTGGGCTACTGCTCACACTGGCAGCTGACCCAGATGTTCCAGAGGTTCTATCCAGGGCAAGCACCTTCCTTGGCTGAGGCCTTTGCAGGACGCGTGCTTCAAGTGACAACTCAGATCAGCCCTGCCCAGGTACAGGGCTACTTCATGCTGTATAAAAATGACCCTGCAGGGGCAATTCACAACGCTGAGTCTGTGAGGACGTGACGGGCAGGCTGTGCTCCGCTCTCTTCCTCTAGCTCAATAAACACCTGCTGCACCACTGTGGTCTCTGACCTCCCCATTCTGGTCTTTAAGTAAAAAGCAGGGGCTCTCAGGCATCCACAGAGGCAAGTGCTGGGGGGATCAGCTGAGGCAGAGCTGGAAGAGACACTATGGCAGACAGGGAAGTACAGTCTCCCGTCTAAAGGCATTCAATTTTTTAAAAAAATGTGTATGTGTAAAAATGTGGATGTATACGCAGTGGGTGTGTGCAAGTTACATTCCCACACGTTCTGCTGAAATGTTGGCATCTACCAGTTTTCCTGAAACCCAGCACACGAGCTGAGATGTCAGACCTGCCTTTATTCAGACCCTGATCTCTTGGGAAAATGGGACTTCAGAGCAAAGTTGGGGCTGTTCTGCCACGCTCCAGTCTTGCTAGAAATTCAGAAAGAGCCCTACTGTACAGGCCAGGTGCCACTAAGCAAAGAAAGCCAAACAAGGCCAAATCTCTTTATTGCCCCCCCTGCCCCCCCAAATCCCTGCCCCCCACAGTACCGCTAGGAACCATCCTCAGATTCCAGGCTCAGGGGCTCCCTTCGAGTACCAGGACGATAGGCTCCCCGACCCCGAGGCAGGCGGGGGTAGGAAGAACCCGGTGTCCGACCCTTGGAGCGCTCCCAGCGAGCACAGTCCCGAGTCCTGCGGGGTGGGGGACCCTGCCAGTTGCCAGGGCCCTTCTCTTGGGGGGGACCTTCAACCCCTTGGCTACAGGGTTCTGGCTTTAGGTCCATGGGCTCCTTGAGGGGCCCCTCAGGAGGTGGCAGTTCCTGGGTGTCACTGGTACCTTTGTGGGCATGGCACTCCCCTCCCTTTAGGTGCCTCCGTTCAGGCTGTTTCCAGGCGCCTCGATTGGCCCGGGGGGGATCTAGCATAGCTTTCTGGGTCTCGCCCAACCTTTGCTGATTTGGCCCAGGCCCCGGAATCTTCTCACACGTGTACTGGGAGGCCACAGGCAGAGGAGCCGACAGGTGGGGCTGGGCAGCTGATGAGGTGGACAGTTCTGTGGCAAGGGCAGTGGGCGGGTGGGATCCTCTGGAGGCATCTGTAGCCGACTCAGGCTCCACAGGGGCAGGAGGCTAGAAAGAAGTGAGTAGATGCAGTGAGGGAGATGTAGTTCCCTACAGCAGGGAAGTGCAGGCCCCTCGCTCACTACTGCGGCTGACCACCATCAGCCTGTAACCTCAACGGTAGAACGAAGCTCACCCTAGGGCCATGGCAGAGGGGTGCTGGTGGGAAGGTAGGTGGCAGTAAGGGGGGAGTGAGAAAGCTTTCCCTCACCTGCTGGAGGCTGATGAAGTACCGGTTCCGCTCCGCCTCAAGGTCAATGATGCCTCCCCGCTCCTGCTGCCTCTGGTAGAGCCGCCTGCGCTCTTCTTGTTGGCGCAAGCTCTCCGCGTTGGGCTGGTAGAGCTCCTGGAGGGGAGGGAGCAGAAGGACCCGGGAAAAAGTAGAGAGAAGGCAGACTCGAACCCCTGCTCTTTCAGGACTGCCTCAGGAGATCTGCATGAGGTTCTCGGGTTTGTCCCTCAGATTTGG
Organism: Ursus americanus; assembly: GCF_024610735.1. NCBI lineage: Eukaryota > Metazoa > Chordata > Mammalia > Carnivora > Ursidae > Ursus > Ursus americanus. The sequence continues at coordinate 89,343,955 of NC_142127.1, forward strand.
GCTCCTAAATCCTTAGCCTAGTGGGGGCTGCAGCTCTGCAGAGAGGTCCCAGGCAGGGGAAGCCCAATTCCAGAGATCCCATTCGAGGCTGACAAGATGCCATCCCTCCCGCCTTGGAGAATGCCCCTATTCCTGGCTCAGATGAGAAGGGAGTCCCCCTTACCATGGGCTGCTGGGGTTCGGGGGCTGCTTTCAGTGAGGCAAGATCATACACGAGGGGCTCTCTGCATACCGGACACTGCACACCGACTGTCTTCTAAAAATAGAGGAGAGATCACAGCCCTGCTTCCCAGCGCTGGTGCTCACCAGCTGCCCAACCCCGTCAGCCAGCCTAATCCGCACAGGGCGGGGACGGAGGGCCCTGGCATACGGTTCAGCAGGGAAGCAGGACAGGGCAGGGGCTGCCTCCCTAGAGGTCTGGGAACTCTGAAACTGCATGCAATGTGTATATGGGTATATAAGAACGCCCCTTTTTCTGGACAGAGATGAGCTTTTGTTAATCTCAAAGGTATCTGTGACCCTAAGAAGGTGAAGAGTCACTGCCACAGAGGGACAGAAAAGGGTGTGAGTCCGGGGTGAGCGCAGGGTGAGCGCAGGGCCCGGCGAGCTGACCTGCTTGGTTGCGGCATGCTGCCGCTCCTGCTCCTGCTCCTGGCCTTGAGCCTGCAGCTCGCGCTCCATGTGCTGGATGTACCGAGCGAGGCAGTGGCAGTGGAAGTAGTGGTAACACGGTGTTTTGGTAAAGGCCTCCTTCTCCTGAAGGGAGGACGGACATAGGGTATGGCGTCAGAGCTCTCGTGAGCCCTCCACTGCCCGTCCCAAGCTGACCTCAGGTCCCAAGAGAGAAACCCACCTGGAAACCATAGAGGCAGATGACACACTGGCCATGGGGGATGTTGTTGTCTGTGAGGATTTCCTTCCCTTTCTGAGAGGAGAGAAGACACTGTTCAAACAGGGAGGCAGGGGCAAGAACTGTGAACAAAGCCTGTCCACCATTCCCAGGAGGGACTGCAGGACCACGTCCTACCAAGCCAGTGTGGTACTTTGTGTTCACACGTTTCTGTCTTGGAGAGGCTCCCTCTGCCTGGAATCAATCCTCCATGTCCCTGCCCCTCCCGCCACATCTACCCAGCTGCAAAATCCAATTTCATTGTTTTTCCACGCATTCAATCACCTTTAATACATCTCAGGAATGAAAATAATACACCCGGAGAGAACCAAATGTTCTGTTGACACTCCTATCTTCTGGGACGCCTTCCTTGGTTAGCCCCCCCCCCCCCCCAATTATCACTCCCCCAAAAAGTCTGTTCTTGGAGCCAGCTTTCAGAAAAAGTCAAGGCTGGACAACCCCAACAGAGAACTCAAAGGCATCGAGCTGGGCTAAGAACTAACTCATGTGCACTGCTGTTTGAATAGCGAATACTCTGGAATTCCACGGAGCTCAAAGCTGCGTTGTGGAGGCTGGCCTCAGAAGCACTACAGTGGTCTAAGCCCACTCTGACGCCAGGCCGCCCACCTTCATTCTTTTCTGAACATTTTTCTTCCAAACTTAAAGTTGAGGAAAACAAGACTGTACTTCATTGCGTGCGTTTAATCTCAAGCAACAGAAGTTATCTGTGTATGTGAACTTGTAGCTCAGGGTGGTCCCTGTGGGTTGTTAACTTCATTAGGGGAGAAACTCTTGAGTAAAGGAACCAGGACTTTTTTTCTTAGTCTGCTCCAAAGGCAGGCAAGCCTTCAAATGTTCATTCGTGGCGAAACCCTCTAGGCAAGGTTCCTATCTCTGGCTACTTTTGGTTGCAGTGCCAAGAGAATGCACTGGAATGGAATTAAGAATATCCAAGTTTTATTAAAAAGAAAAAGTCCTTTTCAAGATACTAGCATAGGCCACTTGGGGAAGCTATAGAACTATCTTCTGAGGGGAATTCTTGGAAACAGACGAAAATCTTTTCTTTTTGGATTTAGGCCTCACCTAAACAAGAACTAAATGAATGACTCCAGATGTAAGATTCTAGGCCCACTACCTCCCTTGAGAGAAAAGGCTCTCACAGCTTCCTGAGCTAGCACACCTCTTACCTCGATGAGTTCATACAGCATGGCAGTACCCAGCCCAGCGTTGGCCACGTGGTTCAGTGCCTGTGAAATCCTGGAAAAGGGCAAAGCAAACATTAGTCCTGCCCCCTCCCCTCACCAGACGAGCTGTATCCCATTTCCCCTGCTCTGACCAGCCCAACTTACTTGTGGATCTGTTCATCTGACAGTCCTCGGGGGTTACGGATAGAGATCTGTGGCACCTCATTGGGGTACTAGTGGGAGAAAATAACATTACTGCTAAAGCACTCCACCCTAGGGCCTCTCCCCTTCCTCCCTTTGCTGCCACAAAGCAGAGGCCTCACCTGTGCTGGGACCTGAAGCACCAGAGTGAAGCACACATACTGTGAATCCTGGTCTTCCGCGGTGGCAGGGTGCAAGGTGATGTAGATCTCCCACGGTGAAGATCTGTGGGGGGATGAAGTGGGGACCAGGGATGTGACCCGGCACAAGTTTGAGGCCCAGGGAAGATGGGGGTGAGACAGTAAAGGGGGTGGAGGAAGTGAGCACTGGACTCTTTCTTATGGGGGCGATTAAAGGAGTCGTCTTTGTCTCCATGAGAACAGCATTTTCTCTGAATCAAGGCTCACGGATTCTGCGTGGAATCCTCTCGTTACTAAGGGGACTCCTGCCCACCTCTAGTTGAATACGTACCTGCCGTTTCCTTTAACCACCTGTAGTTCATCCAGATAGATAGACTCTAACACCTCGACTTCAGAGGGAAGTACCCTAGAGAGACAGGGGGGAGATTGACTCACCATTATAGGTCTCCCCGTTAAAGCCTGCTAGAGCCCGTGAGGGCTGGCTTTATAGAAAACTGGCAATGTGCCTGAGTGCATGCTCGTGCTAACCTCCATAAAAATGGGGGAAGTATGTTTTCTTAAGTTGTCAAGTGGCCAGGTAGGAAGCATGGGAATCAGAGTTTAAGGGGCCATTTTTGTCAACAGATGAGGAAATGGGATTCTCAGGAAGGTGAAATGACTAGCTCAAATATCAAAGTTTAACAGAGGCAGAACTAGAACCAGAGCCAGGTTTCCTGACTCCCTGTTTAACTTCCATCGTGTTGCTGGTTGGCCATCTCTCTGACCCAGAAATCAGATGTCCATTGATTCACATCAAGGTTACCGATACCACTCCTGGCTTTCCCTACACCATTATTCACGTGGATCCCAGTGTCTACACATACTGCCAGTATCAGTTGCCCTAAGCCTACTCAAAGGAGATACCAATCTGAACAGAAAAAGAGACCGAGGTGGTATAAAGGCCGTGATGTAGTAGAAGAACCACCAGCTTTGGAGTAATAGGTACCAATCACTTACCAGCTACATGATCTGAGTAAGTATCTCTCCGAGGTTGAGTCACACTGTCTACCATATATAGATAATACCACCTACTCTCTAGGGTTAGTGTGAGGATAAAAAGTTGTTTATGTAAAGTACCTAATAATATCTTGGCCATAGTAGCTAGTCTATATTCTCTTTTCTCCTATTTGTATATAACCTTCTCCCTTAAAAGGAAAGAAGGAAGGATATAATTAGTATTCAATGCATTTATCACCCTTGCTATCTAGTTGATCTAGATCAACGTGTTTAGGTCAGGATCTGGTGGTCCTGATGTAAATGAGAGGACACACATGTTTAATTATAGAAACAGCCATTGAAGATTAGTGATAGGCTGAGTCTACAGCTCTACCCAGGTAATGCATGTAAAGACACATGCTTGGTTTCCTTTCTTATAGTCACTGTTCTTTCTTTAACAAGAGCAGGACTGCCCTAGCATGGCCCATATATTACTGGTTCTCAAATTTTTTTTTTAAGTCTTAGACACCTCAAAATATAAAATGGAAAACTGTGGAGTAGTTTTGGTTGACATAAGTGTGGGAGTCTCAGAGCACCACAAGCTAGCTGTGCAATCACTACTGCCCTCTCCATGGCTCAAAGTGTCTCCTCAGAATCTTAAAAGTTCCCCTGAACAAGGTGAAAACATGAGACTAGATGGTCTCAAAAAGGCCAACACTGGCTGGGCTCCCTGAATCAATAAAACACTGAGGCCTAACCTCCATCAACAGGCACTTCAATACTTCACCCACCCTACCTGTGACTTGGGCCCTGGATGTGAGGTATGGAATGGGATGATGGTAAGGTGGTGACAAAAAGGAGGGGCCGGCAGGGGGATTCTATAATGTCCTAGTACTAAAAACATAAGATTCATCGGAGTCAGATAACCTCGATTCCTCGTCATAACTATGTACTTTTTAGCAATCGATGTACCTCTTCAGGCCTCATCTAGTCCCCTCAACCCTAACCTTGGTTACAAAAAGTAGGCTTTTATGTTACAAATCCACCGTGATCCTCTCAACTATTCTGAGGTAGATGCCACACCCACTTTTTTACATCTGAGGACACTGACTCACAGAGCCTAGGTGGCCTGGTCAGCATCACACGCTAATAAAATATGGAGTGAACCCACATTTATCCTATTTCCAATCCCAGAGTCCTTCCAGGTTTTGGTCTCTTGTTGAGAATGCTTCAGAGAAGGACTAGGAGAGCTTTTTGTGAGGTGTAAAGCTTTATTCAGACAATAGTCCTCATTAGTGCCGTCGGGGAGGGAGACGGCTGAGGAAAGCCTCGGCGGAAATAGTTTGATCCAAGGGGAAAGGGGGCTGGAGGACATCGGTTCCAGGAGGTGAAAGGGAGGTGAGGAGAGCTGTTAAGCAGGCATCCTCCGGGACCCTGAGCAAATCCACTTCAGGAGAAAGGGACAAGTGAGGCCGGAGAAGAGGGGATCGAGCCAGAGAAGGCGCAGCCCGAGCTGGCCCGGCCGGCGCAGATCCGGCCTCCTCTCCCATCAGATCAGTGCCCCTCCACCCTCGGGCTCCCAGTACAGAAGCTCTCTTAGAAGACATGTCAGCGTCTCTGTCATCCCTTTTCCCTCGCTCCGCCCCACAAGCCCGCCGTATGGACCATCCGCGGCCACTACTAACTCCCCCGGACAGGATCCAGGCGGCCAGCCAAAGCCCATGCCCCCAAAGTTACCAGTCCTCCTCCCCTGCAGACGCCGACGCAGACGCCGCCATGTCTTCTCCGGCCCACAGCCGGAACCGGAAATACTCTCGGGGAAGTCAGGGGCGGCAAGTTAAAGGAGGGAGGGAGGCATGGAGGCTAGCGGCCGTTTCTAGGCAACCGTAGACTCCTGGTCCTTAGTGGGTCCTGATGCCCAAGAGAAGGTTCGGAAGTGCCCTAGGAAGTGCCTATGGGCGGTCCGCCGTCTCTCCCAACAACTCGGAACGCCTTCGTCCTCTGAACCTCTCTGACCAGTTTCAGCGAGTACTGCTGGTAACAATGGGAGTCTAAAGAGACCGGCAGTGGGGGTGGAGAAGAATTATAAGTCAGGCAAAGTCTGCAGGCAGCCGGAAGGGGCGGGGCTGAAGGCCAGGGTCGACGTCCCCCGGCCTGAGGAGCTTGAAGCTCCTAGGCTAGGGGTGAGAGAGGGGCTCCGGTCTGCGAAGCGCGCGGGCAGGGGGCGTGGGAGAGGGTGCTGAGGAGGTTGGCTGTGGCGGGAACTTGGAAGAGGCTGGAAGGGGTGGGGTCGGTAGGTGAGGCCGGATGGAGGGGGCGGGGTCGGGTGGGCGAGGCTGGGCGGAGGGGGCGGGGCCGAGGGGCGAGGCAGGGTAGAAAGAGAGGGAGAGGGAGACGGGGAGGGGGCGGGTGGGCGGGGTTGCGTGGAGGGGGAAGGGGGACGCGGGGTCGGGTGGGAACGAGGTTGGGTTGGGGGACAGGAGGTGGCTGAAAAGGAGGGAGGAGGACAGGAGTGCCAAGATCTCATCTTTCCATCCACTCCGTCCTACGATGTTCTTGAGGCCTGGATGATTATGAAACAGGAAAAGGCAAGGTGGCTAACATGAACCTTTCTTCCATGCCCAAACCAGGCCTCCTAAATGTGTGGAACTGCCCCTGGAGCTGTAGCCCTTCACCACCATCTCTACCTCCTTCCTTCTGAGGGATCCTGAAACCTCTGTCATGGAAAAGTACCATGTGTTGGAGATGATTGGAGAAGGCTCTTTTGGGAGGGTGTACAAGGGTCGAAGAAAATACAGTGCTCAGGTGGTGAACAAAGAGGGGTATCTCTTGGGTGGGGTTCTGTACCTCCAACTACGGTGGAAAATGGGACCAGAATCCCGACCTGTATTCCTGAGGCACTGACTCCCTCATTCCTCTTAGGGAGCATGAGCCCTAATATTGGATTACTTGGGCTCAGATCCTAGGTCCACCACTTTGTAGCCTTTGAGCTATGGACAAGTTACTTACCCTCTCAATGTCAGTTTCCTCAATTCTAGAATGAGATAAGAACAGTATCTGATTGATGGGGTTTGAGGATTAAATGTGATTCACGCTGAATTACTATCCTAGTACAGTGTCTGACACCTAGTAAACAATAAATAAATTTTATGTTTATTATTTTTCTCCTCTATCATACCATGCCAGAAGAGATAAACCACCTGAACTCTTATTCTCTCTTCTTCATTTTTTTCGTCCTTCTCTTTCTCCTAAATCTCTTAAATCTTTACCCGGAGTTCTTTACCCAGATCAGAACACCTCTCCCAGAGTCCACCAAAGGGAGCTGTCTGGCAGAAGCTGTTTTCTCCTAGGGCAAGGGGTGGGGGAGGCCTGGATAAGGCCAGGGTACCATGGGGAAGGAGAATAGACTAGCAGGTAATGAGAATTTGCTCTAATGGTCTAAAGCCCGAGTTCTGGAGCTCTGAGGTGAATGTTTCAATAGCGTGGTTAGGCCTTGACTCTTCTTCATCTTACCACTGACAGGTGGTGGCCCTGAAGTTCATTCCAAAATTGGGACGCTCAGAGAAGGAGCTGAGGAATCTGCAACGAGAGATTGAAATCATGCGGGGTCTGCGGCATCCCAACATTGTGCATATGCTTGACAGCTTTGAAACTGACAAAGAGGTGCACTTCGGTTTTGGGTCCTCCTTCCCCAAGAAGAAAGGTCCCAGAAATTTCCTGACCTCAGAACGCATAAATCTGGAGCCATCAGGACCATTGCCTTCTCCCTGCAGGTGGTGGTGGTGACAGACTATGCTGAGGGAGAGCTCTTTCAGATCTTGGAAGATGACGGAAAACTTCCTGAAGACCAGGTATGTTTCCTGGCTCAAACTTCTCCCCTCCCCTACCTCTTTTCAGCTTAAGGACTGCTAGGGAAACCTGAGGGCACTGAGAGTCACCATTTTGAAAAACTCCTGAGGGAAATATAAGAGCCCGGGTGTATATGGAGACAGTGTGGTGTGACAGGAAAGTATGTGAACACTGGAGCCAAAAATCTCGGACTACAAAGGTTGACCCTGCCATTTTCTAGCTGGATCTTTGTGGGCGAGTTACTTTAACTTCTTTGTGCTCAGTTTCCTCATTTAAAAATTGACGTAATTATAATGTCTGTCTCATGAGACTCTTGTAAAGATTAGTGAATTAATTCATGTGAAGTGTTTAAAAGAGTACCTGATACACAGTATTCAACATAGTTAGCTATTATTATTTTTTAAGATTTTATTTATTCATTTGACAGAGAAAGAGAAAGAGAGAGCACAAGCAGGGGGAGTGGCAGGCAGAGGGAGAGGGAGAAGCAGGCTCCCTCCCTATTGCAGGGCTCGATCCCAGGACCCCAGGATCATGACCCAAGCCGAAGGCAGACACTTAACCAACTGAGCCACCCAGGCACCCCTAATCAGCGATTATTAATGCTGTTGCTGTCACTAGGCACCCTTGGGGAAGAAGGGCTAGTGTGGTAGTACCAAAGAGGGCAGAAGGGGATAAGCGTTGTGGTTAAGGCAGGATTCACCAGCAGGATCTAGTGGTTAGCAGTGGGGTTTGGTCAAACACATTCTCCAACCACACTTTTTCTAGAGATTTCTCTGTACGCTAGCAAGTAGGCCCCCCTCAGGACTTCCTGATGCAGCATGCCATCTCCCTCTGAGCATTATTATTTGTAAGTCATCATCTTGCTCATTTTGTGTATCTTATTCGTTTGACTACTTCTCTTGAGAAAAAGGACTTCGTCTTATTTAATAACAGCTAATGTATATTGGAGGTTTACTAAGTGCCCAGCACCATTCTGAGTATAGCATGCTGTAACTTACTTAATCCTTGCAATAACCCTGTAAGGGAGGTGGTGTTATTATCGCCAGCTTGTAAATGACGCGTCTGAGAGGCATGGGATAATTTGCCCATCCATGGTCATTTTTCTTCAATGAGTGAATGAACAAATGAAAGAATGAATGAATTGGGGGGGCAAGAACTAAGGAAGCTGTCATGGGAAGCTCTGGAAGAAAGAAAAAGAAGAGAAGATCACATCAGTTATTTAGGGAGGTGCCAGTAGGCTCCTTCCTCTGACCTGACCTCTCCTTTCTCTCTGCCACCTGCTTGACCCCTAGGTTCAAGCCATTGCTGCCCAGTTGGTGTCTGCTCTGTACTATCTGCATTCCCACCGCATCCTTCACCGAGACATGAAGCCTCAGAACATCCTTCTTGCCAAGGGTGGCGGCATCAAGCTCTGTGACTTTGGGTGAGGAGACTGACCTTCTGTCTCCGCTCCTTGTTCTGCAGGGAGTCTTAGACCATCTGCTTGACTGGCCTGAGCCTCATTTTAGAAGCCAAGCTGGAGACTGGGATTCCTGTTGGGTCTTTAGGAAGGTGCTCTCTGTGTGGGTTTGGGATATCTTACACAGGCCTAGTCACCAGGCCTAGTTTGTATCGATTACACTCTCTCTTCCCATTTCCGTTCCATCATCTCCCCCAGATTTGCCCGGGCGATGAGCACCAACACGATGGTGCTGACATCCATCAAAGGGACACCGCTTTATATGTCTCCAGAGCTGGTGGAAGAGCGACCCTACGACCACAACGCAGACCTCTGGTCTGTGGGCTGCATACTGTATGAGCTGGCTGTAGGCACCCCTCCCTTCTACACTACGAGCATCTTTCAGCTGGTCAGCCTCATTCTCAAGGACCCTGTGCGCTGGCCGACCATCATTAGTCCTTGCTTCAAGGTAATGAACAGAAAGGGAGATTACTTTTGCATGAGAAACCTGTCTTCCTCTTCCCTCCCCGTTCCCTTTTCCAAAATCTAGGGCAAGATTTTGCCATTACTGAATGAATGCAGGAGCTGGGCCCAGCTGCCTTGCTTTCTATTGCAGGGGCTGATTCTGGGAGGCTGTTCTAAGGTCTGCCAAACTTGGGAATAGCAGCCCCTCCTTGGGGCTTATTCTTTATCACAGTGGAAAGGTAATTTCAAGCCACCAGGGACAGATGCTGTCCTTTTACACACCCTCTATTCCACTTATTTCCTCTCACATGCAAGGTCCAGATGAGATCTAGAATTGCCCGCAGAACTGTCAGTCTTCCTCGTGAAAGGACTGTTCAGACATCCCAATAGACAGAGCTAGAGGGGCTAGCTAGCTCAGGATTAGGGGCAGATGACAGAGGCGGTGCCTGTTGATTGCAGCTAAGTCTCAGTGGGGGAGGGAGGGAGGGAGGAAAAAGAGTTGACCCTTTTTATTCTTATCTAGGGCAAAATTTGGGCCCTCAATGGAATTTAAATGCAAACTTTTCCCAGAGTGCAGTCTCATTATAACTTTCTCTTGCTCTAAGATGAAAAGGGACAAGTTTCTCCCCAACCTATTTAGTTGGGGAAGCTCAAGTAATTATCGAAAAGAATCTAAACAAAAGAAACTTAAGTGGGTGATAGGCATAGGATATTCCTTCTCCCTTAGAGCAGACATGCAGGCATCTTCGTTCAGCAAGAGCCACAGAGGACACCTTGTTTTAGAACAGTGATCGTTATCGACCAGTACCTTCTATTCCTGTTTTAGGCCCAACTGACGATTTTCCCAAGGATACCTCATAACAGATGTACCCTTTTCAGAGGCAGTCTGCCTTCCCCACCGCCATCTGAAGACTTGCTGAAAGATTTCTGTTTTTGCGTGCTCCCAAACCTATCTTTATGCAATGACTTGTGTGTGAGTGTGCTTTTAACCACAAATGCGTCTGTTCCTACCCAGCCGCAAACAAAGCCACAGTCAAAGGGAGGGCGCAGTGAGCAGTTTGGACCCCTCTGAGTGTTTGTTTTCTGAAGATGATTGTGAAGGTGACAGAATGTCTCTGGACAAGATGTGGGGCTCTCCAGGAGGGGAGGCAGTAAAGTCTGTTCCTGGAGCCAGGGAAATGAGGCCTAAGGATGGGATTAGAGAGGGTGTGGTCAAGGCCAGCTACTTTGCTGAAGAAATGGACTCAGGAGTCCTGGTCTCCTGCTTCTCCTGGTGAGTTAAAGAGAGCCTGTAGGAAAGCGAAGACCCATGGGGTATTTTTTTCTCTCCACAGAGCTTCCTGCAGGGACTGCTCACCAAGGACCCCAGGCAGCGTCTGTCCTGGCCAGACCTCTTACATCACCCCTTTATAGCTGGTCGTGTCACCAGTGAGTCCTTACAGTTCCAGGGGCTTTGGCACTTCCCTGGACTCTTCCCAATCTAGCTCCTTCCCCCAGCTTGTGGACGCAGCACATCTGCTTTACCCTACCAGCTCGAACTTTCTTCCTTGCCCTTTGCCTAACCTCTGCCACTTCCCTTGCCACCCCACTCCCTCTCTGTCACGTTGTCAAAATGGTCTCCTTCCACAGAAGCCTGAGGACACTGAAGTTGTCTCCGGCCAAGTGGAGATGGTGGCGTGGCTCTAGTGTGATCACGTATTCTCCCTCTTCCTTCCCTACAGTAATAACCGAACCAGGAGGCCCAGATTTGGGCACCCCTTTCACCAGTCGCCTACCCCCAGAACTTCAGGTCCTAAAGGACCAACAGGTGCATCGGCTGGCCCCCAAGGGCAATCAATCTCGCATCTTGCGACAGGCCTGTAAGCGCATGGCTGAGGAGGCCAAGCAGAAGGTATGTGGGACAGAGGGGATAGGTGACATGACCAGGCTAGCAACTGGGGAGGTTGAAGAAGGAAGGTTGAGGAGGGGCCGTGAATAGGATTCATACTGCCCTATGGCAACCAAACAGTTTTGATTCAGTGTCTCCTGCCTACTTCCCACAGAAACACCAGAACACAGGACCTGCCCTTGAGCAAGAGGACAGGACCAGCAAGATGGCTTCTGGCACAACCCCGCTGCCTAGACTAAGAGCCACTCCTCAGGAACCAGGCCTCTTGGCTGGCATCTTGGCCTCAGAAATGAAGAGCAGCTGGGCTGAGTGGGGGGCTGGAGAGGCCCCTCCTGCACCTCGGTGAGGAGGGGATAGCCAGGGATTTACAGGGTGAGGTATCTTGCAGGTCTTTGGCTTTAGCCAAAGCAAATACAACATGGTGCCTGTCACTAGCCACCGCCTCATGGGGACAGGGCCCTGGGAGTCCGAGTCCTGGGTTCTTGAATTCTGATTCTTGATATTTTCCTGATTCATCAGGAATCGTGGGAATCTTCCTTTCTCTATGCCTCAGCTGTACATTAACTGAGAAGGAAAGAATTGTTTCCATGCAAAAGGGAAGATTATTTGAGTTGAGAGCTACAGGTGAAAGCCGCCAAGGTAGACTTGAGAGTAAGATCCAAAGTGGAAGGGCAGTCAAGGATACGTGTGGAGTGGTCAACGTCCTGTCCTGGCCATATCCTAGAAGAAAGCTCTCCCCCTTCCAATCCTGTATGGCCTCTTCTTCATGCTTCTCTTGGACCTAGAGCAAGGAACATGTTAATGAACCCTGAGCCTCACAGGTCTGGAACTCCTCTACTCCCTGTTCCTCTGGCAGGGAAAACCGCATCACCCAGGATTGTGAACGAGTTATCCCAGAGCTGAGGCCAGAGGTGGTGGGCCAGCGGAGCATTGATGCAGTGGACCTAGAAAATGAGGTAAGCCCTACGGGCTGCACTTGGCCTTGACCCTGCCATGGGATGTTGGGTCTGGGTAGATATTTTTTCTGGAATAGTGATTCCTGACTATCCCAAGTAGGAGCTCACCTTGTATTAAAGATTGCTTTCTTATTATCAATTTATAGATTTTAATTGCATAGCATCTGAACACGTAATTATAAAAAATTGGAACACATGGGTAAAAATCAAAGTCCCTCTTGAGCTTTACCCCCATCCCAGTGGTGTCTGCGTTATTAGTTTAGTCTTTCTTCTTCCAAGCTTGCTGAATTTTTGCAGATATGTATATGCACGCACAGAAATCTCTAGTTTGGCTGTTTTCTGTTACTGAGTTCACACCAGATATACTGTTTTACATCGTGCCTCACTTACCATATGAGCTGTTTTGGAGATCCTTCTACATCTGAGCATGTCATTTTGGGGGGTTTAACTTTTTATTTTGGAATAGTTCAAACTTAAAGAGTAATTGTGAGGACGCCACAAAGAATTCCTGTATACCCTTCACACAGATTCCCCACCTGTTACAGTTCTGCCACATTTGCTTTATGATTCTCTCTCCCTAGATATCTATGTATGGGTAAGGTAAGATGCAATCACGTCCCTTTACCCCTAAATGCTTTAGTGCATATTTCTGAAGAACAAGACCATTGACCTACACCCACTGCAGTACAATTACAGAAGTTGGAATTTTTTTTTTTAAGATTTTATTTATTTATTTGACAGAGAGAGAGACAGCCAGTGAGAGAGGGAACACAAGTAGGGGGAGTGGGAGAGGAAGAAGCAGGCTCCCAGGGGAGGAGCTGGATGCGGGGCTCGATCCCAGGACTCTGGGATCACGCCCTGAGCCGAAGGCAGACGCTTAACAACTGAGCCACCTAGGTGTCCCCAGAAGTTGGAAATTTAACACTGATATGATTCTGTTCTTTCATCTACAATCCATATTCAAAGTCTGCCAGTTGGTCTAGTAATGTTCTTTATAGGGGAAAACAAATTTTTCCCAGCCCATGCTCCAATCCGGAGTAAGGCATCGTGTTTAGTTGTTATACCTCATTAGTCTCCTTTATTCTGGAATAGTTCCTAGTCTTTCTTTGTTTTTCAGGACTGACTGTTTTGAGGTACACAGGCCAGTTATTTTGTAGAATGTTCCTCAAATTCATACTTCCTCACGATGAGATTCTTTTATGCAGTGTTGGGGGGACTACTACCTAGGTGATGCAGGCCCCGTTTTATAGTCTTTTTAATAACTTCATAATATTTCCTAAGATGGGTGTGCCATGATTTATTATTCCCTTACTGATTAGCTTTATGACATTTCCAATTGTTTTTCGTCATAAACCATGCTGCAGTAGACCTATTTGTAGGTATCTCTTTATGAACACATGCCAGTATTCTCTGAGAGACTTTTCAAGACCCCTCACGTACTGCCAGCTAGACCTTTTTAAACTGGTGGTTGAAACAAATACATGTGTGCCGAAGAATTCACTGGTTCTTGCATTTACTCCATGATTCCCCAGTTTGGGCGCTACTACCCTTGAACGTGACATGCTCCTGACCTCTTTCACTCCCCTATGCCTCAGGAGCCAGACAGCGACGATGAGTGGCAGCACCTGCTAGAGACCGCTGAGCCTGCACCTGTCCAACTGAAGGCCCCTCTCACTCTGCTGTGCAATCCTGACTTCTGCCAACGCATCCAGGGCCAGCTGCATGAGGCCGGGGGGCAGGTAATGGGCACACGTAATGGGATTTTAGACTATTGTAATCACAGATGAGGCATTAAAAAACATGAGGAGAAAAAGAAAGTTTGTCCCTTTTTCAATTCTCTTTCAATTCATCTATTTAATTCAAGATTTGCTAGCCTCCTTTAGTAACACAGAAAGAACAGGCCTCGGCTCTCTAAAATAAATAAATCAACCTTTTAAAAAAAGGGCGCCTGGGTGGCTCAGTCAGTTAAATGCCCAACTCTTGATTTTGGCTCAGGTCATGATCTCAGGGTCGAGGGACCCGAGTCCCACCTCTGGTTCCACACTCAGTGGGGAGTCTGCCTGAGATTCTTCTCTCCCTCTCCTTCTGCCCCTCCACCCCCTGCACATGCACGGTCTCTCTTTCTCTCTATTAAGTATATCTTTTCTTATAAAGATTTTATTTATTTATTTATTAGACAGCGAGAAGTAGCAAGAGAGAGAGCATGAGCGGGGGCAGGGAGAGGGAGAAGCAGGCTTCCCACTGAGCAGGGAGCCTGATGCAGGGCTCAATTCCAGGACCCTGGGATTATGACCTGAGCCAAAGGCAGATGCCCAACTGACTGAGCCACCCAGGTGCCCATAAGTAAATAAATCTTAGAAAGGAAGGAAGGAAGGAGGGAGGGAGGGAGGGAGGGAGAGAGGGAAGGAAGGAAGGAAGGAAGGAAGGAAGGAAGGAAGGAAGGAAGGAAGGAAGGAAAGAGAGAGAGAGAAAGAGAGAAAGAAAGAAAGAAAAAGAAAGAAAGAAAGAAAGAAAGAAAGAAAGAAAGAAAGAAAGAAAGAAAGAAAGAAAGAAAAAGAAAAAACGGAAGGAAGGAAGGAAGGAAGGAAGGAAGGAAGGAAGGAAGGAAGGAAGAAAAAGAAAAAAGAAAAGAAAGAAAGAAAGAAAGGAAGAAAGAAAGAACGAACAGGTCTCAATTTTCTCTTTCTGAAGGGAAAAGCATTCATTTGTAGCAGGGGTTGGCAAACTCGGATGGTAAATGTTTTGAGCATTGAAGAGCAAGAGGCAAAATGGAGGATATTAAGTACTTCTGTAATGAGAGAAAGAGCTTTTCCACATAATTTTTATTGATGGTGATGTGATCAGCGTTGGGTGTTGTACGCAACTGATAGATTATTGAACACTACATCTGAAATTGATGTACTATATGTTGGCTAATTGAATTTAAATTAAAAAATTTTGTTGATGAAATTAAAAATACAGATGTAAGTATACAAGAGCTAATACAAGTATACTAATGAGAAGAACGAGATTCTTTTTTAAAGGATAACATTTTGTCTAATTGGCATTCATAATTAATGTTGTTTAATCATTCACCGGTTGATGGACATTTGAATTGTTTCCACTTTTTGGCTTTTATGAATAATGTCACCACGAACATTCACGTGGACGTCTTTGTGTGGACATAACGCTTTCATTTTTCTTTCTTGGCTATCTAGGAATTGCTGTGTTGAATGGTAATTTATGTTTACCATTTTAAGAAGCTGATAAACTATTTTCCAAAGTGGCTGCCTTATTTTGCATTCCCACCAGCACTGTGTGAGGGGCTCCGTATCTCCACATTCTTGCCAGCATGTATTGTCTGTCTTTATCACAGCCATTCTAGTGAATGTGAAATCATGTCTTATTGTCATTTTAATTTGGATTTTGTTAATAACTAATGTGGAGCATCTTTTCATGTGCTTATTAGCCCTTTGTATATCTTCTTTGGTGAAATATCTATTCAGTTCTTCTGCTTATTTTTAAATTGGGTTGTTTGTACCCTTGAGTTGTAAGAGTTCTTTGTATATTCTGGATAGGAGACCTTTATCAGATATGTGGTTTGCAAATATTTTCTCCCAGTCTATGATTTGCCCTTTTATTTTCATAAGAGTGGTTTTTGAAGCACAAAGTTTTTGAATTTTGATGACGTCCAATTACCATTTTTTTCTTTTGTGGATTACGCTTTTGGTGTTATATGGAAGAAATCTTTTCCAAATCCAAAGTCTGGAAGATTTTCTCCTATTTTTTCCTCAAAGTTTTTTAGTTGGAGCTCTATCATTTAGGTCATTTTGAGTTACTTTTTATATATAATGTGAGGTAGGGCTCTAAGTTCATCTTTTTGCACATGGCTCTACAGTCATCCCAGCACCCTGGGTCCAAGACTCTACTTTCCCCATTGAATTGCCTTGGCGCCTTGCACCTCTCTTCTGGCCCTTCCATGCTGTCCTTGTAGTGGGGTGGTAACTTCAGTAGGGAGGCAGGTGAAAAGCTCTGCCTCCAGGTTAAGTCTTGCGGAGTTGGAATTCCAGCTGAACTACTCTTTAGCTATGTGGTAATTGACTCCTTGCTTAACCTATCTAGAGGCTTTAGTCTTCTCATCTGTAAAATGGGTAATTGTGTTTACTGTACAGAGTTATTATAAAGAGTAAATGAGCAAATAAGTGAAAAGATTTAGAAATAGAGAATGATATATTATAAAGCACTTGACGTAAATGTTATTCTTTTTTGAAGAGTTAACTTTTTAAAGAATAACTGTTTAAAAGTATCATAGTGCCCTTACCTTGCAGGTTCCATATAAATAAGTGGCAGGCTGGATTTGGCCTGTGGGTCATAGTTAAATCTTGATCTAGAGTTAGACAATACTGTTTTATCTGTCTGGAATTGAATTACATTGTTTTGTGTCTGTTGTTTTTAATCTTTGGAAGTGTGTAAACGTGTGTGCGTGCACATGCATGTGTGTGTGCGTGTGTGTGTTCGTGTGTGTGTTTAAGGTGAAGGGCTGGACAAGGGAGGGAGCAGATAGGAATGGCACTGGGTCCCCCAGAGACCGAGGGGAGGTCCCCTTTACTTTGGTCACTGTTGTTGTAAGTCAGGTGACCTGTCCATGTATATTCTTCTTCCCTGACGCTGTTTCCCTTTTTCTCTGTTCTCCTTCCCTGGGTTTTAGAGTTCCAAAGAAAGGAGTGAGAACATATAGTCTGCTTTGCCAGCTCCTTGGGGACACTGGTATTTGTGACTCTCCTTTTCCCTCTGATAATATCATGACTGTCTGTTTCCCTCATGTCACCCAGATCCTGAAAGGCATGCTGGAGGGTGGATCCCATATCCTTCCGGCACTCCGGGTCCTGAGCAGTCTTCTGTCTAGCTGCAGTGACTCCGTTCCCTTGTACTCCTTCTGCCGCGAGGCGGGGCTCCCCGGGCTCCTGCTCAGCCTGCTCAGACACAGCCAGGAGAGCAACAGTATCCAGCAGGTAAGCCCTACGCCAGGAGCCTCGCAAGGCTTTCAGGAGCTCCTTCACCTTGGCTTTCTCTTCTTCAAATTTCTTCTTCTTCCGTTTCTTCACCTTGGATTTCTATTCGGCCCCCTGCCTTTTCTTTTCTTGCCTCCTGTCTAGTTAGTGGATCACGAGTTGCAAGCTCTGCTGCGCTCTGAGACCAGACGGATCCTGTCAGGCGGTGAAGTATAGACTCTGGGCCACTGTATGAGGAGTGGGGACCACGAGAAATTGGAGAGCTTGTGCCCAGTCTGTGAATGGGACATCCCCTCGGCTCCAGCTCACTGTTGCCACGTGAGAACACGTGCCCAGTGGTACCAGCTCGCCCAGTTTTCTAAGAGAAGCTAGAAATCCAGATGTGTATGCACAGTTTTCCAATCTTTAGAGCGCTGTTTGGGAATGTTAAATTCTAGGCTTCTGTTGCCCTGATTTTATAGAACAGAGTACTGAAATTCAGAGATTCGCCAACTCATACACAGGCACTAACTTGTAAATGGTCACAGGGACCGTACGTGGAGGAGCTAGGATTGAGGCTCAGTGTGTCTGAGGCCGAATCCCTCCCTGCACCAGCTGTGTTCTGCTGTGGCCGAGCTGAGAGGACAGAATACTGAAACGTTTAATGGGGCCTCAGCTCAGGTGGCTGGAAGCTGCATTCTGCTCAAGAGTTCTAACCCTGAGTGTTGTTAAGAAATTTAGAAAAGAATTTGAGTGATTTTGAAAAACAGAGCCTCCTAAATTCCTAAATGCTATTCTGGCCAAACAGGACACATTTTCAGGCTACATACAGCCCACTGGCCGCCACTTGTTACCTCTGGATGTCCCCTCTCTGTCCGACGCTCTCTTCCCTCTGCCCCTTCCTGTTTGATCAACCTGACTGGGTATAGGACACCCTTTTTTTTTTTATTGCGTTTTCTCTTCTTCGTCTCCATCCTCTTCATTGCCCTTACTCTCTCTCCTCTTCCCTGGCAGCAATGTTGGTATGGGACCTTCTTACGGGACCTGATGGCTGTGATTCAGGCCTACTTTGCCTGCACCTTCAATCTGGAGAGGAGCCAGACAGGTGACAGGTGGGACGAGAGCCAGCTTTGCTCCTTTGGCCCCTTTGGCTTCAATTTCTACCCCCATTTCTTCCCCTCTCTGTTAGGAACAGGCTAAGTAAGGAGAAGCCGACAGGTTAGGGGTCAGCTGACTAACTGCTGAGGGTCTAGCTAGCCCTTCTAAGGACTCAGGGACCCCTCTAAGTTTATCCCAAGACTTGCAGGTTCTAAGGGTCACCAAACACTAAATGGAAGGGTCACAATTGGTGAATAACCTAGAGAAAATTGCAAAGAAGGGGCTAGGAGGATGTATATAGAAGACTGTGTGTGTGTTTAGCAGGGGAGAGGGGAGGGAGCATTCTGAGATGTTCCTTTGCAGAGATCCTCCTGCCTGCCCAGAACTGACCCATTTACCACATGTGAGCTCTTAGAGAGATGGGCTATTTTTTCCCAGCCTACAGGTGTTTCAGGAGGCTGCCAACCTCTTTCTGGACCTGTTGGGGAAATTGCTGGCACAACCAGATGATTCTGAGCAGACCCTGCGGAGGGATAGTCTTATGGTAATCGTTCCCTGGCCCAGGTTTCTGTCTTTGATGTCTTTCCCCACGTTTCTACCTTCCCCTTTCTTATACCTCTGTAGGGTTAGGTCAGGGTAATACAACCAACATTTACCGACCATGTGCCACATGAGTAAGGGAAAGTCCCTGTCTTCAAGGGACTAGAAATAGTCTAGTAGGGGAGACGAAAAATGATCAAGGACAACAGTGTGAGAAGTACATTAAAACTTATATAAAACTTGTATGAAATATAGAAGCACCACTGAAGAAGATATGATTAATGCTACTTGGGGAGTCACAGAAGAAGTCTTGAAGGAAGTCATCTTTGCTAGGATTTGAAGAACGCATAGCAGTTTGCCAGGTAGGTGAGGCAGGAAGTAGGGAGGACATTCCAGGCAGAAGGAGCAGTGCATATAAAGATCTAGAGGCATTAAACACTGTGGCCTATTTCAGGAAACCACATTCCTTCTCGAAGAGACTTGCAGATGGGCTAGTATTTCCCAAACTTATTTGTCCTGTGGACCAATAAACTAGTGGGTTCTCGCCCCTGGACTCTGGAGGTGAGGGACAGGAGAATGGAGGATTGAACAAGAAGATAGCTGAGTTCTTTTTTTTTTTTTTTATTAATAATGATTTTTTATTATATTATGTTAGATAGCTGAGTTCTGACTGATCTCAGAGGAGACAGAGAGGAACATCAGTAAGGAAGTAAGCCATTGCCTAGTCTTTGTTCAAACTGACAATGAGGGACACAGATCTGGGCTGCATTTCTGCCTCCAGCTAGCAGTCCGTTCAAACTCTTCTAGTCTGAGAGCCTATTTTAAAGTTCCTCACCCATTCAAGTCAGGAAGCTTTTTCAATGTCTAACCTAACTTTTGGCCATCAGCAATTTACGTTATTGACTAGCATTTACCCTATATGTCACTGTGGAGTGAGTGCATAGGGAGTTTGGAATAAACACCCCTCCTCCCGAAATTCTGAACCAGTAGGACTGGGTTGGGAGGGACCCAGGAATCCCCAGGAATTCTCATACTCATGGTCTATAGATAACACTTTGAGAAGCGTCATCAGGAGGCAGCTGATTAGAGAATAGAAGGATTGCCATCTAAAATTGCCATCCTTGGAACGTGAAGGCGATTATAATGCATTTTCTGTGCGAGGGATACTTTGAATGCCACAGCTGGTCCCTCTGGGTTTTCTCCTTTTTTCCCAGGTTCTCTGGGGGATTCTTGCTCCTTATCCTAAGCCCCGTCACTTCTCTGCTGCTCTAATGTCAACCCCGCCCTTGTCTCCCTTAGTGCTTTACTGTTCTGTGTGAAGCCATGGATGGGAACAGCTGGACCATCTCCAAAGCCTTTTACTCCAGCCTGCTGACTACGCAGCGGGCAGTGCTGGACGGGCTGCTTCACGGCTTGACCGTTCCCCAGCTCCCTTTCCACACACCCCCAGGTAACCAGAGTAGGGCGCGGAGGTTCTCTTGAGTCCGGAGCAACTCTGGCTCTGCACCCCACCCCCCACCACCACCGACTGCCATTACCTTGAATAGTGCCTGGCATTCAGTGAGTGCTCAGTGACTGTGCACTGAAAGAATGAACGGGGATCTGAGAGAAACAACCAGACCCCGCCCTGCGTTCTTCGCCTTTCTCCATAGGAGCCCCCCAAGTGAGCCAGCCACTGCGGGAGCAGAGTGAGGATCTGCCTGGAGCCATGTCCTCCGCGCTGGCAGCCATATGCACGGCCCCGGTGGGGCTGCCCAGCTGCTGGGAAGCCAAGGAGCAGGTCTGAGCTGCGGTCTCTGGTTCCTCTCATCCATGTTGCCGGAGATGAGGAAGCTGGCCTCAGTTTCTCAGAAAGACATAAAGATTAGCATTGATGCTTCCCCTTACTCTGCACTTTCAGAAACTGATGCTCTCCCACCCTGGATCTGGGCCACTTGTAGAACATGATGTCACCAAAATCCCAGAGCCCTTGGCCAGCTGGTTAGAGAGCTCAGTGACAAACTGCCCGTGTGGCAGGGTAGCTGATCTGAAGCCACCCATGATGCTTCTTCAAGGGCTCAGGATTTAGATTTCCTGCCCCCCTTTTGGCCAACAACACTTTCCTCTGTACCTGCCTACACTAGGGCGAAACTAGGCCAGGACCTTTGGTTCTCCGTTGGCTATGAGGACTGGGGATGGGATGGGGTCTGAGGTTCCTGGTGAATCTGAGGGAGAGTGACTAGCAGGGGCGAGAAACCTGATTCATTGGAGATAGGAGAGGAATAGGCTGGGAATCCTGGGAATGGGAGAGAGGCTTGGGCTGTGTCCCTACAGATCTCTCGGCATTTGGCGAATCAGCTTACTGAAGACAACAACCAGCTGAGGCCGTCCCTCATCTCTGGCTTGCAGCATCCCGTCCTGTGCCTCCACCTTCTCAAGGTACTGCCTGTCCCAAACCATTGGGACTTCAGGTTTCTTTCCTTTTCTTTTTTCTTTAGGGGGGAAGGGACAGAGGGAGGGGGAGAATCTTAAGCAGGCTCCGTGCTGGGCGTGGGATGTGGGGCTCCATCTCATGACTCTGATATCATGACCTGAGCCAAAATCAAGAGTTGGATGCTTAACCTACTGAGTCACCCATGCGCCCCCAGGTTTCTTTTTAATCCCCAGGACTAAGAGAGAGAGAAAGACACTGAGAGAGACAAGAGATCCCAGAGGGCTCCTTTCTGCTTCTAAATGTATTCCACTGAGATGGCCCCACTGTTAGCCAGTCCTCATCAGAACAGAGAAGTAGCCCGATCTCACTGACTTATAGCAAGAGGTGGAAATGGCCTGGGCGTCTCTAATACCCCCGTGGTGGATACTAGATCAGTTGAGAGGCCAGCCTGCTTCTCAGCTCAGGGGCCACTCAGCCTCACTGACAGACTGCTTCCCACTCCCTTAGGTTCTCTACTCCTGCTGCCATGTCAGCGAGCGCCTGTGCCATCTTCTAGGGCAAGAGCCCCTGGCCTTGGAGTCACTGTTGATGTTGGTCCAGGGCAAGGTAGGCCAGCAACACAGGTGTATCGTGGTGGCCCCACTGTCTCACTCAGAAATTGCTCTGCTATCTGAGGTTTCCTTCGTAGGTAAAGGTAGTGGATTGGGAAGAGTCTACCGAAGTGGCCCTCTACGTCCTCTCCCTTCTTGTCCTCCGGCTGCAAGATCTGCCTTCTGGGTAAGTCATAAAGTGGGGTCTCTCCACTGGAGTCTTCCATCCCCATAGCTCACCCTGATGTAGAAATGGGAAATGGCACCTTGCAGCCTGTCCTTAGGACGGACTGGGATAGAGAGAGTGAAGTCTTCTCTACAAAGAGCAGACCTCGCTTCCTACTGACTTTGTGTCTTGGCGATGGTCCTTCGGTCTCTGTGGAGAGTGCTGTCCAGCGAGGAGGGAGGCCATTCACCAGCCTCCTTTCCCTCGGCTGCACCCTTTGATGTATCTCCTTTTTCCAGAATGGAGAAGCTAGGCAATGAGATTGCTACTCTGTTTACCCATTCACACGTCGTCTCTCTCGTGGTGAGTTTTCAGCTTTCCTCTTCCTCCCCTTTTCACCCTGCCGTCCGGCCCTTTGGGGAGCACAGGCGTCACTGTCCCATGAGCAGCAGGTTCTGAGGCATCCGTGGGGCCTGACAGAGACATATGCTCTCTGCCTGTCCTGCCTGCTGCATGGATTCAGACGTTCCTTCTCCTCTGACTCCTCCCAGAGTGCAGCAGCCTGTCTGTTGGGACAACTTGGTCAGCAAGGGGTGACCTTCGACCTCCAGCCTGTGGAGTGGATTGCAGCAGCCTCACACGCTCTGTCTGCCCCTGCGGAGGTGAGGTGGGCCAGGGAGGACACAGACGCCTTCTCTCTGACTCAGACCCAGGATTCCATTCAGGGGAAAAGACTGCAGCGCCAGCACGCCTGGGGCAAACCAAGGAGTGGGGAAAGGAGCCAAGGAGTCTTTCCTTTCCTCTCTGTCTGCCCCCAGATAACAGCCCCCTCTGAGCCCCGACTGGCAG
Source organism: Ursus americanus (assembly GCF_024610735.1). NCBI lineage: Eukaryota > Metazoa > Chordata > Mammalia > Carnivora > Ursidae > Ursus > Ursus americanus. The sequence continues at coordinate 89,366,566 of NC_142127.1, forward strand.
GCAAAGAAGGAGAGAGGGAGGGGGACCCAAGTTACCAGAGGAGGAGATTTCCCTGCCTGCTTTAGTCCCTTCCTCCAGCAGCTCCTGCTCCTGTTGTTAAGGTCCTTTCAAAAGCCTCATCTCTTCCCCTCTGCCTGCAGTTGGCACTCCTGGTCCCCCCTCCTTCTCCTTAACTGAGATGGAAAAGGTGGCTGGCATCCTGAGAACTCTTCAGGAATCCGGTCCACCGCGTAGCCTCCTTTCCACTTTCTCCTTTTCCAGGCCTTAACCCCTCCCCCTCCTCTTTAGATACTTTGAAACCTATATTTATGTCATTTTGTAAAAAGAAGGATAGATTTCATATTCAGATGATTGTCATCCTTACAGGCACAGAATTCCTTACAACTTAGGAAGCACTTCACATGTTATCCCACAACATGCTTGAAAGAGAGACACATGAAATGTAATGATACTCACCTGCTTTTTCTAGATGAAGTTGAACTTCAGAGAGGTGGTAGGGACAGCATTCCTATTCATCCAGGAGCCCCAGTCAGAAACCTGGGAGTCCTCATAGACTGCGCCCTCTGCTCCATTATTCCCCCATCTAGATGGTTCCCCCAGGCCCCATGTGTTCAGCCCTCCTGTCATCTCTCAGATCTTTTGCTGCCTGCCACTGTCCCTGCCCCGCCTTTGTTCATGTGCACATCATCTATCTTGCACTCTTGCCTGCCAAGGGACCTCTTTTCTAGACTCTCCTCTCCAGTCTATTCTCTTCACTGCCACCAGGGTGAGCTTTCTTAAAAGTCTAGTCATTTGTTCAACCAACAGGCATTTAGCACAGAAATCCGTATTGAGGACCAGACACTATTCTGGGCTTTGAGGATACAGCAGTGAATAAAAGAGACAAAAATCTTGCCCATATGGACCTTGCATAAATCCTCAGTGGCTTCCCGCTGCTTCCGGGATAAAGTCCAAACTCCTTTACCCTCTCCTCAAAGCTCATCTGTTTCCTCTGGGCTCTTAATCCTTCTGTACCAGGACTTACCACTTCCAAAGGTCACTGTCGTCGTTCATGAGCTGCTTTATTTATGCTATGAGTACTACTTGCAATGCTGTCCCTTCCTACCACCTCCTTCACTTGACTGCCTTTTAAACTTTTCATTCATCAGTGTCCTACCTCCAGAAGGCAGAGTTAGGCCCTCTCCACTGTGTCTCCGCCCCACCTCCACCCCACCCTCTTGTCCAGCAAGTGTCTTCCTACCCTACCAGACTATGTGTCCTTGGGGTAGAAGTAGTCATTGAATGAATAGCCAGGAACCAAGACTCCTAGGTCCAGAAGCGCTCTCCCCACTTCCCCGGGCTGAGGAAGAGCTCTTTCTGCCTGATCAGGAGTTGCTTGCAGAGGACCTGCATTCTTCCTGCCTCTCTCCAACAGGTCCGGCTGACCCCACCCGGTGGCTGTGGATTCTACGACGGCCTCCTCATCCTCCTGCTGCACCTCGTAACCCAGGTATGGGCGCATCCAAGGTTGAACCGCTAGGCAATAAGAATGAAGCAACCCACACTCGCCTTTTTTGTCAAACTAGGGTGCCCGTAATAGCCTTCGAATGGGCCCACCTGCCCTTAGTACGGACCCTTTCTGGGGAATCACAGCTGCCTCCCTCAGGATTCAGTGGGGGAGGAGAGCCGTAATTCCCTGGTTTCCAGAAGACATACACATGGGTTAAGATGTGAGAAGAAAGGGAATTCAGACAACCGGGAAATCCCAGATTGTTGGGAAAACAGAGGAATTATTTCTAGGACTCTCTTTCCTTGTAGGTCAGGGATAAAGGGGAAGCATTTTGAGGCCTGATTTCGATCTCCCTACCCACCCACCCTCCTTCAATTTCCTCTCCAGCCAGGGAAGGGTAGCCTGATAAGGGACGTGGCTAGCTCAGAAATGTGGACCGTTCTGTGGCACCGCTTCTCCATGGCCCTAAAGCTCCCCAAAGAGGTGTCTCCACAGGAAGAGGAGCCGTCACTGTCCAGGCCACAAAGCCCAGAGCCAGACTGGACGCTGATCTCACCCCAAGGTATCTTTCCATCAACATGGCCTCCGTTGTGGGGCCGAAGTATTGAGCCCTCTTCAAAGAAAGCAGCCCAGCCCCGGATCAGCCCACAGAGATTGCTACGACTGTTGTCGCCTGGGGAGAGGATGGTGCGGGCTACGCTGGGTGGGAAAGGGACTAAGTAGGTGGAAGCTCGGAGAGCCCTGGAGAAGCAGGAGTGCCCGGGCCTCTTACCTGTTCCACTGGGTCTCCATTCTGGGTGTTTCCAGGCGTGGCAGCCCTGCTGAGCCTGGCTGTGGCCACCTTCACCCAGGAGCCCCAGTTATGCCTGAGTCACCTGTCACAGCGTGGAAGTATCCTCATGTCCACCCTGAAGCATCTGCTTTCCCCCAGCTTCCTGCATCAGCTGGGCCGGGCGTGAGTTGGAGCTAGAGGAGGGAGACCAGATGGTCCAGAGAGTCTGCAGGGTGGGGTGGGGAGAGGGGAGGCAGGAGAGCCGTAGCTGACAGCTTGAGCTACGAGGAGAGCAGTGGGATTGGTGAGGTTGGGGAAGGGGAGCCGGACTCTGGGATTTGAGAAGGGGGCCGAGAATGGTAAAGGGTGGGTGAGCAAGACCGAGTCAATCCTTCCGCACTGCCCTCCTTAGGCCTCATGGGTCTGAGTTTCTGCCCCTTGTGGTGCTCTCCGTCTGCCAGCTCTTCTGCTTTCCCTTCGCCCTGGATGTGGATGACGACCTCCTCGGAGGCGTCTTGGCTGACTTGGGGGACTCAGAAGTCGCAGCCCACCTGCTGCAGGTACTTGGGAAGCTACTCAGGCACGCAAGTCGGGGAGGAAGATGGCCAACCTTGTGTTCTCGAATTCACTTGCCAACAGCTCTTGGGCCCCTGGAAGAGTGGAGGGTCTGGCTCCATCTAAGAGTTGGGAGTGGAGAAGGCATTTGGGCCTGAGCAGAGGCATTGGCTGGCCCTGGGGCTGGCACCTCCTCTCTCCATCCGTCCCTCCTCTGGATCTGTTGGAGCGCCATGGGGAGGACATCCCAGTCTAGGCACTGGAGACTCAGCTCCTCAGCCAGGAATCATTTCTCTGGCAATTCTTGGCACTAAGCAGTGGGCCTTTGAAGGCGGAGAGACCGCGTCCTTGCAGAGCAAGGAATGATCTTGCACCTGTTCCCCCGGGCTCCCCACCGTGTCTCACGTGGCGGGCTTGGGTCAGGTCTTCCAGTTCTCTGGGGTGTTTCTCAGCATAGCTTGGCTTTTCTCTCTGCCAGAGCTTGGGCTCCTTTGAGCTACCCCGCTGCAATGAGTGTTCCCTCTCCCTGAACCCCTTTTGCCTGCTGCCCTGGCCCTCTTTTCCCAGGTCTGCTGCCACCATCTTCCGTTGCCTCAAGTTGAGTTGCCCGTCAGTCTCCTCACACGCCTGGCCCTCACGGATCCCACCTCTCTCAACCAGTTTGTGAACGCGGTGGCTGCCTCCCCTAGAACTGTCATCTCCTTCCTCTCAGTTGCCCTCCTGGGTGACCAGCCACTGCTAACCTCTGACCTTCTCTCCCTGCTGGCCCACACGGCCCGAGTGCTGTCTCCCAGACACTTGTCCTTTATCCAAGAACTCCTGGCCGGCTCTGATGAGTCCTACCGGCCCCTGCGGAGTCTCCTGGGCCATCCAGAGAATTCTGTGCGGGCGCGCACTTACGGGCTCCTGGGACACTTGCTGCAACACAGCATGGCCCTGCGTGGGGCGCTGCAGAGCCAGGCTGGGCTGCTCAGCCTCCTGCTCTTGGGGCTCGGAGACAAGGACCCTGCTGTGCGGCGCAGTGCCAGCTTTGCTGTGGGCAACGCAGCCTACCAAGCTGGTCCCCTGGGCCCTGCCTTGGCCGCTGCGGTACCCAGTATGACCCAGCTGCTTGGAGACCCTCAGGCTGGCATCCGGCGCAATGCCGCATCGGCTCTGGGCAACTTGGGGCCTGAGGGGTTGGGGGCAGAGCTGTTACAGTGCCAAGTCCCTCAGCGGCTCCTAGAGATGGCGTGCGGAGACCCCCAGCTAAACGTGAAGGAGGCCGCCCTCATTGCCCTCCGGAGCCTCCGGCAGGAGCCCTGCATCCATCAGGTACACCCCTGGGGACTCGTGGACCCCAACAATGGGGTTGTATTTCACAACATTTTTCTGAGGTCGTCTTTAAGGAATTGGGACACCCACAAATCCCCTGTCCGGAAGTGGGAAATGACAAACTCATCTCCCATCTCCCACCCTGAAAAAGGGAAGGAGTGCAGGAGAGGGCTCCGATGAGTGGGAAGTTCCTGGCATCTCAAGGACCAGGGTTTCTGTCTTGAGGCTGTGTAGGAAGGAGGTGAGGACACACTAGGCCATGTTGAGGTGTTGAGGGATTTTATCCTGGGGGCCGTGAAACGGCTGTCTTTTTTCAGCACTCACCATGTGACAAGCAGCATGCTGAGCATTTTACCTTTATTATCTGGTTTAAGCTATTATGGTCCTTATTTTGCAGGTGAGGACACTGAGGCACTGAGAATTTGAGAACTTGTCCAAGTTACAAAGCTAGTTTGGGGGACTGGACTTCTGAGCTCAGAAGTCTGAGTCCTGAGCCCCACACCTTAACCACTGCTTTATTCTGTTGTTTCTGCTTGGTATATAAAGTGGCCTAGTGGAAATCACACATCTACCTCTGATAAGGCTAAACATCCAAATTATTATAATGCAATGTGGTAGCATTGGATGGTCCATGCGGAATAGACGTTTTGATGGGATGGCAATGATATAAATTATAGGATTTTCTGGCAATCCCTGTGGAAATAATGAAAGGGATTCTCAGTGGTAATGAGGTTAAGGCCCAATGGTCAGGATCCACAGCTGCGAATCGCACTTTTGACTGACTGTCATGGTGGCATGTATTACCTTTCTAGGGACAAATGCATGGATCCCTCGGTGCCTCGGTTTCATGGTGTATAACCAAAGCGAATGGGAGTAGAACTCTGGTCTTGATGAGCCCCCTCTAGACTGAGTCCCCAAGAGCCTGTTTTCTTTTTCTTTCTTTTCTAGAGTGGGAATTGCTGGGCCATGTTGTGTTCTGTCATCTGCTCTCTGTCCCACAGGTGCTGGTGTCCCTGGGGGCCAGTGAGCGATTAGCCATGCTCTCTCTGGGGAATCAGTTACTGGCGCCCAGCAGCCCCCGGCCCGCCTCTGCCAGACACTGCAGGAAACTCATTCACCTCCTGAGGCCAACCCACAGCACGTGATCTCAGATTCCTGCGGTCCGTCCTCCAGCCGTTGTTGCCCCCTTATTGCCAACCTCTCCTTTTTCTACTACATGAGCCACCAACTCACCCAAGAGCGAAAGAGACTAAAAAAAAAAAAGAGAGATAAGCTGCAAGTCAACTGATTTGAGAACAAGAAACTAGAAAAGATTTATGTATAAAGCTCCCTCCTTTCCCCAGATACTGATTTCAACCAGTAAACTTCATTGATGTTGGTGCCAGAGAAGATTCCTTCCTTTTCTACATCGAAGGCTCTTCCTCCAGTCATGTGCCTTTAATCCCAAGAACATGTCTCCGGGACATCAGAGGCACCTTCTATCTGAGAGCTCTCTTCCTTTCTGGAGCTCCTATAATCCTCCTAGCAGGTTCCTGCCTTAGTGCACTGGCCCCAGGACAGTGATGAAGACAGAGCCTGTCTCACCTCCAAGTGATAAATCCGTCCCTGCTATGGATGGTTCCCTGACCCGTAGTCCACATTCCCATCCATGGATTAGGGTGGAGAGTCTTTCTTTTCTGTTTTTCTTTCTTTCTTACTTTTTTCCTTTCTTCCCTTCCTGCCTGCCTGTCTTCCTTCCTCTTTCTCTCTCTCTCTTTCTTTTTCTTTCTTGCCTTCTTGCCTTCCTACCTTTCTTCTGCTCATCCTTCCTCTGAAAACTCTTGTCATAAAAGGTATACCTCACCTTACTTGGAGCTGCCAGGGTAAGAGGTTGGGGGGCTCAGCTCCTCTCAGCTGCTGTGTGATGCCGGAAGCACTTGTGTCCTGTTCACACAAGATCCTGGTTTGGGAGCTTCTTTATTATATCTCTTCCTGCCTTCCGGCTTCCTCCATCCCAGATGAGCTACACGTGGCCTCCTACTTCCAAGCCAAGGCCAGTGGAGCTGAAATAGGGAGGGATAGGATTAAACAGAGACGTACACTGGATTGCCTTGTGATCTCAGCCTTAGTGACAAGTTTTGATGTTTGATGGAGTTTCAATGTATAGGGAAGCCCAGCTGCTTGAGAAGGGCAGCTGTTTATGGACATTGAGCATTTTACCGGAAAGAGATGTTTGGCAGACCCATTAGTTAGAGTCGTGATCCAGCTGGAAACACTGAAAGCTTAAACCTCGACTCACTAGGTGCCTTGCAACAAGCTTCTCAGGACCCTGATTTCTCCATCCGTAAAATGGGGAGACTACTTTTTGTCCTTCCTAAATTCTAATTGTTTTCGAAATGAAAGATGAGTAAAGTGCCCTTATTTTTTTTTAAAGATTTTATTTATTTATTAGAGAGTGTGTGTGTGCACGAGTTGGGGGGGGGTGGGAAGAGCAGAGAGAGAGGGGTAAGCAGACTCTGTGCGGAGCCTGACACAGGGCTCGATCTCACACCCCTAAGATCATGACCTGAGCCAAAATTAAGAGCCCGACACTCAACTGACTGAACCACCCAGGTGCCCCAGGTGCCCTTATTTTTTATAAGTAATTTTCTTTAGCCCTCATCTTCGTTGTGCATTGTCTGTGTTTATATTTTAGCAAAAATAACCTTTTTTGCCTAGAGACCACTATAATTTCCTCCTATCCCGATTATTTCAATTCGGTTCACCATTGAGTCCTTTCTCTGTGCCTGGTACTGTTCTGGACACTGGAGATAAGCAATGCATGTTCGTCATAGAGTTTCCATTCTGGTCGGGAAGACAATGAACTTACTAACATCAGCGAATTCTGTAGAGCACATAGAGAGGTGAGAAAAGCTCTGGAGAAAAATTAAGCACAGAGAGGATGAGGGGTGCTGAGTTGGATGGTCAGGTGTGGCCTCACTGAGATGACCTTTGAGCAGAGACTTGAAGGTTATGAGGGAATAAGCAGCGCAGATCGCTGTGGGAAAATTTGAGGCAGAGACAATACTCACTTCAAAGGCCCTGAGACAGAAGCGTGCCTGGGGGCTTGAGGAGCTGTGGGGAAGGCCAATTTGGATGGAAGATGTGAAGAAGGGGGAGAATAGTAGAGATGGGGACAGGAAGATAGTGGGGACCAGATGTTGTAAGCCTGTAGACCTACTACTTTGAGTAAAGTAGGCATCTAATGGAGAGTTTTAATAGAGACGTGATGTGATCTGCCTTATATTCTGAGAGATTACTCTTCATTCTGGTGTTGTGCATGGACTGTGAAGAGTGGGGAGGGGTGGCAGCTGGGAGGAAGGGTGAGTGGGTAGGAGGCTGCGGTAGTACCAATGGGATGGTGAAAAACTGATTTTGAATCTATTTTGAACATGGAGCAAATAAGATTTTTTAACTGATTGGATGTGGGGGTGTGAACAAAGGAAAGTAGACAAGGAGGACTCCCAGATTTTTGGCCTAAGCAATTGGGAGAATGGGATTGCCATTAACTAAAATGAGGAAGGCTAGTAGCGGAGTGGTAATGGGTGGGAAAATTCAAGTTCGGTTTTGAACATGTTAAGTCTATTAGTTGGGAATTTTTAAACACACAAAAGTAGAGATATGAATTCAGTGAACTGCTTTACGGTTCCAACAGCTGCCATATCTATTCTTTTTCTATTCAAGTATTTTATTTTATTTTTTTTTCAAGTATTTTAAATCAACTCTCAGGAAACATATAATGTTACCCATAGTACTTTGGTGTATCTTTAACAGATCAGAACTTCTGTTTTTGTTTTTAACAAAGCCACAGTACTTCACTAAGATTTGTCTGGATTCAGGCAAATACAGTATTGTATTTTAAAATCTAGATTTTTTTTCCCCTTAAAAGATGAACTAGGAAGAATTACCTTGGGAAAGAATTATTTTTTCCCCCAAATAATTCATTAAATACTAGCTAGAAATACCTTGCTTGTCTGGTGCATAAAATATTTGATGTAGAGAAATTAAATATACAAACTTTTTAGGTTCTCACATAAAACAATAGTTAATCATTTCATGAGGAAGCATGATAAGAAAACACGTTTTCATCCTTGGGAGCATATAATCTAATGGATTAGAAATATGTAAACAATTTCACCTCATTTTATATCATTGCACAAAGTGCTGAGATGATTTGACGTGAATGGTCTGGGTAGTGCCTGGAATTCAGAGAATGTCTGGAAGGTTTGAGGATTTGTGCCTGTGTTTGCTTTTGCATGTGTAAGAGAGTTTATGTGTTTTAACCCTTCTGGTGTGAGACGGAGGTTAACGTTTTCAAACATTAAAAGTAGAGAGAATGGCATAATATGTTTCCAAACCCTGATCCTACAGATTCGGCTGTTATCAACATTTTGTCACACTGGTTCTACCTATCCCTTTTTAAATGTTGTCATTGCTGTAGTTTAAAAAGCATCTATTTTGAAATAGATTTTTTTAATTTAAATTTTTAAATTTAAAATTTAAAGAAAAGTTGAAAGAATAGTTACAAAGAACTTGCATATACTCTTCACCCAGATTCACTGATAACATTTTGCCACATTTTTTCTGAACCATTTGTTAGTAAGTTGTAAAATCACGTCCTTTTACCTTTTACATACTTACGGGGGAATTTCTGAAGATCAAGGATACTCACTTATATAATCACAACGTGATTAACAAAATCAAGAAATTTAACATTGATATAATACTGTTAATTAGTATGCTGCCCATATTCAAATATTGTCGATTGTTCCAATAATGGGTTTTTTTCCCCCAAAACCGTTCTGTTTTTTTTTTCAACTTTTTATTTAAGTTCTAGTTAACCTATAGTGTGATATTTGTTTCAGGCATAAAATGTAGTGATTCACCACTTACATATAACACCCGGTGCTCATCCTAACAAGTGCCCTCCTTAATACACATCACCTTTTTTAGCCTAACCCCTGCCCACCTCCTTCCAATAATGTTCTTTATACCAATTTTTTTCCTGGTCCAGAATCTAACCAAATATCATGCTTTGTGTTCGTTGTGTTGTCTCTAATCTAGAACCATCCTTCATCTTTTCTTTTGCCTTTTTTGACATTGATTGACATTTTGAAGAATACTGACCAGTTTGGGTATATCTGATGATTTCTTTGTGATTTGATTCAGGTTATACATTTTTATTTTTTAAAAGATTTTATTTCTTTATTTGAGAGAGAGTGAGAAAGAGAGCTCACGAGCAGTGGGGAGGGGCATAGGGAGAAGCAGACTCCTCACTGAGCAGGGAGCCCAATTTGGGACTCGAACCCAGAACCCTGGGATCGTGACTGAGCCGAAGGCAGACGCTTAACCAACTGAGCCACCCACGCACCCCACAGGTGCATTTTTAGCAGAAACACTATATAAGTGGTGTCGTGTCTTCTATATCATATATCACATCCGAAGCTAATGATGTTGCTTTTTCCCATTATTGGTGAAGTTACCTTTGGTCACTTGGTTAAGGTGGTCTGGGCAGACTTCTTTTGACTTCTTTTTTTTTTTTTTTTAATAAACTTTGTATCTTAGAACAGTTTTAGATTTACAGAAAAGTTGAGCAGATAGTAGAGAGTTCATATACTCCTTCCCTACACTTCCCCTATTATTAACATCCTACATTATTATGATGTATTTGTTATGATTAATGAACTGATATTGATACATTATTAACCAAAGCCTGTATTTTATTGAGATTTCCTTAGTCTTATTACGCATTACATTTGGCTGTCTCCTTAGGCTCCCCTGGCTGTAACAGTTTCTCGGAAGTTTCTTGTTTTTGATGATTTTGTCAGTTTTGAGAAGTACTGGTCAGGTATTTTGTAGGATGCCCCTCTATTGGAATTTGTTTGATGTTTCTCATGACTAGACTGGGTTATGGGTTTTGGGGAGGGAGATCACAAAAGTAAAGTGCCATTTTCATAACCTATCAAGGGTGCGTCCTATGTATCTGACTGTTGATGCTGACCTTGATCACCTGGCTGAAGTAGTGTTTGCCAGATTTTTCTACTGTTACTACTTCTGCCCTACTCCGCCCCTTTCCCCCTTTCCTTACTGTGCTCTTGGAAAGAAGTCACTTTGTACAGCCCATACTTAAGGAATGGGGAATTAGGCTTCCCCTCCTTTAGGGCTGAGTATCTACACAGTTTATTTGGAATTCTTCTGCACAGGAAATTTGTGTCTTTACTGCGTTTATGAACATATTAAACCACTTATTTATACCAGGGACTCATGGATATTTGTTTTACACTTTGGGTTATAAACTACTACTACTTTATTCAATTTTGTTGCTCACATTGTTCCAGCTTTGGTCATTGGGAGTTCTTTCAGTTAGCTCCTGTGACACACTCCTACCAAAGTGGTTTTTCTTTCTGGCACTACAAAGTGCTTCAGGCTCATCTTGTATATTTCCTACCCCAGTCCTGGAATCAGCCATTTCTTCAAGGAGCTCCTGTTCTTTTTAATGGAGATTGGTATTAGAAAGTAGGACCTGGATGCTTGGTGTGCTCATTGCCTCTAGAGTTTTTGCTATTAGTATTTTAAAGCAAAAGCAAACCCCTGGCATCATGTCTAATCGCTAAAAAATACCTGTATGTGAAAAATAAGGGTATTTTCTTTTTTTAAAAGGTTTTATTTATTTGACAGAAAGGGAGAGAGAGAGCACAAGCAGGGGGAACAGCAGGCAGAGGGAGAGGGAGAAGCAGGCTTCCCACTGAGCAGGGAGCCCGATGTGGGGTTTGATCCCAGAACCCCTGGATCATGACCTGAGCCAGAGGCAGACACTTAATGGACTGAGCCACCCAGGTGTCCCCTCCTCCTCTTTTCTGTGTCTTCTCTCTGTCTGTCACATCTCCCTCGGCCTCATGAAGAACACAGGTTATGGGATTTAGGGCCCACTCAGAAAATCCAGGAAAATTCCTTAATCCTCTCAGAATCCTTTGCCATATAATATTTACAAGCTCCTGGAATTAGAGTGTGGATATATCTTTTGGGGGGGCACCATTCAGTCAACTGCATAACAAAATTGATAATGGTTTCTTAACATCGGTCTTTGTTCTTAATGTCCCCATATTCAAGTTTCTCCATTGTCTCAAAAATATCTTTTACAGTTGGTTTCTTTGAATCAGAATCCAAACAAGGTCCACTCACTACATTTGATAGTCTCTTAAGTCTCTTACAATCTAGAACACCTCACTTTTTTTTTTTAAACTCCGAAATTGTTGAAGAAATGAGGTCATTCATCTGTACATTGGCCCACATTCTGGATTCGTCAGATTGCTTTCTTGCCATGTCATTATTTCTCTTTATTTCCTATAACCTGGAAGTTGGAGCCAAAAGCTTGATTATATTCAGATTCAACTATTTTTGACAAAAATAAACTACTTCCTAAATATTGTGTAGTTTAAATTGCATCACATCAGGAAACATAATTTATAGCTGTCCTGCATTTCATGATCTAAGATTGGTTAAAATCTAGAGGTGATCCTTCCAGTGTAAAATTCCCCCAATCAATCCTCTAGTGGTTTTAGCATCTGTCAATACTGTGGCTGAAATCAATTATTTATTAAGCTTCCTTGCTCTGGTCCAGATTGTTATTAGGTTAGTTTAACCTTTTATTTTGCTCTTTATTTCTGTAGCCTACTGTTTAGAAAAGACCTTTTCACCCTCCAGGTCTTTTTCTTTTTTTCTTTTTTAAAGATTTTATTTTTATTTATTTGAGAGAGAGAGAAAGAGAGAGCACTCACAAACGATCAGGGGAAGGGCAGAGAGAGAAGGAGAAGCAGACTCCTCCGCTGAGCAGGGAGCCTGATGTGGGTGGGGCTCCATCTCAGGACCCCAAAATCATGACCCCAGCCAAGGCAGATGCTTAACTGACTGAGCCACCCAGATGCCCCTCTCCTTTGATTTTCAAATCCATTAGGTCTAGGAACATCTGGGACTAAGAACATCTGGGGCATCTTCGTTTTCTAGAGAGATGATGAATTGAGTCGCTGTTTCCTTAAGTTCTTACCTGAAGCCCATAAAGCAGGTGGTCGTAATAGTACTCTACTGAGTAGATTGGAGTTAGGGGAAAGTGGGTTGGAGGGAAACAGTGGATATGGCGAGGTCTCCTTTCATGTGGTCAAATTTGAAAGACTTCTGCTGAAAAGGACTACTAAGAAACTTTTTTAATAAAGCCTGAACTCTTTTGATTTTATTTTATTTATTTATTTTTTTAAGATTTTATTTATTTATTTGACAGAGATAGAGACAGCCAGCGAGAGAGGGAACACAAGCAAGGGGAGTGGGAGAGGAAGAAGCAGGCTCATAGCAGAGGAGCCCGATGTGGGGCTCGATCCCACAACGCCAGGATCACGCCCTGAGCCGAAGGCAGACGCCCAACCGCTGTGCCACCCAGGCGCCCCTAATTTTAGAGGAGCGAATTAAGGCATGGCCAAAGAAATAGTCCATTCAGGTGAGGTGGTATCAAGGTCCAGAGAAGGAGAGAATCCTGGAAACCCCTAACGTAGTCTTTTTTGGTGGTGGTGGTGGTGTGTGTGTGTTGTGCGTGTGGTGTGCGTGTGGTTTGCGTGTGTGTGTGTGTGTGTGTGTGTGTGGTTGGTGTGTGTGAGAATCTCAGGACTATATCTCCCAGAATTCCGCTCTCTGGGTCTCACGCGCCCTGAAGCGACTGCGCATGCGCGAGGCTGGAGCCGGCCTGCCTTCCCAGTCCCCACAACCCCCGAGATTCCGCGCGCCTGCCTCCCGCCCGCCCGCCGCGATCGCCCCTTCCAGGCCCTCGGTCTGTCCGCTGGGGGCGCGCGCAGTGCCTGGCAGGCGGCTTCGGCGCCGGCGGCTGGGAGCGCGGGTCGCGTGGCGGTGCGTGGTTGCTAGGGGCGTCTAAGGCCGCCCGCTCGCCCAGCAGGCCGAGGGAGGAAGCAACGCGGAGCCGGCGCCGAGCCGGGGCGAAGCTGGGTCCGCTAGGTGAGTGTGACGGTGAAGCCGGGGGAACGACCCTCCGCCCGCCGACTCTCCCGCCCCTCCTTCTGCCCGGGTCCTTTCGCGCGGGTCCGCAGCCCTCCGGCGGGTCCCGCCCCAGCCCCGCTTCCTGCCCGCCACCTCTCCATCTCCGGGGAGGCGAGGGGGCTGCGGCCTTCCACCCGGTCAGGTCTGTGCGCGTCCTCGGGACCCTTCTCCCCCTCCGCCACGCCCCGTGAACTTAGCGCTGCCTCCGGGTGCCCGAACCCTGCAGCATCCCCTCACCCTGGGCCTCCGTGCCGCTTTCCCGCCGCGCTGCGGTTTAAATTCTCCTCGCCCAAGCTCCTCTCAATTCGTAGCTGAATTGAACATGAAAATCCACTTTTTTCTTTCCCCATCTTCGGTAGCTATAGAGAAATACTTTCCTAAACTGTAGAGGTTTCAAACAGAATTTGAGATCTTGTAAATTTAACTCTCTTCATTTATTCATCCCTTTATGTAATCATTCACCCAACAGTTTTTTGTTTTTGTTTTTTACAAACATCAACAAATATTTAGTGAGCCAGAGCACTGTGGAAGGCGCTGGGGTGATAACAGTGGTGAACAAGGCAGGCATGTCTTCACTGAGCTTCTAGTCTAGGGGAGATTTTAATCAAGTAAACAAGCATTTGCCATACTGTGTGGTGTGTGCTCTGATAGAACATTAGAAAGATAGTTAACCCAGACTTGCTTGGAAAAGTATATTATCCCCATTCCCTGGTCTTCACATTCTCATTCTGAATCTAGGATATGTTTTAATCCTTCTTTATGGAGTCATCCTTGCTCCCTCACGTACTCCAGATGACATCTTTCTCAACTTCATCACCTGTTGATTTAGCCAATCAGAAAGTAGTTGGGGGACCTTTTGGGACAGTGTTCTGTCCATCCTTCATTTCTTGAAGTAAATACTGAGACACTGTATGAGACCCACACCCTCAACCCTGAGAAAGTTACCAGCTGCTTATTGGTTGGGCTGAATGGAACCTTGAAAAATTATCAAGTGTCTTCTGGGAATAAAGAAGTTGAGAGCACATTCCCGATACAAAGTAGCTTCACAAAATAATACAGCAAGGCCTAAAAAGAGAATTGGAAACAGTTTGACAGGCCTGATCTGGGTTTGAAGGTAGCCATCCAATGACAAATAGGAAGAGAAGGGGCGCCTGGGTAGCTCAGTCGGTTAAGCGTCTGCGGTGTCTGCCTTCTGCTCGGGTCATGATCCCAGAGCCCTGAGATCAAGTCCTGCATCGGGCTCCCTGCTCAGTGGGGAGTCTGCTTCTCTGTCTTCGTCTGCCCCTCCCCCTGCTTGTGCATGCTCCCTCAAATAAATAAATAAATCTTTTTTAAAAAATAGGAAGAGGAAAATTAATAGGGATTAGATCACAAAGGGCCATAGATGTTTTGTTAAAGAGAACAGTATCCTTAAGTTTTTCAAGCGGGGTGATTAGGGCCCAGGACTTCCAAGGAATACACCTGCACATATAGCTTTAGAAGAATCAGTTTCCAGATCCTCAGCTTCCAAATGAACTCTTCTGAAACTGACCTTACAAGAAAAGGTGGGGGCGGCGGGATGTTATATCCCTCATACTTCCCAAATTATAATGTTTTGTCCCAAGGGTAAAAATGTCAGGTGTGGGGCACCTGGGTGGCTCAGTCGGTTAAGCATCTGCCTTCAGCTCAGGTCATGATTCCAGGTCTGGCTCCCTGCTCAGTGGGGAGCCTGCTTCTCCCTCTCCCTCTGCCTGCTTCTCCCCCTGCTTGTGTGCACTCTCTCTCTCTCTTTGTCAAATAAATAAAATCTTAAAAAAAAAAAAAAAAGGTTGCCAAGTGGAGTATTAGGAAATACTGATTTCAGGAAGGCCTCCTTTGATGATTAAATTACTTTGAAAACTCAGGAGGCTTCCTATCTTCTCCTAATACACATTGCTGTTAGGGTGAGGCTTGATTCTTCTTGTGATATTATGAATTCAGATGAACTCAACAGTTAAATGTGGCTAGAATGCTTTTTGGGACCTTGGGTTTTTCAAGCTATAGGATAACACTTGCATAAAAACTTATTAAAGAGATTTCTTAATTTAGGTGTGTGTTTTTCAGTAAAATAGCTAAAAATTACTTTATCAAATCATGAAATGCTTTTTTTCTTTTCTTTTTTTTAAAAATATTTTATTTATTTATTTATTTGACAGAGAGAGAGAGGGAGACAGCCAGAGGGAGATCTGGAAGTACAACTAGCCAGTGGGAGAGGGAACACAAGCAGGGGGAGTGGGAGAGGAAGAAGCAGGCTCCCAGCGGAGGAGCCTGATGCAGGGCTCGATCCCAGAACGCTGGGATCACACCCTGAGCCAAAGGCAGATGCTTAATGACTGAGCCACCCAGGCGCCCCCAAATCATGAAATGCTTATTTGAATTACAGTTAATCTTTAACTTAGTTCTTTTTATAAAATCTTTTTATAAAATCTTTTAATAAAATCTTTTTATAAAATCTTTACAGTTAATCCTTAACTTAGTCCTTTTATAAAATACCTCCTTTTAACAAAGGAATAGATGTGTTTAAACTTGTGATGAAAAATCTTAGAATTAAACTTTAATCTGCAAGGAATACATGATTTAGATTCTTTTGGGGATACAGGAGTAAAACCATTTGAAGGGTGTGTTGCAGGAAAACCATGGAAATATAACTAGCAGGAAGATAACAGTAGATTTGTATTTGAGGCTACTGTAGCATCAGTGTGTGGTTTGAATAGTAATGAATCATGGAACTTTACATCAAAAACCAGAGATGTACTATATGGTGACTAACATAACATAGTAAAAAATTATTATAAAACAATTTTTGAAAGCCCCCCCAAGAAAATGAGTAGGGAGGATTTTAGACTGGAGGTAGGGAGCCAGTGAGAAAACTCGAGACCGGGCTAGAGATGGTGAGGGCTGTATGTTGCCTGCAGTGGGAATGGAGAGGGTTTAGAGAGATGTTAAAGGTGATAGAGTGGACAAGGCCTGGTGGCAAAATAGATACACAGTGGGACAAGGAGCAGTCCGGAATGATCCTAAGTTCCAACTTTAGTGACCAGGTGGGTGATGGTGCAGGAGAAACTATTAGGAGAAAGGGCAGCTTTGAGGAGAAGGATAAAGGGGTTCACTCTGGACATGCAGAGTTGAGGTCCCCATAGCACATCCAGGTAGAGAGGGCCAGGAGGTCATTCTGTAAGTCTGGAGCTCATGACAGAGGTCTGGGTGATGATAAAAAGTCGAGAAGGAAGGAAGTGGTTGCTGTCATGGGATGGAAGAGATTGCTCTGGGAGAGTTTATTGAGCACTGACTATGTGCCAGGCAGAGTGAGAAGACTGAACTCTTAGGAACACCAACATTGAGAGAGTGGGCAGAGGAAAAGGGGTGAAAGAAGGAGACAGAGAATTTACAACCAAATACAAAAATGAATGTGTAAATGAAAAGTTGCTTGCTAAACAGCTGTATCTCGGTGAAGCCTTAACTTCACGATCTGATATTCATAATCTGGAGTTGAGTTTAACTTCACCACTAGATTCCTTTGTGACCTTGAATGGTCTGATTATAGGCTCCCTGGATTCTAGCACAGGATCAGATGCTTTGATGTGTCAGTGAAATTGCAGAGAAAAATTCTCTTATGTGCCCTGAACTTCTTACACTCTCTTCTGGCAGAACTGGGAAACCAGACTGGGCATTTGGGAAGAAATATGGAGAGTTCTAATTTCTCTTAGGCCCTGAAATACAGAGAAATTTGTCCTTAAGAGTCCTCATGGATATTCTGGACAGGCAATAGCATTTTAGACCAGAGGTGCTCAGACTTCTGCTTTTAGGACTCCTTTATGCACTTCAAAACCTCTTTGGGATCTTCAGTATATTTTTTAATGTAGGATATATAGTCTTGATATTTACCATATTAGAAATTGAAATATTTATTCATTTAGAAGTAATAAATCCAAGTTAAAATAGGTAGAATTTTTATTTTTATTTCTTTTTTTTTTTTTTTTAAGATTTTATTTATTTATTCGACAGAGATAGAGACAGCCAGCAAGAGAGGGAACACAAGCAGGGGGAGTGGGAGAGGAAGAAGCAGGCTCCTAGCAGAAGAGCCTGACGTGGGGCTCGATCCCATAACACCGGGATCACGCCCTGAGCCGAAGGCAGACGCTTAACCGCTGTGCCACCCAGGCGCCCCTATTTTTATTTCTTTAAATATTTATTTATTTATTTATTTGCGTGAGAGCTCGCAAGCGGGGGGTAGGAGCAGAGGGAGAGGGACAAGCAGACTCCATGTTGAGTGTGGAGCCTAACATGGGGCGCGATCTCATGACCCAGAGATCGTGACCTGAGCCGAAATCATGAGTCAGACACCAGTCCCACTGAGCCACCCAGGCACCCCCCCATAAGCAGAATTTTTAAATGAAAAATGATATTGTTTCAAAAAGATTAGTGAGAAGAGTAGCATTGTTTTTGCAAATCTCTTTAATGTCTGGCTTAATAGAAGATAGGTGGATTTTCATATCTCTTTCTTTGTTCAGTCAGTTGTGATGTGTTGTTTTGGTTGAATTATTAGGAAAATCCAGCCTCACAGACATTTAGTTGGACAGGAAGGAATATTTTTAATAGCCTTTTCAGGTAATTGTGGGTATTCTTTGGTATTACACGAAAGTTAGCAAGGGATGGTTTTATGAAGGTTATTGCAATGTGGAATCTGAAATGAACTTTTCATACTTTGTTACATTAAAATCCATTGGTCTCTCATTTTGACTGGGTCTTTTTTTCTTTTTCTCCCTGTTTGCTTTTGATGGGGCCTTTTACCCAGACATGATTCCATAACATTGTGATAGGTATCTGGAAAACACTGTTTTCATTGCGTTTCAGCTCTTCCGAATGTTGCCACATTTTATTAACAGTATCCCCCCAAAATCATTCATGTTATCACTGCACTTTCATCAGAAAAATGCTTAACTTTTGGGAAGGTGTCAAGCTTATGGTGGCAGAGACAGTTTTGCCTGAATTCTGATTTTTCTCTTGGAAGCTGAAATTTTATCATTGGCAACAAATACTGTCAGTTTTTCTTGAATTGACAGACTCACTTTGTTTTATTTTCTAGAAAATGTTTGCCAAATGCCAAAGTCTGAATAACCCATCACTTTCATGTCATTTATTCTTTCAAGCGAACGTGGTGTTCCACAGAAACATTTTGCAATTGAAACACACAGAGCTTTCCTTAGAGACGGCCATCAACTTCTGTATACCACAGAAGCGTTTTGCACGTGCTCCTTGTTTTGTCACATAGAGCATTAAAAAGATGCACTCCAGAATTGAGATTTAAGGTAATTTTTACTGTGTCACCAAGGACATTCTTGGGTAAGGCTGGCATTCTTTCACTGTGCGGTGAGGAAGCCTGTGGTGGTCAAGGATCTGACTCGGTGTGACATTGTCTCAGTTCTTGCTCAGGTACCAACAGGCTGACCCACCATTGCTTTTCTACTACCATGGAAAGACCAGCACAATTTAAAAAGCAAATCGCATCTTAGTTTTGTTAGGAAAATCGTTTCCCCAGCACAACCTAAAGGCTATACCTTGAAGACACTGTCTACCCTCAGGAGGAGGAGGGAGGTTCCTTGAAGGTGATAAAAGCCAAGGTTCTAGGAGAGCTAGTCACTAATTACGTTAAGCCTTCAACAGTTTTCACCTTTCAGTAATTTGTAGATTGGCCCCGCTCAACTCTAGGTGCTGTACGCTGTATTTTTCTCTCAGCTTTACCATCTCCTTTTGCATTGCCGAACAGTGTTCTACAAAAGCTTAACTTGTGGTACTGACCCTCCCTTCTCATAGGGCTGGGGTATTGAGCTTCCTTTCCCAGAAGGCCTTCAAGAAGCTCATTGCCCCTCCAGCTTTTTTGGGGGAGACATAGCTAGATGAGGATGATTCCCACCATCCTCCCCATTCTCTTTGGTTCCAGGTAAGTCAGTTCCGTCTTCTACAATAACTACTGAGCAATTAAAGCAATCTCATTAGAGATCTTTCAGAGTGTAGACTCCGAACCATTTCTGATGTCCTGAGTTCCCCTGGTGACGGAGGGAAGCACCTCGGTGGAGGAGGGAAAGGAAACTGCGAGTCCCAAGAGACAGACAGACAGACACACACACACACACACACACACACACACTCACATACATTCCTGTAATACAGGAGAGTGATTTAATCAGTGAATAATGAATAATTGCTTTCTGTAGAAATAGATACTTGTCCAAGTTGGTCTGGACCTGGCCTCTAGAGACTTGGTGGTTTGAAACAACAGCCGTAGATTTTTCTAGCATAGGCTGCTCTTTATTCACTCTCTACTAAGGAGGAAACTGGAGGCAAAATTACATCTCAAAGAGTGGAAGGCAAAAGGAGGTAGGCAGTTTCTGAGTGCTGTATAAAGATGACAAAGCAGGTTGGTGCAGGTTGGTGTGAGTCCTGAGGCTCCCTGCAGAAGCTGCAGCCAGGGACGGCGGTAAGGATTCCACCGCAGAAGCCCTGCACTTGGTCAGGTGGGTACTCGGAGGGGTAGAGATTGGGCTGAGCCAGGCAGGTAAATACAAAGAAGGGGATGTGTGAGGCCATTTTATCTTTAGAATGCTCTGTGGTTCTTTATCCTCCTTTCTTATCCTCTAGGCAGTTTTTTTGGTTTTATTTTTAACAACTTCGTGGAGGTAAAACTGATCTGGAACATACCTATCACCCCAAGTCAGTTGTTTTTGAAACTTTGTTCTAGGGACCGAGTGCCCCATAAAGTTGTTTGGCAAGGAGACCTGGGCGGCATTGCTGAGGAGGAGACCAAACTAGGGCAGTGATCTTCCCCCTTCTTCCAGTTTAGCTTTGCACCTGTCTGTTACAGGTAAACAGGGATTCCCTATGAAAATCATCATGGAACTTATGAGGCATATCCATGTGAAAAGAGAACAGTGGTGAGAGTAGCCTTTGTAAAGTATCAAGTTAGAGGGATAGATTATGCAAGAGATATTCATGGAGAGGGTGGGGCTTGAGCTGTGTCCGGAAAAGGTAAATAAAATACAAGGATTCAGAAGAAAGAGGCTTAGTGGAGTAAAGGCTGGTGGACAGGTTTGAAAGGTTTATTCCAGTTTAGTGTTAAGACCAGCACAGTTCATAGGGCACAGTTCAAGGCGTAAGGAGATGGAAATAAGCCTTCCAACCCAAACTAAGAAATCTGGATATTATTTGCTGACTCATGTGAGAATCATCTGGAATGTTTATTAAAAATGCAGATTCCCGGCCCCACCCCAGACCCACTGAATCCACTTTGAAGATGGGACTTGGGAATCTGCATCTCATGTTTGTTCTGTTTTGGTTTTTATTTTTTTATTTCGGGTAGGCTCCATGCCCAACAGGGGGCTTGAACTCATGACCCTGAGATGAAGAGTTGCACAGTCTCCTGAATGAGCCAGCCAGGCACCCTGCACCCCATGTTATTCTGATGCAGGTGATTGGTCGGCTGCTGTGATATTTAGTGAGGACTCCTAGGAAATTTTTGAAAGGGGAGTAACCCGATCAAGTAAGACCAAGCAAAGTTAATCTGGAGGCTGCCTGCAAGGGTGGGCTTCGGAAGGGTGGACCCTGGAAAGAGACCTCAGTCTAGATGTTATTGCAATGATCCAGCTCTGCAGAGGGGGTGGGGGAATAAATGGAGGAAGCATCCTAGGAAGAAAGAATCTCTCTTAGGTTTGGTAACTGGTTTGGCTTTGGAGAATAAGGGAAGGGAAGAAGTCAGAAGTGGCTTAGGTGTTCCTCTTAGGTGACTGAGAGAAAGAAGGTTCCACTGAAAGAAATTGAAGGTCAAGAGCGCCGAGCTGGTGTGACAAGCTTGAAGTGGTTGGGTATGCACGTGGGAAAGGTGGAATAGACGGTTGGTGATGAGGACATGAAGCTTGAGAGAGGGCAGGTCTGAAGAGTGGCGCTTCTGCAGATAATGGTTGAAATAGTGAGAGCAGATTGGTCGGACGTGGGAGGCAGGATAGAACAGGAGCCATGGAGGACTTTGGAGGGGGCCTCCTGGGGAAGAAAAGGCACCCCTGACGGAGGTGGGTGTGGCTGTGGCCGAGTTCCTGCACTGAGTAAAGAAGTAGCGACAAGGAGATGGTGGTAGAATCATCACCTGTTTAATCTGAAAAGGGCCCACTGTGGCTCTGCTGGGTTTAGCTGTTGTAGATGCATTTGTGTATTCAGCAAATATTTAATGAGCCCTGATTACAGTCCTAGGGCTGGGCACAGACTGTGTAAACAAGGTCCCAATTCTCAAAAAGCTTTCATTCTGGAAGAGAAGATAGACACCTAACAAAGGAATGCATAAATAATTGAAGTTCTTATTTTAAAAATAACGAACAGGGTTTTTGACTCGGTGATTCATGTGTATAGCCAGAAATTAAAATGATAGAAAAGGTATGCACAGTTAGGTCTCATACCCCATTAGTCACCTTTATAAAAAAAATCCGTTCCTATGTGTTCTTCCACTGTTTCTTTAGGCAGTTATAAGGAAATACATACAATAATTTCAGCTAGTGGAAGAATGAAACAGATTAGAATCAGGTAATGTGATAGGGAATGATCAGGGGTGGTGCAGTATTAGTGTAGACAGGCTCTTTGGGGTGGGGATGTTTGCTGAATGCTGAGAGAGGGAACTGAGCTGGCAGTTCAGAGATCTGAGTGTTTCAGAGGGAACAGTGGAGCCCCTGGGAACACAGGTGGGAACACGCCTGCTGAGCAGGAAGAGTGACTTGCATGAGGTCAGAGAGATAAGTCAGATCACGTAGGCCTTGGAGCCACCAGATAGCTTTAAGCTACATTTTAAAAAGAGCGCCTGACCACAGTCTGGAGAATTGATTATAAAGAAGGCCTAAGAGTTAGAAGCGGGGGTGAGGGGGTGTGGGGGGTGACCAGCAGGTGAGAGGGGATAGTGGTGCGGACTAGGGGAATAATGGTGGAAACAGAGAAGAATAGATGGCTCCAGGGATGTGTATTTGGTTTTTTTGGTTTTTTTTTTTTTAAAGATTTTATCTATCAATCAATCAATCAATCAATCAATCGGAGACAGCCAGCAAGAGAGGGAACACAAATTTATTTATTTGACAGAGAGAGACAGCCAGCGAGAGAGGGAACACAAGCAGGGGAAGTGGGAGAGGAAGAAGCAGGCTCCTAGGGGGGAGGAGCCTGATGTGGGGCTCGATCCCAGAATGCTAGGATCACGCCCTGGATGGAAGGCAGATGCTTAACGACTGAGCCCCCCCAGACGCCCCCAGGGATGTGTATTTGAACTGGAAAGACTTGATGGATTAAGTGAGTAACAGTGAAGATCTGAGGTCAGGGTGAAATCATGACCCAGGGCATGTTGGGAGTTTTGGTGTTGCAGGAACACCTGCCCCAGGGACTTAGCCCCTTCAGCCTGCATTCTTTTTTTTTTTTTAACTGAAGTCTTTTTGTGCCGTTGCAGTTTTACTGCCCCTGACTCTACAAGGTTAATTGGCTCTAAAAGGGAATCAATGAAGTGAGGAATATGATTGATGCATTCTTATCTCAGCCCTGCTCCCATTGTCCTTAGCATGACTTTATTAAAATCTGACATTCTCATCTAATTTCAAGGAGATTAAGAGAAAGCATGTTCCCTTCTTGAATAACAGGGGTCATAGAAAACCTTGAGTTTCCCCTTTTGTCCCCATGATCCCTTGAGTCTAGCCGGTCCTTATCTCAGCCTCTAGGTTCCTGTTTCCCAGGTGATGCTGGCAGAAACTGCTTTCTAGGTTGAAGTCAAGACAAGGACTTGGGTTTTGTTGGGCAGTGAGATTTTCACATAGAAGCATTTCTCCCCTAAAAATTGGACACGTCCCCTGACATCGTATGTTGATGGGCCCCAGAGAAAATTTTGTTGAAGGTCATCTACCAGGCTCTGGTGTTTGCCTTCTTCCTGGAACTCCCCTTAAGCCAGAGTTTGCAAATTCACTGACAGATGAGAGGGGAGTATGCTGGGTGGCTACGCTGAAAAGACATGTCTTGGTAGGCCTTTCATAAGGCATGTGACTTCAGTTCTTGTACCTTAGTGATGACAGTTGGATCCCCAGTCAAGCCTGCTTCAGGTAACGGAGCAAGAGTGAGTCTTACTTCAATGGCTGGAATCATTCCCTTGTAAAATCCATTCCTGCCAGTCTTCTTTCAAAGAAGAATTGAAGGTGATTGTGCGCTGCCTGCCTCCTGGTCTGAGGAAAACCAAACTTCCCTTTAAAAGTAGAAATAACCTTTTTTAAAAAAAAACTTATTTGTTTTGAAATGATTTCAGACTTGCAAAAAAAGCTGCAAAAATAGTACAGAGAATTCCTATTTACCTTTTACCCACATTTATCAAATGTTAGTATCTCACCACACTTGCTTTAGTATTCGTATGTGAACTGTGAGTTGTTTTTTAAATGTTTGACAGTAAGTTGCAGGCATGAAACCCCTTTACATCTGAGTATTTCCTAAAAACTTCCTAAATGTTTCCTGAAACAAAGATATTCTCTTAAATTGACACCGTATATCGATCAAAATCAGGAAATTAATGTTGATATAATACCACATACTGTAATGTTATTATCAGACCTACTTATTCAGATATTGTTAGTTGTCCTGTCACTGTCCTTTGTTTTAGGAGCACACATTGCATTTGGTTGTCTTGGTTTTTTTGTCTCCTCTGAGTGGAATAGTTCCTCAGCCTTGTCTTTCATGAGCTTGACAGAGTTGAAGAGTACAGACCAGTTACTCTGTAGAATGACCTTCAATTTGGTCTTGTCTGATATTTCTCGTTGTATTCAGGTGGTGCATTTAGGTCAGGAAATCACAGATGTGATGATGTGTCCTTCAGTGAGTCATATCACGAGGTGCATAATGCCAATTTGTGCTTTTACTGATGACAGGAACTTTGGTCACTTGATTATGGTAGCATCTGCCTGGTTTCTCTACGGTAAAGTTATGGGTTTGTCTTTTTTTTCCAATATGTAGTTATTTATTTGAGAGAGAGAGTACACATGGCGGGGAGTGGGGGAAGGGAGAGAGAAACTCTTAAGCGGACTCGCGCTGAGCATGGAGCCGAAGTGGGGCTTGACCCTGAGATCACGATCTGAACCGAAACCAAGAGTTGGAGGCTCCACCAACTGCGCCACCCAGGCTCCCCAAGTTATGTTTTTTCCCTTCGGAATTAATAAATATCTTGTGAAGAGATATTTTGAGACAATGTGATTATCCCATTTCCCAATAATCTTTCACCCACCAATTTTAGGATCCACTGATGAGTTTTGCATGAAGCAGTTATTACCATGGTGGCTGCCGGTGGTGATTTTCTATTCTTATCGGTTGAAATTCTGTTGTAAGGGAGCATTGTTCCTTCTCCCCCATTTATTCATTCATTTATTTATTTATATCACTGTGGATTCATGGATTCTTGTTTTAACATAGTCTGATACTCATTTATTTTGCGGCTCAGGTTGTCCCAGATTTGGTTAGAGAGCCTCTTTAAGCTGGCTCCTCTGTCCTTCTTTTCCCCTTCCACCTTTAACAGCTTTATTGAGGTATAATTTACATACTATACAATTGATTCATTCACTACGGAAGTAGAGTTTGATCACTTTTAGTAAGTTTGTACATTTGTGCAACCATCACCACCATCTGGTTTTATTTCTTATTTTATCGTTTTAAAGATGTTATTTATTGGGGCGCCTGGGTGGCGCAGTCGTTAAGCATCTGCCTTCGGCTCAGGGCGTGATCCTGGCGTTCTGGGATCGAGCCCCACATCAGGCTCCTCCGATATGAGCCTGCTTCTTCCTCTCCCACTCCCCCTGCTTGTGTTCCCTCTCTCACTGGCTGTCTCTCTTTCTGTCAAATAAATAAATAAAATCTTTAAAAAAATAATGTTATTTATTTATTTATTTGAGAGAGAGTGCACAGAGGGAGAGTGACAGGGAGAGGCAGACTCCCTGCTGAGCAGAGAGCCCCATGTGGGGCTCGATCCCAAGACCCTGGGATCATGACGTGA
Organism: Ursus americanus; assembly: GCF_024610735.1. Lineage (NCBI taxonomy): Eukaryota > Metazoa > Chordata > Mammalia > Carnivora > Ursidae > Ursus > Ursus americanus. Next base: position 89,391,808 of record NC_142127.1, read on the forward strand.
GCGGAAGGCAGATGCTTAACCAACTGAGCCACCCAGGCGCCCCCACCATCTGGTTTTAGAACACTTTCATCACCCCATAAGGTTTCCTCATTCCCAATTATAGTCATTCCTTATTCCTACCCTCGGCCTCAGGCAACCGCTGATCTACTTTCTATCTCTATAATTTTGTCTTTTTAGAAATTTTATAAAAATGGAACCCTACAATATATAGTCTCTTGTGTCTGGCTTTTTCTTAGCAGAATGTTTTTGAGGTTAATCCAGGTTGTTGCCTTGTATTGCTGAGCAGCATTCCATTATATGGATATATCATATTTTGTTTATTACTTTACCAGTTGATGGGCATTTGAATTATTTCTAGTTTTTGCCTATTAAGAAAAATACTGCTGTGAATATTTGTGTGTAAGTGTTTGGACATGATGCTTTAATTTCTCTTTGGTAGATAGTTAGGAGAGGAATTGCTGGGTCATTATATATTACAGTTTTTATGAAACTCACAGTCTGTTTTTCAAAGTAGCTGTATCATTGTATATTCCTATCAGCAATGTATGTAAGTTCCAATTTCTCCATATTCTAGTCAACAGTATTATCAATCCATTTGATTATAGCCATTCCAGTGGGTGTATAGTAGTACCTTATTGTGGTTTTAATTGTCATTTTCCTAATGACTAAAGATATTGATCATCTTTTCATGTGCTTATTAGTCACTTATATATCTTCTTTAGTGAAATACTCATTCAGATGTTTTGCCTATCTTTAAAATTGCCTATTTAAAAATTTTTTTAATTTGGTCAGTTTTCATCTTTTTTTTTTTTAAGATTTTATTTATTTATTTGACAGAGAGAGAGACAGCCAGAGAGAGAGAACACAAGCAGGGGGAGTGGGAGAGGAAGAAGCATGCTTCCAGCGGAGGAGCCTGATGTGGGGCTCGATCCCATAATGCTGGGATCATGCCCTGAGTCCAATGCAGACGCTTAATGACTGAGCCAACCAGGCGCCCTGGTTTTCATCTTCTTGAAATGTGAGAGTTCTTAGCATATTCTGGATACAAGTCCTTTATAATTGCAAATATTTTCTCCCAGTTTGTAGATTTTTCTTTTCATTCTCTTGATAGTGTTTTTCTAAATTCTTCATTGATATAATCCAGTTAACAGCTGGACTGTTACCACATTTTCTCTTAAAACTTTTCAGTTGCCTGAAGTCATAAACATTTTCTCCTGTGTTTTCTGCCAGAAGTTTTATAGTTTTAGTTCTTACCTTTAACTCTCTGATCCAGTTTGAGTTAATTTATGGTGTAAGGTAAGAGTTGGAGTTCATTTTTTTGTGCATGGATATCCACTTGTTCCAACATCATTTGTTAAAGGTTATCCTTTTACTCATTAAGTTGCATAGGCAACATTATTGAGAATTAATTGATGTAAGGATTTATTTCTAGACTCTATTTGGTTCTGTGATCTGTATGTCTATTCTTATGCTGATACCACATTATCTTGATTCCTGGAGCTTTATACTAAGTTTTGAAATCAGGTAGTATATGTTAAATTTTGTTCTTTTTTTTTTTTTCCAAAATTGTTTTTGGCTGTTCTAGGTCTTTTCCATTTCCATATAAATTTTAGGATCAGCTTGTCAATTTCTCCAGAAAAGCCTGCTGGGATTTTGATAGGAATTGTGTTTACTCCATAGAACAGTTCGGGAAGAATAGCCATCTTAACAAATTGAGTCTTCCAATTCATGAACGTGTTATATCCCTCCATTTATTTAACTCTTAAATTTCTCTTGGGAGTGTTTTGTAGTTTTCAGTGTACTTCTTTTATTTCATTTTTTACTTGTTAGTATATAGAATTAAATCAGTTTTTGTATACTGATCTTGTATTCTCTAATCTTACTAAACTTCCTTATTTTAGTAGGTTTTTTGTAGATTTCTTAGGATTTTCTATGTACAAGATGATATCTCCGGCAAGTAAGTATAGTTTCACTTCTTCCTTTATGATCTACATGCATTTAATTTCTTTTTCTTGCCTTATTGCACTGGCTAGAATTTCCAGTGCAATGTTGAATAGAAATGAGGAGAGTAGACATCCTTGCCTTGTTCTCAGTCTTAGAGGGAGAGCATCTAGTGTTTTACTATTAACTGTGATGTGAGCTATTTCTGTGATCTTATGATATGTCTCTGTCAAACTTTGAGAATTTCCTTAGTTTTTGCAGCATAAGAGACAGTCGGGCTCATTTGATGCTTTCCCTGCACCAACTGTCCTCCAAGGAGCTCTAGTTTCTTGGTTTCTTTTATTGACAAATGGTATGTAGTGATCAGGGTCTAGGCATTAGGTGAGTAACAATCACTTTTTAACCTCTTCTCCCAGTGTTTTCAGAAATCCCAACCACCTAGTTATATAAAAACTGTCAGAGCCAGAAGCAAGGGTTTTCTCTGGGTATATCCCAAAGCACTTTTCAGTTGTTTTTTAGTGCCAAGTCAGACCTGCCACTGAAGAACCGAGTTAGTGGTAATATAATAAATTTCACAGAAGTGTCCAGGTGACAGGACTATGTCTTTTTATAAAAGAACATGATTTGTACTAGCTGAAATTTTGGCGTGGAATACTCGTTGCCCTCTCCAAGTGTGTCCCCCTCTTCATGGAAGCTTGAGAAGAGGGCTGAGGGAGAAGTTTCGATCATTTGGTGCCAGTCATAAAGAGCGTGATAACTGCCATCCCTTGAATATTTAGTGTGGACCATGCACTGTGCTTTATGTGAATTTTCTAATTTGTTCTCACCACTACCCAGTGGGGGTTATGGTACTTCCTTTCTTGTCTTTTCCCAAACATTCCGCTGTATGGTTTTAGCATTGAATGAATTCACTATTCATCAGAGCTCTGCTGGACATGAGTTATGAGGGGTGGTAACTGCTGATCCAGCATGGCTGTGAGGACTGGTAGTGCCCTGGAGACTCTTGAAATACTTCACACAAGTGACATGTGGTTGTTTGTTTTTTGTTTTGAAAGATTAAACAAGTAAACTGGAAAAGTGCCCCCCAAGCCTGCCCCATCCTCATTTCACCCTCCCCCCAAGGTATCTGCCATAATAGTTTAGCGTATATTCTTCCAGACCTTTGGTGGTGTTTTGAGTTTTTTTTAACTATTTTATTTTAGTTTTTTTTTAAGCAGGCTGCATGCCCAGCGTGGAGCCCCACACAGAGCTTGAACTCATGACCCTGAGCTGAAGTCAAGAGTCAGATGCTTAACTGATTGAGCCACTCAGGCGCCCCCAGATCTTTGTTTTGGCATAAACATATTCAAATGTTCTGAGAGCTGTTTCAGAGAGACTTTCCTTCCCAAGAACTCGCTCCTCAGCTGCTCTGCCCTAAACTAACCTTTCTTTTCAGCTGGGCATTTTCCTGTTTGGACCTTGATTAAGGAACTTAACCAGAAACAGGCTTGTTTGCTTCTAAACCTGAACTCTCCGGGCAATAGCATAGTGTTTATCTCCCCTGTTCACCCCTTAAGTCCTCCTGTTCCCCCAGGGATAATGTATAGGAGCAAGAAAGATATAAGATTAATAGCTCTGTGAAATGTGTTAGATTGTTCAAAATACTTTTTTCCAGATGAGGTCAGTGTGTTGGCTCCTAAAGTAATTTCCTCACAAGCTGTTGATTGGAGGGTCAACTGATGGTGGATCCTTTAGGCTTAGTCAGAGAGGGTAAGTATGAATGCCTTTGCTTATTTTTAAGTAGTGGATATATGTGGCTAAGAAGCGTATGTAAGTTGAACGAAAATAATGGGACTTGTGAATTCTTTAATTTATATAATCACCAATTACTCTAAGTTTAGGTTTGCTTCAGTTGGGTGTTTTTAAAACAAGGCTTCCATTAGGAGCCTGTGCGAGGCCGCCTACATATATAAATACCTTTCCTTCTTGTTCTCTTGCCTTTAATATCTCATCCTAGAATATTTCCTGGGAGATGGGCAGCCCGTCTCTGAGGTTCTATGGGCACACACACAGACACATCAAGTGTGTGTCATCACAGTGCACCTAGAAATTTGAGGGAGATGGGGAGAAGGATCTCACATTGTGTCAGGAGCCCAGGGTACTCTACAGAGGACAGGTTTTATGACCTCAGGAGAAAACGACCCTCTGAGTGTATGCTGTCTATGGGGTTTGGCTGCCAGACATTATTTGCCAATCTAGACTTTGACTTTATGGCCAGAAACCACTATTCTCAGTGTGTTGTATTTTGCAACTATTTTCTCACTTCCTCTACTTCTTGTATTTTAGACCACCTAAGACTTTTTAAAGTTTGTCACTCCTCATTCCTGTAGGAAGATGGGGTCATTCCCTGGCACTTGAGTGGCAGTGCTGTTGAGGGCCACCTCTGGGAAAAGGTGGCCTGTGGCAGCAGTCGGAGGCTCCTGGGACCCAGGTTGCCTGAATTTTCTAGCTAGGTCCCTGCTTTCCGTTCACATGGAGTTTTGATTTCATCAAGAATCTCTGTAAAGAGAAGGAAGAAGGTTGCTTTTTTTTTTTTTTAATTTATTTATTCAACAGAGATAGAGACAGCCAGCGAGAGAGGGAACACAAGCAGGGGGAGTGGGAGAGGAAGAAGCAGGCTCATAGCAGAGGAGCCTGATGTGGGGCTCGATCCCACAACGCCGGGATCACGCCCTGAGCCGAAGGCAGACGCTTAATGACTGTGCCACCCAGGCGCCCCGGAAGAAGGTTGCTTTTAGCAGCCATTTCCTCATCTAAACCAGACACTACGTCTGAGGCAGAATCTGTGATACCAGGTGAGAACATTTGTATGTGGTACTGGTATGAGTGATACTGTTTACTTCATGTTCCCGAATCTACTCCGTGTAGATTATCTGACATGACGGACTTGTTTTGCTTGGCAGTTCCTGACACAGTCATCTTAGCCAACGCTGGCCGTCTCTTACTAGCAATGGAGCTCTTTCCCAGAAAGAGACTTTTACAGAACCGTCTTCTCATCTGCTTGGCCCCTGTGTCCAGATAATGCTTCCTTAGGAAGACAGGTGGCTCTTTTCTAAGCTGCCATCTTACACATCATGGGGACTGCGAGAGGAAACAAGAAGGGGGGAACGGCCATTGCAAAGATATACGAGATCTGGAATCCCGTTAGAGAGAGGAGAAGCCACTTTACTCTGGTGCTTGCCCAGCTGGCCTGCTTCACACTCTGCCTGGGAGCAGGCCCCCCGCAGCCTCTGAAGAGGGTGGGAGTGTATTCTTTGCTTCCCTCTTCCTCATTTGGATTAGAAGTCAAACTAGCCAGATGCCAGGCCACTCGCATTCAATATTCCTGGCACTGAGGATTCATGTGATACAATGCGGCGAGGCAGACACTGTATGGTGTGTGCAGAAGGGAAGAAGGGAGGGTTCTTTGCACCCAGCCCTGGGGTAGTGTGCAGTGGGCATCCATGGCTACGGGGGAAAGTGGGATTGGCCGTGGTGCTGATGAGAACGCGTGCTCTTACAAGCTTCAACCCCAAAGGGGCTCAGTATAAACTGGGAGAGTGTTTCCAACCTGGGTTTTGTCTCGTTCCTGAAGCTTAAGGATAATTGAGGGGACAGGGACTAAGCGTGTGTTTCATTCCTATTTACATGGAGTCAGACAAACTCGAGTTTTAATCTCGGCACCACTCATTATTGGTTGTTTAATTACAGAAGAGTTACTTAGCTTTTCTGATTCTCGGATTCATCGTAAGTAAATTGAATGTAAGGTTTTTGTGAGGATTAAATAAGAAAACAGAGGTAAAGAGCCTAGCATAGTACCTGGCTTTGTGAGGTGCCCAAATTAGTATTCATCACTGTTAGTGTGTTTCCCCTTCATTTACTGAACTTTTTCAGTTTATTCATTCAACAGAATATTGAGCACTTACTGTCTTCCAGACGCTGCAGGGAACATGAGCTAGCGGAAAACATTCATGTGGCTCCTGGGCAGATGAGTGGCATGTTATTAAAGTTCAGTAGAGGCAGTGACAGTGGCCTGCACATGGATGAGGCATCCTGTGCAAAGTGGAGAGTCCGGGAAGGCTACCTGGAGGAGGGGGTATTCAAGCTGGTTACTTTTTTTTTTTTTTTTTAAGATTTTATTTATTTGACAGAGAGAGAGACAGCCAGCGAGAGAGGGAACACAAGCAGGGGGAGTGGGAGAGGAAGAAGCAGGCTCCCAGCGGAAGAGCCTGATGTGGGGCTCAATCCCAGAACTCCGGGATCATGCCCTGAGCCGAAGGCAGACGCTTAACGACTGAGCCACCCAGGCGCCCCTCAAGCTGGTTACTTTTTAAGTCTGGTGAAAGAGAAGGAAAAGACTCCAAGGAGGAGTACTTGTAGAGGCATGAAGGTCCGAGGTAGCGGGGTGCATGTGAGGAACCACAAGTGGGGTATTTTTCAGGCCGACCAGTGCAGTTTCATTTCCTTGGCACTCTTCGCCCGTCATTTTGGTTTGTCTGTTGGATCGCGTCGGTAGGGCCAGACATGGATTCCCAAGAGAGGATGACATGAGTTGGGACTGGGAATCTGTTGGGTGTACATAACACACACATGTGGTCTAGTAAAGTCCCTGACAGACTTTGACTCTTCCCTGTGTCTGCTTCTCTACCATAAACGCACGGAGTGTAATTAGCCCCTGCACAGTATTTCCATAGTTTGGATTTGGTGGAGGTCCATTTTCTGTCCCCTTAATTTGAGGTTACTGGCATCAAAATCTAGTTTTAGAACTTAGGCTGTTTTTAGCCCACTGTCATATTGAATATTGACAGCAATGAGTTGTCGTTTTTGTACTCCCTCCTCGAGGAAGAACCCACGTAGGCCAGCCTTTGCAGGAGAAGGGGGTGACGTCATGTGGCTTCTGCAGGCTTTCCGTTGGTCGACAACACCAACAGTTCCTGTAGATGTAGACAGGAATCGTGGATCTTCCTTGGCCATTAGTCTCTTATCAAAATACGAGGTCGTCTTCCTGGTGAAGTTGATGTTTTTTAAAACTAACTTGAACAAAACAATTCTCTGCTAATTCTTTCCCTCTAGCCACTGCAAAAACAGTTCCTTGGTAAGGATGCCAGGATTCCATTCAGAATTATCCCAGATGAGTGACTTCTTATAGAAGGGTCTTGTTTTTTCCCCTCTGGATGCTGTCATTTGTGAAAACTGGAGATTATTTTGTGACTTGGATTTAGAAAGTAGGCGACCATACTTAACAGGCTGTTTGGAACTCAGAATTACTGGCTGGTTTTGCCTTAGAGGAAACATGGAATGAGGGAACGTCTGAGACAGGCCCTCCCCCCTGAGATCAGCCCAAACTGATGCCTGAGACTTAGGGTAAAGAAAGCTCTCCTCCTTCTTCCCTGTTTTTTACTCCCTGAACTCTCCTGTCCTACTGTGGCTGCTGGAAATAAGGTCACTTTAAGTAAAAATAATGTTGGTGTCCAGTTCCATTTTCTTTCTTCTTTTTGCCATCAACATGTGTGATGGGATTAAAGTCTATACAGCTGGCCAGACGCTTGAGGAGGTGAAACCACTGTCTTGGCTTCCGAGTGAGCCCCGGAGGTCAGCAGGGGAAGTCTCTGCTTGTATCTCAGCTGTCACACTTAGCCGTGAAAAGCAGACCACACGAGGGGCCGCTGGGAGTTGGTCAGGGACAAGTAGATGTCAAATAGGTTTCTCAAGTGACCCTCAACCTTTCAGAATTAGTTGGTGAGGAGGAAGATATTGGCTGGTTTCTCTGCCTGCCCACCCCCCAGACTTGCCTTTTTCCGAGCCACACCGGGGTTAGGAGAGAGAAGGAAGCCCCTCGGTGAAGTCACGGATGGTGAGACAGAGAGATGTTATTTTTCTTTGGAGAGAGAGCAGAGAGCTCCGAGGGAGTGGGAACACGGGAGTGGGAACACGGGAGCAGACTCCTGGGTGGAGTCGTCGAGCCCCGGTCTTGATGAAGCCAGCTCTGATTGCGTGAGGGCAGCCGGAAGACCACTGGAAACACTCTAGGGATCTGGTGTTCTTCTCTCGGGGTCCGAAATGACAGCCCCGGCTGGCTGCCCAGGGGCGACGGAGGCGGGGCTCTGTTGCTTAACAGAAGACCACCGTAGCACCCTGCCCCTCCTCCCGGCACCGTAACTTCCCGATGGCTTCTCTCCCCTGCAGGCTGACGGACTTCGAGGATGCAGCCGCTCCTACCGGAGGTGCAGGTGCGTGGCACCTGTTCCGAGTTGGGCCCCGAGGCCACGTGGCCATGATGGGGGCCCCTCATGGCCTCAGCAGGAACAGAGCACTACAGTATTGGCCTCCGCCGGGGAAACAGCTTCAAGCAGAGTGGCCCCTCAGGCACCGTGCCCGCCCGGCCACCGGAGAAGCCCTCTGAGGGCAAAGGCTGGGCGCAGGCCCATCAGCAGGTGAAGCCGATCTGGAAGCTGGAGAGGAGGCACGTGGGGACCCTGTCAGCGGCGTTGGGCCCCGGCCTCTTGGGTGTGCCACCCCAGCCAGCGTATTTCTTTTGCCCCAGCACTTTCTGTGGCTCGGGGCGCTCGGCTGTCCTCGCCGGCCACGGCAGCTGCTACCTGCACTCCCTCCCGGACTCGTTGGGCGGCACGCTGCTGTACCGCCGCGCCAGCTACAGGCACAAGCCCTACCAGCAGCTGGAGTCCTTCTGCTCGCGCTCAGGCCTGCCGGAGAGAAGACCTCTTTCTCTCGCTCCGAAGAGCCTCCCTGTCCGACTCACTGCCAGTAAGGCCCCTTCTTTCACGGTCTCCCCCATGGCCCAGCCCATGGCGTCCTCGTCCACAGATCCATACCTCTCGCTGGGAGCGGCTGGGGAAAACCCTTCGGGGAAGAGCCTGGCCGCTGCCATCTCAGGGAAGATCCCGTCTCCGCTCACCTCCTCCTCCTCGTCCTACAAGCCCGTGCTCAATAACAACTCGTTCATGCGGCCAAATAGCACTAAAGTGCCTTTACCGCAGGCCGCGGAGGGCCTGAAGCCAGTATCCCCACCCAAGATCCATCTGGTGCCCTGGCCTCACTCGGGGGGCACCGGAGACTGTGCACTGCAGCCTGTGGAACACAAGGTACCCAGGAGCAGCGGCACCGTCCTGGGTGACGCCCCCGCCCCCAGCGCCCTGTCTGCCCCCGGCTCCGTGGACACTTTGACCACCAGTGTTGCCTCTGCCCAGTACAGCCGGAGTAGCTTCGCCGCAACAGCAGAGCCGCGTCCGTGCGGCCTGGATGGCGACTTTGTCTCTCAGGCTCTGACCAAGGAGGTTCGGTTCACCGAGGCCGTGAGGAAGCTGACTGCAAGAGGCTTTGAGAAGAAGCCAAGGCAAGGCTGCCAGTTTGAACAGTCTTGTTTCATGAGCCCCGGCTTGCAGTGTGATCTCCTCAGCAGGAACCGGCAGTGGAGACCTCCCGTGGCAGGCCAGCAGTTCCCTCAGGAGGATGCCGGAGCCAGCAGTGCGATCCTCCCTAGCGCCTCGGACACCTTGGAGTTGGACAGTACAGTCTTCTGTACCAAACGCATCAGCATTCACCTCCTTGCCTCACATGCCAGTGCGCTCGGCCACGGCCCTGCCTGTGGATCTGCGATTGACTCCCCACCACCCGGAGAAGACAAAACTCCCATTCTGCCTTCTCCCCCTCAGCCCCTTGGTGTCGCCGACGTGGCCACCCGCCTGTCTTCCATCCATCTGGGCCAGCTTGGGAAGGAGGGGCTGAAGGAAGCCAGGGGGCCGGACTCCCCTGCTAGGGGTATCAGGTAAGTTCGAGAAAGTTTTTGATTCCTTTAGAGCAGCAGAATGTATACACCGTAATTTGGTGACACTGACCCTACATCCCTGAAGGGTGTTTTATTATTTGGCCGCCCTGGAATTTTGGTTTTCACTTTAGGGCAGAAGTTGGCAAACTGGACCAGCATGTGGGCCACATCTTACCCACTGCCTGCGTTTATGAATAAGGTTTTATTGACACGCAGCCTCGCCCATCCCTTTACTGCTGTCTGTGGCTACTTTCCTGTTAAATTGGTAGGGTTGAGTAGTTGCAACAAACTGAATGGCCCATAAAACTGAAAAGATTTACTATCTAATCCTTTAGAGAAAGAGTTTGCTGACCCTGCTATAGTTTACAACCAGGAAGAAATAATACCAAATGTTGGGGCCTATGACTTTTCTACTTAATTCCAAACCAAATCAGGCTCTCTGTCATTCCTTGTTTGATAGCCGTTTCAGAGTTAGGGCATACACAAACTTGGCTCCTTCTCTTGTGCCTTGTTACTTCTCTGGAAGCGTGGTCCACCAGGGCCTTGCTCTGATTTCTCAGAGGTCTAGGGACTTTTGAAATCAATTATCAGACATTCGTTGATGGTGATTTGTATGCAGAATTTTGCACTGAAGTGCTATGAGGGACTTCCGAGAAGATGGGAGACAGAGTGTGTCCCTGCACAACAGGGGCCATAGGATTGAGGAACTATGGCTAGACCTAAGCTCTGAGGGCAAGAAAAATGAGTTGTGAGATCTGGGCAAGAGACAGCAGGTTGGTGAGTGGGGAAGAGACAAACACTGGGAGGTGATGAAGGAATGAGAATCTAGTTGTGATCTCTCTTACGGACTGGGCTGGGGCATGATTCTTTCTTATAGTTCACCCACAGACCCCCAGCTAGACCTGGGTGAGGCTGAAGATCTAGAAGAAGAGCTAGTAGATGGTTTGGAGGACTGCTGCAGCCATGATGAGAATGAAGAGGAAGAGGGTGAGTGAGTAAGGGACCCTCTCTTACCTGCAGCTGGGAAGTGGTCACCACCTGCAAGGGAATGGGGCTAACAGTTGTATACTGGGTCCTTGACTCACTTTATCACCTACAGTGATCATTTGCCTCGTGGGTCTAAGGGCAGCAGTGGCTTCTGGGAAACTGCTTCACCAGCCCTGCGGTCCACCAGTCTTTTCTCTGTGCTACTGACAAGCTCACGGAGGGCAGAGCAAGGCTGCAGGGTGGTGCCCGTGGCTCCTCAGGAAGGCTGAGCCAGGATACCCGAGGAAGAGCTGCCTGGGCTTGGTGGGTTTGTGTAGCAGGCTTTCCTGCTGGAACTTCTCTGCTCTTTCCCCTCCAGGAGACTCAGAGTGCTCCTCATTCAGTGCTGTCTCCACCAGCGAGTCAGTAGCAGTGATCTCTCGGTGAGTGTTGTGTCCATCATTGGTACAGGCTCGTTTGCCATCTCTTTAAGATTATAAAGAGAGGGGCTCTTGGGTGGCTCAGTGGTTGAGCGTCCAACTCTTGGTTTCAGCTCAGATCATGATCTCCTCGCTCAGCGGGCAGTCTGCTTGAAGAGTCTTTCCCTCACCCCCCTCTCCCCCCCGCCCCGCTTGCTTGCTCATGCACTCTCTCTCAAATAAATAAATAATCTTTAAAAAAAAAAGATTATAAAGTCATTAATGTTAACTGTTACTCATTTTTACCAGATTTTTACATTTGAGACTTTAATTTTCAAACAAGGACCAGTGGAAGGGACTAGAAGCATATTTTATCATTTGGGCTTTAAAAAAGTACCATGTTTCTTAGGCTGCAGTTTGGTCATTAGTTTCCAAGAAATTGTTCAAGTAAAAAGAAAATTAATAAGCAGTTAATGGAGAAACATAGTATTTGGCCATTCACATGAGGGTAATTGCCACCTTGCATTATAAATGTGCCCCACTATCAGACGCAGTTTCTGAGATGAGTATGCCACTAATTGGAGCTTTGTGAAATGCTTCTTTCTGAGGTTAGTTTTGTTAGGGGAAATAAGATGGACATTAACCTATTAATAATAAGAAATTGAATTTAAAACCCTCTAGCTTTATTAAATCTAGATTATTTTATTGACTGCCCTTGGTGGAGTCTGAGCGATATCTGTCTCTGACTAGGGAACCAAAAAGTGAGTCTCTTTATGTAGGCCCTTCTTTTATAAAACAGGTTGTTGGAGGATGCTACAGAACTGAGATGGAGAGGAAGGGGAGAGGAAGGAATGCAGGACTGTGAGGAAGTTACAGTAAACGAGGGCATGTCATTGTGCTAAAGATCTTTGGAACTTGCTAAAGGATCATATATGCCAACTTTCGGGTAGAAAGGTAGCACTCCAACATAATCTTGTTCCCCTCACCACTTGCCGCCTTGCCTCATTATTAGTCTATTAAATATTATCAAGAAACCCCCTCCCCAAAGTATTAAACATTAAAGTTTTTTCGTTTTAAAAATAACTTCTACTGAAAATGTAAAAGAAAAACAAAGTTACAAGTATTGGCAGTTGGTGAGCTTTGTTTTGTTTTTCTTGCAAAATGTCTCTCCTAATTTCAGTGAAAAGCCACATGTGTCAAGGCTAGCCCATACCTATCATACGCAGCACGCGCATGCAGCTTGCTCTTCTCCGGGTCTGCTGTGCCTTGGATGAAGCCACGGGGACCTTCCATGCCTTGGTTGGTGTGGACAAGGCAAGCTGTAGCTCTGTGCGTGTGATGGCGGCGGCGACTGCACCAGTTTCAGAGTGCCTCGGTTCTGTTACCTTGAGCCTAACCTGTCCTCCGTCCAGAAAAACAAAGGTGCATCTGGATGTTGACTGAGGACCTCTGCTGTCCACGTAAGAGAAGGATGTTCAACATGTGATCGACTTGGAGTCTCACCTTTTCCACACTTAGTGACGCTCTAGCTTTGTCTTCAGGCCTCCTGTGAGACAGCGGCACGGCCCTTTACTTAACTCTTCTGATTTACGTAAAGATAAAATTCTCAAAAGGTGTTTGCTCATAATTCGTTTGTTGATTAATTTAACCCCTACAAGATGTACAGACCTTCTTATCTATACAAGGCTGAAAAGGTGGATTTTCAACCAAATGGAGGTTGATGAATTCCAAACCACTTTGCATTGTGAGGATGACTAAAATCAGAAATACTTTTGGATTGCTAAAATCATTTTTTCCAAATTGTGAGAGATTTCTTTTTTTTTTTTTTTTTAAAGATTTTGTTTATTTATGTGACAGAGACAGCCAGCGAGAGAGGGAACACAGCAGGGGGAGTGGGAGAGGAAGAAGCAGGCTCATAGCGGAAGAGCCTGATGTGGGACTCGATCCCTGATCGCCAGGATCACGCCCTGAGCCAAAGGCAGACGCTTTAACGACTGCACTACCCAGGCGCCCCTAAATTGTGAGAGATTTCTGTGTTTTATTATAGAAAAGTTGACAGTTATAGAAAGGTCATTGAAAACGCTGTCTCTATTTCTCTACCTAGCAGTAGTTTATTGCCTTTCCTGTTTCATAGTCTTTTTCTAAGAATCACTTAATTTTAGAGCTGGAGGTCATTAAGTCCAGCCTCTTTTTTTCAGATATGAATATCGAGGACCAGAGAAGTTAACTGTTGTGGGGTCACAGTCTCCAACATTGGTAGACCAGAAGCCAGGCGCCTGAGGATGATCCGTCCAGTACTCTCGAGAGGCAGCCAACAAACATTTTCTGCCTTTTTTTCCTTAAACTTTTGATTTTGAGACAATTGCAGACTCACATGCAATTGTAAAAAATAATACGGAGATCCCCTGAACCCTTTACTCAGTTTCCCCCAGTGGTGACATCTGGCAAAACTAATACGATGCAGTACAGCCAAGATGTTAACATTAGTCAAGGCTCAAATATGTCCACGATGCAGGAATCCCTCCTGTTGCCCTAATAGCCACACCTGCTTCCCTCCTATGACCAGCCCCTCCTTAATGCTTGGCGACCACTAATCTGTTCTATAATAATTTAGTCGTTTCAAGAATATTATACAAATAGAATGATTGCCGTATGTAACTTTTGGGGATGGGCTTTTTTTACTCGGCCTATTTGCTGCAGATTTATCCAGGCTGTTGCAGGCATTGCTGAGTAGTGTTGTGTGGTGTGGATGTATGCACCACGGTACGTTTACCTGGTGAAGGGTATTTGCGTTACTTCCAGTTTGGGCTGTTACAAATAAAGCTGCTGTAAACCTCATGTACATATATTTTTTTTAATTTTTTTTATTTTTTTAAGTAATCTCTACACCCAATGTGGGGCTCAAACTCACGACCCCGAGATTAAGAGTCACAGGCTCCACCAAGGGAGCAAACCAGGCAGCCCTCTTGTACATATTTTTGTGTGAACATAAGTCTTCATCCCTCTGAGATCAATGTCCTGGAGTGCAGTTGCTGGGTCATATGGTAGTTGCATGTTTTAGTGTTTTGGGTTTTTTTTTTTTTTTTTAGATTGTATTTATTTATTGAGAGAGTGAGCACTAGCAGGGGGAGGAGCAGAGAGGGGAGAGGGAGGGGGAGAGAATCTCAAGCTGACTCTGAGCTGAGTGCAGAGCCTGGTGTGGGGCTGGACCTCACAACCCTGAGATTGTGACCTAGTCCACCGACCCAGCCACCCAAGTGCCCCACTTGTTTAGTTTTTTAAGAAACTGCCAAAACTTTTCCAGAGTGGCTATACCATTTTACATTCCTATCTTGTCTTTGTTTCTAAATCTTAACTCCTTCTCCTTGATTTTCAGCAATCTTAAATTCGCAAACTCTGTGAATTAAAAGCCTTTGAAATAAACTATTTGGGAAATGAGGAATTGAGAGTTGAATTCATTGGAATTATTTAACTGAGAATTAGTATTTAACTTGACCCAGTCTCATTCTTTAAAGATCTTGAAGATTTGAAACACTGAAGTATTGTCCGTACTGGTGCCTCTTTCCGTTGCTCTGCGCAGTAGCGGGTGGAATAAGCTGATACGGTAAATCTTTGAGGGTCATGTCAGCTCCGTCGAGAGAGTCACATCTATTTTCTCCTTTCCCGATGCTATTTAAAGACATGGTCTGGGTCTGTCCGCGTGTTCCCGATACATAGTTGAGGGGTTCAGTTTTTAGAGATCCCTTGAGATCGCCTTGGCCGAGGCACTGTTGGAGCAACAGTTGGAGCCCGTGGCCCACTGCCCCAGATTCCCTGACCCGTGTTACCTCTCTGTTACATAAAAACCTGTGTCCCTGATCATTTCCAGAATGGAGAAGAGCCTTCATCATCCGCATATCTTCAGATTAACCTACATATAAAATGAGTTAGAAGTATCCCTATTTCTTTTCTTTCTGTTGCTTTTTTTCCTTTTTCTGTTTAAAGCTCTCTATACTTCTTCCTAGGTCTTTTCTGCTCTTCCTTCTTTTTCGTTCTCCATATCAATTGTTTTCTCTCCTCATTTACTCCTTTGTTCAAGTGTCGCGTACCTGCTCTCAGAACCACTCTTTCCAGGGGCTTCCCCTGCCTGTGGCTTGTCACCGGAGATTTTGGAGCTGTATCACGGAAGGAAGTACCGGAAGATCTGGTCTTTAGGTGACATGTAACGGTGTTAGCCCTGGCACTGTATGGATTCCTGCTTGCAAAATAATTACTGAGTACTTACTTGTCTTTGTAGAATCACAATGTGAAAGGCCGCACCCCGAAAGAAATGACACAGTCACAGCACTTCAGGGCTGTGGTCTCCCCTTTCTCTACCACACATCTGTTTTGCATCCTAGGAGCTGTGCGGAGATTCTAACCAAGCCCCTCTCCAGTGAGAAAGTTGTCCGACCAGCCCTCATCTACAGCCTCTTTCCCAACGTGCCCCCTACCATCTATTTTGGCACCCGGGATGAGAGAGGTAACCCTGGCCAAGTGGCTAAGCCCAGAAGTGCCCCCAGGAGAAGGATGCTAGCGAAGTTAGGAGGAGGTGGCAGTAGGGTGCAAGGGGCTTTCCAGAATGGCCTTTCTGGTGCTCGGTTCCTTGCCTGGTTCACCAGTCTGATAACGGGGAACTTCTCCATGTCTGTCCCTGAGCTGACCCTTGTCAGCCCCATAATCTCATGCTTCATTCTTGTCCTCTAACCTTGCTTCTTCTCCCTTCCAACCTCCCTCCTATCCGCGTTCCTCACCCCACTGTGGCCCCCCTTTCTGTCACCAAGGGTGTGCCTTTGAAACTCTGGCCTGGAACACTCCTTAGTGACATGTCTCCCTAGGGAACGCTGAGCAGCTGTGCCACCTTTCCACTTCTAACCCTGACTCTCCCACTCTTCTTCACCTCCCGCCCCCTTTCCCCAGTGGAGAAACTTCCCTGGGAGCAGAGGAAACTGCTCCGGTGGAAGATGAGCACAGTGACCCCCAACATTGTCAAGCAGACCATTGGACGGTCCCACTTCAAAATCAGCAAAAGTGAGTCACCAGCCTTACTGCGAGCCTGTCCTCTGCCCTGACAGGTGGGCTCCGGATGGGAGGAGGGCCCGAGATACGTCCTGCTGTACGGGCGCCCTGGCCTGGAGTTGCCACCTCCTAGGAAGACGCAGCTCTGAAATCTCACCAGGCCGGAGCCTGGTCTTCAGAGTTAGAAGACAGAGAGCCGTTCTGTTCCTGACTCTAGAGTCTCATGTAGGACAGCTCCATGGCGACTCTTAGGAAACTGGGTCTGGGAGCTGTGCCCAGGTCTAGCGGTATTTCTGGGGCCTCTGAGCCTCTCTGTCCCAAGGACTGAGCTGCCAGCAGGACTGACTCCCTGATGTGCCTTCTGTAGGAAATGATGACTGGCTAGGCTGCTGGGGTCACCACATGAAGTCTCCTAGTTTCCGATCCATTCGGGAGCATCAGAAGGTAGGGGTCCTTTCTGGGGAGCCCCTCCCCTGGACTTCGGGCCAGGCAGGAGGAGGTTGGTGTGGGCCGTGGGGAAAAAGGAGATGACCACGGAGAAGCCAGGAACGTGCACAGAGGAGCGGAGGTGGTGCGGGAGGAGGGGGGCAGCGGGGCCCTCACGGGTGCCATACAGCTCCGGGCAGCTGCAGCCCCCTAAAGACACTTTTCTCCTCTGGTGTGTCTTGGGATATGGCACTATTTCCGTGAATCATGTCTCTCCTGTGACTACTGTGCATTGCCTCTGGTTCTCCAAGCTGGATACGCACAGAGAACTCTGGTCTCATGTTGCGACAAAGGAGTCCCTTGCCCCCAGACTTAGCGAAGGCCGAGTACTTTCCTGTCTTCGCCCTACAGGCTGTTACTATAAAAGACTTAAAACAGCTTTTTCTTTGCACTTAAGGGGAATAATAGCATGTCTGGCTTAATCACTATTTTCTGGCTATTCATGAGCTATCAGCTCCTTGGGGGCACTCCATTTTGATGTGTTTTGTTTGTGTTTTAATCATCTTTTGGTGAGTGCTCGGCGAGAGAGTACTTACCATCAGATGGCGGTGGGCAGATGGATCAGGAGCTCAGAGTGTCGCTAAGGAGGTTGGAAGGACACCCGAGAGTCTTGCTGTCTTCCTGGCCTCACCTCGGCCCTCTCCCTGCTCTCACCCTTTGTCCCTTCTGTAGCTAAACCACTTCCCAGGTTCCTTCCAGATTGGGCGAAAGGACCGACTGTGGCGGAACCTGTCTCGCATGCAGAGCCGCTTTGGCAAGAAGGAGTTCAGCTTCTTCCCTCAGTCCTTCATCCTGCCCCAGGATGCCAAGCTCCTGCGCAAAGCCTGGGAGAGCAGCAGCCGCCAAAAGTGGATTGTTAAACCGGTGAGTGGATGGCGGCGGGCGGCGGGCCGTGGTCTGAGAGTGGGAACGAGGGCAGCAAATCTCCTCTCCTTGCCACTTGACTTCTAGCCAGCGTCAGCCCGAGGCATTGGCATCCAGGTCATTCACAAGTGGAGTCAGCTCCCCAAGCGAAGGCCCCTCCTGGTGCAGAGGTGAGCCCGCCTCCAGCTCCCATCCCAGCCCTCATCCTCCCATCTCCTCAGCCCGGAGGTTCCCTTTTTTAGGGTTCTTCTGCCCTTTGTCCTCCCAGCCATTGACCCCCTTCAGCCCGCGGTGTTAAGGTCTTCACCTTGGGGACTGTTCGCTGGCTTTTGCTGCTCTGCCCGCTGAGCCCTGTCTCGTCGGCCACGTCCCTAAAGCTGGCCGTTCCCTGTGTAGGTATCTACACAGACCCTACCTCATCAGCGGCAGCAAGTTCGATCTGCGAGTCTATGTTTACGTCACCTCCTACGACCCTCTGCGGATTTACCTCTTTTCAGATGGACTCGTCCGCTTTGCCAGTTGCAAGTATGTGGTCGTGCTGAGACCTCACCCCGACAGCTCTGGGGATTTGTTTTCCTGAGAGTGAGGGAAACTGGAGGACGCCAGGCAGAAAAACACCGCGTTGTGCTAGTTTTGTTGGCAAAGGAGAAGGAGGGCTGTGTTTGGAAAACCCAATCTTCCTTTCCTCCTGTGCGTCTCCTGTTACAGAGAGCACTTCACCTCTGACGCTTCTGGTCCCCAAATGCATGGAGCTTTTCCCCACAGGAAGCAGTTCTCTGCAACACCAGCCGGGTCCTGCATTTTAACTCCCCGTATGACCCTGGTCACGCCCTCGCCCGGCGGATCCGAGCCAGTCGGGTGCCCCCTGTGCTTCTGACTGGTCAGCTAGAAGTCAGAGGTTCCTGGGACCCCTTCTCAGCTTCCATTAGTCTGCCAGAGCAGCTTATCGTAAAAGGAGATGGTAAAGTCTGGTTACAGGCTAACAGCCACATAGAAGAGACAGGGTGAGGTGTCAGAGACAAGGCACAGGGCAGCATGTGTGGCAAGTTGTGCAGCGCTCCCCTGCCGCCTCTGGGCACCACTCTCCCAGCACATCCCACAGGCTCACCCACCCAGAACACGCGCCCTGTGCTTTTGGGATTTTATGGAGGCTTCATCACATAGGCATGATTGATCATTAATTCTGTTTTTAGCCCTTCTCCCTTTTGAGGGGAGGCAGGGCCGAAAATTCCAAGCTCCTAATCATGGCTTGGTCTGTCAGGTGATCAGACCCTATCCAGGAACCCACCCAAAGTCGCCTCATTAGAACACGAGACACTCCTATCGCCCAGGAAACTATACAGGTTTCAGGAGCTGTGTGTCGGGAACTGGGGTCAAAGACCAATTATTAGTCAAAAGATGCTCGTAGTGCTCTTGCCACTGAGGAATTTACGTGGGCGTTAGGAGCTCTGCGCCAGGAACCAGGGGCAGAGACACACGTGTAAATTTCTTATTATAAATCGCATTGTCACTTGGGGAAGAGGAAACAAGAAGGTTCTCTCCTGCACTGAATGTAGGTGGGTCTTCCCGCAGAACTGAGTTGGGATGAAGGAGATGTCCCACGCTTCTCCTGCACTGGGCTGTTCTTCTGTATCTTGTATCATCTCCCTTTATAAGAAATGAGTAAACATACTATTTTCCTGAGTCTTTTGAGTGGCTCATGATAAAGGAGCTGTGGTATTCTAGAAACCTTGCCAGCAGCCATACTTCTCAGGCTCTTGTGCGTCTGAAAAAGATCTGTCTGCTTGTCCTCGACCTCCTCAGGATGTGGGGAAATGTTTGGACCTGTGTCTACCTGCTGTCTCCCTGTCTTACCTCTGCCTTTCTCCTCACTTCCAGGTACTCCCCTTCCATGAAGAGCCTCGGCAACAAGTTCATGCACCTGACCAACTACAGTGTCAATAAAAAGAATGCCGAGTACCAGGCCAATGCGGATGAAACGGCCTGCCAGGGCCACAAATGGTACCCAGGCAGCGTCCCCGTCAGGCGGAGGCCTAGGGGAACACAGGGTTCTGGGCTTTGGGGAGGTTCAGGGGCTTGGTCAGTGGAAGATTGATGTAAAACTCAAAGGTTATGTAAACCCTGGGCAATTCAGAATTGGTCTGTTTCCATCCAGGCTCCTATCTTTCTTGATTGAAAACCTCAAAAGAAGAGACATGGAGAGAACGCCTTTGGACCTCTTACTCCTTTTTCTTTTCTCTTTTCTTCATCACCCATTCATAGAATATAACCCCAGACTCTGCCTCCCTCTCCCCCCTGCCTTGCAGGGCACTGAAGGCTTTATGGAACTACCTAAGCCAGAAGGGAGTCAATAGTGATGCCATCTGGGAGAAGATAAAGGATGTTGTTGTCAAAACCATCATCTCGTGAGTCACACTACCACCCTGGGTGTGGGACCTGCCGCTGGAGCCCCTTTGCTCGTGAGCCTCCACACGGCTGCGCCCCAGACACTGACCACGCTGTGCGTCAGTTTCCGAGGACAGGGACTAGGAAGGAGCGGATAGAATTCTGCTCTTTCACTGAACTTCGTCTTCCGAAGCTGGCTCCAGATCAGAGGCATCTCTTGGGGGCTGCTTTTCCTGGGTTGTGTCTGTTCTCCCATCTCTAGGCAGCTCCCCCCATCAGGGCAGCTGTAGGTAGGGCCCCCCGGGAATCGCGCTGAAGGCTTGCTTGGTCTTCCCCGTGAGCAGGTCAGAACCCTATGTGACCAGCCTGCTGAAGATGTACGTGCGACGGCCCTACAGCTGCCATGAGCTCTTTGGTTTCGACATCATGCTGGACGAGAACCTCAAGCCCTGGGTCCTGGAGGTCAACATCTCCCCGAGGTAGGTGGGTTCTCAGGGCACTCAGAGTACAACCCTGCCTGTATCCTCACAGTCCTCTTTCCACTCTAGTCTTGCTGACTTTGGGAAGACCTTTCCTGCACCAAAATTTGTGTTTTCCCTTCATGATCTGTTTTTTGCTCATTCACTCATTCTACGCCATTATCTCAAGATTTCTTTTGAGGATGGGGAGAAGTTATTAAAAGTTGCTCTTTTCAACTTGATCCCTACCTCATTACTTTCCCCTGGCAAATGAAGGTCATAGTCAGGAAGCACCCTGAGTGAGGTTACTCACTCTCTGTGGGGCAAGAAGTCGCCCATGATGGCGCTCAGGAGTCGGGAAGGCAGGGTATAAACGGGGCTGGCACTGACTCGGGCGCATAGCCGGAAACTGTTTTACTACTCCTTGTACCCTTTCCCCCAAGCCTGCACTCCAACTCTCCACTGGACATCAGCATCAAAGGCCAGATGATCCGTGACCTTCTGAACCTGGCGGGCTTTGTCCTGCCCAACGCAGAGGATGTCGTGTCCAGCTCCAGCAGCTCCGGCCGCTCCAGCGCCAGGTCAGCCTCCTTGCTTGGCTGTGGCTCAGCCGGCAGCAGGAGCAGCCCCGTGGGCGCCCCCTCCTGCTTGGTCTCCCGTGCTGCGCAGTCTACCCCCAGTCTTCCTGCACACCTCTTCCCACGTCAGTGCCCCTTAAAATCATGCCTGGTTATGTTGCTCCCAGCTCAGGAATCTCCACAGGGCCTGCAGAATCAGCTTTTAACTCCTCACAGGGACATTTGAGGCCCCGGCCTCCTTTTCCCAGGCGCCCCCTCCCTCTACTCCTCTTCCTGGCTCCTGTGCTCTGACAAAGCAGTCGCTCCTAGAACCTCAGAGTTGGAAGGATCAGTGAATCGATTCTCCTCTCTGGAATGCGTGTGGCTTCTCACTGTCCCTCCGTCGTGTCCCCTCCTCTGCTCATGGGGTTCTTCTTCCTGAAAATCCCCTCAGTCAGACCTCCCTGTTGGGACCTCCCCCACCCACGAGAGCCTAGCTGAGGGCAGCATCTTCATGAAGCCAGCTCCACATGGACTTTCACCACCACGGCCCCAAACCTCTTGGAACCACTCTGGAGGGCCGGGAGCTCATATTTAGTTGGGACCTGCTGTGTGTAAGGAGAAACCTGTAACTTATCTCCACCACAGCCCCGTGAGGCTGGTATTAGTATCCTCAGTTTATAGATGAGGAAACTGGAAGTCACTGGGATTGGGCAGCCCACCCATGGCTGTTCAGCTACAGAGTGGTAGAGCTGGGATTCCAATTCTGATTTTCTGGGAACAACACTGGCTTTCCCCACCATGCCTCGTAGATGCCTGTGTGGCTCTGTCTGTGGCTGTCACTTGACACCTGCCATCCCGTGAGCTCTATGGAGGCCATCTTGGTGTCTGTCAGCAGTAATCGTAGTGACGTGGGTGAGGAAACCGGGCAGGGAGTCCTGTAGTGTGCCCAGGGTCGCACAGCCAGTGCTGAACTGGGTATGGAGGAGGGTCCACCAAGTTCCACTAAACTGACATACGCAGCGATTACTCCAGGGTCCTTTTTTTTTACCACTGAAGTGCAAGCCAGTGCGGGTGCCTCATACTCTTCTAGTTATTCCACGGTCCTTGGTCTCTGACAAGCGACTCAGGTAGAGTGCATTGCAGTCTCATCTACTCGAGCACCAAATATCTGTCCAAACTTCTTTGTCTTCTCTTGAGAAGGGGGTGACTCCCTCCAACAAACCACTGCAGCTTGGTACCCCAGTGAGTCCCCGGACCCCACCCAGGAGTTGTCTTCCGCCACCAGCTACGCTAAGAGTCCTGAGGTGGACGCTGTCTCCGCATGTTCTCAGGGTGTGAGGCTGCTGACCTTACCCTTTGTTTCTCTTCCATCCACCGTGTTAGCCTGCCCAGCTCCCCCAGGGGTAAATGTCGAATGGCCCCGGAGCATTTCACTGCACAGAAGATGAAGAAAGCCTATTATCTCACCCAGAAAATTCCTGATCAGGTAGGAGATTACCCTCCACCCCCCAAGTGCCAACAGAAAGTTTCCCTGGTGAAACATTTGGGAGCCCAAGGCAAGCAGTTTTTCCTCTAAGACAAGGTTTCCTGACCCAGCTCCGGGTTCCCTTGGTGTGCAGGGACCTGCTGGCATATGCGTTGTTCCAGGAGAGAGTTGATGGCCTTTATCACGTGGTCAACCACCGCTCTTAGCCAGATGCTATACTAGCCATCCCCTGTTGTCAGAGCTGTAGACCCTTTGGGCTGCTTTCCTTGAGATGCAGTGAGCCCCAGGGAGGCTCAATGTCTTCTTGGAGCAGATGAGAGTAGTCGACCGAAGGCGGCTGCCACATCTCACCCCTAGATTCTGATCTTGACTCCATCCAGCAAACCTCTTAAAACCTCTGTGCTCCAGGGACTCACCCAAGAGTCTCTTCTCCGACAGCAAAGCTCAGTAGGCTTGGGAACAGACGAGGTCAGCCTTGGTGTTCCCTTGGGAGTCCTGGAGCCTTAGGACCGCAGAGCTGTGTTGACTGTCCCCCAGCTTTTTGATTCTCTGCCTCCAGCTCCTACTCCTCTCACACGCTCTTGCTCTCCATTCCTTGTCCCTTAGGACTTCTACGCATCTGTACTGGATGTCCTGACGCCAGATGACGTTCGGATTCTGGTGGAGATGGAGGATGAGTTTTCTCGCCGTGGTCAATTTGAACGAATTTTTCCTTCTCGAATCTCCTCTCGCTATCTCCGCTTTTTTGAGCAGCCACGATATTTCAACATTCTCACCACCCAGTGGGAACAGAAGTACCATGGCAACAAGCTCAAAGGTGATATGTCCTCCTTGCCCACAGGAGGCCCTGTTTAGCGAGTGATTACGTGCTAGGAGACAGAGAAATGGGCCTCCCTGATGAGAAGAATTGACCAGTCAATTCCACCCTCTTAAGTCCCACCCCTGCTAATCTTCTCCTAGGAGTAGATCTGCTTCGGAGTTGGTGCTACAAAGGGTTCCACACAGGAGCCATCTCTGATTCTGCTCCAATGGTGAGTGACGCCATTGCGGGGAAGGAGGACACCTCCAGTCAGCACCCTCAGTCCTCCACCTTAAGAGTCCAGCATGGGTCGGACGTAGGTCCAGACCCTCTCACTTCTCCCTGGGGCCCTCTCTCTGTGTCTCATGACCCTTCCCTTTCAAGGGAGTAATGGCCTCCAGGATTCCCTGGCTACCTTTCTTTCAAGGGTCAAAGAGTGCTTTGTAGCCTCAGCTTCTTGTCTGAATCTGGAGAAACGGAGAATTTGTCCCAGATGGGCCCATGCCTGAAGGGTAGGGAAGAGGAGAGCCCCATGATCACTCAGACGTAGAGCCGGAAGAGAGTCCCAGGACCCTAAACACTCACGCCTGACTTCTGCCTAGCCCTTTTGGCCTCACCGCTTCCTTTGTTTTTAGTGGTCTCTCCCAACATCACTTCTGACCATCCCAAAGGGTGATGTGGCACTCGGTGCTCTCTCCAAATCAGAGACTGGCAAGCTGGGGTGAGTGCTGTCGGGGCAAGGGAAGGGTGTTGGGTGTGAGTTCAGGAAGTTTTCTTCTTCCTCTCTTCCCAGATGATGATGAGATCAGTGTTCCCCATTTGGGGGAGGGGGGTGGGGTATGCGGCCACCGTCTCCTCTGCCTGGTGGCTCCCCGTCTGCCCGGCACAGCTGAGCTGGAGTGCAGGGTTACCTGCACACAGCCCCTCAGCTCTGCCCGCTGCCTGTGGGCTCCTTGAGGCCCCCTCTCACACGTGCACATTTGCACCAAGCTCTCCAGCCTTCGGATAAAGAAGATGTATTTTATGGTTATCTCTATCTCCATCTACTTACGGTGCGTAGCCCCTAATATTGTGAATGCCCGGTCCAGGTCTGAAGGCAGCTCACCGGCTAAAGTCCCAGCTACGCAGCGTCTCAGCCATTTCTTTCCCCACCTGTATCCTTCAGAAAACACAGCTTCTCCGAGGGAAGCATATCACTCTCTGAAGACGGGACCATCCCTAAGCCCAGGAAGACCCAAGCTGGCCTTTCTCCTCTCCCCGGGAAACCCAGTTCTTCCAAGGACAGTGAGGACACCAGCAAAGAGCCCAGCCTCTCCACGCAGATGTTACCTATGATGAAGTACTCTGGGCAGACTTCGAGACTCTCTGCTTCCCCCACCTCCCAGTCAACCGGTGACTCACTCCTGGCTGCTGTGAGCCCATGACTGGCCTCTCTCCACTAGCCCCTGCCTAGGAGCACCGGTGTTAGCTACCTCATGGGAACTGGCCGGCCGGCTGGCTGGCCAGCCAGCCTGAGCCCCAGCCCCTTCCTCAAAGTATTTTTTTGAAGTGGTTGAATTGCAGAGATGGGTATCTGGAGGGGTGGAAGGGTGGTGGGAATGGGGAGAAGGTGAGGAAGGTTCACTGGCTGGTACCTCATATCTCCACAGAGAAGCCACTGATGGCCACTCAGCCTTATAAAGCAGGGTTTGGTTTCTAACTTCAGAGAGCCGTGTGTGGTTTGTTGTAGACCTTGGTACAGGGAGTAAGTTAGAGCTCTAGAGGAGAAAATGCCCTGAAGCCCTTTGCCTGTAATTGAGGAGGTCCCTCCAAAGGTCCTCATCCTCAGGTCTCACCCTCAGGCCCCGCACCCCACACCCTCTCCCGAGAAGCCCCTTTGAGAAACCTTCAGACTTCCTCAGTAGACAGGGAGAGGCCATACACGATAAAGCCGGTTCCTATCATCCTAGCCCTCGGGGCTTCCCCTCCTCCATCTACTCAGCAGCCAGTAGTCCTGAGCCTTCTCTCTCATGGGTGTTAGTGCTTAGCACTCTGTGAGGTGAGAGGTCTTGTGAGCTTTGCAAATTGCCTGCGGCCCCAGGGAAGGAGCCCAGGTAATCCCAGTTGCTGTTGTCTGTGTCCGTGCATCGAAGGACACCGTCCAGGGGGAGGGCGGCAGGAGCTGTGATTTCCCCACAACACAGGGAGACTCGGGTTCTGCTTACTCCCTTCACTGTCTCTGATGAGCGGGATCTGGCTCACAGGTCACGAGGGCAAGCAGGAGCAGTCACCCCTGTAGTATGGCCTTCTAGTCGGACCGCCGACGAAACTCTTGTAGTCTTAACTGAATCTGCCTCCCTCCCCAGCACTCAGTAGAATGGCGAGTGTGGGAAAAGGTTGACCAAGTGAACTGTGCTTACGAAGAACACGAGCTCCTCTCCTGGGGCAGAGTGGCGTCCAGGGGAAGGACACGGTGTGATAGGGCGGGTCAGAAAGGTGCTTTCACCTGGAACTGTGCTCCTGCTCGAGCCAGCACTTCCTGGTAGCTCGCTCCCTCCCCAGCCCCATGGTCTCTTTGCTTTGCTTTTCTAGCAGTGGTGCCCAGCGAGCAGCCACCTGGCCTCGGGCTCTCTGCCTTCATTCTCTCGGAGTTTTGGAAAGACGATTACCCTGCTTCGTGGCTCCTGGAGCTCTAAGTGGCGAGTTGGGATGGAGCCATGGAAGAGTCACTGAGAGGCCTGCCTGGGTTCAAGGCCACCCAGCAGATGGCTCCGCTGGCCAGTCTGAAGGCCATGTTGACAATTGTGAAGAAAGCTTGGTGGCAAAGTCCTGGGGCAGCGCCTGCTGCAAGGACATCAGAGTCAGGCCCAGCGGGGTAGGCATTCTGGTTCAGTCCCTTCCGGTAGAATTGAAGCCAGCTCCCCCGTGTCCTACCTGCATGCAGTGCCCTAGTGCCATGTCAAACATGTGACGAGGGCAGGACGTGGCCTTCCTAACAAAGCTGGCCACCCGCTTCAGTACTTTTGGAGTGCCTGGTCCAGGGCGAGGCTTCGGTCCGGAGGCCCGGCTGCACTGGTTTACTCCTTGGAAAGCAACTTCAGGCCTTCGGCCCGCCATCTGAGAGTCCCCAGGAGGCATCCCTGTAACGAGAGGAGACCAGTGTTGCGGCAGCGTGGGCATCAGGGGTGGGAGGAGGGCTTACTCAGTTAAGTAAGGGATGAAAATAAGTGTCCTTAATAGTTGAAAGCATGTTTATACAGATTATTTTTAATTTCCATCCCATCATCTGAAGGTGTGGGTGTTTTACTGGATGGGAGAAAGGAATGGGCTTATATTCCCCCTTCCCCCTTGAGAGAAATTGAATCTTGCTTAAGCATTCAGCATACATGTTTAGCAATGAATACCCACGGTATAAGGTATTCAGCTAAATAAGGACTTTGGGAGAAGTAATGAAATTTTTCGACAGTTTAACTTTGGAGCTGTAGTACGGTAAGTGTCAGAACGTGTTCGCTGTTTTTCTGAGTTGGTAACTTACACCCAGTCCCTGTCTGGAGACAGGGGAGAAATACAGGGAATTTCTGGATCAATGGAGTAGGGATTGGGGTGGGGACGTGGAGGGTGGCCACTATTCCCGTTCACTTCAGATTCACTCAGGATCAGAAACTAATTCAGGGGGCGCCTGGGTGGCACAGCGGTTGGGCGTCTGCCTTCGGCTCAGGGCGTGATCCCGGCGATCTGGGATCGAGCCCCACATCAGGCTCTTCCGCTGTGGGCCTGCTTCTTCCTTTCCCACTCCCCCTGCTTGTGTTCCCTCTCTCACTGGCTGTCTCTATCTCTGTCAAATAAATAAATAAAATCTTTAAAAAAAAAAAAAAGAAACTAATTCAGAATGAATACTAATGAAGAGGTGACGTTGTGAGAGGAAGAGAGCACGGACCTCGTAGTCTGACCTCGGGTTCTAATCTCAGTTCTGCTGTATGACCTTGGGCATGTCATCTAACTTTTTAAAGTCAGGTGTTTAAGATTTTATTTTAGAACACTTGATTGGTGGGGGGCAGGAGGCAGAGGGAGAGAGAGAGAACCTCAAGCAGACTCCACGCTAAGCATGAAGCTTAATGGGGTGCTCAGTCCCATGACCCCGAGATCACCACCTGAGCCAAAACCAAGAGTTGGATGCCCAAGTGATGGAGCTACCCAGGCACCCCTAAAGTCAGGTATTTTAAATAAGATGAAAATAATACCTACATTGCAGGGCTGTGAAAAGTAAGTAAGTACTTAGGACGTAAAGGGAACTTAATACATGGTTACTCCTTTCTCCATTTGCTGTCCAAGCCCTGTTCCTTGACTAGGGGAAGGCAGGCAAGAAATGTAAAGCCCTTTCCACAAGGGAAGTGAAGCAGCTGAGACATTTTAGAGGTGAGGAAGGCCAGAACAGGCTTATATAATACCTCATCACCCCCACACAAATCCTACCAGCATTATTCATTCTGATTTACTCTTCATTGGGGGTTTCTTTGGTTAATATTTTACAGAATACTTGGGGTACCTGGATGGCTCAGTTGGTTAAATGTCTGCCTTCGGCTCAGGTCATGATTCCAAGGTCCTGGGATCGAGCCCCGCATCAGGCTCCCTGCTCAGTGGAAAGGTTGCTTCTCCCTCTGCCTGCCACTCCCCCTGCTTGTGTGTGCGTTCTCTCTCTCTCTCTCTCTCTCTCTCTCTGTCAAATAAATAATGTAAAAAAATTTTACAGAATGCCAATTCCCTGGGACAAGAAACACATCAAGCATTGCAAGTATGTGAATTGAATGAAATTACTCAGTCCTATCCCAAGAGAAACATTGATAAGAAAGAGAGAGCAAGGGAACACTGGGGACCTGGTGGCTAGAAGGGGGAAGAGCAGGGCCCAGAAAGTAGGAGACCTTGAGCTGGAACTGGAGCCAAAGAACATGCATAGACCCAACAGCTGTGCCAAGGGACAGTTGTTACAGGTGCGTTCTTAAGATTTTAGGCTATTCATTGAGGGCAATTGTCCCTATCACCATGGCCACACAACACACGGGGTTGCCCCCAGACCCATCCAGCATTGGGCTGTGAAGGAGGTAGATAACCCGCACATGGTAGGTACTTCCAAGTCCCTGTCAGCTGAATTAGCTACACAAATAAGGGGGTCACCAAAAGCAGCTGCGGGACCTCCCCTTCTCGTTTCCTCTGGATTTGTCCTTAAGATTTAAGATTAAGCCGTGTTGAATCTTATTGGTTGAATTCCTCTAACTGCTTTGAGACTTTTCAGAGATGTGTAGCTGAGGGACCTCTATGTCATGCCACTTGGGATTCTGATCCAGCCTCTCAAACCTTGGACTTTGGACCCTCCCCCCACCCCCACCTGAGCAGAGTTCGCATCCTTGTTAATGTCCAGGGATCGATAGATGCTCTTGTGACAACGACCTTTCATCAGCTTCGGAGCAATGAAAGCTGCAAGCAATCTTCTGTTGCTCTTGGCAGATTTCTTGCATAGATGAAAGCACACAAGGAGGATCAATAGTTGTTTTTGAAAACCTATTTTTGCCTTTATTGTGATGGACTAGGACACAGAATGCTAGGGACTGTCACTGGAAAAGCTACCACAATTTTGAAAAGCTCTTTTCTCTCTGTGCTTCAATTGGTGAAGTGGGGAGACCAAAGCATACTTCATAGGGTAGTTATGAGGGTGGAGGAATTATGTAAAACATTAGGCAAAGTGTCTGATAACATTCCATGCAGATTTAAAATAGATGCTAGGGGCACCTGGCTGGCTCAGTCAGAAGAGCATGTGACTCTTGATCTCGGGGTTGTGAATTCAAGCCCCATGTTCGGGGTAGAGATTACTTAAATAAACTTAAACTCTAAAATAAAGTAACACCACCAAAAATATGTCTTCCATAAAGTAATAGTAACCTAGCATGTTATTTCAACAATTCTACAATACTGTTACAATAGCATGTTGCTGTTATAAAGCTCATCAAATATACTTTAATTCTTTTTTTTTTTTTTTATTAGTCACCATACAGTACATCCCCGGTTTCCGATGTAAGGCTCGATGATTCATTAGTTGTGTAAATATACTTTATTCATGGGATACCAAACCTGGGATTTCATCAAGATAATTAGCTTGGAAAGATTGGACCCTTCAACAGTAGCTGTCAGGAAAGTGCATTTAAAACCATAATGATGCGGGTTCAGAGATGTGGTGTATGTGGCTGAATCAGGAGCCAATGGGGTGAAGCTACCATCTGTAGGATTATGACTGACCTTCTCAGTCAGAGTGTTATTGAGGCCAAATGCTAGGGCGTCGTGGCTGGGCCTCCACCCATTCTCCCAGGTGCCTGCTGCGGGGGCAGCGTCCCGAGCAGAGAGCTGCTCCTCCAGAGACCCAGGTGTGGCCAGAAGGGGAGCCTCATCCTTGTAAGCCTAGCAAGGCACATTCAAGGAGAACCTGGTGTTAAATAATTTGTATGGGGCGCCTGGGCGGCGCAGTCGTTGGGCGTCTGCCTTCGGCTCAGGGCGTGATCCCGGCATGCTGGGATGGAGCCCCACATCAGGCTCCTCTGCTGGGAGCCTGCTTCTTCCTCTTCCACTCCCCCTGCTTGTCTCTCTCTCACACTGGCTGTCTCTGTGTCAAATAAATAAAATCTTAAAAAAAATTATTTGTAGAGGACCTGCTTCTGGGTCTGGGTTGCTATGTAGCTGAGCAGTTCCCTCACCGGGATCTACTGAAAGTCAGCCCTTGATGTAAGGGGGTGGGGTGGGAAAGGGGCAAAGTAAACGAAAACCAAAATACAAGAAAAACTACAAGGAGACACCACTTACGTAGTATGGCTCACATGAGAAAGGCTGAAAATGCCACGTGTCAGCGAGGATACAGTGCAACTGGAATGCCTATGTTGCTGGCGGGAATGCAAAATGGTACATTGGAAAACAGCCTGGTGGTTTCCTGTGAAGTGAAACATACTCTTAGCATATGACCCAGCAATTCACTCCTGCAGGCGAATGTTCACAGCAGCTTTATTCATAGTAGCAAACACTTGGAAACAACCCAAATATCCAACAACTACTGAATAAATAAACAAATT
This sequence comes from Ursus americanus, assembly GCF_024610735.1. Taxonomy (NCBI): domain Eukaryota; kingdom Metazoa; phylum Chordata; class Mammalia; order Carnivora; family Ursidae; genus Ursus; species Ursus americanus. The sequence continues at coordinate 89,422,101 of NC_142127.1, forward strand.
GTGGTATATCTGCTCAGTACTACTTAGATATAAAAAAGGAATAAACTGGGCTCCTGGGTGGCCTGGGTGGCTCAGTTAAGTGTCTGACTCTTGACTTTGGCTCAGGTCAGGATCTCAGAGTCCTGAGATCGAGCCCTGCGTTGGCTCTGTGCTGGGCATGGACCCTACTTAGGATTCTCTCCCTCCCCCGCCCTCTGCCTCCCCTGGCCCCTCGCCCTGGCATGCACACTCATGCTCTCTCTCTCAAAAAAGTAAACTGATACATGCAACAATATGGCTGAATCTCAAGAGCATTGTGCTAGGTCAAAGAGCCAGAAACAAAGAACTAGGTACGTTATCATTTTTTAAGATTTTATTTATTTGAGAGAGAGTAAGAGAGCACAAGAGGGGGTGGGGTCGGGGGAGAAGCAGACTCTCCTCTGAGAGGGGAGCCTGACGCGGGGCTTGATGCTAGGACTTCAGAATCATGACCTGAGCCAAAGGCAGCCCCCAACCAACTGAGCCACCCAGGCGCCCGAGAGCTATGTACGTTATGATTCCACTTATATAACATTCTAGAAAAGGCAAACTGTAGTGGCAGCAGATCAGTGGTTGCCAGAAACTGTAGATGAGGGAGGGGATTGACTGGTCAGGGGGACGTTACTCTGTATCTTGATTATGGTAGTGGTTACATGACTGTACATTCATTGAAAGTAGTCAAATTATACACTCTAGATGGGTGAGTTTTATTGTATGTAAGTAAATAAAGCTGGCGCTTTTTTTTTTTAGGATTTTATTTATTTGACAGAGACACAGCGAGAGAGGGAACACAAGCAGGGGGCGTGGGAGAGGGAGAAACAGGCTTCCCGCTGAGCAGGGAGCCCGAAGCAGGGCTCAATCCCTGGACCCTGGGATCATGACCTGAGCTGAAGGCAGACGCGTAACGACTGAGCCACCCAGGTGCCCCTAAAGAGGACAAGGAGATACCATTTCATGATGCATATACAAATTGAAGACAATGAGAGAACACTAGAATAATTAAAATTTAAAAGGCAATCAAGACCAAATGTTGGAGAGGTTATACAGTTGGGGCTTTCACATCTGACTCGTGTGAGTGTAAAATGGAACAACTGCTATGGGACACCAGCAGTTTCTTGTGAGTTACCATATATCTGCCTACGATTCAGCATTTCCACTCCTAGATAGTACTCCCCCCAATAAAATAATATGCCCACCGAAAATGTTTGTTGCATCTTTCTTCATAATAACAAAGAGTTGGAAACAACCTAAATGTTTCTCAGAAGATCAGATAAACTGGTCTGAAATATTAGCATTCAACAGTAAAAAGAAACAAACTACTGATTTATTCAACAACATGAATCTCAAAAAAATTCTGTTGCGTAAGAGAAGCCAGATGCAAAAGAGCACACACTGTGCAACTCGTGGGGTTCAAGAACAGAGGAAAACAACCCATGGGAATTAAAGTTGGAGCAATGTTTGCTTCTGGGAGTTAATAGTTTGGTAAGAAAAGTGATACCAGGGAACGTTCCGGAGTGATGGCAACGCTCTATTCTTGATGGGGCTGTTGTTTACACAGGTAACGCACTAGTTAAAACTCATCAAGTTGTCCCCTTAAAACCTGTGCATTAATTTTAAGATAGCACTTTCTTTTTTTTTTTTTTTTTTTAGAAATTGAGGTGACATTGATCTAACAAAATTAACTTTTATTTTTTTAAAGACTTATTTGAGAGAGAGTGCAAGTAGGGGGAGGGGCAGAGGAAGAGGGAGAGAGAATCCTCAAGCAGACTCCCCACTGAGTGCAGAGCCTGACGTGGGGCTTGATCTCAGGACCCCAAGATGATGACCTGAGCCAAAATCAACAGTTGGCCACTTAAGTGACTGAGCCACCCAGGCGCCCCAAAAGTAACTGTTTTAAAGTGAACAGTTCAGTGGCATTTAATATATTCACAATGTTGTGTGACCACCATCACTCTCCAGTTCCAAAACATTCTCATCCAACTAAAAGGAAACCCAGCACCCCTACCCCTAACCCCCACTTTCTGTTTGCTGTTTCTATAGATTAACCTAGTGTGGATATTTCATGTAAATGGAATCCTACAATTTGTGATCTTCTGTGTCTGGCTTCTTTCATTTAGTATATTTTCAAGGTTCATCCCCTTCGTAGCATGTATCAGTACATCATTCCTTTTGATGGCCAAATAGTATTCCACTGTATGTGTATGTAGGTTTGCAACTCTCTCAGGAGCTTTCCTCGTGTAATCTGAAACCAGCCCTCATACTCAGAGGTCAGGGAGAGACTGAAGAAAGAAGCAGGCCACTCCAGGTTGGCAGGTGATAATTTTAATACTAGAAAAGGGAACTTACATACAAGGCTTGTCTTGGGTGGCAGGAAGGTGAATGGATCCCTGCACCCATTAGTCATAATATTGTCAGTGCGTGATATATTTCAAATTTGAAAGATAGTTCACTTGAAACCAGACAACCCAAATCTGAATGCTCTTTGACAGAGGAATACGAACTTTAAGTCAACTCTCTTGTTGGGGAACTGATTCAAAATCAGGATCCGTGGGCTTGGTAAGTGCCAGGTATCTCAGCAATCATATCTGAGACTACAGCTGAGATAAATATCACTGACTCTGTTGCCTCTATTAGATGGGAAAAATTTCAAATCCCTGGAGTTGAGAGACTTTTTTTTTTTTTTTTTTTTGCAATCCCTCTGTAGCCTGGACAAATGACCTTCTTATGGGTTGTGCTATTAATAGATGAAGTCTCGGACATTGAGAATTTCATCATGCTATATTTCAGAAATCAGTCCCTGGAAGAGGTATGACAGACATTTTATTAATATGTATACTTCTTTCCTGACAGTGGATGCTTGAGCAAAATGAATAGCAGCTATTGGTTATTGAGTTTCCATTATGACTCAGGCATTGTTCTTGCAGTAGACACACACATGCACGTACGCGCCCGCACACTCACACACTTACTCTTACCGAAAAATTCCTTCAATATTGGTAGGATTATTATCTCTATTGTTCAGATAAGAAAAATGAGGTTCAAGGAGGTTGGATAACTTGTCCAAGGTTATCGAATGAATTAATGATTGCATGTACTGATTCCTAGTGCCTTGTAGCACTTACGGACTTCAGAAACTGATGGGAAGACCTGGCCTGAGGGAAGGATGGACAATGAAGCCAAATAAAGAGTCAAAAATATTAGAAGATTGACAAATGTGACAGTGAATTAATCATATAGTCAAAGGTACCCTAAAAGTTATAAAGTAATGATTAAATGATTTAGAAACGAAGTTAGTGCTTTTTCCCCTATATAAGGTGTCTTCTACACATTCTCCCTCACTGAAAATGATGAAATAGACAGTCCATGGCCAAATAAAAACTTCTGCCAGTTGTCAAAAGGAGTTTCCAACACCATTATTTGACTATTTGTGGCACATCCCCAAATTTGTGGGTTTTCCTTTTCTTTTGTCTCAAGATATATTTTAGGAGCACTTGGGTGGTGCAGTTGGTTAAGCAGCCAACTCTTGGTTTTGGCTCAGGTCACAATCTCAGAGTTGTGGGATCGAGCCCCTTGTCAGGCTCGGCACTCAGCGTGGAGTCTGCTGGAGATTCTCTCCCTCCCTGTTCATGTGTTCGCGCGCATGCTCTCTCTCTCTCTCTCTCAAATAAATAAAATCTTTTTTAAAAAAAGATCTGTTTTATTCATACCACTCTAAATAAAGTGGCTTGCATTTACACTTACACATCTAGTGATTACATATCCTAAAGGTTACCCCATGATGTTCCCCAGAGATGCAACTGTAAAAAAAGAGAGAAGAGACTTCGTAAGATGGAATCTAGAAATTCAAACTACAATTAGATTTTATTTATATGAGAAGCCAAATTCAAGACCAGCGCTATCCATCATAGTGGTCAACCTGTAGCTAATTAATTCTACAGAGACACCTGTAGTATCATTAAAGAGAATTGCCAACTCCCATCTGACACCTATCTTGACAACCCTCCTTCCTCATATTGAAGACAGTAAACCAACTCCTCAGTATAAAAGATAACATATGTTGGGAGTCAAGAGCAATTTTTAAGGGAGACAGCAATTAATAATGTCATCTAATTTAAGATCTATGTGATTGTTTCCAGCCAAAATGAAGTAACAGGGGCTAGATTTGCCCTCCCCCATGAAACAAGGAAAAAATGGGCAAAATATGAAACAATGCTTGTCCCTCTTTCTGGGCGGAGCTCTCTTCTTGGGGAATCCGCCTGTGAATTCCTGGCCTCCCCGACTACTAGTTCCCCTTCTTCAGTTCAGGGGCTCTACCAAGCTCCACCTGGGGTCCAGTTCCCTGAGCTTAGGCCTAGAAACTCTCTCCAGGTAGTAAGCTGGGGCAACCACAAGGATCATATTTTTTGTTTCCCATCTCTCAGGTCTTATGCTACATAAGAGAGCTCCGCCCAGAAAGAGGGACAGGGAGAACGCTCAGGAGATCTACAGAGAGTCCCTTTTGAGTCTACAGCTGAATTCTGATCGGCGCATGATTGAGAAGAAATCACCCAAGCCTGGGGGAAAACCCACCGAAGGGAACGATCCTCAGAACTCATATAGAGACAGGAATAGACTGTGTTCCCCCCAAAGTAGAAAAAAATGTATAATTCATGGGACACCAGATTAAACATTCAGAAGGGTATCACCTTGAGAGTGGGGAAAAAAATAGTCCAAAATCTGTTCTAATCCCACCTAACAGAATTTAAAATCTACATGGTTGGAATAATTTATTTCTGGGGTGCCTGGGTGGCTCAGTCGTTAAGCGTCTGCCTTTGGCTCAGGGCATGATCCCAGGGTCCTGGGATTGAGCCCCGCATCGGGCTCCCTGCTCAGCAGGAAGCCTGCTTCTTCCTCTCCCACTCCCCTGCCTATGTTCCCTCTCTCGCTGGCTGTCTCTCTCTCTGTCAAATAAATAAATAAAATCTTAAAAAAAAAAAGAATTTATTTCCCATCTTTGGAGATGGTTGGCTTTCCATCCGGTCCCTCAATCAATATTCGTTCAATAACTGTAAAGTTGAATTGAGATCTTTACTTTGTCTAGATTTCGTCATCCAATTCCCCAGTTATACAAATGCGAGGGAGGACATGGGTGAGAACATCACAGGAATGGAATAAGGGGTATCACTTGTCGGGGGGCCAGAATATCCTGCCCCTTCAAAGTCCTTGCAGCTGGACTAAGAATCAAATTGACACGAGACAGAGAAAATCAGATTTAACAGGGTACATACAGGGAATTCAAACAGACATGGAAATTCCCAAAGACAGGCACAACGAGGTAGATATGTCATCCTGAACTAAAGAGCAGGGTGTTAGGGTCTGGGGACTTCAGGGGGAAGGAATGCAATTCACAGGCAAGCAAGCAGAGCAGATGTTGGTAATTGGACATTTTCCTTACCATACAGATGGGTCACGCAGATAAAACTTATCTGTGGTAATAACCATTATTTTGGGAAGGATCCCCAATTTAAATTCTTCCAAGTAGTTAAGGGAAGGGCAAAAGTTTCTACTGAGCCCTCTGGGTCTTAATTGCCCTCAGCTTGAATAACCTTCATGCCAAAGTGGCCCATCTCGGGCCGGCCTGCCCTGGGCCCCTACACATTCCATTCCTCTTCTCTCCTCTATCTTGCAGGTGTTCCATTTAGCAGCAGATGAATCCTGCTCTCTGGATAAAGCTATAAAATCGAATGTCCCCATAAGTGTTTAGAACATGTGATGGCAACTCTTTTCCGTGGCACCTCGCAGGCCTCCAGCTGCTTTAGGATGAGAGGGAACAGCTCTTTCCCAGCTACTGGCTGCCAGAGACTCATTGACGTGGATGAGAAACGCAAACTTTGTACCTTTAATAAGAAGCGTCTGGCCACGGAAGTCGCTGCCGATGCTCTGGGCGAAGAATGGAAGGTTTTGTGGTCTGGAGCAATGGAGGCGATGACAGACAAGGCTTCCCCACGAAGCAGGTGCTCTTGACCCATAGCCTTGTCCGCCTCCTGCTGGGTAAGGAGCATTCCTGCGATAGACCAAGGAGGACTGGAGAAAGAAAGTGCGAATCTGTTCAGGGTTGCACTGTGGATGCCAATCTCAGTGTTCTCACTGATACTACTGTGCCTTGTCACCTGGGGCCCCAAAGAGCCAGCAGAATCCGCAGAGTTTTCAATCTCTCCCTAAAGAAGATGATGTCCGCCCGTATGTTGTGAGAAAGCCCCTAAACAAAAAAGGTAAGAAACCTAGAACCAGAGCGCCCAGGATCCAGCGCCTTGGTACTCCGTGCATCCAAATGTCCTCCGACACAGATGTCGGCGAATTGCCCTGAGGAAACAGCATGCTGAGAAAAGTAAGGAAGACGTTGCAGAATATGCTCGACTTTTGGCCAAGAGAATGAAAGAGGTCAAAGCAAAGCAGCAGGAACAGATTGCCGAGAGACGGGGGCTGTCCTCTCTGAGAGCTTCTACCTCTGAGTTTGAGTCCAGTCAAAAATGAGATTTTTCCAAGATCAGACATCAGATCTCAAAAACAAAAAACAAAACAAAACAAAACCCCAAAAACCCGAAAACCAAAAACCAAATATGTGATGACGGCACTGGAAACTGTTTACTTCCTCATTCGGAACAGTGTGCCCATTGTTTGGTGGCATTACTGCGTCCTCGTTATACAATTATCCACAAAATATCATTCGGGCATTGCACCTCCCAGAGACTACACTGGTGATCTTTCCACCCACGGCATTTGTTCCCAGCTCAGCGTCACTGTTCATTAAACACGAATTTGAGAAACTCAGTAATGATGTTGGAATTATACGTTAGTCTCCCAAGGTTGGTCTCATAAACCTTCTGTTGAAATCGTGGGTTTGGAAATGTAAGTTGGTCCTTTGGTTTTATTCTTAACCTCTCATTTATTCTAGTGAGTGCACTTCATCATGGCTCCAGCCAAACCCTCTCCTATCCTTCAGACTATCTGCAAACGCCCTAACAAGCTTCTACACTGAGGAATCTTGGGGGTACAAATTATATGCACAGGTAGGAACACGGACATGAAATCCAGCTTTTCTCTGCGGAATGTCATGCCTGATTTCCCACCTAGCTCCTACCTGACTTCGGCCCTGGGCTGGTCTGGGTCTCTTTCTCTCCCTCTTTCTTTCCTTCCCTTCTTTCTCTCCCTCCCTTCCCTTCTTTCTTCCCTCCCTTCCTCCCTCTCTGAATTTTTTATGGTGGCAAAATATATATACCATAAAATTGGCCATATCAACCATTTTAAATGTACAACTCAGTAGCATTAACGACACGCACTTTGTTACGTAACCATTATCACTACCTCCTGCCAAATATTTCATCACCCTAAACAGATGGCTAATATGCGAAGCTGTTTTGTTTTGTTTTTGCCAAAGGGGACTGCCACAATTTCTTTGGAAACACATGTAATCCTACCACTGATCTTGCTGTTCTTCCATTAGGAATTGGAGTCTGATTTCCCTCACCTTGAATCTGGGAGAGCGTGTAACCGCTCCGACTAAAGAGTAAAGCCAAAGGGATGCTGTGTCACTTTTGAAGCAGGGTAACAAAAATCAGGCTGCTTCTGCCTTATTCTTTGGAACCTTCATGCTTGCAGCCCGGAGCTGCCATGTGTAAATCCTACCACCCTAAAGCTGCTTTGCTATGGGGAAGCCAAGCCACACGGAAAAGCCATGTGAGGACACTCTGGACGACAATCCTTGCCCCTGAGTCATCCGGCACTTCCAGATTCTTCCAGCCATCAGCCTTTGAACCTTGCAGACTGAGGTCTCCGACACCGTAGAACAGAAACAAGCCATTCCCACCATGCCTACTCCAGGTGTCGCTGACTCACAGAAGCCGTACCCGTAACGCAACAGTGGTCGTTTTAAGTCACTAATGATTTGCATTGTTTGTTACGCAGCAAGAGCAGAAGTCTAATGCAAACGATTGGTTTTAATGCATAATGCTAGCATGTTAGAGCACACGAGCCCCATGTTTACCCCTCCTGCCTTGGGCATTGTTATTGTGACACTGTGATTTATGAGATATATATAGTCGGTCGTGCAGATGACCAACATACATTCCTCATATACATGTGGCCTTCATGGATGGTTCCTGGCTCACAGCTCTCAAGATCCTAGGAGTTCCCTGACCAATGAGAGCAATGGGAGAATTTTTTGCTATAATATTTGCTCTCTCGTCCTCAGTTCCTGAAATCACTCCAGAGGCATAAAGGTGCAATGTGTGTCTTATGGTTTCTAATGAGCCCCTTTCCACCCCAACTGGGCTTACATTCATAAGGTGACTTTTGGAAAGCACCTAAGAATGGGGGCTAGTTGCCAGGGGAACCAACCATGAAGAGAGAATTGGAACTTTCCATCCCAACCCGATTTGCAGGGAAGGGAGAGGAGTTGGAGGCTGAATCAAATCACCGATGGCCAATGATTTAATCTACCTGCCTCTGGAATGAAGCCTCCATAAAAAACCCAAAGGATGGGGTTTGGAGAGCTTTCGGTTTGGGGAACCAGAAGGCCTCCACATGCCACCATCCTGGGCCCAAAGTCTGTGGGGACAGAAACTTCTTTGTTCTGGACATTGTCCTATGTTTCTCTTCATCTGGAGGTTTGTTTATCTCCTTTAAAATTCTTCCTAATAGGGGTGCCTGGGTGCCTCAGTCGTTAGGCATCTGCCTTCGGCTCAGGGCGTGATCCCAGGGTCCTGAGATCTAGCCCCGCATAGGGCTCCCTGCTCCGCTGGAAGCCTGCTTCTTCCTCTCCCATTCCCCCTGCTTGTGTTCTCTCTCTTGCCGGCTGTCTCTCTCTGTGTCAAATAAATAAATAAAATGTTTAAAAAATAAAAATTAAAAAAAATAAAATTCTTCATAATAAACTAGTAATCTAGTGAGTAATGGGGTTTCCTGAGTTCTGGGAACTGCTCTAGCAAATTAATCAAAGCCAAAATCCTGGGACCCTCTGATTTAGAGCTAGTTGGTCAGAAGTCTAGATAACCACTGTCCTTGTGACTGGCATCTGAAGCCTAAGGAGGGGGTCACGGGAACCTCCAAACTGCAGCTGGGTGGTCAGAAGCACAGATCACCTGGGCTCGAGATCGGCATCTGCAGGGGTGGGTGGCAGTCTTGTGGGGCCGAGCCCCTCACCTGTGGAAGCTGATGCTGTCCCAGGTCCAGAATCGAGTTGAGCTGTAGGACACCCAGCTGGGTGTCCAAGCACCACGTGGTGATGTCCCCCGCCCCACCCCCCAGACACGTTGGAATTAGGTGAGCGGAGCCTCTTATTTAAAATTACATTTTAATTCTACATATATCTCAAGACTGCTGAAAGCAACACTCTGCTTTTTGAAGGCTTTTCTTCTTAGCTTTTCAATCTCTCACTTTGCAACCCTAGAATCTGGCAAATGTTCCTAGGGAGAAACTGGCTGTGTGCTGGAAGTCCCCTGTAAGTTCTGCCAACATTCTTTCTAATTTCTCTGTCCCGCCTAAGTGGCTCTCCTTGAAAGCCTGGACTTTCAACCTCCCACCTGTTTCCAGAATTTCCAAATGCTCCCAGCATGAAAATACCTGTAGTGATCAGCTATACATTCTTTTCCCTCAGTGGCTTCAATCCTCTGGACTGCTACTCAAAATGTGGTCTCTGGACCTGAGGTCTTTTCATTACCCAGGAGCTTGTTAGAGATGGAGGATTCAGGCCCTCCCCCAGGCCTCCCGAATCAATACTTTCTATCCATTGTGAACAGAGCCCTGGTTATAGATTAAACAGGACACCCTGGTAAATTACAATGATGATAATCATTAATCAAGTGATGAACTTTACTTATATTACCTTTCATCCCCACAACAGCCCTGTAAATTTGATATGCATTATTCTTGTTTAATTGTTGAGAACTGAGGCTTATTCAAGGGGTTATGTAACTTGCCCAGAGTCTCATAGCTAGTAAGTAACAAAGCCGGGACTGTGTGTCCATTACAGCCCACATGCTTTACTGCCGTGAATATTTTTATCTTATTACAAAGAAATTCATTTAAAAAATTAGGACAACATACAGGAAAGTAAAAAGAATAAAAGTCACATATAATTTACCACCATTATTAATTTTGGTGTGTATATTTCCAATTTTGTGTGTGTGTGAGAGAGAGAGGGAGGGAGGGAGAGATGAATTGTTGAAATGGTTTTGTAACTTGTTTTTGTTTCTTCTTAATGAAACATTGTGAGCATTTTAATACAATCCTTGCTCTTTTCACCATATCATGCTGCCTCTGGTTTCAATAAATTCTTTTATGTCCGGGTGGGGGGCCCCATTCAAGTGTCAGAATATAGCAACACTCCCAGTGGTTCCCTTTGCACGGGTGGCCCTCCCCCATGAAGGGAGTAGAGGCTGGAGTGTTTCATCTCATTCCTTTTGGGGGAAAGACCGACACAGCAGAGAAGAAAATCATCATGTATTTGTTTGCAAAATTTCAAGTTTAGATGTGTGATGAAATATTTAGAAAAGAACACATTTGGTTACTGAGAGCCAGTATTTCCTGCTCCGAACAGCAGACGACTTACCTGAGATGGCAGAAGGAGAGGCAATGGCGAGGAGCTCTAGTGAGTGGAAGTCAGTACAGAGCACTGTAGAAAGCAAGATGGAGTCACTCACGTCAAGCAGTGGCCTGCATCAAGCAGCGACGGGGCAGACAGCCGAGGGCACAGCGGTTCAGACCAGATATCGCCGAGAGCAGCTCCGGCCGACGACACACCCAGAACGATAACCCGCAGAAACAGAGGAGGTCTGCAAAGGCCCGGCACTGACTAAATCCCTTTTAAAAGGGAGGATTTTTGCAGCAAACTGTCGCACTCTCTGGACACTGACCCCTCCGTGTCTGACCACTTCAAAAAGGCAGCTGCTGCCAAAGGCTCTGCCCAATTGATCTCTGAACAGAACGGAGATCCTTCACAGCTTGAACACAATAAGCCGACCCGGACCAGACCGAGGCCTTATCTCTCAGGCCTTATCTCAGGGGTGGCTCAGACTGACTTGCTTTTGATTTATTAACTTCCTTCACGTGTTCTATCTTGTTTGTTGTGTGACTCGCCTTGTGTCTTGCGTGACTTTTTTTTTAAAAGAAAGTTCCACACCCAACGTGGGGCTTGAACTCATGACCCTGAGATCAAGATCTGAGCTGAACTGAGATCAAGAGTCAAACGCTTGGGGTGGCTGGGTGGCTCAGTCAGTTGAGCATCTGCTTTGGGCTCAGGTCATTATCTTGGGGGCGGGGGGAGGTTCCTGGGATCAAGCCCCAGGTCTGGCTCCCTGCTTAGCAGGGAGTCTGCTTCTCCCTCTCTCTCTGCCTCCCCCCAACCCCCCCCCCCCCGCCGGCTCATGTTCTCCCTCTCTGTCTCTCTCTCAGGTGAATAATGAATAAATAAAACCTTTAAAAAAAGGGGGGGGCGCCTGGGTGGCACAGCGGTTGGGCGTCTACCTTCGGCTCGGGGCGTGATCCCGGCGTTGTGGGATCGGGCCCCACATCAGGCTACTCTGCTGTGAGCCTGCTTCTTCCTCTCCCACTCCCCCTGCTTGTGTTCCCTCTCTCGCTGGCTGTCTCTATCTCTGTCAAATAAATAAAATCTTAAAAAAAAAATCTTAAAAAAAAAAAGAGTCAGACACTTAACCAACTGAGCTACCCCGGTGCCCTTGGTTGTGTGACTTCTACAAGCCAAGGTTAAACACGTGGTGAGATGTCACTGAGTTTGGATCCTGAATCTGCTAATTATGTTAACCTTGCTTTGTGACCAAATGGAACTGACACAGGGGAAAGACACAACTCATGTGTCCGTCTACGCAGCAAGTTCATGACAAGCGTTCACAATCACTGCAACACCCACTTTGGGAATTCTGGGCTCTGATTTTACTAGCCGTATGACTTGGGCAGATTATTTTGAATCCCTACTACTCTGCTTTCTAAAATATTAGGATAGTAATAGAAACTGTAGTGTTGATGTGGGAATCAAATGAATTTAATATTAGAAAAGTCTCAGAACAGTGACCGGCGCATAGTAAGCCCTCCAATGTTAATTCTTCCTCCTTCTCCCTTCCCCTTCTTCTTCTCTTCTTCCTCCTTCTTCCAGGCTGATGTGTGTCTTGTGATCCGGGCCGTGTCCTGTCTATGTCCTCCACCAATGATTTTGAGAATCAGAGAACAGCAAAGACCTGTACCAGCTTCCTGGAAGAGAAATCCCACTATGAGGACATTTGAGATATGGAGGCAGATGGGCCTGAGATAAGCTCAAAGTTCTCCCTGCCCTGAGTTCAGGAAGAACCAGATGCCCCCAGGAGCCCATGGAGGGTGTGGAAGTAGGAGAGAGATGTGTGTGTGTTGGGTAGGGAAAGAGCGAGTGGGAGCCACACCTAAGAGCTCTTGGGTCAGGAATGGGGGCAGAGTTTGCCGCCAGGAAGAAATGAGGTTATTTCAGTAAATGGCAGCAGGAGCCAAAAGCAGCTGAAGACCAGGTTGGGATCCTCACAGGTGTTGGGCACAACGTCATTCCTTAAAGTTAGACCCGACCACAGGGAAACGCTAGGTACAATACTGCGATTCTGACAGTAACTGCCTGAAGTGAGCAGAGACTTTACAGGTTAAGGGACCAATCCCCAGTAAGACTGTCGTCATATCAGATGCCACCTGCTAGTTGGGGGGGGGGGGGCAAGCCACTGATGCTTCTGACCAGCCAGCTACAATTCAGGGGTTCCCACAACCCTATGAAGTTTGATAATTCACTAGGATGACTCACAGAACTCGGGAAAGCTCTATACATAAAATCATAGTTTTATTGGGGCACCTGGGTGGCTCAGTCAGTTAGGCGGCCGATGTCTCTTGATTTTGGCTCAGGTCATGATTTCGGGGCCCTGGAATCAAGCCCCAGGTTGGGCTCCACGCTCAGCAGGGAGTCTGCTTAAGGATTCTCTCTCTCCCTTTCCTTCTGCCCCTCCCCCCCCACTCTCTCTCTAAAATAAATAAATAAATCTTTTTTAAAAAGTACAGTTTTATTAAAAAGCATCTGCATTGGGACCAGACCAAAGAAGAGACCTGTAGGATGGAATCTAGGAGGGTCTTGAACATGGAGCTTTCGTGTCTTCTTTCCATGGAATCAGGATGTGTCACCCTCCCAGCATTTTCATGGGCTCACCAACCAGCAAGCTCAACTGAGCTTTGGTGTCCAGAGTTTTCATTGGTGTTTCATGACATCGGCAGGATCTAATCACACGAGCAGGCTCTCCAGCATGACCAGTCCCCATCCTGAAACTATCTAGGGACCCGCTGTGAATAACGAAGACCCTCCTACCACTCACAGAATTCCAATGGCTACATCTCAGGAATCGGGGACAAGACCAGACAAATTTTTTCTTACACAGTGGCAAGTGTCCCTAATCTTACTGAGGATAACTTTCTGATACAAAATGGAATTCCAAATAACAGTTTCTAAGACTCAGAAGGCCAGCACATACCCCTGAGGTAATTTCTGGAGACGTCAGCATGGCAGCCCTGGGTGGGATGACAGTGAGCTGCCACCCCCACAGACAGTCAGGTCGCAAGGACTGGAGGGCACTGTTTGCTCCGGGCAGATGTCTTTATGTGGGGCCAGGCAAGGGGTCCTCCCTTCTTATGGACCATCCCCCAGCCCCTGGTTATCAGGGCAATAATGGGCACCTCGCCACTTCCCATTTCTTTCTTTTTTTTTTAAGATTTTTATTTATTTATTTATTTGACAGAGAGAGACAGCAAGAGAGGGAACACCAGCAAGGGGAGTCTGAGAGGGAGAAGCAGGCTTCCCGCCAAGCAGGGAGCCTGATTCGGGGCTCGATCCCAGGACCCTGGGATCATGACCTGAGCCGAAGGCAGACGCTTAATGGCTGAGCCACCAGGTGCCCCACTTCCCATTCCTGCAGTAGAAACTTCATACAACTTAGTCTGTCCCCTCTCACCGCAAACCTAGTAGAAACAACATGAAGCTCAGTGCTTGAATTCCTGGGTTCGTTCCAAGTTTGGCTCTGCCAACCATTGTATTTACCTCTCTGAACTTCAAGTGTAATGACCTCTAACTATTGAAGGAGGCTGCGGCATTCACATATGTTGTGGTGAGTAGGAAGTCTTTTTAAAAAGAGGCAGCACAGTTAAGTGTCTGCCTTTGACTCAGGTCATGATCTCAAGGTCCTGGGATCAAGCCCCGCATTGGGCTCCTTGCTCAGTAGGAAGCCTGCTTCTCCCTCTCTCTCTGGCTGCTGCTCCCCCTGCTTGTGTTCTCTCTCTTTCTGTCTCTGTCATATAAATAAAATATTTTTTAAAAATAATAATAGAAAAAAATTAAAAAGAGTCAGCAGAGGGGCGCCTGGGTGGCACAGTTAGTTAAGTGTCTGACTTTTGGTTTTGGCTCAGATCCTGATCTCAGGGTCATAAGATTAAGCTCCACATCAGGCTCTGTGCTCAGTGGGGAGTCTGCTTGAGATTCTCTCTCCCTCTCCCGCTGCCCCTCCCCCCACTTGTGCCTGCGCACTCCCTAAAATAACTAAATAAATCTTGAAAAAAAGAAAAAGAGGCAGTGTACCAGTTTTCTCAGGCTGCTGTTACAAAGCACAGCAGACTGGGTGACTTCAACAGCAGACATTCATGTTTTCAGTTCCAGAGGCCAGGAGTCTGAGAGCAAGGTGTCGGCAGGCATGGCTGTTTACCTAAGATCTCGCTCCTTGGCTTGTAGACATCCTCCTCAGGTGTCTTCACTTGGTCTCCTCTGTGTGTGTCTGGGTCCAAATCTCCTTATAAGGATGTCAATTGTATGAGTTTAGGGCCCACTCAACCTCATTGAACCCTAATCACCCCTTTAAAGGCCCTGTTTCCAAATACAGTCACATTCTGAGGTAATGGGGGTTAGGACTTCAATACACGAGCTTGGGGGGCAGACACGTCAGTCTGTCACAAGCAGTATTTCAAACAAGACCACACTGGCCCAGGAACGGGTCGAGGGAAGAGTGGGACATAAAGCAGGGAGTGAAAACTGGCACACAAAGATTTTGTTTGGACTGATTAATTTGTTTTTTAAGGCTGTAGGGGGTGTTCTCATAAAAATTCTGATGTTTTGGCTTCTTGTCTAAAATCGAAAGCTCCGGCCACACGGGGCCTGCATTCCCGCATGGCAACACTTGGCTGGAGCTGGGTGGTAGTTGTCCCAATTCCCAGCACTCCCCTGCTCTGCTCTCCAGCCTGGTCTGCTTCACCTAAAGCCATTAGGGTTTTTGGCACCTGGGATGGAAACTATAGACATAGATCCCAATTCATGTTCGAACTGAAAATAAAATGTATATGATATTTCAAACCTACAGGGAAGCATTGTGTGGAAGAACGGGCCAAGCCATCCCATCCCATCCCCAATGAGAGGACATGTGTTGATTTGAAGAGGTTAAGGCAGGTGCCTTTCTCCGGGTATCAGAGAGAGCAGCCATTAAGAGGTAGCCTAGAGCTTCTGTGATGTCAGTAGTTCCCCCCAAACCCCAAGAAAGGCAGGAGAGAAACCAGCCGCTTTGTCTGTTCTTCAGGAAAATAACTGATACTCACAGATTCTATTAATTTTAAGAGGAAATATTCTTGCTTTGATACGGTTTAGACTGCACAGTCTTTAAGAGGAAGAAAAGTAATTTGTCTAGAGTCAGATGCTTCACCATCTCCCAGGAGCTGGGTGCCCACCCCCCTGTGCCTGTGGGGTCACTGGCTGCAACTCAGGGTTGAATGAAACGACCAAACTAAGACTCAGAACCTTATCCGAAGAAAAGAATCCGGGCTCCTTGGGAAAGAAGTGGGGTTTTCCCCAGGAAGGGAAATAGAGTTTCTCTACTTCAAGACTTGAAGAAGAGAATGCAAAAGGGACAAGGAACAGCCCAAGTTCTGAAGAAGCCAGCTAGAAAGCTGTTCAAGAAGCATCCGAAGCGCAGGGTCATGAAGGTCTAGGGCACCAGCTGCCCACCGTTGGGCAATTTGCAGGAGAATGTTTGATTCTCCTATGTAGTGGTTCCCTTCTGGAAATGTCCTTTTTGCTAAAGGAACAAAGGTTGTCTTCTATGTTGGTCTTGTGAACGCTAAAGAGGCAGAGTGGCATGACGTGGAAAGGAATGTTCCTTCCCATCTCCTCCTGGCCCCCAGGGAAGGTGGAGGGTCACCCTTGGGTGAACTGTAACCCTAAGCTGCAGGTGGCCATTGTAATATCAGAAGATGATCCTGAAAGCTACATGGCACGAAAGAAATGTTCTGCAGTGAAATGGAAGATCAAATCGGCTAAGTCTTCTAAGAATCCTGCTCCCAGATGGGAGGTGGGGGCACCCAGCAAACTCCCGAGCTATTATATAATAAGTGACGTTGGAATAATTAGATGTTATTTAATTTAATGATGTCAGAATAATTAGATAAGTGCACACCCTAGGTCACACCAGCAACGAAAATGAATTACAGATGGATTGGATTGCTCATTGTGAAAAAAACCTATAGCATATAAAAAACAACACTATCAAATATAAAGTAAAACATATGAAAGTTTCTTTCTGCTAACAATCTTGGGGTAGTCCCAAGCAAGATATGAAACTAAGAGGTCATAAAAGGAAAAAAGTGCCAGCCTGGACCACACAGAAACGAACAAAAGATACCTTAAATGCAACCAAGATATAGGGAACAGATGACCAGGAGAAAATACTTTGTAATATATAATAGACAAAGGTTAATCTCCCTAAATAGGAAAAGAGCACCAACACACTAATAAGAAAGACCAAAAAAAAAAAAAAAACCCAAAACACCCAAACATGAAAAAGATCAAAGGGTATAATTAAGGACTTCATAGAGAAATAGAAATGGTCAATAAGAATATATTTTTAGAAACCCTGAGCCTTTATAATATTTAAAAGAATTCACACTAAATATCAGTATGACTCTTTTATCTCTAGGTGAAAAAAGATGTGTAAATACAGAATAAGCTCTGGAAGAATATGTACCAAATTCTGAGCAGTGCTTCATTCTGGGGGAGTGTAACTGACAAAGCAGAGCAGGGGTCTTTTATTTTGTTACTTTATATTGTTTTCATGCGGTGAGATTATGAGTGATTTTGCCTTGGGGATGTTTTGCTGTACAATTCAATCCCTTTGCATGCAGTGCAAACAAACTCACCACTTTCAGGGGGTTTGGAAAGTTCCTGTTTATTTTAGGTTTCGAAATCACAAAAAAATGTATGAATTAATTAGAGGAATCAGGCCAGTTTTTACCTCCTCTCACATCTCAGATATTGGGGGGGGGGGGCAGAGGAAGAGGGAGAGAGAGAATATTAAGCAGGCTCCAAGACCTTGAGATCACGACCTGAGCCGAAATCAGGAGCCGGACGCTTAACTGACTGAGCCTCCCAGACGCCCCTCAAACCAATTTTTACTCACACTATTTGTCCTTGTACTTAATTCATGGATATCTTCAATTATACATTTTCCCCAACATACTTCTTTCTAGATAGCCCCCCTACTGAAAATAGAAAAGAAAGAAAACAAGGAAGAAGGAAAGAAAGAAAAAAGAAGGTATCTAATTATTTAAATAATAATTAAATATTTAAAATAATATTTAATTATTAGCTATTATATATATAACTACATATATATTCCATATATATATATAAATATATAATTATTTTAATACATTATTAGTGCTTTCACTGAAGTTTTGACTCTGGTGAGGACCAAAGTGACCAAGATAATAGATAGCCAGACATCAGTTTGGGAAACAAGTTTTCAGAAAGGTCAAAAGAAAATGTCCTTGTTATGTGACTTTCGAATAAGCCATTTGAAAAAACTAGATATTACCTGTCCGTATTACATACTCTTACATACCAAGAGAGTGTGCTGGGAAGTTGTGTCCCTACCACCTTTGTTCCTGAGGCAGATACCATTACAAATAGTAATATCTTGTATATCCTTCCAGAGGTAGTCTACATACGTGCAAACATTGGCATAATTACGGGGTAGCCTACCATAACCCTGGTTTGTCACCTACTCTTTTTACTTAAAAAATGTACATCTTAGAAATTGTTGTATATCGGTATAGAGGGAGCCATATCATTGTTTTCAATGCTATGCAAATGCAAATGATTTCAGTTTGTGGATTAACCATAATTCACCTCATTAGTCCCTATGGATAGGCGTTGATTTTATTTGTGATATTTTATTTGTTCAAGCAATGCCGTAATAAATATCCTTCCGTATTTGTGATTTTGCAAACGTGCAAGTATATTTGTAGAAGAAAGCCCTGCACATAGGATTATTGGTTCATAAGGTAAGTGTACTTTAAATTTTGAATGCTCTGTAGTAATTTGCATTCCTTTGAACCATGATTAAGAGTTTGTTTCCCTATACCTTCAACTACCTAGTGGTATCAAGCTTTTGATCTTTGCCAACCTTTAGGTGAAAAATGGTCTCTTACGTAATTTTGATATGTCTTTCTTTTATTGCAAGTGAAGTTGAACATTTTTGTATATGTTTAAGGCCATTTATAGTTCCTCCCTTCTGAATTATCCATTTATTATGTCTTAATTTTATTCAATTTCATTTACTTAGTTTTAGGCTTTCATTCAAATTCTAAAAATAATTTTTGCTATTTAAAGATTCTCTTGCTGGGCAAGAAGAAACCCAGCTACATGGTATTTATGAGAGATACTTCTAAATCAAAATAACTTAGAATAACTGAAAATAGAGGGATGAATAAAGATATAGCAAACACATGAATAAAAAAAGTAGGAGTAACAATATTAAAACCAAACTAAATCCAAAACAATTTAATATCTCAGATTTATAAGAGGTGTTATACATCAAGAATATATAATAGTCAAGAATAGTTTATAAATCTAACAACAGATTTCCAAATATAAAACAAAAACTGTCAGGAATACAAGAAAATTTGATGAGCCCACAAATACATAATATTTTGGGAATACGTAAGCATACCTCTTTCAGAAGTTAACAAACCAAGTAGACAAAAGTAAGTAAGGTTATAGAGGATCTAAATAACAAAACTAAGTTAATAAACAGAGAATAAGTATTTAAAAAAAAAACACATGGAACGTTCAGAAAAAGAAACAATTACTAGACTATAAAAACATTTAGGTAATTCTAAAAAGCAGAACATATACACTCTGACCACAATGTAACAACTATAAATTAATAACAAAAGAATGGAACCTTTCAAAACAAAAAACAAAACTGCAACTATTTGCAAGAAAATAAAATCACCTTTCCGTATGACTCTTAGATTAAAAAGAAAATCAAAATGGAAATTACAAACTATTGGGACATGAATGACAATAAGGGAGAATGTGTATTGAATCTTACTGGAATGGCTAGCACCTTAACATGTGAAAATTAACAGCATTAAAAGCATTTATCGGGAAATCAGAAAATTTTACTAAGCAGTCAGTTTTTTAAAAAGTTTAAAAAATATAGGGGCACCTGGGTGGTGCAGTCGTTAAAGCGTCTGCCTTCGTCTCAGGGCGTGATCCTGGCATTCCAGATCGAGTCCCACATCAGGCTCCTCCGCTGGGAGCCTGCTTCTTCCTCTCCCACTCCCCCTGCTGTGTTTCCTCCTTCTCTGGCTGTCTCTCTGTCACATAAATAAATAAAAATCTTTTAAAAAAAAGTTTAAAAAATATAAAATATCAAGAAAATGAATCCAGAGGGGGCGAGGAAAGAATAAAGATAAAAGCATACATCTGATATCTACTTCTGTTGATATCAGACTTTCTTTCTAAGGATAGCTAGAAAAGCTGTATGACTACAAATACATCAAGCATTTACTTGAAGCATCAGCATCAGCGAACACACAAGGTAATAGACAATAGAACCAGAAGACGGAAACCCAGAGAGAGGTACGTTAGGCATTAAGGACCACTTTCCTATTAGTGGTATTACCCATTTTCTTTTCTTTTTTTTAATTTTTGTGTGTTTTATTTTTCCTTTAAAGATTTTATTTATTTATCAGAGAGAGAGAGAGAGAGAGAGAGAGAGAACACAAGCAGCAGGAAGAAGCAGACTCCCCACTGAGCAGGGAGCCTAATGCGAAGCCTGATGCAGAACTTGATCCCAGGACCCAAGATGCTTTAACCGACTAAACCACCCAGGCACCCTCCCTTTTTTAGAGGAGGCTGAGCTGTTTAGCCTCACAGCGCTGGGTGAAGAAACCCTGGAATCCATGATCTCTTACACCCAGCTTTTGGTTGGGATCCAAAATGGTTAAGGACTGGACTAGACTGGCTTTCTAAAGAATTGCTGCTTGGCTTCAAAGACTCACTCCCAAATTGAATTAGGCTGATCCTGGGTTGCTTATGCCTTCAGGCAACTGTCAGAAACAAAAGTAAATCTTGCCTGAGGAAAATGAAATCATCCTAAAGCTTAAATGAGCTTCCCCAGAAACTTAAGGAATGCATTTTTCTGGCACACAATCAAAAGCACCGGGCCCAGGAAGAAAGATGGCAACATGAACAAAACCACTAGAAACAAAGGACAATAGAAATCGTCTCACGTAGTACCCAGATATTCGAGTTATTAGCCATAATTCTTAAAACAACTATGTTGACAAAATATAAGGGGATAATAAAAGATAAAACTAAGAATTCTGACATAAAACTAGAAATACCAAAAAAGGACATAGATTTGAAAAAAACTAATCAAAATTAAAAACTGAGAAATACAATAGCTGAAATTAAGAATTCAACGGACAGATTTAACAGCAGGTTAGACACAGCCAAATAGAGAATTAAGGAGCTAGAAGAGACAAGAGGATTTTAAAAAATGCGGAGGAGGGACACCTGGGGGGCTCAGTTGCTTAAGGGACCTCTACACTTGATCTCAGCTCAGGTCTTGATCTCAGGGTCCTGAGTTCAAGCCCCACCTGGGGCTCCACCTGGGTGTGGGGCCTGCTTAAAAAAACAAAAATTAAAAAAAAAATGCGTAAGAGAGGGTAAGAGACAGGAAGGATCTGCCAGAAGGTCTAACACAGGTATAATCTGGAGTCTTAAAAAAGGACTGCGATAGAAGAAATGTTTGAACAGATAATGTCTGAAAAACTCCCAAACTGATGAAAGATTTTCAGTCACAGATTTAAGAACCCTTATGGCCCCAGGTGGGATGAATAAAAGCAAATCCACACCTAGCCGCATTAACTGACCCTCTAATTGTCGCCCCTTGGAACCTAATATGCCCTTTCTCCCTCTGGCTGCTTAGAAATAGCAATTCTTCCAATGTTCTTAGAACAAGCTTTACCATCCTGCTTTTAACTTTTTGAAATAGAAATAACTTTTCAATATACTTTGAATATATAGGAGACAAAGGATTCACGAAACACTACTCTTTCTTCTTGGCAGCATTTTCTGAACTTTTTTATTCTTTTCCATCTTTTTAAAAAATAACTCTGGTCGTTGGGGCGCCTGGGTGGCACAGCGGTTAAGCGTCTGCCTTCGGCTCAGGGCGTCATCCCGGCCTTCCCGGCCTTATGGGATCGAGCCCCACATCAGGCTCCTCCGCTAGGAGCCTGCTTCTTCCTCTCCCACTCCCCCTGCTTGTGTTCCCTCTCTCGCTGGCTGTCTCTATCTCTGTCGAATAAATAAATAAAATCTAAAAAAAAAAAAAAAAAAAAAAAACCTCTGGTCGCAGTCCCTAAATCCGGGCTCAACGTACAGTCTGAAAAGCCCTGCCTTAGCTGACTTAGGAGCGTGGAGGGAAGAGAATTGCATTAACAAATCCCTATTATTTAAATTTGTCAGCCCCCAGGAATCAGATGACCTTGGACACGGGGCTGGTTTTCTTTTCTTTGCTGTGCTCTGCTTAATTTGCTTCCTTTGTTTTTTTGGGGTTCTTTTTTGTTTGTTTGTTTGTTTTTCTTTTCTCTCGTCGCTGGACGCTCAGGCTCCGGGATCAACTCGGGGCTGGGGCGGGGGGGGGGGGGTGGCATTAGGAAAAGCCAGAGGCCAGTTAAATCTCAGCAGCCGGTTCCTGCTCTCGGGGAAGCGAGGACCGCTGGGGCGAGGGCGCTGTGCGGTGGCGAACCTGCAGGTCAGACGAGGGCCCGAGGCTCGCTGGCTGGGGCTTCCTGGCCTTGGAAGCGGCCCGGGCTTCCGAGAACTTTGCTGTACTGCGAATCAAAGTACAGACCAAAGAACTTCAGGTTCTCGCTGCGAGTCCGCGGAAGTGCAAGGTGGGGACGCGCGGAAGAGGCGGCCGCGATCGGCGCTCTGGGGGTCTCGATAAATCCCGGGGTTCATCCTCTGCCCCGGCATTGGCCGGCGCCTGGCCCGGGCCCCAGGCTTACGGCTGGAGGAGGTGGCTTCTGTGTGTTCGTTAGGTCCCGTTGGAGAGACTGAGGACCGCGAGGAAAAGTGAACAGTAAGGGGCCTGGCCGGCCTTCGCCCGGCCCAGCCCCGGCCTCTGGCGCCCTTGAACCCGCCCCTCCGGATCGATCTCTGAGCGGGTTCCAGACGCTCTTCACTCGCCGTGCAAAGGCGCAGCGGCGCGGGCCATGGATCGCATGGCTGCGCTGCGGGGCGCGAGGCTGCGGTGGGCGCTGCTGGGGACGCGGGTGGCCCCCCCTGGCTTCTGCCCACACGGGGCCAGAGCCAAGGCCGCGATCCCCGCCGCGGTCCCGGTTACCGCCGAGACTCCTGGAAACGGGCCTGGCGACCGGAGGCTGCGGACCCTGGAGGAGGTTCCAGGGCCAGGGCAGCTGCGTTTCTTATTCCAGCTGCTAGTGCGAGGATACGTTCTGCGGTTACACAAGCTCCAGGTACGGGGGGGGGGGGGGGTTCGGCGCCCGCGGGGGTGGGGGTGGGGTGAGCACCAGGACAGAGAAGCTGGAGATGGAGAGATGTTGGATAAAAAAGTGAAGGACACGAGGATTTAGCTCAGGACCCACTGGAGCTAGGGTCACAGACTGGACATCTGTAGGGCTTCTGTGTGAAGAGTGCACAGAAGCCTTTGGACTGAAATGAACAGGTCCAGGAGGGGTATGCACTGGGAGGGCACCAGGGAGGCGGTGACTTGGGGGGCCAGGTTCAAAACGAACGGAGCTTGAGAGAGGCTGGAACTGTCTTGGTAACAGAATGACAGATGCCATCGTCCAAGCTGCCAGATGGGGTAGAACCACTAGTTAATTCTGGGACAATGTTGGCTACCACAGACTTCTTCCAAAGGAAGTGGCTTCGGGGAGGATTACAGGCATCCAGCAATTTGCAAGATAGGTTTTTCCATAGAAAGAAAAATGTCACTTCTCAGGGAGTGAAAGCAGTCATAGACGTTAAGGAAAAGGTGCATTTGTTGTTGTTGTTACTAAGGAATCAGTGTCCAGTAAGAAGAGTTTATCCAGTGGAACACTGAGGCAGGGATGGATGGATATCCCACTGTCCACCAACAGAGACCGGAAAACCCAACGTGGGTTTAGTTGGAGAGGTTTTAGGAAATGAACTGAAGAGATTCATCTGGGATCTGGCTTCCTAATGACTATTACTAAGGATAAACCCATCTACTCTGCCCCAGGCCTTTTTCCAAGTGCTGGGATTCATTGAAAGGTGGCCAATGCCCTCATGGCTTATATGCTTAGTTGGAAGCTTACACCCCAGGGTTTATATGCTCCTTTGGGGAAAGAAGGAGGACAGGGGTATGAACAAGTCAATAAACAGCTAATTTCAGAAAGAGAACTTGAGTGCCCTGAGAGGGGAAGCCTGTCCAGGGTTGGGGGCCGAGTGGGACCTTTGATTCATCTGTCCTCTCGGCACATGTGTGGTTATCAGTGATTGGTAAGAGGAACAGGCAAGCCTTTGGCTGGTCTGGTGAGCAGGCTGGTACCATGTAGCCGTGCTGGTCAGTAGTCAAAAACTCAGAGGAGCTGTGGGCACTGGGGATAGGACAGGCCTTTGAGGAGGGCCTTCCGGGTCAGCCTGAGGGCCCTAGTTCCTCTGAGGGGCTGCCGTGGGCCCTCGAGCAGGCATGGGGTGAAGATTGCCTTCAAGGGACACTGTCCAGGTTATGGTGTGTGCAGTAGGATGGGCCAGACATGAGAGGTAGGGAGGACCTCAGGGGACAAAGGCTCGGGTGGGACGTATCTGAGCCACCCTCCAGACCAAGCTGGACCACGAGTTGAGGGTGAGGGGGGAAATGACTCTGAGGCTTTGAAGCACTAACCTGACCAGTTTCCATGCACCTGCATCTTCTGCACCCAATCGGGCTGCTGCTGTCTTCTGGGCCCTTCCCTGGTAGCTCCTGTTTCCAAGACTTGGTGGGCAGCTCCCAAGGCACTCAGAGATGGTTACAAAATCATTCCTTCCGGGCTCAGCTTCAAGAAACCAAGTAAAACCAAGAAACCAGAGTCCTGTAAACTTTTCTTACTTGATTTAACCTCCGGAAATATGAGTGGCACAGGGAATGCCCCGAGGGTGGTGACTAAGGATTTCTCATCACTTCTTAGTGAATGTTTACTGGAAAGTTTTGCCTAGGATTATCTCTGGAGCAGTAACTACCAAAGAAATTTTAGACCCTCCTAGAAGATGGAGGAGGAAGCAGGAGAAAGCCAGGAATGTGTAGCCTTTTATTTTATTTATTTATTTCCTTGAGAGAGAGGGAGAGCCAGGGGAGAGGCAGAGGGAGAGGAAGAGAGAGACTCTCAAGCAGACACCATGCTGAGCGCAGAGCCCAACGTGGGGCTCGATCTCACGACCCTCAGATCATGACCTGAGCTGAAATCGAGAGTCAGACGCTTAACCACCTGAGCCACCCTGGCACCCCGTTTACTCTTTCTTTGAGATGGATTCCTAGAAATAAATCCAGAGTCGTCTGCTTAACCGACTGAGCCACCCAAGAGCCCAGGCATGTGTAGCCTTTTATTTTATTTTTCAAGTTATACTTTATTTTTTTAATAATTTTTATTTTGTTATATTAGTCACCATACAGTACATCCCCAGTTTTTGATGCAATGTTCCATGATTCATTATTTGTGTATAACACCCAGTGCTCCATGCAGTACGTGCCCTCCTTAATACCCATCACTGGCCTATCCCAATCCCCCACCCCGTCCCCTTTGAAGCACCCCAATGTTCATAGCAGCAATGACAACAATACCTAAATTGTGGAAGGAGCCGAGATGCCCTTCAACAGATGACTGGATTAAGAAGATGTGGTCCATATATACAATGGAATATTACTCAGCCATCAGAAGGAACAATTACCCAACATTTGCAGCAACATGAACAGGACTGGAGGAGATTATGCTAAGTGAAATAAGTCAAGCAGAGAAAGACAAATATCATATGGTTTCACTCATTTATGGAACGTAAGAAATAGGAAGATCGGTAGGAGAAGGAAGGGAAGAATGAAGCGGGGGGGTAAACAGAAGGGGGAATGAACCATGTGTAACCTTTTAAAGGAGCAGCCAGGGCTAGGATTGAGGAGAGCCGCCTGGCTCCAGCCCTCGTATCCCAGAGATCTGGAGTCGCATGAACCTTCCCGGGGCATCGATGGAAAATATATTAGCCCTTCCTGCTACATGTGGCTGGTGTGAGTTAATAAAGAGCTGAGAGCTGCCCATCCCTAAAGCCCAGCCAATACCCCTGTTGAGAAAGAGTATACATTTCAGTGACCTCCTGTGCATGAGTTCAAATTTATTTGGTTGCCACTCACACTGGCTTCGAGGAGCTTTATTGGCTCACAGAACCCAAAAGTGTAATAGTTGGATACCCTTCAGCTATAGAGTTTGCTCTGGGGCCTCATGAGATCATCAAAGCTATAGTTTTGTTTTTCTGCAGTTCTGGTAGCTATGCTGTCTTGCGGAAGTTAGATGACCTGGGTTAATTGTCCGCCTCTGAACCCATCATAGTGGCCAGGGGCAAACTCTAAGTAGCTTAGACACGTGCAGGCTCGCCCCTAAAGCGGGGCTTGGGGTCCCTCCCACCTAAGCCAGGTGAGGATTGCACAAGGCAGAGGAGTGGAGTTGCTATAGGGGCGGCTTATCATAATATCCCCTGTACCGTCAGTTGTCGAAAACTGTATCACGCACAAAAATAATAAAATCAGCTCAGAGAAGCGTCGTAGGACTTAAGGGGTGGAGTGGGGATTGGGACATGTGAAAATCATGCTAGTCCATACATGCAGTTCCCTTCTCTTTCTTAACTAAAATAATACCAAGAGTGCTAGAAAAATGAAATGTGAACATCCATTGAATTTGTATGGAGATTTATATTAAAGTGATTTCTTTGAAAGAGGTCGGCCCAGAGAATGATGAGACCAGTTATGTACTCTGTAGGTCTTACTGTGGGCCCCACACTGCCCTGTGCACGTAACTGTCATTTCACATGCATGTTTCTCTCTCTTTTTTTCATAATTACACATTTTTTTTCTTGTGATGAGAACTCTAAGATCTACTGTCTTGGAAACGTTCAAATATACAATACTGCATTAATAATTATAGTCACCAGGCTGAATGTTACATCCCCAGGACTTTTTTTATTTTGTATCTGGAAAATTGTATCTTTTGACCCCCTTCACCCGTTCCGCCCCCTCCCACCTGCCCCCTCTGGCAGCCACCAGTCTGTTCTGTGTATCTATGAATTCGGTTTTGTTTGTTTTGTTTTAGATTCTGCGTGGAAGAGAGATCAGTCAATATTTGTCTTTCTCTGACTTACTTCACTTAGCATAATGCCCTCGAGGTCCATCGATGTTGTCATAAATGTCAAGATGACTTTCTCTCGTGTGGCTGAATAATATTCCATTGTATATACACCATAATTTCTTTTTTTTAAAAGATTTTATTTATTTATTCGACAGAGATAGAGACAACCAGCGAGAGAGGGAACACAAGCAGGGGGAGTGGGAGAGGAAGAAGCAGGCTCATAGCGGAGGAGCCTGATGTGGAGCTCGATCCCGTAACGCCGGGATCATGCCCTGAGCTGAAGGCAGACGCCTAACTGCTGTGCCACCCAGGTGCCCCAATATACACCATAATTTCTGTATCAGTTCATCCATCAGCAGACACTTACATTGCTTCCAGGACTTGGCTCTTGTAAGTAATGCTGCCGTGAACATGGGTGCATAGATCTTTTTGGTTACTATTTTTGTTTTCTTTAGATAAATACCCAGAGTGAAATTGCTGGATTACAGGGTAATCTATTTTTGATTTTTTGAGGAACCTCCGTACACTTCCACAGGGTTGCACCAGTTTGCATTCCCACCGACAGGGCGCGAGGGTTCCCTTTTCTCCACGTCCTTGCCAACGCTTGTCATCTCTCGTCCTTTTGAGGTTCATTCTAGCAGGTGTGAGATGCTATCTCATTGTGGTTTGATTTGCATTTCCCTGATGATGAGTGATGTTGAGCGTCTTTTCCTGTCCCCGTTGGCCATCTGGATGTCTTCTTTGGAGAAATGTCTACTCGGATCTTCTGCCCATTTGTGAGGCGGATTGTTTCCATTGATACTTTCCGTTGTCTTTTTAGGCTCTATTTTATTTATTTCCATCCTGATCTTTGTTGTTTTCTTCCTTCCGCTAACTTAGGGGTTAGTGTGTCGTTCTTTTTCTAGTTCCTGAAGGTGTAAAGTTAGGTTGTTTATTTGAGATCGTTCTTGTTTCTGGACATAAGCTTCTATCACCATGAATTTCTCTCTTAGAATCGCTTTTGCTGCATCCCATACATTCTGGCTTTTACCTTTCTTTCCATCCTTTCCCTGAAGCCTGCATTCGCATTCTCCACTGGACGTCAGCATCAAAGGCCAGATGATCCGTGACCTTCTGCACCTGGCGGGCTTTGTCCTGCCCAACGCAGAGGATGTCGTGTCCAGCTCCAGCAGCTCCGGCCGCTCCAGCGCCAGGTCAGCCTCCTTGCTTGGCTGTGGCTCGGCCAGCAGCAGGAGCAGCCCCGTGGGGACTGTGGGAAGGAATGGTGCCCGGGCGCCCCCTCCTGCTCGGTCTCCCGTGCTGCGCAGTCTGCCCCTGTAATTTATGCATGCATCACTGCCGTGTCTGTGTCCCTAAAAGCATGTGTGGTTCCCCTGCTCAGGAATCCCCACAGGGCCTGGGGAATCAGCTTTTAACTCCTTACAGGGACATTCGAGGCCCCGGCCTCCTTTTCCCAAGCACCCCCTCCTCTTTTAAGTTTTAGCATGCTGTATTTCCATTTTCATTTGTCCTTAGGTGTTTTTTATTTTCTCTTTTGGTTTCTTCTTGGTTATTCAGTAGCCTGTTGTTTAATCTCTGCATTTTTGTGAATTTTCCAGGTTTTTTTTTGATCATTGATTTCTAATTTTATACCCTTGTAGTGACAAAAGATGCTTGATAAGATTTTAATCTTCTTAAATTTGTTAAGACTTGTTTTGTGGCCTATCATGTGATCTCTCCTGGAGAATGTTCCATGTGCACTTGAGAAGAATGTGTATTCTGTTGTGTTTGGATGGAATGTTCGGTATATGTCCAATAAGTCCGTCTGGTCTGTTGTGTCATTTAAGGCCAATATATCCTTATCTATTTTCTGTCTCGATGATCTGTCCGGGGGGTTATCAAAGTCCCCTCCTATTATTGTATCACTGCCTATTTCTCCCTTTAGGTCTATTAATATTTGTCTTATATATTCAGGTGCTCATGTTTTATACCATCACCTGTTCACATGGCTTAGAAGCTGGGCTCATAAATTCTGAGGGCCGGGCCTATGTCTTTCCCACCTCTGAGTCTCCCAGTGCCAGACACAGTCCTGGGTACAGGAAAAGTTCTCAGCAATGTTTAATGAAAAATAAATTTCAGGGGCACCTGGGTGGCTCAGTTGGTTAAGCGTCCAACTCTTAACTTCGGCCGAGGTCATGATCTCAGGGTCGTGAGATGGAGCCCCACATTGGGCTCTGTGCTGGGCGTGGAGCCTGCTTGAGATTCCTTTTCTCTCTCTGCTCCTCCCTGCTCTTTCTCTCTCTCTCTAAAAAAAGTAAAAAATAAAAAATAATAAATTTCACGTAGCAGCCAAAGGACTGTGAGGGACACCGAGCAGTGGCTGCACCTGGTGGTGAAGTTTGTGAGGCTCTCCTCAGCTCTTCGGTCTGAGTTGTGCGACATTAGATGGAGCGAAGAAGAGATGGTGAGGGCGGTGGGCAGATGGAGTAAGCCCGACCCTTCAGGTCTCAGCTTTTCAAGTTCAGAAACTAAATTTTATCAGCACATTCAGCATGGGATGACTATTAGGGGCTGACCAGCATTGGCCAAACAGACAGAAACAAATTGTGGACCGGAGCGCCCACATGTTTATTTCCTGGAGAAGCTGGCCCTCTTGGGGACCCTAATACTCCATCACACAGAAACCTCATATTCTAGTCATCTATTGCTATGTAACAACCTGCCCCAAAACATAATGGCTTAAACAGCATTTTGTTACTCCTGATTTTGGGGGTCAGGAATTTGAGCATCGGAATTGACTTATCTCAGCTTCACAGTGTAAGGGGGCTTCAGTTCGAATGGCTGGCAATGGCTGGGATGGCTCGAGTGGGGCCATGTTTCCGGGCCTCGGGCCTGGCTTTTGGCTGGCTTCCTCAGTTTTTCCCCACGTCATGACTCCTGAGCCTGGAATTTCCAAGGTAGTTTCTTCAAACGCATGTTTGGTGCCTGGACTGGT
Organism: Ursus americanus; assembly: GCF_024610735.1. NCBI lineage: Eukaryota > Metazoa > Chordata > Mammalia > Carnivora > Ursidae > Ursus > Ursus americanus. The sequence continues at coordinate 89,451,826 of NC_142127.1, forward strand.
TTGGCCACAGCAGCTGAGTATCTCTCCTTCTCTGTTTCCATGTGGCTAGCCTGGGCTTCCTCACAGTGTGGTCTCTGGATGGTCAGACTTCTTGCAGGGTACTGGCTTCCCTCAAAGTGACTTTCCAAGGGATAGGAAGTGAACGTTGCCAGTTTCTTAAGGCCTGGACCTAAAAACTGGCAAGCGTCATTTCGACTGTATTCTACCCATCAAAACAGTTACAGAGCCCACCCAGATTCTAGAGGGGAAGACATAGACCTCGCCTCTTAATGGGAAGGGTGTCGACAAATCTTTGGCCATCTTTAATCCGCCACATCCTTTTCCTAGGGTCCAGGTACCTAGGGAGAGAATATAGTCATTCCATTAGTAGACTGCTTGTGTGTGGAGACCCCAGAATGAAAGGAGTAGAATCCTATGGAAGGAAGTTTCATCTAGGCTTTGGAGAAACCTGGTTGAATGTACATCTCTGGTGCCTGTCCATTAGATTAAGTATCTCTCTTGAGAGATGAATGCTGCCAAATTCTTGCTGCTTGGCTCCCCTCTTCTGGGTTTTATAATGGCCGCTCCCATTCTGTTAACACATTCTTTCTTCAGGTTGGCTAATACCATTGATTAGGTGGGTTTTCTGCCCCAGGACTCCTGTTCCCATCCAGCCTTTCAGAGATTATCCTCTAGTTACCGTTATTTGGCCCTCAGTGTCATCTGGCAGACATGATAGGTTGTCCTTGAGACTATGGCCAAATTGGGTGGATGGCTTTGAAGCCTCAGGGATGGGAAATTTGAAACCAGATATTAAGGTCAAAAGTGGGAATCATACTAACTTAGCAACTGCACTGTTAGAATTTTTACAGATAAAATTCTGTGGTCAAAGAGAATACCGAGTCAAGGTAGCAGTATTTCTGATTGGGAAAGATTGGAATGACGTACATGTCCCAGTAAGGGACTAATTGATTATAGTATCTTCATACGATGGAATTTTATGCAACTGCTGAAACAGACTGCAGCTCTGTGTGTATTAATACGAGTTGTCTGCTAAGAGATGGGAAGAAAGTAAGGCACAAAACTACATTATACATATATATGTTTAGTAAGTGCATAAAATCTCTCTGGGAAGATGCATAAGAACTTGGTAATGATGGTTGCCTCTGTGTGGGGTCTTGGTGTTGGAGACGAGAGTTAGGAGGAAATCTTGTCTTTTATTGCAGGACTGCTCTGGACCTCCCCCAGGTTTTCCCTGTGACAATGAAATTACCTATTACAATAAAAGACAACAACAACAACAGCCAAAGATTGGAAAGCAGGAGATAAATGCGTGGCTGACCACGTGCTTCCTGGTCAACCATAATGTTTTGAGGTCCTCTGATGGCCCTTCCTCCTGTACCTTGTTTGGGTACAGGCTCCGGGTCCTTACTTTCGATTTCCACCTCTGTGCTCCATCCTCTTTCCAGTTCCGCGTCCACTGCTGAAGGCACAGTCCTTGTTCGTGGAATACTCATTCTGCCTGTGACCAGCCCAGTGTGCAGGCAAAGTGCGCTCAGCACACCGCAGTTTGCCTCTGGGTGGGTGAGGGCTGCAGGTGGCGGGTGGGCGGTGCTTCTGTTGCCCCGACAGCCCCTCTGAGGGCGTCCCAGGCAGTGCCTTTTCTTGGATCACCCTCTCCCCTCAGCCCATTGTTTGTCTAGAGTCCTAAGTCCAAGGGAAATTCTTACGGCCTGTGGTCCAGTACATGTCTTGGTGACTTAAGACAGTTCTGTCTTCTGGCATAAAAACAGACATTTTTGTGATTACTGCAGTAATGGCTGCACACATGCACCACATTTTTTTTTTTTGCAGCTTTGGTTGTCAAATCAAAAATTCAGAACCACGTTCAATGCCCATGAGTAGGTTAAAGAAATTGTGATACAGTCCTACAATGGGACAATATACGACAGTCATAATGAATGCGCAAGCTTTTAATGTATCGGCATAGAACTCAAAAACAAGGTTGACTATAGAACAATAGGTCCAGTAGAATACTGTTTCTGTAAATTGAAAACCACACAAAAATACTCTAGGCTGTCACTGGACACATAGAGATGTAGTGAAATTATATAAACATTGACAGGAAGGATACATTTCAAATTCAGGATAGTGGTTGTTCTGGGAAGGGAGTGTGAAGGGAAGGATAAGGAGACTTTGAAATGTTTTCTTTTCTTTTTTAAGTGTTTTCATTTTTGAAAAAGGTTTGAAGCAACTATGACAAGTAGTACCAGTTCTTAATTTTGGTGGGTGGGTACGTGTGTATTTATAACGTTATTTTCTTTAACTGTCCACATTAAAATATTCATAATAAAAAATACAAGTAACGCTGCTCATCCCAAGTCCACGTGGAGCCACGGGCTTGGTCTGGTCTTGGGGGTCATTCAAGGCCAGGTTGAGAGCAAGGAGAACCGGGGAATGCCGTTAATCATTTAGCACCTTCTGTCTCTCGGAAATGTGAATTCCCCTTGTGGGACAGGGTTGGGGAGAAATTCCTGATGACACTTTGACAGGCCTGAGACGTGACTGTCCCAGCGGGGCTCCTCTTCACCTCTGACCCCACGTGGGCCTCCTTTCTGCCGCATCTGTCAGTGGAGGCAAAGGAGCGACCCGTGCCGACAGTCACCTCTCTCCTGTTTCTCCAGCTGCTGGCTACCAACCTGTAGGGGAGGCTTGTTGGTACTGGCAAAACAGTACGTGGTGCTGGTGAGTTTGCTTTTGTCCTCAGGGCTATTTATTTGCTGTTTTCTTGGGGGTTTTTTGCTGTGCCAAGAGCCTCCCTGTGGAGTCCGCGAGTCAGTAAACTGAACAGGCCATCAAGTAGGAAAATAGACCATGGCGATGTGGTATCGGTCTTTCCTAGGGGAGATTTGAGATGGTTTTAATGTTCTTTTTCTTCTTTTCTTTTTTGTCTCTTGTAACAGCTTTATGGAGATAAAATCACGTGCCATATCTTCCACCCCATTGAACAATGTCGTGGCTTTTAGGAGAGTCACAGACTTGTGCAGCCGTCACTAATCAATTTTAGAATATTTTCATTGCCCCAGAAGGAAACCCAGTGCTCTGTGGTGTCACCTGGGCCCCCTTCCCTCGTCAGCCCCTGGCAGCCACGAATCTGTTTTCTCTCTCTGTGGATTTGCCTATTCTGGCTATTTCGTATAACCGGGCTCATTGACTGTGTGGTCTACCGTGAGAGGCTCCTTTCACTTAGCCTCCTGTTTTCATGGTTCATCCACGTGGTGGCCGGTATCAGGACTCTGCTCCTTTTCAGGGCTGACTAATATTCCACTGTGGGGCTACGTCCCGATGTGTCCTTCAACCCTCTGTGGATGGAGGTCTGTGTGGTTTCCGCTTTGGGGCTCAGTATTACTTTTTGAGTTTTCAAGGTACACAGGACTGTCCAAGATAAGCGTGGTGGACATTAGAGTGGTGAAAACAGATTTTATTCAGTGATGAGTGACAGGAGGGGAAAGAGATAAACTCCCTTCTGGTTTGTGCGTGTGGGAGGGGGTAACCGGGCATTTTAGAAGGAGAGTGAGGGAGTGGGGAGCGGGATGGTGGGGGCTTGAGCAGAGTCAGGGAAATGCAAAATTACAAAAGCAGGAAATGGGGCAGTTGGTCCACATGAAACTCATCTGGTTTGTTAACCGGTGCTTATCAAAGTTGGACTCCTACATTTCCTCAGAGACTGGAGACAGGGGCCTCAGTTTTAGGTGTTGACTGGAACAAACAGGAAATTCTTTTGGCAACCTTGAGTTTTCTCAGGCAGGTCTTTCTTCTAGGGAGGAAGGTCGTCCCAGGGATGCTGCTCTGAGCTGTTAGAAACTGTGGTGGTCTGTTCGAGTCTTTCTCGGCCACTGAGGCCTAGCTGAGAAGAGGGCCGGGGGGAGCGTGACTGGAATCTGGTTAAGGAGCGAATCTCTATCACAACCCAAAGCTGAGTTTCCTAAATTTGTTTAGGTCCCCGATCTTTTAAAAATCTGAAGGCTATGGCCCTTTGCAACAGCAAAAAATGAGTCTGTGTACAACATAGTACACAGAGCGCATCGTCCCCGCCCCCAGCCCGTCTGCACGGCCCAGGTAACCATCCCATGCTAGAAGTGGATTAGTACATTCTAGGCACTATGCCTCAAATGTGGGTAATGGCCATGAGGACCTGCCTTGAGTTATTGACCTTAACATATGGCTAGCCACCGTGTACCTTTGGGATCCACTAATAGTACAGTTCTCCTGTTCAACTGGTGAAATGTCAGAGAAGAAAAGGCAAAGCTAAGGCCTAATTTAATCGGTAAAGATACACCAAGCCACTTTTAGATGTAGACATTTTATTGCTTGCATAGTGAAAGGAAGAATGAACAGGCAAAAGTACCAGCTGCCCTTGAACCTCGTCCCACGCATTCAGAAGGACTACACTGAAGCTTTCCCCACCAGATGAGTGCAGTGTGAGTTACAGGGTACCCCGCTGCTGAGCTGTTCCTTCTAGACGACAGCCAAGGGGATTTCTGTTCTGTGGCTCTTGTCTGGGTGGGGGTGGGCAGAAAGCCAGCAGTTCCTCAGAACCTGGGAGGTGATGAGAAACTGTTTCATGACAACCTCCCAGGGGAGATTAGGAAGGTGAGTAGGAGGTAGCCTTATAGCAGCTCCTTATAGAACATTCTCTCATATTCCAGGAAGATGGCAGAGTGTTCTGCCAAAACTCATAAGGTATGGCTCAAGTCATCGCGTGCACGGATATGTACGGGGCAGCTCCACAATTCTCCTCTGACCTTTCACATATCCAGATATGAGAGAGAATCCTCAGCGATGTGAATACCCCACCAGATAAATAGTCCAGTTCTACTGATAGGAGCTCATACCAAATCGGTCGTTCATCTTGAATAACTTCAGATGAGAGTCACCACACTCGCCCCTCCCTGGAGGCTGATTAGGCCTGTTACTGAGGCCAGGCCTGCACCCAAGGGCAGCCAGAGGTGTCGGCAACCGTGCATGCCCCGCCTCAGCCAGCCCGAGGAAGTCATGGCCATTACGATTGCCCATTACCACCCGTGCTCGAGTTTAGAGCAGCCCGTGACAAATGAACAAAAGGGGCCAACGGTAACAGGATGAAGCTACAGAGACCAAATCCATGTCCAGAAACTTAATCTTGTTCTGTTATCTTTATTGGAAGCTGACCATTTCTGAAATCAATGTCTCTGGGGGAGTTCCTAAGAGTTTTTAGATTGAGGTTCTGTTCGGCCCGTGGTCAAGTCGAGGGTGGTGGCAGTCTGGGTTAAATTGGCCAGAGGTCAGTTAGATGCTGTCTTGTCTGTAGACAGATGCTGAGAGAGAGAGAGAGAGATTAATAGTCCCTCCTGCACCTCCAACTTCCAAAGGATGACCCCTGATCTCCCACAAGCCAGCAGTATTCCTCTTTCTACAACCATGTGACCAGTGTGACCATTTCTTCTAGCAATCGCTTCACCTCTTTGTCCCAGTCTTTGTGTCTCACTCTCACACGAGCCCTGGTTTCTCATGAGGTGCCGCGGTCATTCCTTCCTTATCTACCAACTACATTCTAGAACATCTCCGAGCCCCCACGGCAGGACCGTCTGAGGAGTTGTCACCCCATAGTCATGACCATTATCATCAATATCTATTATTGCCCAAGAGCGGCAAACAGAGCTGATGGCGAGAGAAACACCAAGCTGGACTCGTTCACTCCCTGACTCTTCTTGCTGCGTGCAAATTCCAGTAGCCTTGGTTTTCCAAGGGGTAGGTGTGGGAAGAAAAATGGTGGAATGAGAAGAGTTAATTATGTGGCTTGGGTCTCTTCCAGGTTATCCATGCCTCTCGAGAGGATGGTAGGGGACCTGTACAGTCCGTGTGCCAGGACAGGCCAGGGCTGGTAACCCTCACTCTGTGGCCCCACATTTCCTTTACCACTGGACTGTCTAGCGGGCAGTCCGGACATGTTTGCCAGGCTTCCTTGGCTACACGTGCTGGAGTCACTATGCCTGTGTGGAGGCCCAGTCTTGAGTTGTAGATGGATTACCATGCCCTGTGCAATGGTGTACCCAGGTGGCTAGGGTCCCTGCATGGGCATCACAGGTCCCGTCCACTTGCTGATTCCATTGATGTTCATCCAAGGAAACCTTTGCCACGGGCATCCACCTGGGTCATGGACAGAGGCTATGGGTCTCGTGTGATCTGCTACCATAACGTTCCTTCCCAGAGAGCCTGAGACTTGTTCATCCAGGCATTCCACTGCCAAGCACCAGCCACACTGTCAGGAACCAAGGGAAAAATGTAGCAAGGTGCATTTTTGGGAGGGCTTTTCCAGAACAAGAACCACAGCTCACAACTTTGGCTGTTGAACAGTGAATGTTCTCTTTTCTGAGCATGGTTGTAAGCAATTTTCTTTGGGGCTACACAGCAGCAGCAGCCCAGTATGCCCCGTGGCCCCCAACTTAGCTCATCTGTCCATGAACCAGTCCCAGGCTTTGTCAAGAACCTCAGTGTGGGGGCGCCTGGGTGACGCAGTTGTTAGGCGTCTGCCTTCGGCTCAGGGCGTGATCCTGGCATTCTGGGATCGAGCCCCACATGAGGCTCCTCCACTAGGAGCCTGCTTCTTCCTCTCCCACTCCCCCTGCTTGTGTTCCCTCTCTCGCTGGCTGTCTCTGTCTAATAAATAAATAAATAAATCTTAAAAAAAAAAAAAAAGAAATCAGTGTGGCGAGGCCCCTAAGAAATCTGAGGAGCTAGCCTAGACCCTGCATCTGAATCAGCACATCTCAGGGCTGTCTAACCACTTAATGGCTGGTGGACGATGCCCCTAGATGTACCACTGCCCCGTAGTAAGGGATTCTTGTTAGGCCATACCCACTTTGTTGGCGTTCTCATCTCTGACCCATCTCACAAGGGGGATACCAGGCACAGCCGCGCTTTGCTGCGTCGGCCTCTCCATGCGCACCAGCTCTCGGTAGCAAGCCAGTAACGGTCTCTCACGTGGGGTATTCCGGGAGCTGACGTCAGGCAAGGGCACGTCCAAGACCCTGGAGAACCAGTATCCTGTGACCACATCGTTTTGCTGCAGAACTCAGTCTGCATGTCAGACATTGACCCGTGTAGCTCAGAGGGCTCGTGAGGGTTGACCCAGGTGGAAGGGCGATCTGTACTGTTGGGTCGTTCGGGTTTTTTTTTTTTAATACATTTATTTATTTATTTATTTATTTATTTATTTATTTATTTATTTATTTATTTATTTATTTATTTTAAATGACCTCTACACCCAAGGCAGGGCTCGAACCCATGACCCCGAGATCAAGTGTCGCAAGCTCTTTGGACTGAGCCAGCCAGGTGCCCCTGACTGTTTTCTTAAGCATCGTGTTTGTCTGTAGTAGTTCTTTGATCAAGATGGTGATCTTCCCTTCTACCCCTTCCCTCTCCCTGGAATTCTATACTATTTATTGATTATTGATAACACATGACTGGGCTGAGAGAAAAAGGTGGATTCCTGGTGGTCCACTCGACCCACTACCACTGTTCTAATCATGGTGTTTCCCCACTGGGAACATCCCTTACAGTGTAGAGAAGCATTAGATATACTTAACACAATACAGTCAGTAGTATCCATGACAACCATTGGAGTGTGTATTTGCTCAAAAAAGGCTCACCCACGGATTGTTAATTTTATGTGTCATCTTGGCTAGGTTATGGTATTTGGTGAAACGCTAGTCTAGATATTTTTGTGAAGGTATTTTATAGGTGTGTTAACATTTAAATCAGTACCCCTTGAGTAGAGCAGTTTACCCTCCATAATGTGGGTGGGCCTCGTCAAATCAATTGATGGCCTTAAGTGAAAAGACTGAATGTCCCCAGAAGAAGAAGGAACTCTGCCTCCAGCCTGCCTTCAGACTCAAGACTGCAACCTCACCTCCTGCTGGAATTTCCAGCCTTCTGGCCTGCCCTATAAATTTCAGACTTGCTAGCCCCCACAACTGCATGAGCCAATTCCTTAAAATAAATCTCTCTCTATATATACATACAGCCAGTGGTTCTATTTCTCTAAAAAGGCCTGGCTAATATGCCCACAAAATTATATCAGTCCATTGTCCAGTCTGAGAGTCACTTCCAAATCCAGCTGAAGTGATTTCTCAGCTGTGCCCATGGGTATTTCTCAGCATCACAATGACTAGTGCCCCGGAGTCCAAAAAAGGCTGAAAAATTCTGACAACCTGGGTTGCCATCAAGTCCCGAACACATTTTAGCCAGTGAATGAATAAGAACCCTGGTCCTCCTTAGGGCAGGAGGGACTTGGGCCTCTGCCTTAGTCCTGTTTGTTCTTGAAGGGGTAAGATCTGGGGAGGGGGGGTGGAGGCACTGGATCAGCACCGCTCCAAACGGCATAGACCTCAGCAAGGGTGGCTTGATCCTCTTGGCCCTCGTCCTGTTTTTCCCACAGTAAGTGCCAATGGCGACTGGGGATTCTCCCCTGTTACAACCTGGGTCTTTCAGTTTGTAGCCATCTCATGGCCTTGTAGCAAGAGAGAATTTCCTTTCTGGACAAACCCTCAGTCTTCATTTTGGCGTCACCCTGGCATTATAACCAGGTCCATATGGTCCTACACCCTGGATGCCTGTGTTCCTATGTTGTCCCTGTGTGTTAGTTTGCGAGGGCCACCGTTAAAAAGGACCACTAGCCGAGGAGCTTAAACAACAGAAATGTACTGAAGCCCTGAATCAAGGTGTTGGCAGGGTGGGCTCCTTCTGAGGGCTGTGCAGGGAGGATCTTTTCCAGGCCTCTTTTCTTGCCTGGCAGGAGACAGTCTTCATGTTCACCTGCCATTCTCCCTGTATGCATGTGCGTCTGCATCCAAATTTCCTTTTCTTAGGACACCAGTCATATTGGATTTGGGCACACCCTTGTGTTCACTGGATTACTTCTTTATTCTATCTCAAAACAAGATCACGTTCTGAGGTACTGGGTGTTGGGACTTCAACATATGAATTTGTGGGAAGGGCATATTTCAATCTGTAACACCCCCCGCCTTAGCCCGAGGGGCATTGACCTTCCTCTGTGTCTAGGCTTCCATTCTGGGAAGTTTGTTGCCCAGAGATGGATTGTTTTCTAGAGCCTGTCTTTGGGGTGCAAGAGCAGATTTAACTGTTCTCTAAAGCCTGATGGTGCCCATTGAACAAACAGCTCAAACTAACCGTAAGTGACTCTCTGCTCATCCAGGCACTCATGTTTTCCATTATAAATCCAGCTGAGGTTACAGTATCCCTAAGAGAAGTTACAGTTTCCTCCCTAGTCATCCCATATGGTTTATTATGGATGGAAGGATCCACTGCAACAAACCCTGATCGGTCTTCACCTGTCCTTCCTCCATCAGCTAAGGTGCTTGTGCTCATGGCCAGGGTGTCTGAGAAGCATGGGGTCGGTCATTAGGTGACATGTTGATTTCCATTCCTTCTCATCCGGCGGAACTGGTGTGGCTTTCTCATCGGCTACCTGGTGCAACCAAACTTCCAGAGTCCCATTAGGCTTTTGCCCAAATCGTTCCCTAATTTCTCCTTTCCTGCTCATTGTAAGAGGGGACTTCAGTATGTCTCTGAGGAACTGACTGCCATTGATGAAAGGGCATCAGCCCCAGCCACATGTGCGATGGAAACAGTGTTGCTTTCCTTGGTGATACAGAAGGGGAAGGAACAACTGTGGAATGCTTTTTAAACATTTTATGGGCCCCTCTCCCCTTTTGCTCTAAAAACCAATACAACTAGCCGGGGCTCTCAGAGACCATGGTCATTGACCCTTGTCACCTTGTCACTAAACATATCCACTGGCTCTGCTACTGCCTGCCAGGATCCTGTTGCAGACTTCGCTAGCTGGCCTGTGGGGTCTCACTGTGTTTTTCCTAAATGGATGCTGTGACCTCATCAGCTGGTGAAGAGGGTTTAAAAAACCCATGTAAGCCAATTTGTCAGGAGCAATGGGGTGAAACCCCAGGTGCTGTGGTTCCTTTTTGCAGGGGCAACTTTTCTTTTTTTTTAAGATGTTATTTATTTATTTATTTGACAGACAGAGAGAGAGCACAAGCAGGGGGAGCGGCAGGCAGAGGGAGAGGGAGAAGCAGGCTCTCCCCTGAGCAAGGACCCCACCCCCCTCCCCCGGGATCATGGCCTGAGCCAAAGGCAGACGCTTAACCAACGGAGCCACCCAGGCACCCCACAGGTGCAACTTCTATATCAGGAATATACCGCCTTTTTTTTTTTATAAAGATTTTTATTTATTTATTTGATGGAGAGAGACAGCCAGCGAGAGAGGGAACACAAGCAGGGGGAGTGGGAGAGGAAGAAGCAGGCTCCCAGTGGAGGAGTCTGATGTGGGGCTTGATCCCAGGACTCCGGGATCACGCCCTGAGCCAAAGGCAGACGCTTAACGACTGCACCACCCAGGCGCCCCAGGAATATACCGCTTTTTAGTTGGTAAAAGACCGCAGTTTTTCTCTGGCTGCCAGAGGGATTCCATGTTGTCGCTCTACCAACATTGTTTCCAAAACTACTTGGCAAGCGGACTCTGAATCTTACCAGTCATTCCTACTGAGCCCTTCCACTTGCCAACCAACAAGACGTCATTATACAATGAAAAGTTGAGACATCAGAGGAATGTTCCTAACACTTTAGGAACACTGTCAGGGAGACGTCTCAATACCGGTTACACATTTTGCAAGTTTGTAGGAGGAATCATCTCGTGGACCTCTCACGGAATCCCTTTCCCTTTTGTTCTCTCTTGGCTGCCATTCTTGTCCCAAACCATCAGTCACTTTTTACAGAAACACAGACCAAAGGGTTTCACTCAGGCACTTCAGTGGGCAGTGGCTGGAAGGTCGGGGGAGAAGGGGCAGCTCAGGGGGACAGCTCCAACAGAAGGGCAGCTTTGCGGTTAATTTCAATTTTCAGTGGCCTTTTTTTTTTTTTTTTTTTTAAGATTTGCTTATTTGATGGGGCGCCTGGGTGGCACAGCAATTAACCGTCTGCCTTTGGCTCAGGGCGTGATCCCGGCGTTATGGGATCGAGCCCCACATCAGGCTCCTCCGCTATGAGCCTGCTTCTTCCTCTCCCACTCCCCCTGCTTGTGCTCCCTCTCTCGCTGGCTGTCTCTATCTCTGTCAAATAAATAAATAAAATCTTAAAAAAAAAAAAGATTTGCTTATTTGAGAGAAAGAGAGCAAGAGCGAGCAGGAGGGGGTTGTGAAGGGAGAGGCAGAGGGAGAGAGCTCAAGCAGACTTCCAGTTGAGCGTGGACCCCACCCTGGGACTCCATCTCATGACCCTTGAGATCAGGACCTGAGCCAAAATCACGAGTTGGAAGGCTAAGTGACTGAGCCACGCAGGTGCTTCTTCAGTGGCCTTTTATTAACAGGCTGGATAGGACGGTGGGAAGACCCTTACTCCTCCACCTTCTCTCTCCTACCCTGACCCATGCCATCCGCCAGTGGGAGGGCCCTTCCCTGCCCAGAGCATGTGCTCCTAGATCATGGGTTCTACTTTATCTCCAAACCTGACCAAGTGGTCCCACTTCTTTAACAGGGACTTTTTTTAAAAAAATATTTTATTTATTTATTTGACACAGAGAGAGACAACCAGCAAGAGAGGGAACACAAGCAGGGGGAGTGGGAGAGGAAGATGCAGGCTCCCAGTGGAGGAGCCCGATGTGGGGCTCGATCCCAGGACCCTGGGGATCACACCCTGAGCCGAAGGCAGATGCCCAACGACTGAGCCACCCAGGCGCTCCTCTAACAGGGACTTTACCAGCCCCATGTTGAGCACCAAATGTGTCCAGGTCACACATTAGATAAGGCAAGGCCAAGACGTAACTGATTTTTCTGGTAAAGATATAACAGGCCACGTTTAGATTTTGACAGTTCATTACTTACATGGGGAGTGAAAAGAATAAGCCAAAAATGCCAGCTCCCCAAGATCCTTGCCCCACACGTGCAAAAGGACAACCCCGAAGCAAAAGGGGTACCCAGTGGTGGAGGTGCCCCTTCTAGATTGCAGCTGGGGGAGGGGTTGTATTTTACAGCTCTTTCCTGAGGGGGGCGGGGCAGAAAGTATGCACCTCATTGGAGCCCAGAGGAGAAGCTGCCGGTCTCCTGATGGCCTCCCAGGGGACATAGGGAGGCAAGTGCTGGTCTCGTGGTGGCTCCTGGTCGGCCTCCTGTCCTCTGGTGTCCCGGGAGGGTCACAGGGTATTGAGCCCCGAAGACTCCTTTGTGTGCATGGATACGTGCAAGGTCGGGAGGGTGCCATAGTGAAGCTGTCATCCAACAAAGTGACAAAGCCTGTTAGTGTTGGAGCTGGAACTGGAACAGTCTCCTGCCAGGCAGTCCCTGATCCCTGCACTGATCCTGCCGGCTGTGGACGAGATGAAAACACATGACAGCAACGGGCACGTTTTGCCTGTAAAAATTACTCTTGTTTTTTGGAAAAAATCACATAAATATGAGTTACGTGCTAATTATTTATGACTACAGACCACCTGTAGGAGAAAATGTCATTTCGACGTGGCTGACATAATTTGCAGGATATTAAACAATATTCTGTACACACAAACACGTGTTTATTGTAGAGAAATCAGAAGATATAAAGATACAAAAAGAAGAAAATCCAAAGCTTCCATCATCCCCAAGCCCTGCACAGGTCACAGTACCTTGTACACATAGGTGCTTGATAAATATTTGTGAAATGAATACATAAATGCACACCTGGTCTTAGTGATCAGTAAGCATTATCCCTGTTTGCTTACCCTTGGTGAATAGATTTCCAGACTTCTCCCGACGTGTCATCAACATATACATTTTTTTACAAAATGAAAGCATACCATATACTCTCTTTTGTAACCTGCCCTTTATTAAAAATAAATATGGGGGTGCCTAGATGGCTCAGTTGGTTAAGTGACTGCCTTCAGGGGGCGCCTGGGTGGCTCAGTCGTTAAGCGTCTGCCTTGGCTCAGGTCATGATCCCGGCGTTCTGGGATCAAGCCCCACATCAGGCTCCCCCGCTGGGAGCCTTCTTCTTCCTCTCCCACTCCCCCTGCTTGTGTTCCCTCTCTCGCTGGCTGTCTCTCTCTCTGTGTCAAATAAATAAATAAAATCTTAAAAAAAAAAAAAGTGACTGCCTTCGGCTCAGGTCATGATTTCAGGGTCCTGTGATCGAGCAAGCCCCACGTCGGGCTCTCTGCTCAGTGGGGAGTCTGCTTCTCCCTCTCCCTGTGCCCCTTCTCCCTGCTCATGCTGTCTCTCTCTCAAATAAATAAAAAATCTAAAAATGAATAAATAAATAAATGAACAAATATGCATACCTTTCTCTATCAACAAACACGCCTATAACAATTTTTAATGGCTGAATGGTGTTCTAACATACGGCTTCATATGATACAAATTTGCTGGACCTTACCATTATGTATTCAGATTTTTTGTATGTGTAAAGCTTTCCCAAATATATCTATCACTACATATCATGCCCGTCCTGAATTAGTTCTGCAGAATAAACCCCTAAAATGGAACTGTTGTGTAAAAGATTCTGTTCGGGGATTTGATATGTCTCACCTGCCAAATTGTCCTTTTGGAAAGTTGTACACACAGTAGTTTTGCACAACAGAGGGCATTCTCAGAGACTCTGCCCCTGTGTTCTTCCCGGAACAAATAAACAGACCCACAAATACCCCTCAAAGCTTGATCCTTTATCCCGGGTTAGGAGCTGACCACAGAAAGGAAAGTTGGTCTGGTTCTCTTTCCTCCTTTTTTTTTTTTTTAAAGATTTTATTTATTTATTCGACAGAGATAGAGACAGCCAGCGAGAGAGGGAACACAAGCAGGGGGAGTGGGAGAGGAAGAAGCAGGCTCTCAGAGGAGCCTGATGTGGGGCTCGATCCCAGAATGCCGGGATCACGCCCTGAGCCGAAGGCAGACGCTTAACCGCTGTGCCACCCAGGCGCCCCTGGTTCTCTTTCCTCCTTGATCTACAAGAGAGAAAACCCTGGAGCCAAGGAAGAACCAACTCAACATCCCTTAGCCTCTTTCTGCGCTCTCTTTTCTGAGGGGCTATTTTTTGTGCATAGCAAGTTCTTGCTGAGGCTCTGGAGACTTTTTTTTTTTAAGTAGGTTCCATACCCAGTGTGGAGCACAGCCTGGGGCCTGAATTCATGACCCTGAGATCAAGACCGGAGCTGAGATCCAGAGCCAGTCGCTTAACCAACTGAGCCACCCAAGCACCCCTGGAGGTTTTAAGTATCACGAACTTTTGGGCTTTTTGTTCTGTTTTGTTTTAGGGGGAAATCACATAATACAAGTAATCATTTTAAAGTGTACAATTCAGTGACATTCAGGTGTATTCTCAATATTATAAAACCACTACCTCGCCCTAATTTCAGTTTTCAACTTTTTCAATACCCCAGGTAAACACCCTGTCACCAATTAATCTCTCCTCATTCCTCTCTCCTACTGCCCCTCGATAATCATTAATCTGCTCTCGGTCTCTATGGATTTGCCTATCCAGGTAAATCATATAAAAAGGATCCTACAGGGGTGCCTGGGTGGCTCAGTCGGTTAAGTGTCTGACTCTTGATCTCAGCTCAGGTCTTGAGTTCAGGGTCGTGAGTTCAAGCCCTGCATTGGGCTCCATGCTGGTGTGGAACTTACTTTAAAAAAAAAAAGGATCATAAAATAAATGACCTTTTGTGTCTGACTTCTTTCACTTAGTACATGTTTTTAAGATTCATCAAGTTGTAGCATGTATCATATTTTATTCCTTTTTATGACCGAATAATATTCCATTGTATGTGTAGACCACAATTCGCTTATCCACTCATCAACTGATGACATTTGGGTTGTTTCCACCTTTGAACTAATATGAATAATGCTGCTATAAACATTCGTGTCCAAGTCGCCCTGTAGCATATGTTTTCATTTCTCTTGGGCATATATTTAGCAGTGGAATTGCTGGATCATATGGTAATTCAATGTTTAACTTTTTGGAGACCTGCCAAATGGTTTTCCATAGCATCTGCACCATTTTTACAATTCTGATGTACAAGGGTTTCAATTTCTCCACATGCTCACCAAAAACTTGTTATTTTCTGTTTTTTGGATTAAAGCCATCCTAGTGAGTGTGAAATGGTATCTTACTGTGGTGTTGATTTGCATTTCCTTAATGACTAATGGTGTTGAATGTCTTTTCATGTGCTTATTGGCCATTTGTATGTCTTCTTTGGAGAAATGTCAAGTCCTTTGTCCATTTTAAAATTGAGCTGTCTTCTTATTGTTGAGTTTTTTAAGACTTCTTTGTACATTCTGGATATCAAACTCTCATCAGACATATGATTTGCAAATATTTTCTCCCATTCTATTAATTGTCTTTTCACATTCTTGATAATATCTTTTGATGTGCAAATATTTTAAGTTTTTATGAAGTCCTAATTATTTTTTATTTTTCTTTTATTGCTCATGCTTTTGGTGTCAAATTGAAGAATCCGTTGACAAATCCAAGGTCATGAAGATTTGCCTCTATGTTTTGTTCTAAGAGTTTTATAGTTTTAACTCGTATATTTAGGTTGTTGACTCATTTTGAGTTAATTTTTGTATATAAAGTGAGGTAGGAGTCCAACTTCATTCTTTGGCACTTGGTTATCTAGTTGTTCCAGAATCATTTGTTGAGGAGACTGTTCTTTCTCTCTATTGAATGGTCTTGGCACTTTTTACAAAAATCCACTCACCATAGATGGTGGACTGTCAATTCTTTTTTTTTTTTTTAAGATTTATCTATTTATTTATTTATTTGACAGAGAGAGACAGCCAACGAGAGAGGGAACACAACCAGGGTGAGTGGGAGAGGAAGAAGCAGACTCCTAGTGGAGGAGCCTCATGTGGGGCTCGATCCCGGAACGCCAGGATCACGCCCTGAGCCGAAGGCAGACGCTTAATGACTGTGCCACCCAGGCGCCCCTGGACTGTCAATTCTTATCTGTCAGTCTTTATGTGTATTCTTATGCTACTACCACACTGTTTTGATGATTGTAGCTTTGTAGTAAGTTTTAAAATTAGGAAGTGTAAATCTTCCAACTTTGTTTTTCTTTTTCAATAGTGTTTTGGCTAGTCAGGGCCTTTTGCAGTTCCATGTGAATTTTAGGATTGATTTTTCCATTTCTACAGAAAAGGTCATTGGCATTTTGGTGAAGATTGGATTGCATTTGTAGACTTTGGGGAGTACCCCATCTTAACAATATTAAGTCTCCCTATCCATGAACATGGGATATCTTTCCATTTATTTAGTTCTTTAATTTCTTTCAGCAATGTTTTTTAGCTGTCAGTGTACAAGTGTATCACTTCCTTGGCTAAATTTATTCCTAAGTGTTTTATTCTTTTGGTTGCTCTGTATTAATCTTCTCTGGCTGCTATAACAAAATATGACAGATAATAATAAGACACCAAAATATGGGTGTCTTAAACAATATAAATTTATTTTCTCACAGTTCTGGAGGCTGGAAGTCTGAGATCAGGGTGCCAACATAGTTGGTTTCTGGTGACAGCTTTCTTTCTGGCTTATAGACAGCCATCTTTGCCCTGTGTCCTCACATGGCCTTTCTTGGTATCTATGTGCAGAGAGAGAGAGAGAGAGAGAGAGAGAGAGAGAATGCTCTCTGATGTGATGTCTCTTCTTATGAGGACACTAATCCTATTGGATCAGGGACTCACTCTTATTTAATCTTAATTACTTGTTTAATCTTACTTCCTTAGAGGCCCCATCTCTAAATACAGCCACAGGGGGCGCCAAGGCTTCACCATATGAATTCCCCCAAACACAAATATTCAGTCTAGAGCAGATCCAATTCTAAATGGAATTATTTTCTTAATTTCCTTTTCGGATTACTCTTCCAGGCTTTTACAACTAGTGGCCACTCCTTTGGAGCCACTGTTATCAGTTTCCCGTGAATCTCTTTCTCCACCTCCTTTCTGTCTGTCTTTGTTTCTGTCTGCAACCTGCGTTGTCTGCAACTTTTTTTCCTCCACCTGATTCATTGACAACTGTTAAATATTAAGTGTCTAAAATGTGCCTAGTAATATGTCAAGCAATATGGGAAGCAATAAAGAAGTATGACATGGTTCCCGCCCTTGAATATTTTCAATCTAGTTGAGGAGACAAGACATAACTAGGGAGCAATTTATAAGCAACTCAGCTGTGTGGTTCATGCACTAAGATGTAAACTCTCTAAGGGTAGGTGTTCCTGCTGCGCTCATAGTTGTATCCTCAGCCCCGAAATCAGTATAGGAGGAACAGGATATGAGCCAATAAATGAATGTTGAGTGAATTCATCACTCTCCCCCTTCAGAATCTCACTTGGTGGAAGCTACCCCTCCCATTCATCCTGGAAGATGATCGCTAGGGGACTGTGTTCTGCAAAGTGGCACTTGGACAGGATCTATCTGAGAACCCTGGGGCTCTCTAACTGGCTCAGGTTACGGCCCAATGGTAGGTTCACAGACACAGCACACTCTTTCAGCAAGTATTCTGGTGTCTTTCTAAAATAAGTTCTTACATAAATAGATCCTAGTTATGTTCCACTGAGTAAACTGAGAAGAGGAATATGAAGGAAGAGGGAAGAAAGCATGGCCTATGCAAAGGGGGAAATGTCTCAGAAACTTGTAAACTGACAGCCAGGAAGAGATGCCAGAGGCTTTGGATTCCAGGGAAGAAGCCAGTTCCCAAGTAAATGGTTATTGCTCTGGTCTCTTAAAACATGAGGTGTTTTGTTTTTGTTTTTGGGTTTTTTTCTGATTCCAAGATCATGGTAGAAAATCTGAAAAACAAATTGCAGTATAAAGAAGAAAGGAACCTATCTATAAACCATGACTGAGAGATAACCACTCTTTGCATTTTTATAACACTGTTGCATGTAATTGTATTTGAACTTAACACAAGGAAAAGAAACCAAATTTCAGATAAGTATTTTTTCAAATGAGGTATTGTTTCTTAAGAAGTGTCCTCTAAAATTAAAAAATTAGGGTTGGGGCGCCTGGGTGGCACAGCGGTTAAGCGTCTGCCTTCGGCTCAGGGCGTGATCCTGGCGATCTGGGATCGAGCCCCACATCAGGCTCCTCTGCTATGAGCCTGCTTCTTCCTCTCCCACTCCCCCTGCTTGTGTTCCCTCTCTCGCTGGCTGTCTCTATCTCTGTCAAATAAATAAATAAAAAATCTTTAAAAAAATAAAAAAATAAAAAATAATAAAAATAAAAAATTAGGGTTGTATTAAAAGGTTGGGGTTACAAAACAAAACAACAACAAACAAACCAACAACAACAAAAATGTTGGGGTTGTTGTGGAGGTTCTCAACCCACGTGATTTTCCCCTCTGGGGACATTTTGGCAATGTCTGCAGATGTTTTCGATTGTTACAACTTGGAGGGCAGGGAGATGCTCGTGGGTAAAGGCCAAGGATACTGCTAAACGTCCTACAATGCACAGGATAGTCCACCACAACGAAGAGTCATCCAGCCCCAAGGTCAGTAGTGCAGGGAGGAACCCTGATTTATTGCAGAGTTATGTTGGTTTTAAATAGTACATATTTTTAAAGGGCCTACGTTTGTTTCTGGTTAGTAGGACATAGTTTTCTCAGAGATCAATAGAGTAAGTGGTTGAGAGCATGACCCCCATCTAGGTGGTCTGAGTTTGAATTCGGACCCTTCTACTTCCCAGTAATGTGACCTTGGGCAACCTCCTTGGGCCTAAGTTCCCTCATCTACAAAAACTGTGGTAATGTTACACCCTCTTCATACAGCTGTAGTGAGGACTGAATTTCTAAAATAAGTGAAGTCCTTGGAACAGTGTCTGGTTTATGCTAAGCTCCATGGAAATATTTACTATTATTATCATTATTATTATGTGATTAATATCTTAAATAAGCCAACTGGAAACACAGACTAAAATTTATGTTTAGGATAATTCTCCTATGGGGCGCCTGGGTGGCTCAGTGGTTCAGCATCTGCCTTCGGCTCAGGGCGTGATCCGGCATTCTGGGATCGAGCCCCACATTAGGATCTTCTGCTGGGAGCCTGGTTCTTCCTCTCCCACTTCCCTTGCTTGTGTTCCCTCTCTCGCTGGCTGTCTCTCTCTCTCTCTCAAATAAACAAATAAAATCTTTAAAAAAAAGAAAGAGAGAAAAAAGGGTAATTCTCCTAAGGAATTCAGTACAGAAAAACAGACATATAAGTACTTTCAACTTTTTTTTTTTTTTTTTTTAGAGACTGAGAGAGGGGGAGCTCAGAGGGAGAGGGAGAGAAAGAATCCCAAGCAGGCTCCACGCCCATTGTGAAGCCCAACATGAGGCTTCATCCCACAACCCTGAGATCATGACCTGAGCCAAAATCAAGAATTGGAACTTAACTGACTGGGCCACCCATATAAGTACTTTTTAAAAATGGAATCTTTACAAGAAATAAAGTGATAGCTCACTTATAAATCTAAGGAGTATATACATGAATTGAGAGGTTTGCCAAGGCTTTCCTGCTTTCTGGAATTACCTGATCAATGGCAGGTGACTCATAGTTTCACAAGACGCTTCTTTTTTTCCCTTTAGATTTAAAACATTTGAATTCATTCTCATAGTTCAAAACGCAAAACAATATGACAAGATATACATCGTGCAGTCTTACCTCCCACTGCCGTCCCGTCCACCTGCCCATAGGCAGTCACTTTAATTTAGTTTCTGATGTATCAACCCAGTGTTTCTTTATAAAAGCAAATGCAAATGCTCTATATTCTTATTTGGTCCCCCTTTCTTAGAAGCTATCATACTTTTCCATTTAACAATCTATCTTGGTTATCTATCTATCTTTGTACATTACAATCCATCTTTCCATATTGCTACACAAGGAGCTGCTTCACCCTCTTTTAAGGTGACATAGTATTCCATTCTGTAGACATTCCATACTCTGTTTATAAATGTATTTGTAATTTTTAATAAATATTAGCAAATTGCCCTCCATGTAGGTTTGTGTCATTTTAGACTCCCACCAGCAATGTAGGAATATGACCCTTTCCCTCCAAGAATCGCTGTAGTTTCCAGACAATCATCTGTTCAAAACCAGACCACATGGGCAGGTGTTACTGGGACGTAGAAGTGGGAAACAAAACTAAAAAGATGTTGGGGGTTTGTCAAGGCCGTTTACCTAGGACCTGGCAGAATCAGCTGTTAGTTCAGGGTGGATTCTGGGCAACTGGGTAATGTATTGAGTGCAATCAGGTCACATTGGTCCTGGAAGAATCTGGTTTTTAATGTCAATAGTAAAACCCAGGAAGCTTGCTGTTTTTCTGGACCAGAAGTTGGGTGATGTTTCCTTCTCTGATTTGAATGAAAGATCTCTTCTCTTAATTTTAACCCATCTTTTACAGAAACGCTTTGGTCTAATTTCTGTACTGGAGCCTCTTAATATCTTTTCAGTAACAGATTATGAAAGATGAAGGACCTGGGAAACCACCATGTTTCATATTCTCTAAGTTCGTACATGTAACTTAGCCAGTAAATTTAGCCTCAGTATTTGCGGATTCTTCTTAAGTTTTACCCCCCAAACCCAAAATATATTTATTTCTCCCCTCATTTTCAGAAACTATAAAAACATTATACTGATGTCGATTTCATAGATGCTGTGGGTATCAACTGTCAAGTGCTTTAGAAGTTCTAAGATAAAATATTTGAGAATTATATTACTTAACACAGCTAATACATTTTTTTATTTAAAAAAATTTCATACCAGGGTACCTGGGTGACATAGTCAGTTAAGTGTCTGACTCTGGGTTTTGGCTCAGGTCATGATCTCAGGGTCCTGGGGTCAAGCCCCTCATCAGGCTCTGAGCCCAGCATGGAGTCTGTTTGAGACTCTCTCTCTCTCTCTCTCTCTCTCTTTCTTCCTCTGCCTCTCCCGTTTGTACTGTCTCTCTCTCTCTCTCTAAAAAATAAATAAATAAAATCTTATAAATAAATAAATAAATAAATAAATAAATAAATAAATAAATAAATAAAATTCATACCACATAGTGTACTTCATATTTGAATCTTGACTTTCTCATTCAGCTTCTTGTTTTTCCTGGAGTTTTATTGTGTTTCTTTTTTCTTATTGATTATATGAGATATGTATCTTTATCTCATTGACAGCAAGCTGCATTAGATTTAAATGCTTCTATGAAGGGGCTGTAGGCATTCTACAATACCTCACTAAAGGGTTCAATTTCTCTAAAACCTCAGACCCCAAATATCTGTACCTCAAAACAGACCCCAGTTTGCCACATAATCCCATTTTTCTAAAATTTCATCTCTCCAAGGACTTCAACTTCCCCAGTTCTGCCAGATGCTCATTTCTCTCAGTATTCTAAACTCCTGTTGCCCATTTTTTTCAGCGTTCTCTTTTAAGAACCACGGGCCATCCTAATGCCTACCTCCTGTACAATACGCTTTTGCCCAGCCCACTTACTCTGGTGTGACTATCAGATATTCCCCCATCCCATCGCCTCTCTAGTAAATGCCTGCCTGGATAGGCCATGGTTATTCAGCTTTGGTTGAACCCCACAGGTGCTGAACAAGGCCAAGTATGGTCCAATGTGGTTAACCCGCGCAGGGCCTCAGACCCATGTGAACCTGGCCAGTGCCCCCCTCCTGGAGCAAGTGATGCGTCAAGAGGGCAAGTACCCAGTACGGAACGACATGGAACTATGGAAGGAGCACCGGGACCAGCAGGGCCTGTCCTATGGGCTCTTCACCACGTGAGCTGGGGCCTGAAGGGACTGGTACAAGGCCTCAGAGGGCCAGGCCCAAGGACAGTGGTATTGGGAAGCCAGTGGATAATGGGCAGAGTGGGCTCTCCCTGCATTCTCTGAGCCTGATAATCAGTCTAGAAAGCAGTGGTTGGGATTGGCTGAAGCCCAGGGACCATTCATTATCTTTCCCATTAATATATTGTATCACTTTGGACAAAGGAATACTTTCTCCTTCCTTGGCCTTACGTTTCTCATATGTAAAATGGGAAGTTTGGAGCAGAATATCTCCAAACTATCTCTAGGACTTTTCCAGCTCCATTATTCTACATTACAGTTGAAAATATACCAACTTGAATCATAATAGGACATATCTGTTTATAGTTGGGAAAACATCACCATAATAGTTAGGAAGGCTGAATTTAACTTTAAAAATATTTCCCAAATTATGTATTATAGGTTTGTTGTTGGATATAACTTTCAAGGTTGCTTTCCATACACAGAGGCAGATGTAGCTTTCAGCCTTGAAGTTACACCCAGAAAAGTTAAGATTATTTTGGCAGTGACAAATTCAAGCATGGGCCAAATGTGTTATATACGCATATGCCGATTGAGGTAAACCATTGAGAATCATTGGTAATGAATCATTCCCAATGCTACCCAGGTTGTAACTGGATATATTACAGGGCTTTTTAAAAATTGTTTTTTATTTTAATTCCAGTATAGTTAACAGACATTGCTATTTTAGTTTCAGATGTACACTATAGTGATTCGATAATTCTATACGTTACTCAGTGCTCATCAGGATAAGTGTGCTCTTAATCCCCATCACCTCTTTCACCCTAATATGGGTTTCTTTTTGCTGTAGTATGTTAACAGAGCTCCAGAAAATAATGAAAGACTTTTATTTTCCCTAGTTGCTTGACATCTCATGCTTTCATCATTTCTTAAGGGATTAAAGTTAATCCCGGCAGTGGTTATAGTAGCCGCACCAATGGTAATAGCTAAGCAGGTGTTTATAACATGCCAGGTATCAGGCTAGTCTCTGTACATTTATTATTTCCTTTTATTCTCACAACAAGTCCATGAAGTAGATCGTGTGATTATCCCCATTTATAGGTGGAGAAACTTAAGCCTCGAGAGGTTTTTGTATCACCTACCAGTAGTGAGTGGTGGAATCGATCTCTCTAATTTTAGAATTTAGGAACTTAATGCTTTGATACTTTTGGAAAGGAAGCAAACCGGATGGAGGGTGCATTTCATCTGTCTTTGATGCCTATATGTTCATTCTCCCATCGCATGTTTGTTTCTTTTTTGTGGTTCCTTCACAGGTGAACAGTTTCAGAACTGCAACAATTAATGAGCCCAAAGTTATGGGAAGAGAATCGAGTGTCTGTCCTTCCAGAGCTCATTAACATGATGTCTGGCCCCGAGGGCAGGATTTGGGTCTTAGGTTTTCACCAGGTCAGGCCACCACTAGGGTTGATGGCTCAAGATTTAGAATTGGAGCTGAACATTATGTATACCCCTATTTATCTATTTATAGTTTTTCACTCTACAGTTTCCTAATTATATTATACCCTATATATGTATTTTAAAGCTATTTTGCTAACCAATGATAAGTTCTTTTTGTTTTTATATATATATAACATATATACATATATATGTATATATATATATGTATATATGTTTTACTCTCATTTTTTAAAAGCCTTTATTTATTTGTCAGACAGAGAGAGATTGAGCACAAGCAGGGAGAGCGGCAGGCACAGGGAGACGCAGGCTCCTCGCTGAGCAAAGAGCCGGATGCGGACCTCAATCCCAGGACCCTGGGATCATGACCTGAGCCGAAAACAGATGCTTAACCAACTGAGCTACCCAGGCGTCCCTTTACATCTCATTTTATGAAGTATTGTTTTCCCAGGAAATAATTTAACAACCACAGAAATGTTCTCATTTAAGTTCTGTGAGTCTTCTTGCTACTATTGGGAGAATGTTTTGCTCTTGGAGAAGCACCTGCAACCTGAAGTTCCAGTAAATGAGTCTATTCTGGTTTTCGGTCCTTTTTCAGCAGCACTGTCATTTGACCTTTTTGCAGCTTTTCCCAACACAATAAAGAAAACTCCTGAAGTTTGAGGTTCATTTAAATAAATACTTTTCTAAATAAAAAAAAAAAACCCGATTCTTGCTGTAAGCCTTTTTAATATCTTTCTTTTTAAAATACTGTATTGGTTTTTACAATTCGAAAGTAATGCTTATTGTAAAAAGCCCAATAATAAAATATTGTAGTCCTGCCGCCCACTCCCATCCCATCCTTCTAAGGAATCCTGACAGTTTGGTGGGTATTCTTCCCTACTTTATGTGGAAACATGCAACTGTACATATGGACCTATAGGGTTTCCTTTCTTCTTCCTAAAATTGGGCCACATTGTACTTATTACTCTGCAACTAGCCTTAGAAAAATTGACCTGTGCCCAGCTTGCTTAGGAAAGGCAACAGGTTTGGGGAACAGATGTGGGTGGGGACAGTCCCCGGACCTGACGTCCCTCCCCCCGCCCCCTGTTGGAAGCATGTTCCCACCCTCGCAAGCATCCCTGTCTAACCAGGGTGGTGACCCAACCCCCTACTGGGTGACTGTAGCAAGACGACCTGGGGCATCAGCCTGGTGGGTCTCCCTGTCCCTTTGGCTCACTGAGCCAGGTAGAGCATGAAGGTCCAGAGTCTGAACTTCCCAGGAACCCTAACTTGCTCCTCCTTTATTCCTCATTGTCCATGCAGAAGGACCATCGCACCTCCTCCTGATTTCACGTACAGAAGATTCTGGAGTTGTATCATCCTAAGATAATCATGGTCAACATTCGTTAAGCATTCACCATGTGCCAGGCTCTGATCTAAGCACTTTAATCACCCGAACAACCCTACTAAGACAGGCACGCTTATTATTCCCATTTTACGGAAGGGGAAACTGAGGCACAGAGGAGTTAAGTCTCCTGCCTAAGGTCACTCAGCCAGTAATCATCAGACCTGTCATTTGGCCCTAGGTAGTCTGGCTCCAGAGGCCCACCTTGACTCCTTCCACGATGCTCTGGTGAGACTGAAGTTTTGTGATTTGAAGCTTCTGTTCTTTGACGTTCAGTGACTCTATAATTCTACATCTCGAGTCCGAGATTTTCCTAGAGTCTGGAGGGGTCTCAGGGCAGGGGGCCGATTCCATCTAATCTAAGCTCCACTGCGACTTACCAGTGTGCGGTCCCTCCGTCCCCCGCAGGGAAGGACAGCATTGGTACGAGCTGCGCCGTACTCTGAACCAGAGGATGCTGAAGCCGAGCGAGGCCGCGCTCTACACCGATGCTGTGAACGAGGTGATCGATGACTTCCTGGCCCACCTGAACCGGCTGTTGGCAGAGAGTGCCTCGGGGGACCAGGTGTCCGACATGGCTCACCAGTTCTACTACTTTGCTTTGGAAGGTACCCTTGTTGGGAGAGGAGCTGGGGGGGTGGTCAGAGGCAGGTTGTGCTCCCCGCCCTCCTCAAGCCCCCTGGACTCTGGGCACCAGAACACTGCCTCCTGTGACGGGCTCTGTGCCCTGCCAGCGATCTGCTACATCCTCTTTGAGAAACGGATCGGCTGCCTGGAGCGCCCCATCCCCCAGGACACGGTGGCCTTCATCAGATCTGTCGGGCTCATGTTCCAGAACTCAGTCTATGTCACCTTCCTCCCCAAGTGGACCCGTTCCCTGCTGCCTTTCTGGAAGCGCTATCTGGATGGCTGGAACACCATCTTCTCTTTTGGTGAGGAGGCCAGGGAAGGAAGTGGTGGGTGTGGAGGTGGGGGTAGGGGAGTGGGTTCCAGGGTCTTTGCCATCAGCAGTCTCTCCCAGGACCTTCTTCCTCATGCTACCAGCTGTCAGAGTGGCTCTCGGTCCTTGGAGATCATGACTTTTGACCTTGTCCTCCTTTGTTCTCCATTTTCCCTGTAGGGAAGAAGCTGATTGATCAGAAGCTCAAGGAGATAGAGACCCAGCTGCAGACAAGGGGGCCAGATGAAGTCCAGATATCTGGCTACCTGCACTTCCTGCTGACCAGAGGACAGCTCAGTACTCGTGAGGCTATGGGCAGCCTGCCTGAGCTGCTCCTGGCGGGCGTAGACACGGTGCGTGAGGGGGGCCAGCCAGGAGACCGGGGGCTATCCTGAACCAATTGCCCATTACCCTCACCTGAGCCTGACCTTCGTTCCTCTAGGTACCTGCTTCTCTTTCTGTATTCTAGATGTAGAGCTAGAAGGAAAACCAGGGTGGGGGGTCATTCAACCTGGCAGAGGTGGGCAGGGAATGGTCCTTTTGTAAGAGGGAACCCATTGCCTCCTGGAGCCTCTCTCGGCCAGTTCAAAGTTTCTTCTCACATCTATTTAAGGTGTAACTTAAGTGGAGAGCTTGACCACAAGCATCTTCCTAGTCGAACTCTTTGTGTTCCTTTTATCGCATGGGGTGTCTCTCTGTTCAGATCTCCTTGTTGTTAAGAGTGCAATTCTCCGTCTCATGGGTCCTCATCCTGCTGTGGAGTCACGCTCAGCATGGAGAGGCCCCAGGAGCCCCTGTGTCGATTTCTGCCATGCTCGTGGCAAATTCATTGTTCGGCGCACGCCCGCTCACTCACCCTTCCACTACCTCGCTAGCCTTTTGCCTAGAAATCCCTCCTCACTTCATCTCTCCCTCTGCCTCCCAGACATCCAACACGATGACCTGGGCCCTGTACCATCTTTCAAAGAACCCAGAGATCCAGGCTGCCTTGCATAAGGAAGTGGTGGGTGTGGTGCCAGCTGGGCAGGTGCCCCAGTACAAGGACTTTGCCCACATGCCCCTGCTCAAAGCGGTGCTTAAGGAGACCCTGCGGTAGGTGGCATTTCCCGGGAGCGCAGGGTCTGTGCGGAGGAGGACTAAGGGACAGGAGTCGGAAGTGGGGGCTGGTGGGCTGGAGCTAGGGCCAGGGGTGAGATGGGAAGAAGGACCTGGGGGACCAGAGGCAAACCTGCACCTTCTTTTCCCTGCAGCCTCTACCCTGTGGTCCCCATGAACTCCCGGGTCATCACGGAAAAGGAAATCGAAGTCAATGGCTTCCTCTTCCCCAAGAACGTGAGTGGGGCTGAAGAGCTGGGATTGCCAGGGCTGCCCTGTCGCCCTAAGCTGATGTGCTGCCTGTTCTTGCTCTGCAGACCCAGTTTGTGTTCTGCCACTATGTGGTGTCCCGTGACCCTGACATCTTCCCTGAGCCAGAGAGCTTCCAGCCTTACCGCTGGCTGAGGAAGAGCCAGCCTGCTGCCCTTGGGGTCCAGCATCCATTTGGCTCTGTGCCCTTTGGCTATGGGGTCCGGGCTTGCCTGGGCCGCAGGATTGCGGAGCTGGAGATGCAGCTGCTGCTGTCACGGGTGAGTGGGCCGAGGCTGGAGGGCCGTGTGGGCCAGGCAGGGCTGGTGGAGACCAGGGGGAGGAGCGCAAGGGCTGCACCAGGAGGAAGCACACGAAGGAGGGCAGTGGATAGAGATCGCAGATTCTAACGCCGGTGTGTGTGCCCTCCCAGCTGATCCAGCAGTACGAAGTGGTCCTGGCCCCCGAGACAGGGGAGGTGAGGAGCATGGCCCGCATTGTCCTGGTTCCCAATAAGAAGGTGAGCCTGCACTTCCGGCAGAGGCAGTGCTGAGCTGGGCCCGAGCCTCCCAGGAGCAGCCCCCTGCTCTCTCCCTGGCGCAGTCATTCCCAGCCACCGCTGTCTCTCAGACCAGAAGCGGGAGAAGGTGGCTGCCAGACAACAGAGGTCAAAGAAACGCAGTGCGCTTTCTGTAGAACCCTGAGCTTTTCCCACTTTTATCATTCTGAATGCGTCCCTCTCAGATAAAGGGCCACCCGCATGTCGCATTGCTGTCCTTGGAGAAAATACAGAATAAAGGGACTTCTATTGATAATTGGAGGCCTTTGTCATTCTCTTTGATGACCCAGCATCTGAACCCCTTATTGTGTCTGGGGAACAGCCTCTCCCCGCTTAGGGATCTTGTGGGAGGCAGAGCCCCCTCCCACCATGGAAAGTGAGCACACCTCTGCTTTCCTGGACCTCAGAGAGAGGCCTTCGCTTCCCCTGGTGCTGGCTGAAACCCAGCCTGAGGGCACAACAATCCTCCGGGCCCCAAGGGGGGCGCCCTCTTTTGAACAGAAAGTGCTTTGACAGAGGCAGGGAAGTGCTGCAAAAATGGACGGAGGCGTTCTCAGCTGACCCTGCAGGAATGGCTCCCGGGGCACCCATCGGCCTGGGAACCACCAGGTTGGCTGCCCTCGGGAGCAGGACCAGGAACGTTGGGAGGGCCCCCAGTGTGCCTCCGGGTCTCCCTGGTGAAGAAAAGCATCCTCCCTGCCCCGACTCCTGGCCCACGACTGCCCCCACCCCCCACGGCGATGGTGACAGCGACAGTGACAGTGACAGCAGGAGCAGCAGAAACATGGCCTCTGTCCTGCTACCACCTTCCACACATGTCACCTACAGCCCAGAGGTGGACCCAGGGCCCGCCTGGAGCTCCAGCTGCAGAGCAGTATGGGGATTGTAGTTTTTAGCTTTCCAGCCTCTTCAGCCCAGGAAGCCGCCCACCAGAAGGAAAGCGTGGAGGCTGAGTGTTCCACGGGTTTGAGGAGGCAATGAGTCCCAGCCTCACAGAGCCCCAGCCCCAGTGGTAAATTTCTGCCGGGTCATAGAAAACTAAAATCGCATTTCTTATGTTAGTGAGATTTAAAAAAAAATTATGTCATTGCCCTTATTAACACCATTAAAATCCTTCAGCGGCTTCCCTCAGCCCTGAAGCAAAGCCCAAAGTCCTTACTCTGGCTTGGAAGACTCCGGTACCCTGCTCTCCACCCTCACTCCCTGCCCAGACACCCTTTCCACAGCCTAACCCCAATTCCTTGTATTGCCCTGAGCACATTCCGCTCTTTCTGACCTCAATACTTTGTTCTTACTGCCCCCTCTCCTTGGAACACTCTCTTCACCAACTGTGATGTCATCCCAGAGAACTTGCTCTTCCTTAGGGCTCAGTGCAAATGTCACTGCCTTTGAATAAGCCTCCCCTGACCTCTCTGGGGGAGCACAAGCACTTCCTTTGTGCTCCCCGCCCCCACCCTACCCCACCCCCCCGCAACGTTATAGAACTGAGCGCTCAGCCTGTTCACCTTGTTGGAGACCCCACTGTCTCCCCAACCAGCTGGGCACCCCCTGCAGGGCAGAAATCAAGCTCCTTTCAGTTTGGATCCCAGTGACCAAACTCTGTCTAGCCCCTAGGTGGTGATTAATAAATGGTTGTTGAGTGAGAAGAGGCTGGAATAGTAGGCAGGGTAAGGAAGAAGAGGGGATGGTGCAGAGCTTTTCCTACTGAATATGGAAATCTGGAGAGAATTGGGAGGATTTCCTGATTGTAAGGGCTTAGCTCTTGACCCCACCTGTGCTGGGATTCACCTGTGAGAGCACCTGACACATGCAGAGCACAGGGCCGGGCTCAGAGGGTGCGGGGATTTCTGTAGCAAAGTCAACCAGAGCCACTTCCGCCTTCCCAATGTGCTGCTCCTCTGGATCCCAGGGGTCCATGGTATCAGGGACCCTGTGCTGCCCAGGTAAGTCACAGGGAAGCGATGTCACAGCCAGGCTCCCTGATTATCCACCCCGACCTGACTCTGTAAGGGAAGAACAATCATTGCAATGATAAGGATCATTGAGGATGACCAGGCGTTAATTCAGCACAACAGATACACCTTTGACTAAAAAGAATGTGCATATCTCACTACTGCCATTGAAGCTCATTTGAACTTGTGGGCCAAAGTAGGATCCATATTTTTGGGTACGACTTTAAGAAATCAACTTGCCGGGTGCCTGGATGGCTCAGTTGGTAGTCTGCCTTCAGCTCAGGTCATGTTCCCAGGGTCCTGGCGTTGAGCCCCACATTGGGCTCCTTGCTCAGCGGGGAGACTGCGTCTCCCCTGCCTGCCGCTCCCCCTACTTGTGCCTGCTCACTACCTCTCCCTCTCTCTCTGTGTCAAATAAATAAATAAAATCTTAAAAAAAAAAAAAAAAGAAAGAAATCAGCTGTCTTCTTAAACACTCATGCAGCACTCCCAGGAGTAAAAACAGATCGAGTATTTGATGTTTTCTGGCTGTCTACACACTCCTGTTCTATAGATGTTCTAACTCTGGGTGTAGTTTGGCTTGTTAATATTAATTCGGCTCCAGCTCCTTATTTATGATTCCAGTTTTAAGATGCATGTCAAATAAAAATTCTGACAAACCGTCACCGTGGGCTGGACATACGGGACATTGTACTCAATTCTATATTTGCGGATGTTTGGAAGACTAGCAAGAATGCCAGCAAATCATGTCTCTCCTACGCTGTGTCCCTGCCCTTCGCCAGCTCTCCTTGTAGGTCTTAGGCATAACAAATAATACAGATGCAGTAACGCGACGAGTGAGTTTCCCAATTATGGAGATGCAGCATCCTTATCTCTCAGCAAGCCATCGTGCTTATCACGTGTTATGCATCATAATCTCTAGTGTCTGCGAAAAATAAATACAGTTGCCCAGGTCCCACCCCCAAGTCAGGATATTAGCGTCTCTAGGCATGGGTCCTGGAATTTTCATCTTATAAAGCTCTCCGGGGATCCCGTTGCACTGCCAGGGTTGACAGCTGTTGAGATGGTGTGAGAGAAGAGACAGAGTGGGCCGAGAAGTGGAGGGGACTCCAGCCTGGGGGCCACAGAACCTTGGACGGGCTGCAGAGGCCTGGGCAGGAGTCAGGGGCATGGAGCCAATGATGCCTAGAAGATGTTGGCCAGCCCCAGGTTCAGAGTATGAACAGGGGTCCAGCAAGGTGGGTTTTACACTTTCATTCAGAGTCAGGGCAGGAGTTGTCCCCATGCCAACCCTTGGCTTCTGTTCTAGCAGCCACGATGCTGGAGGACTGTTGGGAACTGAGGGTTGGGCTGTGATCCGAGCAGGAGGTCTGAGGCCGGGGGCTGGCAGGGTCCTTCACAGAAGGGCCCAAGGGAGAATGGCTGGGTCCTCAGCAGGGTGGGCCCAGGAGGCTGGAGACCTATCTACTCTCAGGGGGAGCAGGAGGGGGAAAGAGTGTCTTCCTCGGGCTGCCCTTTCTGCCTGCACTAGGACCTCTAGAGGTCTGTTTACGCGGAACAGTCTGGGGCACCCCCTCAGAGACTGACCTGCTGCACTTAGCCCACAGTCAGGCGCAGCTGGAGGCAGCCTGCCCCAGGCTCACCGAGGACACTGGCACTTGAGACGGGCCCAGAAAAGCACCCCCATCCCATCATCCCTCTTGGGCCCGAGGCCCAGGGCCTTCCCAGGGAGGGCCAGAGCAGGGCCGGCACGGACCCGTGGGTTATGGCAAAGTTGGAAACAGAGGCTGGGTGTTATGAGAAAAGGCCTTCACTGGCTGCCTGACTCATCAAGCACAGGTGTCTCCACTCTGTTGCTTGGTGAGGCACATGGGGTGGGATCGTATTTTAGAAATATTAACCTATCCTCTCCCCACTGGACAGCAGACCTACAGAGTCCATGGCCACAGGGGAGGGATGACACAGTGGAAACCTGGTCTTGGTTTTGGAATTGGACCTTCAAGGTAGGTAGCAAGAAACATAAGACACGTACAGTGGGTTTGGAAGAATGCATGGTGGGTTAGAGAAAAGGTCCCACTGGTAAAGATTCCATGGGTTGATGGGGGTTGGGGAAGCAGAGACTGTGGACATTTCTGGGATCCCTGAGAAGAGGGCCCTGAGAAGGGAGCTGTGTCTGAAGGGAGAGGGGAGTGTGACAAATACCCCAGAGAGGATTGGAGATGACAAGGGTAGAAGAGCCCTGTGCCCTGTGTTTCTGGGGTAGAGGCTGAAATAAAGCAGAATGCAGAGTAAAGCAGACCACTTGCCGTCTGTCTGAGCAGATGGGCTTGCGAGCGCCCCACAGAGCTTCCCGAAGCCCAGAGGGGTGCGGGTCCAGGAGCTAGAAGGTTCTCATGCCCCAGGAGCAGGCAGGCCCAAGGAGGCTTCGCGGTGGGGACTGAGGAAGCACCTAGCAGGCGCCAGGCCCACCAGCGACCAACCCAGAGACAAGCAGATGGGAATGGGATTGTTTTAGCAGGTGCCGGCATGCATGGGTGATGATGCCAGAGGAACAAAGTCTCACACTCTTTAAAGCCTTCCCCCCTCACCAGATTTAACCCCAGGAAAAGGTGGGGGATGAGCCCCAAACTGAATGAGATTAATTTCTCCCACCTTGTGAAATGGGGTTCATAATAGAAACTCTATTCAGTGTTAGAAAAATAAAGTTATGTTTCCTGCAGATGAGAGTTTGTGGACTGAGTTGTATTTACTATGTAATTAACTAATTCATATCTTCTTTGTGGTTTTGTTATAAATAAAAGATGAAAAAAGAAATTTCAGTGGGCTAACACTCTGTGCGCCAAAGAAATGCCAGTCGTAGTGTTTGTCCATCACAGACCTTCCCTTGTGTCTTCGAATTCAGCAAGCTCGGGGGCCTGGCCACACGTTCAGGTCCAATGGCTGGCATTTTCTGAGTGAAATTTCTACAATTCAAGTTCATGGGTGGTTCTTTTTTGTTGTGTTTTCTCGACGGTTCATCCTCAGTGATCCAAAGCCAGGCCGTCACTGGGGAATGAGAACAGCGCTTGCTGGTGCTCAGGATGAGAATGGAGGGAGGACCCCACTGGAGCAGCCGGCCCTGGGGTAATCCCAGTGCTTCCGGTTCGTGGATCTCCAGGCTTGACTCAGCCGTTCTCCATTTCACCATCCCACGGTGCACTGGGCATTCGTGAGGGCTTCTGGGAGCATAGGCAGGGCAGGGGCAATGAGGGAGGGCTGGAGAAGCCTGTGGGGACAAGAGAAGGGAAGACAGTGACTACACGGTGGGGGGAGGTTGCCTTTCCAATCCGGGAACCTTGTCTCGCCATCCGCGGCCAAGCAGGTGGAATCTGTGTGAACCCTAACAAGCATGCTACCAGCTGCTGAGGCCGTGTCAAATTGACCGAGATGAGTACTTAGAGAGAAGCTCCCTCCTCCCGGCGGTAGTTCTTACTGAGCATGGAAATTCCATTCAACAAAGATTTATTAACCTTGCTTCCTTCCAGTGGAATTCCGAGCAGGCGGGAATTGAGTTGTGAGAGGGCAGGTCAGTCTCCCTGGAGCATCTGAAATCACATCACTGCCCTTGCCTTTACC
Source organism: Ursus americanus (assembly GCF_024610735.1). Lineage (NCBI taxonomy): Eukaryota > Metazoa > Chordata > Mammalia > Carnivora > Ursidae > Ursus > Ursus americanus. The sequence continues at coordinate 89,484,896 of NC_142127.1, forward strand.
CCAGCCCCTGCCCATCCCTCTCATGAGGACCTCCATGACCTCAGCTGCGACGGGGACTAAGTGGGGGCCCCACGGTGAGTCCTGACACTTGGTGTTTTCATGGGGCTCCTCAGCAATGAATTGGGCCATTCCCGTCCTCAAGGCTCCTCGGTCTGAGATCCGAGAGCCCCGAAAGATCAGTGGACTTGTGCTGAGGCCAATGGCCCAGGGCAGAGCCTACCTGAACCAGAGCCAAACCAGCAAACAGGGGTGGGGGAAGATGAAGGCCGGGTCCCCTGGCTCCCTTCATTGGCTTCGGCGTGCGAAAGGTGGCCCGGGAGGGAGGACTCACATATTCTCAGGCACCGAGGGCGTCGATGCCAGCAGGGCTGAGCACCAGCGCCTGAAGGATGTCGGAGAGCGACACCACGCCCAGGAGATGCTGGTTCTCGTCCACTAGCACCAGCCGGTGTACCTGCGGGTCCACAGACGGTCCGTGAGGGGTCAGAGCTGCGCGGCTACAACAGCCAGCAAGGTTAGCACCAAGAATCAGGCGCATCCACGTAGCATAACTGGGGGAGCAAGAGCGTGTCTCCTAGAAACCAGTTAGGGGTGGCTCTGACCACTCTGGGTGATCAACTGGCTGTGGCCCTTAGCACGAGGGCCCCACGGGCAGGACCAGTTGCAGAGCAGTGTGGACACTGAGAGCTCGAAATGGCCATGACCCAGGGGGACAGGGCAGGTGCCCAGTGTACAGGGACAGCTGCGGCTGCTCATGAGGACTGGGCCGTGTGTGTTGGGGGCGCAGATGGAGAGGCAGGGGGTACCTGCTCCCGGGCAATCCGGTCGATGACTTCCCCCAGGCTCTCTTGGGGCTGGCAGGAAAGGACTCCCTCCAGACACAGTGTCCTCTGCCTCAGCGCTTCTCCCACACTAATGTCTAGGTGGTTGTAGGTTTGCTGGGCAGCCAAGTGCTGGGGCAGGGAGGGAAGTGCCATGTGAGTCAGCCCCTCAGCCGGGCTCCGGACCCGCAGATACTGCCCCCTCTCCACTCGTAGAGGTCCTTCTGGTCCACAGATAGCCCTCTACCGATCCTCACACCCACAGCCTTTCCCCATGGCACCCTCCGTTCCCCCTTCCCGCAGACACTTACAATCACATCAAAACGGGAGTAGAGGCCCACGACCTGTCCTGCAGGGGTGGGGGTGGGGAGAGAAAGGGAAGAGGTTCACATCAGGACGGGGATGCTGTGCAAGGGCTGGGGGCGGGCTCTCAGGAGGAATTACAGGACACCCCCCCACCCCTCCCAGGCTACTGGCTTCACAATGACGCATGGAGCTGTCACCACCTGAACCTATGAATCACACAGCATTACGGACAGAGAGCCAGCCTGACACGCCTCCTGATATGACACAGCACGAGTACATAGTGTCACCTCTGAAATATCCTGGCCTCAAATGGGTCGCCTGAATCTGACCAAGCCTTTAGATCTAATTTCCAGTTTACGGGGAAACCCGGGAATAAAGGAACAGCATTGAGGCCACCTGTAGAAAGCAGGGACACAGCTGGAGCTGGGACAGTCTACAGGACAACGGACCCATGATACTGTCACAGAAATTAAGTGACGAGGGAACTGTTCCAGATTAAAAGAGACTTAAGACAAAAGAAGCAAATGCAAAGCATGGACCTTAATTGGATCCTGGTTTGTACAAATCAACTGTAAAAAGATATTCTCAGGGAAGGTGAGCAAATAAGAATTACGATCAGATCTTAGATAATACTAATAAATTATTTAGCTTTGTCAGGTGATATGGGAAATACACTGATTTTAAGAGGCACAGACTGAAGGGGTAAGGGGTAAATGACATGATCTCTGTAATTAAAATTACTCCAGCAAAAAAGGAGGGGAAAACCCTGGTTACAGCAATATAACAGGAATTAGTCCAGGTAATGGATATGTGGATTTCAGTGTACGGTTTTCCTACCATTTTCATACATTTGAAATTTTTCATAATCAAAACCTTTCTTGGTATCTAGCTTCCTTACAACAATTTTAACTTTGAAATGATTTACAGACATGGTTCAACTAAAGAAATGTAGTCCCTCTAACCCCTCTTCAGAGCAAGAAAAGGTGAGATCTGGCTGGATCCCATGGCCCCTTTTAGGATGAATTAACATTAAAAGCCTCATCTCCTGTTTCCTCTCACCATGCTCATTTTATCACACATATTCCTTTCAAATCAGCCCCTGAAGTCAGGGAATGGGTGTTGTCAAGAGTTCCATGTCCCAAAGGAGGAAACTGAGGCGCAGAGAGGCTAAGTAACGGGTCCAAGACTCAAAGCAGGCAGACTTCTAGCCCCAACTCCACCCTGGGTCCTGAGCTGACGCCCACAGACCCCTGCCTGCCGCCACCCCACCCCAGCCAGCCCCACTCCCGGGAGCAGGTACCAGCTTCATTGACCACAGGCAACGCAGACACGCGCCGGTCCACAAAGATGTCCAGTGCCGTCAGGATGGGCGCCGTGTCCAGCACCACAGCCAAGTCTCGGAATGTCCCAATGCCCAGGTCTTGGATGGTGCGGGAGAGGAAGGAGGGCTGGGGCAGCAGGGAGCCCTGGGTGGGTCAGGGACAGGTGCGGATCAGGGTGGAGCCACAGCCCGAGGGCTCCCAGCTGCTCCCTCCCCAGTCAGGTCCGTGGGGCCAAGCGCTGCTCCGCCCGTCAGGTCACCCCGAGGCTGTGGCCAGGCTCACAAAGATATGCAGGAACTTGAGCAGTCGCTTGTGTGTGAGGATGTGGAGCACGGCGCCGGAGACCGGGTCCAGGACCGGCAGGCGGTGGATCCGGTTCTTGATGAGGGTGTAGACAGCTTCAAACAGGCTGCAGAGGTGGGAGCAGTGGGTCTGGGGGAGATACACCCTCCACCCCAGCCCCTGCCAAAGGAGGACAGGGTGTCCAGGCTGCCTTGTCCCCTGCAGAATGAGCCCATGAGTTCAGAACAGAGGAGCCAGGGAAGGGGACTGCTCAGGGCAAGGAAGTGCAGGTGGGTGGCTGGGGACTCTTACCTGCTGTTGGGAGAAATGGAGACCAGGGGCTTGAAGCAGCCTTGAAGGTAGATCTCTGTAAGCAAAGCCAGAGTCAGGCCCAGGGAGCTGGCGGCCCTGCCTGTCACCTGGCAGCTCCCAGACTGACTTCCTCCCTCTGGCCCCTCCCTCTAGGAAATCCCCACCGCCCATCCTCCACCTCAGGTGCTTGGCCCCACACTCACCCACACACCCTCAGCCCCTTCTAGTCCCACCCCTGCCCTCCCACCACCACCAACCCCCCACCCCCCCCACCCCCCCGCCGCCAGCTCACCTCTCCAGGTCTCAATCTTATGTTCTTCGATCTCATAGATCTGGACCTAGAGACATTGACAGGACTCCAGAAGTCAGACATGGGCCCCTCGGGACACTAGGCTCCCTGAGCCACCCTCCGTCCCAGCCCAGATGGGAGGCCCCTGGGACCCCCAGCCCTCTCCTCACCAGCGGGGACCTGTAATAACGGTGCAGCACCAAGATGAAATCCGTGATGGTCAGCATCCCTGCGGGGTCAGGAAAGGGCGGTCAGCCTGGGGCCTTGTGGTGAGAGGCAGGCTGGGGGTCAGACCCCTTTGCCCGCTCTGCCAGAGGCCGAGGACTGAGACAGCTGTGGGAAATGTGGAAAGAAGGGAGCAGGGCAGTCCCTCCCACGCCTCAGAAATGGGGTCGTCCCTTTTATGCTTCCCTGTAATTTCTCTCCTCCCCCCACCTTCTATTCTCCTAATTTCTTCCTCTCCCTTTCCTCTCTTCCTATCTAGCACCAGAGGGGAGTAGAGCTGGAGTGGTCAGCTGGTCACACCTACTCCACGCATGGGGTCTCCCACCTGGCGACCACAAGACTGGGATCCGACGTTCCCCGTGCCAGTCCCCCAGCTTGGCTCAGCCCGAGGATCTGCTCAAGCCCGTGGCGTGTCAGAGTTCAGCCCCAGAATCAGCCCGCTGAAGATCTCTTTTTTCCCCTTCCCTACCACCTCTGCCTCCCAGCCCCTCCTCACCCACGAAGCTCTGCTTCTTGCTGTCCCACAGAGGGGCTGCCCGGATGCCGTTGGCCACGAGGGCAAAGAAGGCCTTCTTGATCTGAGGGCCAGAGAGAACAGTGAGGGGTGAGTCTCTCCCCGCCCCTCGGTGCTACCCTGTCCCAACCAGGGGCCTCCCCTGGGGCCTTCTCCCAGAGTTTCCTATGCATGAGCTTGACTGCCTTTCCTATGCCATTGCACCCCCTAGACGTGATCCTTGTCAGGCGCATTTGCTTAGAGATAAGGCTGCTGGTGGCCAGAGGCACCTCAGTGACCCCTTCCCCGGGCTCACCAGGGCGTGGGAAACTAACCGAGCGATTCCACTCAGAAGCCATATGTGGACAGTCACACACAGTATAGTTTCTGCTAATCTAAGCACTAGAGGTATACTTCTTTACATACTACTTCCAAAATACTTCTCTCTAAATAAATTGGACATTGGCTCACATGGCCTCCTCCTAAGGAATACTATCTATCTATCTAATAGATACTGGTTGTATCTATTCCAGGTGTATTTTTCTAATGCATATTAAAATACATGCAAAGCTACTAAAATAAATATATTTGTTCATCTACCACTAGAATCAAAGAGCGTACTGTGGACAGTTCGTATGCTGTGCTTCTAGAAACGCTGCCCTGCTCTCTGTGATGGTAAGAACGGAATCAGGCGTTCTGTAGCTTAGCCTAAGGGAAAAGCAGGGACTAGAGCTCATCGTAATTTTCTGTTACCAAGAGTTCCCTGCTGTTTGTCCCTAGGCCACCCTGCTATGTCCTCCACATACTTTGGGAAGTGTTCCCATTTATCCTGGGTGGTCCCAGGAGTCCTCTGAAACTTGTAGGGCAAAGCAGGCATTCCTGTCCCCATTTTATTTCATTTTTTATTTATCATTATTATTTTTTTAGTAATCTCTCCACCCAATGTGGGGCTTGAACTCATAACCCCAAGATCAAGAGTTGCATGTCCTTCCGACTGAACTGGCCAGGCGTCCCCCTATGGCTGTTTTAGAAACCAGAGAGGTAAAGGGACTGACCCAAGATCCTACAGATACTAAATGGCGGAGCTGGGATGACAATTACAAAGAGAAGGTGCTCAGAAGGAGTTCTGGGAGGAGACTTGCAGGGGGTGCCCGGCAGGGTGTCCTGGAAGGTGTGAGGTGGGGGGGCTGCAGCCCCTGAGGAGGGAGGTGGGGCAGAGCCATGGCCTCACCTCCAGCGTGGTGTCGAAGATGACCAGCTTGGAGCTGGTCGCCATGGCATCATAGCAGGTGTGCTCCTGCATGAAGTGCATGTAGACCTGGGCCCCCGGCTTCTGCAGCTCGTCGTCCCAGCCTGGCCTGGGAAACAGGGCCTGCGGGGAGGGGCACAGGGCCGGCCTCTCTTCCACCATGCCCAGCTCATACCCCCAGGCTGCCGTGGCTGGGGACTCTATGTTCAGCTCCAGATCATTTGTGCTGGAGCCTGAGGCTGAGGCTGCGTCGTCAGGGGGGAGGATGTCCCACTCGGCAGGTGGGGAGCCCACCTGGGCCAAGGGAGCAGCTTGGGACAAATGTGTGGCCTTGGGGAATGTGGCCTCCAGCCTGATGTACTCAGCAGGTGGCCTGGCCTGGGGATCTGTTGGATCTGTGGGGGGAAGAGCACAGTAAGTCCATCTTCCGGAGCACTTTCTTATCTGCTGGCTTGGGTCAACCTCACAGCAGCCTTGGGAAGCCTGGGTGCTGTGGCCCCATTTTGCAGGTGAGAAAGCTGAGTCTCAGAGTTAGGGTAGTGGCTCTGTCCTGAGTTGGCCGTGCTGGGCCCCTGGCTCGTCAATGCAGCTGACCTTTCCCATGTGGAGAAACTGAGGCTACAAGATGAGGCTTGGGTCCATCTCTGTGCTATGGAGGGACCCAGAGCAGAGCCCCAGCCCCGGGCTCTGGGACATCCCACTGCCCCCACTCCCAACTCCCCAGAACTGGCCTTGGCCTCACCTTCCCCCAGACCCGGCAGCTCCCCTTCCTTCAAGGCCTCCTGCCTTGTCCATCTTGAGGCCTTGGCCCCCTGTTTCCCATGGCTTCTTTCTGAGCCAGTGGTCATGGCCGGTGATGGCCATGGAGTGTTCTGTCCTTGTTCTAGGAAGCTCATCTCTGGAAGGGGGAATGGGGCCTGTTTGGTTAATAGGGAGTAACACAACAAAATCAATTAAAATGTTAATAATAATATTTAATATTTGCAAGCTCCCCAAGGGTTTTTCTTCTATACATTTCTCACTCAAACCTCATAGCAATCTTATAAGGGAGGGATTATTTTCACCCTTATTTTATTAAAGAGGGACCTGAGATCAGAGAGGTTAAGCAACTTGCCACAGTTCACACAGCTAGTACGTGATAAATAAGGTCAGAACTAGGGTCAGAGTCTTTGGACTCTAGATCCCCCCAGTTCTTCTTCTGAAAGAGGAAGGAGGAGGTGAGGGACAAAGGAAGAAGAAACAGGAAAAAGAAGGAAAAGGAGAGAAAGAGACAAAAAGCCAGGCTATGAGGGCGGGGGAGATTGGGGACCCAGAGAGGTGGCAGACAAAGGAAGTGGGAGAAGAGGCTCTTCGGCCCACAAGGAGGAGGCAGCCCCACCTACCTTGAGGCTCAGGTCCCCCCAGGCGGCTCCAGGATGGGTTCTGTGGGGAGAAGAAGGTCTGAAGGGGTGGGAACATGTCCCACATTCCCAAACCACAGGGAGCTTCTTTTCCCACTGCGTGTGCATGCACGCACACACACCCGTGCACACTTAGACACACTCAGAAATACACACATCCGACCATTCCCAGATCCACGCGGAACCACATACGTCACTTAGACGAAGAACACACATATACACAGATGCCCACATGCTCGCACACACACAGAATCCAGACCACACACACACACGCACACACACACATTCCCACAGTGTGGTGCGCTCTCGATCCCCTGGCCTGGGCTGCCCCAGCGCCCGTCCCCCGGGACCCCTGTACCCGGGGCAGCGCGTGCTCCATGCGGCCAAGCCCGAGCAACTGCAGAACAAGTGCGCAACACGAGCGGCTCAGCACTATTCTGGGCCCGGCCGCTGGCGCCCTGCCCTCCCCGGATCGGTTTCTCTCTGATTGGGTGTCAGGCAGCGGGAAGGAGGGCCCCACAGGCTCAGCTGCTCCCGCCCAGAGCCTGGGGCAGGGTGGGGAGGGCAGGGGCGCACCTGGAATCTGGAGGCCGGGTCCTGGGTTCCCTCCCGGGTCTTTGAGGACAAACATGAAGGACCTCACTCCGGGGGAGGTGGCTTGGAGCACCGGGTTGGGGGGGCACCAGCAGGAGGAGGTGGGCTCTCGGCATCCTGGGTTCCTTCTCATCTTTGTCAGGTGCCAAAGGACGGAAAATGGAGGCGAGTTGAGCTCAAGGTTCTTCCTCATTCAAACTGCAGTCGTGGGTGGTGTTGGAGTTAGAAAGGGCAAGTTGGAGCCAGCTGGGAGGCTGGGGCCAAGGGGTTTGTGGGTGGTCCCAGGAGAGTGGCCATTGTGTGTCCAGATGTCCCCATTGGAGTCCCAGGAGCCTGTCCCTTTCCCTGCTTGGAGGAGCTGGAGTGGGATGTCCGGGAAGGTGGGGAGGTGGGAGAATCACCGTCAAGTTGTGCAGTGGCCTTGAGGGCCCAGGGGAGAGACATCTGTTTCCACCAGTGGTTTGGAGGTGGGTCCCCGGGTGTGGGAGCCCTGGTCCCAACATCCCTCTGTCCGTGCTGTCCCTACATCTCCGGGTGCCAACAGGATCCCAGCCCGGCTCTGGTGGCTGCCCACCCCCCTTCCTTGGCATTCCTGGGGCCTGAGTCAGTGTCCAAATCGGGAATGCTGACCCAGCTGCTCTAAGCTCCCCTCTCTTTGCCCGCCCCTCCTTTTCTCCTTCCAGCCTCTTCCATCCCAGTCTCAGGCCCTGGATTGGACACTCAGTAATGGATTACTGGATTTCCTGCTGAATGTACCGAACACATTTCTCATCACCCCTCAAAGCCTCTGTCCTGCCTCCAGGGAGGGTGGAGGAGAACCGATCAGGGAAGGGACTTTGCCTTTCCTTGTGTGTCTTGGGTAGTACGGGGGGGTGAATGCAGCTCTCCTTCTGCGGGATTCCTGTGGCCTGTTCCTGTCTTGTCTCAGCAGACAGAATGTCTAAGGCACAGCTAAGGGGATGCCTCCACTAGTGGAAGGATCAAGTGGACCATCCTTGGAGAGACGCGATGCATTGGACCTGGAAAGCCTCTACCTCCCCTTAAGCTCCGGGCCACCTTCACAACCAGGCCCGATACAGAACAGGTGCAGATCACACCGTTGCCTTCTCCTGCGATGCTCTGTTCCCCCTGTGCCTTAGGCCTGTTCCATCTACAGGGCCAGTGGGAGGGTTCTTCTTTAAGACAGTCTTCCCTGATGGCATCACTCTCACTGCACCGGTCTCCTTATAGCACCGGTTCTGTGTGCCTATCTCAGGTACTCAGAGCTGACATTTACCTAACTAGTCACGTGGGAAGGTCCCGTATCTTCAAGTAAACAGTGGGCACCTTGATGACCAAAATATGTTGGCTGGATGTGATGGAAAGCCTGTTTTACGGTCAGATGGACTTGATTAAAATTCATGTTCTGCCGTTTGTTCTCCATATGACCTTAAAAAGCATTGCTTGTTTTCTCTGAGCCTGTTTCTACCAATGTAAAATGAGGATAAAAACATTCTGTGGCAGACTGCCAGTTGCCTCCCACTATCTATTTTTCTCTTCTTCTTTTAGTAGTAGAATCACTTGAATGTTAGCTGGAGTGGCTGTCGGTAACAAAGACTCAGATTCCCAATCTTCCTTGCAGCTAAATGAGGCCTTGTGACTAATTTTGGCCACAGTGATGTGAGTGGAAGGGATGTGAGCAACTTCCAGGGCAGGCTTTAAAAGAAAGAGGCGTGGGTTCCTCCTTTTCCTTTGCCCCGTCTGCTGGCTGGAATGCTGATGTGATGGCAGGAGCTAGAGCAGCTATCTTATACCCCAAATGGAAGATGCTTGTTAAAGGTTTCAAAGTCACCCTACCAGCTTTAGACTGTCTACAGATGATTTTATATGAGAGAGAAATAAATTTTCTTGTTTAAGTCATTCTTAAATTGGGTCTTTGGTACAGCACCAAACATGCATCCTAATGAATGCAGAGTTAGTATCTGTAAGTGGCACTGCTCCAAAAAGTCCAAAACAAGTGACATTGGTTTAGAGATTGGGCAGCAGATAACAAGGAACAGTGTTGTATGTTGGTAAGGTGCTGACAATTGTTATATTATAGCAAAACATATGATGTGACAGTCATCTATAATGCCTTGAGAGGTAAATCATAGGCTCTTAACAGAGCGTATACGTCACAGAAACTGGATGGAAACACTCAGACTGTCGGTGTGTATTGGCTGTGGCTTGCAGCTACTAACAAAGACCTACGGGAGAGATGCCCTCGGGCTGTTTGTAAGAGGTGGTTTGAAAGAGGCAGCCTTAGCCGGGGTTGTACCTATAGTTCTTTCTCAAGCACACTCTGTTCAGCGACAGTGGGAGCTGGCCCAGTGGGCAGAAGAAGGGAGGCTCCCTTCACAGCCAAGCATGTTTTTTCAGATGGCCTCAAGATAGCTACCAGCGGTGTGAGAGAGAATAGAAAGTACACCATGTCCAGAGAGTATCAGGCACAGAAATTATGGCTCTGTGAGACCATTGGCTGTGGTCACTCAAATATGGAACTGGTCAGAAGCCTTTTAAGATTTTGAGGGTGGGGATGTCTGGGTGGTTCAGTCGGTTAAGTGTCTGCCTTCAGCTCAGGTCATGATCCCAGGATCCTGGGACTGAGCCCTGCATCAAGTTCCCTGCTCAGCGGGGAAGCCTGCTTCTTCCTCTCCCTCTGCCTGCTGCTCCCCCTGCTTGTGCTTTGTCTCTCTCTCTCTGACAAATAAATAAATAAAATCTTAAAAAAAAAAAGATTCTGAGGGTGTTGTATTGGCAAAGAAACTACAAACCTGGTCACTAAAAGCTGGTTTGATCGGCCTTCCAGATGTACGCCAGCGGGAAGAGGTCTATAGAAGCTATAAGGTCTGCAAGGACATATTCTCCAGTGCAGCCATAGAGGATTCTGGGGACGGGATAACTTCCCAGGAGGCAACACCAGACGCCACATAGGCTAATAAAAAGGGGAGGTCCTCCCAGAGAGCAGAAGCAGTGGCTTCCAGAGGCATCGCCCAAGAACTTACTCCTCTATGGGGAAGCAGCTTTATGATTCCTGCCCAGCTGGGTTTGGAAATTGATAAGACCCAGTGACTGCTGGGTGTTTGCCTTTCTTTCCCTGTTCCAAGTGAATTTTTTTTTAATTTTCTGTAAATTCAATTAAGTTAACATATGCTGTATTGTTAATTTCAGAGGTAGAATTTAGTGATTCCTCAGTTGCCTATAACACCCAGTGCTCATTACATCAGTGCCCTCCTTAATGGCCATCAGGGGTGGATACATAAGGCTGGCAGCAGACCTGTCCACAGAGGCCTGGCAGGCCAGAAAGGACTGGCAGGATATAGTCAACGTGCTAAATGGGGAAAAGATGCAGCCAAGAGTATTTTATCCAGCAAGGCTGTCATTAGGAACAGAAGGAGAGATAAAGAGTTTCCGGGACAAACAAAAACTAAACGAATTTGTGAACACTAAACCAGCCCTGCAAGAAATATTAAAGGGGACCCTTTGAGCAGAGTGAGAGCCCAAAAGTAGCAAAGACCAGAAAAGAACAGACAATCTACAGAAACAGTGACTTTACAGGTAATAAAATACAATGGCACTAAATTCATATCTTTCAATAATTACTCTGAATGTAAATGGACTAAATGCTCCTATCAAAGGACACAGTATCAGAATGGATTAAAAAACAAGACCCATCGATGTGCTGCTTACAAGAGACTCATTTTAGACTCAAAGACACGTCCAGATTGAAAGTGCAGAAGTGGAGAACCATTGATCATGCTAATGGACTCCAAGAGAAAGCCGGAGTAGCCGTCCTTATATCAGACAAACTAGATTTTAGACTAAAGAGTGTAATAAGAGATGAAGAAGGACACGCTATCATAATAGAAGGGTCTATCGAAGTGGATGTTTTAACCGAGTTTATCCTGTTCCTCCTCCACTGTTGTCTATGGAGAGTAGGAGGAGCAGATTATCTGCCTTTTATTTTACAGGTCACGAGACCGTAGGATCCCATCCACACCTCATCCTTCAGAGATCCTGTGCTCTGAGCTGGTGCGGTGCCTGGATGCCTCCCTTCCAGGGCTGCTGACTGTGTTTTTTGCTGGGGGCAGCCCAATGGTGGGCTCTGGCAGAGCCGTATCTACTCTCTCCTTTTTCCTCTACGAGTAACCTGCACAACTTTGGCTAATTGCAAGATTATATTTCCCAGCTCCCTTTGCAGATAGTATGTGCATGTGACTAAGCTTGGCTAATGGGATCTGAGCATCAGCGTTATATGCGGACTTTAAGAATGACCTTAGAAGGAAGGGGCAGATTTTCTTCTTCCTATTGACTGGAATTGTGATACGATGGTCAGAGCTGGAGCACCCTTTGAGCCCAATGGTGGAAGATGCAGGTTGGAAATGACAGAACCTCTCCCGCCCCCTTGCTGGCCAGCCTACCTCTGGGCTGTCACGTTATAAAGAGAAATAAAGTCCCATCTTGCTTAAGCCACTGACAAATCGAAGCTTTGCTACAGCAACCAATCCTCTCTCCAGCTAATGCATTTACATTGCAGGACTGGGGGAGGGTTAGAAATGACAAGTGTGTATAACGATCCTTCACATGTATGTAGTGCTTAATACCTCCCAGACACGGCAAAACACGTTGTGTGCAGTATCTCTTGTAATCTCTCACCACCCTGGGTGGTAAATATTATTGTATGTGTGTTATTTAAGTTTGAAATTTTTAATATGCATTAATATTATTATATACATATGATTAACATTTTACAGATGAGAAAATCGAGGTATAAAGAGATTAACTTGATCAAAACCTCAAAGCAAGTGAGATGAGCTCAGCGTCAAGACCAGTGTTTCTGGACTCGGGGGCCACACTCTTAAGCCCAAAGCTTATTGTAAATAAAACACAGGCCCGTCATGTAATAGATGCTCAGTAAGTGGTTACTATAATTAGTGCCTTGCCACCTGCTTTCGGTGCCCCTAGACCTCCAGCTACAAGGCTCTGAAGGCGGGCAGGCACGGGGCACGCTGACCATCACTATGAGATAGTGGTATTGAGGTTGGGATCAGAGGAGGGCTTCATCTGGGGCAGAACCCAGCACTGCTCAACACTACACCCATAGTGATGTTCCAGTTGTGAAAAAAAGAGAGAGAGAGAGAGAGAGATTGAGCTCTCTGCCCTGCCCCTGCCCTTAGCCTCTCAGAGCCCCCACACCTGCTTTTGCTGCCCATTATCTTTGGCAGGACGAATCAGCAGAAGGTACTGCCTTTAGCTGAGAAATCAATACTCTTTGGGTGTTTGCTTTTAGTCTCTGGTCATGGTATCATATTTCTTGAAACCCTATTTCTTGGCTTGCTCTCAAAACTGGGTGTAATAAGGATCTGCACCCTGCCCCAAGGGTGAATTTGGCTGCCATCTCTGGATAGCTGATTTGCCTGGGACATGGGGTCGGGATCCTGTTAAAGCGTTATTTTTATATCAGAGGGAGAAAAACAGCTTGAGGAGGCCAACGGGAGTAGCCTGATAAATTACAAATGGGGTCTGCTGTGCAGAGTGATTAGGAGGCTATGAGGGCAGCCTTCAGGTCAGTCACCCAAACACTCCAGCTCTCGTCCTGTCTGCGTGTGGTTGAAATCTATGTCAGTGTCCCAAAGACTTGGATAGAATCAGCACCTTGTTAATGCAGTATATTCTGCCCCAAGGGCCCTGTTCCTGAGCTTTTTTCTGCTGGTTGTTGGAGACTGAAGTGGACAGATGGTGCTTGTGTCTACCCAGTATCCATTTACCCCCTCTTTTGGCAACCCCCCAAGTTTTCCTTCAGGAAACCACGATTCCTCCAATCTCAAAACTCATGGTTTTCAGAGGGGCTTAATTGTGGGTTCCAGGAAGCCTACCTCTGATTCAGACTTGGCTAATCAGCACATCACATTCCCCTAGCCACAGCGAAAGGGACATTGACCGAATAGAGGTCAATCTTGGAACTTTTGTTGGAGTGAATAGGAGCACTTTTCCACTGGATTTGGAGCTGAGGATGTAAGTGTGGAGGTTCTGCTATCAGGCAGAGTGAAACTGCCTAAGAATGAAGGAAAAATAAAGGGCAAAAGAACCATGATATGATGAGAAAGACCAGGTCCTCCTGATACATACCGAACCCCTGGATCAAACTGTACCTGAAGACCTACCACTGGGTTTTTCAGTTACATTAACCAATAAATTTTTTTTTTTAAGAGAGAGAGAGGACCCCCGGGTGGCTCAGTCCGTTAAGCATCTGCATTCAGCTCAGGTCATGATCCCAGGGTCCTGGGATCGAGCCCCACATCGGGCTCCCTGCTCAGTGGGAAGTCTGCTTCTCTCTCTCCCACTCCCCCTTCTTGTGTTCCTTCTCTCTCTGTCAAATAAATAAATAAAATCTTTTTTAAAAAATGCCTGTGTCTAAAAGCAATGCACTCATGCCCTTCTGAAAAAGTACCATCCACTCTCCATCCAGTGGCAAGCCAGGATCTCTGGAGATGTGCCCGCCTCTCCATCACATCAGAAATGTGCACCTGGATTTAAGAGAAAATGGGTCAGGGAATGAGGTGAGTGTGCTTCTGGCTGTGTGAGCTTGGAAAACTCTGACTCTAATGTCCGCGTGTATTAAATGAGAATAATAATGTCTGCTATGCAGGTTGTGATGTTGATTTCAATTAAAATACTGACAAAAATAAACCAGCGAGAGCTGTATGTATTCATATCCCAGCTGTTGATCCCTAGTAAATGTGTCACTTTTGCAACTGATATGCCAAAATTCTTCAGGGCAAAGTGATACCCTTTTGATTGGCAAAAAGACCAGTTATTTTCCCCTGGGACTAACCCCCTCCCCCACGAATTCCTTGTAGGAGTTGGAACATGTTCTGCAAATAGTTAGAGCTCTCACGCTGGGCTGCAGTCCCACCGCCGTGCCGTCCTTTGCACAGTCATCCTTCTCTTTGTTGACTAAGGCCACCCTACTGTCCACACTGTTACACATGCCATTTCTTTACTCCTCTGAGCACAGACCTCTGTGGCTTCTGTCCTTCTCTTTGGCCAATAGAAATTTTCCATCTACTTCTTCACATTAGCTATTTCAAAACCCCAGGTGCTGGCCCCAAGTAATACTCTTCATTCCCTTGCATCACAGCCTTCTCTTTTCCAGAACCTCAAGGGGTGGAGGGGGTACTGGATTATGGTCAAGTGCAGCCTCTCTTCCTGCCTGGAGTCACAGCATCCTCCAACATCTTGACTCTACAGCCCTCTACCAGATTTCTTTTACACACAGTGATTTATCTCAGGGACCCATTAGTGATCTCATTCTCTCTCTCTTTCCTTCCCCCAGTCTTATCTTCTTCAGAAAATCCCAGCTCAACAGCTGTACATGTTTAAATGACGATAATAGGCCAGGTTCAAGTCCTCTCCTACAAAGCCCCTGGATGGCATGTAAACTCTTACCTAAAATGCCCTAGTTTATCTAGAAGCCACAGAGAACCTTTGAGAAGAGTCTGGGTTTCAACAGAGCTCCTGCTCTGCCCAGCCAAGAGATGTTGCCACACTAGCCTATTTGACTATCAGCAAACCACTTACTCTCTTTGAGCCTTGATTTCCACATCCCTGTAAAGGCTAAAGCAGTGCTGAGAGGGAGATTTATAGCAATAAATACTCATGTGAAAAGAGGGGAGGAGAAAGATGGGGAAGATATTTTTGTGAAAGAGAAAGATATCCAGGGCATTGCTAAATAGAAAAGGCAAGATGTGGCAGTGTACATAATATATTACCTTTAGTCTGTGAAAGAGGGACTAGACTATCCATGTATATGCTTGAGTCCGCACAAAGAAACAGCAGTGGGATTACATGAAGCAATACAAGTGGTTTCCCATAATAATACATTAAAAGGATCGCATACCATGAACACGTGGAGTCTATTCCAGGGATGCAAGGATGATGGTTCAACATCCACAAATCAGTCAATGTGATGCACCACATTAACAAAATGAAGGATAGAAATCATATGATCATGTTAATAGTTGTAGAAAAACCATGTGACAAAATTCAACATCTATTTATAATAAAAGTTCTTAACAAAGCTGGTTTGGAGAGACCATACCTTAACACAATAAAGACCATATATGACAAGCCCACAGCTAACATACAACCTTTTCTTCTAAGATCAGGAGCAAGATAAGGATGCCACTCTCACCTGCTTGATTCAACATAGTACTAGAAATCCTAGCCAGAGCAATTAGGCAAGAAGAAGAAATAAAGTGTATCCAAACTGGAAAGGAAGAAGTAAACTATCACTATTTGCAGGCAGCATGATATTATATATAGAAAACCCTAAAGACATCATCTTAAAAACTGTTGGAAGTAGTAAGTGGATTCAGTAACATTGCAGTATACAAAATCAATACACCAAAATCTGTTGTTTCTAGACACTAATAATGAGCTATCAGAAAGAGAAATTAAGAAAAGAATCTCATTTCTAATTGCATCAAAAATAATAAAATACTTAGAAATAAATTTAACTGAGAAGATGAAGGACCTATGTGCTGAAAACTACAAGATATTAATGAAAGAAATTGAAGAGACACACAATAAATAGAAAGATAGTCTGTATTCATGGATTGGGAGAATCAATATTGCTAAATTGTCTCTAGTATTCAAAAGCAATCTATAGATTCAACAAAATCTGTATCAAAATCTCAATGGCCTTTTTCACAGAAACAGGACAAATAATCTTAAAATTTGTATGAAACCACAAAAAATCCCAAATAGCCAAAGCAATTAAGAAAGAACAAAGCTGGAGGCATCACACTAGCTGATTTCTTTTTTTTTTTTTTTTAAGATTTTATTTATTTATTCGACAGGAAAGAGACAGCCAGTGAGAGAGGGAACACAAGCAGGGGGAGTGGGAGAGGAAGAAGCAGGCTCATAGTGGAGGAGCCTGATGTGGGGCTCGATCCCATAACGCCGGGATCACGCCCTGAGCCGGAAGCAGACGCTTAACCGCTGCGCCACCCAGGCGCCCCCACACTAGCTGATTTCAAACCATATTACAAAGCTATAGTAATGAAATCAGTATGGTATTGGTATAAAAACAGACACATAGAGCAATGGAACATACAAGGGTCATATATAGGGTCAACTGATTTACAAAAAAGGAGCCAAGAATGTACAATAGAGGAAGGACAATCTCTTCAATAAATGGTGTTGGGAAAACTGGAAGCCACATGCAAAAGAATGAAACTGGACCCTTATCTCATACAATACACAAAAATAAACTCAAAATGTATTAAAGATTTGAATGTAAAATCTGGAATCGTTAAGCTTCTAGAAGAAAACGTAGGTGGTAAGCTCTTTGACATGAGTCTTGGTGATGATTTTTTTTTATCCTGACACCAAAAGCAAATTAAAAATAACTAAGTGGGACTATATCAAATTGAAAAGTTTCTGCACAGCAAAGGAAACCATCAACAAAATGAAAAGACAACCTACCAAATGGGAGAAAATCTTTGCAAATTATATATCCAATGAGGGGCTGATATCCAAAATATATAAAGAACTCATACAACTCAATAGCAAAAATACAATCTAATTTTTTTAAATGGACAGAAAATCTGAATAGACATTTTTCCAAAGAAGACATTCAGTTGGCCAACATGAAAAGATGCTCAACATCACTCATCATGAGGGAAATGCAGATCAAAACCAATCAAAAATGAGCTATCATCTCACACCTGTTAGAATAGCTATCATCAAAAAGACAAGAAATAACAAGTGTTGGCGAGGATGTGGAGAAAAACTGTCCATGGGAATGTAAACTGGTACAGCCACTGTGGAAAACATTATGGAGTCAAAAATGGAATTACCCTATGATCCAGCAATTTCACTTCTGGGTATTTGTCTGAAGAAAACAAAAACACTAACTCAAAAAGATATATGCGCCCCCATGTTCACTGAGGCCAAGATACGGAAACAACTTCAGTGTCTGTCAATGGATGAACAGATAAAGAAATGTGGTTTATATATAAATGGAATATCATTCAGTTTTTAAAAAAGATTTAGTTATTTATTTTAGAAAGAGAGAGCATGCACAAGCAGGGGGAGGGACAGAGGGAGAGGGAGAGAGAATCTCAAGCAGACTCCCTGCCATGCTGGGCCCGACCTGGGGCTCAGTCCCACGACCTTGAGATTACGACGTGAGCCGAAACCAAGAGTTGGACCCACCGAGCCACACAGGCGCCTCTTATTCAGTTTTTTAAAAAAGAATTTTTGCCATTTATGACAACATTGATGAACTTTGAGGACACTATGCTAAGTGAAATAAGTCAAAGACAAATACCATATAATCTCTCTTATATGTGGAATCTAAAACAAACCAAAAACGAACTTGTGGATACAGAGAACAGATTGGTGACTGCCAGAGGCTGGGGTGGGGGTGGGAGAAATGGGTGAAAGGGATTAAAAGGTAAAAAAAAAAAAAAGTGGTTACTCATAAGGGTTGGCAGACGATGGGCAGGGGGATGGGCTAGATGAGAACAGGGTGGGAATAAGATTTCTCCATGTATACTGTGTTACATTGCCCTGATTTTTTGAACCTTATGTCACCCATTCAAAATAACAATACTTTTTTTTTCTTTTCAAGTTTTTATTTAAATTCCAGTTGGTTAATATACAGTATAATATTGGTTTCATCAAAATGTTTTTGTTTTTTAAAAATGTAAAGCATAAAGATAAAAACAGACAAAAATGGTCCATAATCTTCCCACCAGATAATCCCTGTTGACATTTTTTTCCTTGTTGACATTAAAAAAAAAAAAAAAGTACACACAATGCACATTGTTTGAAAATTCCCCCATTTTGTATACGGAGCTATAAAATCGAATAGTAAACCTTCCTTTTCCCGTTATTCAAAAGGTAGCCCCATTAACTGTTCCTTTTGTTTTTTTCCAGAAGTTTACTCATTTATAGAATTTATCCTGGTGCACTGCTCTTGTCTGCTTCCTGAATGGTACGTCTTGACCCTGTCACTATATATGTGGAGAGCTTTTATGTTATGGTATTTGCTGTAATATAGGTTATTATTTTCCTATTGATGGACATTTTAGGTTGTTTCTAGTTTTTTTCTCTTTGCTATTACCAGTGACGTGCTAGAGAGCTGTCTTGTTTAAGCATCTTAGATGGCAAATGCATTTTGAACTTAGATGCCGTAAGAATGATACATTTTGAATCGCCTGTAGAACATGATACTTTCCCATGATGCTACATTTCTTTTCTCCAAACATTTAAAAATAGTTTTGTAAGGAGAGGGGTCGGGGGAGAGATCTTCAACTCCCACCCAACAACAGAGGCCCCCCCCAAAGGGGGGGGAGCGTTGTGCTGAAATGAAAAGTTGCTTTTGAATGCCAGCTGTTTGGTTTCTAATTGCCATTAACCCAGGGCCAGGCTGGGACGCCAGTCGCCCTGTCCTTACACAGAGCTCTTTCTTCTGAGGAGCCTGTCCCTCCAGTCAGTCGCTTGGGTACCCCAAGTCTGTGTGAAACTGTCACTTCTGCCTCACTCTGGCTCTTTGGCCTTCTGCGGGATGGTCCCAAGGGAGCCTCCAATCTGCTCCTCAGGGTCTGGCGCCCTCTGCTGGCACCGAGGATTCACCACTTAAAGGGCTGTCCCACCCGCGCAGAGCTGAGAGCTCGTTCATTCCCAGTCCCCACTGTCATATGGGAAAACAGAAGCAGCAAGTGGGGAAGTGACTGCGTCAAGAACACAAAGCAAACCGGCTCCTAAGACCAGAACTTATGTCTTCTGACCCGTCTTCTGGTCTCCCGCACACCATTGTTGGAAGGAATGAAGACATAGGAGTTGCCAGACTGGACCCCCTCCCCCACAACGTGGGTGAGTCTGCCATCCACACAACCCTGGGAGCTCTAAGGAACTCTCCATCAGGTAGTGGACCCCTGCTCAGCTGAGCTTGTCCTCTGCTGTGTTCTGGGGCAGCGGCCCTCCTGTCCTCTCTGGGACGCCTCATTATTCCCCTCAGAGCATGGATAGGGTTAGGAAGACCCTAAGCAGACTTGTGCCTTCCCCTACACCATTATTTGTAGGTCCTTTCCTGTATGTCCACATACCACGTGGACTATACTTACTCAATGCTTTTCTTTAAATTGGCTCATTTAAAACCCTTCCCTGGGACGATGATCCATAGACGCAACTGGTTCTCTAGGAATTGTCTTTGAATCCTTGTTTTCTTCATTTGGCACAAGAAGACCGGATCCTCATCCTGAATTCTTTATTTAAAAAATAACCGCTACTAGTGAATGAGAGCCTGGTATCTTTCAGGTCCTGACTTGGCGCTGTGTCTTCGCTGTATCATTGAATCCTCATGATGGCTCTATGGGGTGGGTGTTCCTACCTCAGGGGAAAATGAGGCTCAGGCAGGACCATTAGTTGTCCAACAGCTGGCAGATGGCTGAGCTGAATTTGATCACAGCTCTGTCTAAAGCCAACGGATGTGACCTTGTTGTCTTTTGAAATTAAAACAATGCCAAGGAAGCGCCTGGGTGGCTCAGTCGTTAAGCATCTGCCTTTGGCTCAGGGCATGATCCCACAATCCTGGGATGGAGCCCTGCATCGGGCTCCCTGCTGGGCTGGGAGCCTGCTTCTTCCTCTCCCACTCCCCTTCTTGCGTTCCGTCTCTCACTGGCTGTCTCTCTCTCTGTCAAATAAATAAAATATTTTAAAAATAATTTAAAAAAAATAAATAAATAAAACAATGCCAAACTACAGCGAAGAGATGAGGGCTGGAGGGACCCCTCTAGGCCAGGAGAGGCAGAGAGAGGACGTGCGAGGGCTGTGTTGTGACCCGGCAAAGTGCTATATCCTGGCATAGGGGGACGGGGGCACCAAAGGATGTGCGTGCCAGAAGTCCAAGGGGGTGGGGGCAGAGGGAGGAGATGGAAGTGGCTAAGAGGGGGCACTCCAGGTTCCGTCTTCCTGACGCCGTGAGGAATGCCATTGACCCTGCTGGATATCCCGTGGCCCCTTCTGATCACTAATGGTCCATTCCGTAACGTTTTCTCCATGGGAACCCTTTTCAATGCTGGGGGGGGGGGCACTGTGGTATACGTGGCAACAGGCGGGGGTAAGGGTGCACCAGGAGCGCAAGCTGGACTCCTAGCTCTACCACTTGATGCCTATGATTTCGGCCTGAATTTCCTCATCTGTCAGATGTCCCCTAATAAAGACAGAGGTGCGCCGCCCAGGCTCCCCTTCATGAAGGGTCTGCTACCCAGCCATGGCGAGTGCGGTCAACAGTCAGTCTCTGCCGTCAGCTCCTTCAGGGTCAGCTGCAGAGAACACACTCTCCCTTCCTCGGGGCTGCCCACCTATCTGGTGACCAAGTG
Organism: Ursus americanus; assembly: GCF_024610735.1. Lineage (NCBI taxonomy): Eukaryota > Metazoa > Chordata > Mammalia > Carnivora > Ursidae > Ursus > Ursus americanus. The sequence continues at coordinate 89,505,601 of NC_142127.1, forward strand.
AGATAGGGGTATAAAGCCCTGGCCGTTTCAATCCGTGGGGGGACATTCTGGTGGCAAAAGTCCCTCCAGAGCTGGCAGAGCCTGTGAAGGAGCCTTAGCTGAGCCTGCGTCACAGCCCCACTTCTCCCTCTGCCCAATCCTGCTTCTGCCTCCCTCCTTTCCAGATAAACCCCTTGCAAAAATCATCTCCAGCATCTGGAGGACCCAATCTGCGACGTATCTATTTTCCGTGCCCAGAGCAAAGGAGGCACGCTGCTAGATTTGACGAAAGGACGCTAGATACGAAGCCAAAGCGTGAGGCTCCTCCAGCTCTTGGGGACCTCCCTCCTGGCCAGTCTCAGATCCCTTTTGGGCAGAGGCACTGAAGGCCGTAGGAAGGTCAGGCTGTGCGGTTCAGTGACAGCCTCGAGGCATTATCTGGCCCTTATCGAATCAGGGCCAATAATTTGAAGACTTAGGGCTGAAGGGCAATTGAAGGAGGCTTCTTGAGAGGAGACAGCACTGAGGAAGACCGCTGGTCTTCAGGCTTGACGTCATTCTCACCTCGGGGACTCCACCGACACTTACCGAACGCATATTACATACGAGTCGCTGGCAGGTGGAAAGCTTTGGAGAAAAGCCAGGGAAAGCTCTCTGACCCTGACTGTCCCCAAGGGACGTTGCCCAGCCCCATGAGCTTGGGACATTGTCCTAACCAGTTTTCTCCTTTTTGATTTCTTTTTACTGAAGAGCTGGAGTCTCTATCAGAAACACAAGCTTCCACCAGAGAGGAAATAAATAAGCCAAAAACTCAAAATGCTTCTTCACCATTGAATAACATCAGCTCCTTATAAGATGTTTAATCCTCTCCCAATCCTTATTGCTGCACGCACTGTTTCTACTTCATAAATGAAAGAGACATTCTGGCTGCTCTTTTTGTAACTTAGCATTTATTTTATAGAGACTGTTCCTTGCGTCAGTGCAATGAACATATATGTCATTTTAATGCCTGACCAGTGTTTTATGGTGTGGTTAACACACCCTCTGCTAGCTAGGCATTGCGTAAGCTTTGAGCTCTCCACTAATACAGAAAACGTAGTTACATTAGCGTGCATAGTTTCTTTCTTTTTTTCTCTTAAATAACTTACACTGGGTATCACTCCAAAGTGAAATCACACAAGGTATATATGATCAGTTGGTGTCATGCCTCCTGGAACACACGGTCAACTTGATAGCCCTGCCAGCAATACGCGAAGGTTTCTCCACACCTCTCCCAGCTTTGAGCTTACACCTTCTAAATTTTTGTTGTTAACTGAACAGGTTGGTGCTCTTCCTGGTTCTAATTATTAATCTGCTTTTCTTTACCATGGAAATGACCTTACTTTATTTTCTCTTGAGGGACAGTGTCTCCTCTTGCCAGGAGATGGTGCTGTGACTCTGTGCTAGGCTCCCTGAGCGGGTGCCCTGGTGTTAGTGGTGGGCTGTAGGGTGGGCTGTGTGTGTTTGCCCCAGGAGAGGGGATGTTAAGAAATCCTCTGGTCTCCCCGAGGGTCCCAGTTTCCCACCTGAGTTCAGAAGACCTGGTTTTGGTGAGGAGGTGACCCCACATGGTGGGGGGGGGGGGGGTCTGCCTTGCCCGGCCCTGCGGTCTATCTTTGAAGCTTCCAAGTTCCAGAGAACCCAAGTTTATGAAGTGTCCACTGCAGGCCAGATATAGTTCATGCCCTGCAAACAAAACAAAAACAAACACAAACACAAAACAAAAAACTCATAAGCAAGTGGAGGAAAAATACACAGACAAAATCAACTCTAAATGCTGTACTTCCTATAAGAAAGGTTCAAAGCGCTATGAGTTAATGAGAATTGGAGAGATTGCCTCCCACGATGGGTGTGTGGGAACCTGGAGAAAGGGCAGAGCTGGGCCTGCTGGGGCCGGGAGGCAGGTGAGCAGAGCGTGGAGGGGAGGCCAGGGTTTGGGGCTTGACGGAGCGCCACAGTGAACCTGGAGCTCTGGTGGAGACAGAAAAGAAGGTGAGGCTGGGAGCGGACAGAGAGGCAAACCGTGGTGGGGCCTGAAATGCCAAGCTAAGGAGTATGCACTTGATTTTGTAAGCGAAGCTGTGCCGGTGTGACAGCAAGAAAACAGTGGGTTGGTGGGTCGTATTTGTGCTTTGGCCAAATCAGCCTGAGGTTGAACTGATTCAGTGGTTTTCGTCTTGTGTTATGCGGACACATTTTCTTCCCCATCTGACCCACCTCTCGCACATGGTTAATACGATTGCCACTCCCCTCATCTCCAAGTGCTCTCTTTCCTTGGCTTCTGTGAAACCACAATGCTCTCTCCTCTTACACTTCTGAAGGCGCTCCTTGGTTTCCTCCTCGGGGAAGCCTCTTACCCTTCCTCGGGCCATTAAATGCTCACGGAGCCTCCATTCCCTCCGCACTCTCTCCTGGGCGATCCTGGCCCTGTGCTCGGCTTAATTACACCCCACACCGCGATGACTCAGCCCGGCCTCCCCTCCGAGCTCCAGAGCCAAACATCCAACTGCCACCCCACAGCGAATGTCTCAGAAGCATCTTTCATTCACGTCCCAAACCCCCCACCCAGCCCTGCCTAATGCTGGTTCCTTAGCTGAGTGGACACACCACCATTCATCCTGCTCGGCCAGGGAAACATCCCAGAGGCCCCTTTGCCAACTCCCTCTTCCTCGCCCCCATTTCCAGCCTCCCCCAAGTCCACCTGACCCTGCTTCCTCAACAGGGACCAGAACTGTCCACTCTGTCCATCATGGCTGCCCTTCACCCAGCTCAAGGCTGCGGGGGCTTTTCACCTGGGCCCCTCCAGAGCCTCCGAGCTGGCCTTCCTGCTTCCTTCCGCTCTGGCTCTCCTGCACTCTTCCCTTCACACCATGGCCAGAGTCATCTTTTCCAAATGTACAACTGACCATGTCACTCATTCCCCAGGGGAAATCGCTATGGTGGCTTCCCGCTCAGGCCCAAAGGGAATGTTTTTTTTCTTAACCCTTTTATTGTTAAGAAAATGAATACAGAAAAGAGCATAGAACAAATGTACAATTGAACACCCTTGAAGCCAACTGCCATGAAAAGAGACAGAACCTTGCCAGCCATCCCATTCCAGTTGTTCCTCAAAACAGAACTGCCTCCATCCCCCACCCCCGAGGAACTACCTATCCTCACTTTCAGGGGAAGCATCTACTTGTTTTTGTCATCCAACCACATGTCTCTAACTACCATAGTCCAACTTTGCCTGTTTTGGGGTTTTCTTATATGTCTTTTAGTTCTCCTTTAATCCAGAGGTTCCCCCCCCCCATTTCTTTTTCTTCCCTCTTGCAGTGTATTTGTCTTAAAGAGTTCCCATTGCTTTTAAAATAAGAAAAACATTCCCTTCCATGCCTGTAAGGCTTTACTTGGTTTGATCCTCCTAAATCTCTCTAGTCTCATCTCCCACCAGGCTGCTTTTCACTCTCTTTCAACCCATGCCAACCTTGACTCAGTGCCCCCATGCTTTCTCCATACCCCGGAGGGCCTTTTGCAAAGGCTGTTCCCTTGGCTTGAAATGCTCTTCCTTCTCTTGTGTCTCCCAGTTAACCCCAACTTATTTTTGTATCTCCGAGGGAACGTGTGCTCCTCAGAGAAGCCCGCTCCTCCTTCCCTGATTCAGCGAATACCCCCAGCCAGAGCCTCACGGGCCCCTCCCTTCTCCTGGACAACACAGGTCAAGGTTGCAGCTTTCTATTTGTTTGTAAGATGATATGATTAATGACCATGAGTTCCACGAGGGTAGGGATTAGGTCTACTTTTGCTCACCCTTGTTTCTCCACTACGTAGCTGGGTGCCTGGCACATAATAGGTGTTCAATTAAAAATGTGCTGACAGCTGCCCAGGGAGAGACAGAAGACACCGACACAATTAGGAGAGACAGAACTTAGGAGAGACTGAAGGCCCTGATTCCCTCGGAGGTGGGAGCCGAAGCAGTATGGATAGGGGGTGTTTCCTGGAGAACAATGAAGTGGTGGAGGTCCCTCCCAGAACACCTGAGGCCATGCCAGGGTCCTTCTGCCCACCCCCAGGTTCTAACACAGGAGCCAGGCCTGGACTGGGAAGGCTGGAGAGGCTCCTGGGGCCAACCACTCCCACCCGGGGCCACTGGGGCTGAGCTAAGTGGAAACAAATGTTCTCTGGCTGTTCCCAGCCCAGTCCGGTGAGCAGCCCCTCCCTCTCAGCCCCTGCTCCCCTTCCCCTCCTCAGAGCCCCCCCCCAAAACCCCTTTCCAGTTCTTTCTCCCTTTGACAGATGGGGTGATTGGAAATGTGGGAAGTAGGTAGGGTTGAGAGGTATGGAAGATGTGGGGCAGGTAGGCCTTGTGGGGAACTGGAAACTGGGGTGGGGGCTCCCTTGGACAAAGGCCCAGAGGGGGTCTCAGAGGAAACTTGGCTTGTAAGGCAGTGATCAGACAGGGCTTAAGTGGGAACCAGGCATTTGAGCTCCCACCCTTGGCTGGAAAGGCGCACTCTCCTGACTTCAGGTAGGCTGGGGAAAGCTGGAGTGGAGCGATGGGTACAAAAGGGAGAGGAAAATTACCCTTTTTCTTTCTCCTTCCCTCCATCTCTCTAGAGGGCTAGGCCTTCCTCTCCTTGTTCTTCCGGGACCTAGAGACCCAGGGCCCTTAGGAATTCTCAAGACCCAGTCACCACCCTGAAGGAATGGCAGTTAGGTCCCCTTGCTGGGGAAGGGGGAGGGAAGGCGGTGCAGAGGGAGGGAGAGAGGGAGGTTACTGGGAGGGGAAGGGTCATGGGCCCAAATTCCTGGGCTCCTGCAGCTTCAGTCATTCTGAGAAACAAAGAAGCAGGGAAAGTGATTTAGAGACAGACACAAATAGAAACCGAATTCTGGAGATGGGAGAGACGTGAAAAGACACGGAAAGACAGCGAGAGAGGATCCAACACACAGGGCTCTGCTTTCCCCTGCAGCGACTCCGATGTTATCTCTCTCCAGCTGCCTCTCCCCCCTCCCCAGTCCCCACCTCTGCTCCTCCTCCCTCTCCCGTCCCGCAGCCAGACATCCCTGTGCTCCTTCCCCCTCTTTCTTTTGCAGGAGGGCCTAAAAGTGGAGTTACAAGGTTCTCAGAACTAAAGGCAGAGCAACAGAGGAAGAGGTGGAGGGGTCCCAGTGCCCAGAGGACAAAGCGGGGATCAGAGTGGCAACACCCCCTCCATGCTGCCCCCTTCTGGGCTGCTGTGTTCCAGTCTTCTGTGAACGTTCCTTCACATGCACATCTGTGCAGAGGTGGTGTGCGTGAGGTGGGGGTGGGGCGGGTGCCTGTCATCTCCAGGGAGGCAGGCATGCGTCTCAGCCTGAGCCAGCCCATCTGTGTGTCCATCTGTACCTGTGGGTGAAAGTGACTCAGCATTGTCTAGGGGATGCAAGGGTGTCCTGTGGTTTCCGTGGGCTCACATGCATCTTGATCTTTGTGGACCTCTGTCTCTGTCCCCCAGCCCTGCTCCACGAAAAGCCTTCTAGGGTGATAGTGAGGGACCGAAGCCTCAGGAACATCTGAACTCCTCTCTCTAAAGATTTGGAATACATAAGGGCCAAAGTCATTGCTCTGGTTTCTGCCCAGATGCCAGCCAGCTCCTAGGTGGGGGTGCAGAGAAGGCAAAAGAGAGTGAGCAGAGAGCCAAGGCCTGCCCATCACCGACTCCAGAGGACGCCTCCCCTGCCCTGGTGCCTCTGCTGGCTCTGCTGGGCCCATGAATTCTGCAATGGGACTCTGGGGGGAGGGGGGGGGTGGTGAGGGCTTAGGGAATCCGGGGATGGCCAAATATTCCGAAAGATCTGGCCAGGGAGAGTGCTGCAGGAGGGGTGGGGCGATCTGTGTGTGTTTGTAGGAAAGGTGGGGGGTGGGGGCAGAAAGGCCGCCTGCGGGGGAGAAGGCTTCTTGGCAAACGCCCCAGTTTCCTGCGCTGATCCCTGCTCCCTGCCACTGCTCCCAATTCTGTTGTTTCAATAACATCATTTTTATCCACCCCACAGAGAGACTGTGTCTTAGGAGAGGGAGGCGAGGGGCAGGGCTAGGGCATGAGGGGGTGGTAATGGAAAGAGGCTGGGGTCTGGAGACAGCAGGGACTAGATTTGGGGCGCTCCCTCCTCAGGCAGAGGCAGGGCGGTCCCAGAGCCCTGGTCCCCTGATGACAAAGACAAATACATTAAAATTCTTGCCTCGGAGAAGAATGCAGGATAGGGAGAGCATTTCATAATCTGCAATAACAGTAGCAGGGTGGGGGTAGGGGTGGGTAGGGGACTCAGAACCCAGGCAGTGGTTCCCAGGGGTCTGGTCATTGGCCACCTGCAGCCTTTAGGAACCTCTAAAGCTCTCCAGATGCCTGTTTAGTACCATCTGGCCTGAGTTGGGCACGTCTTTGAGAGTGCAGTGTCCAGAGTTGGCATTGCCCTGCAGAAACAGTAACTGTGCACAAAATTAAGAGGTGCAGAGGCCACGGGTGGCAGCTGGATGCTATGAAAGGTTAAAATGGGAGGGGGCAACACTCGGGCCCCATGTGCCTCCTTAGCTCCCTCAGTCACTAGGCGACCCACCAAGGGTCCCTTCCCCTTCTCTAGAGTGCTCCAGCCCCCTCACCAAAATTCTCTGTCCCAGGTAGAGTGGATTAGACTGACACAGCTGGGACACCATGGCCGTGGGGTTGGGCTCACAGCAAACCTAGGAGCTTCCCCACATGCCTAGGGCAATGTTTCTCCATTTCTGTTCTCCACTTGCTTGCTACCCCAGATCGGCCTCGTCCCCTGGGTTAGGCATCTATGGTCTTCGGTGACATCGCCTTAGTCGCCAGCTTCATCTCTATTCGCTTGTCCCCACTCTCTGGCGGGACTCAGTCTTGCCTTCTCTCTGCTCACCAGGGATGTTTCTCTCTCTTGGCAGTGGCCTCATTCCCAGAATTCAGTTGCTATCTCCACCCCAAAAGACCAGGAGCTTTCCTCTGGGTGCCTGAAGTTTCTACCACTTGGGAGATCCACCCCACCCCACTCCCTTAACGGTTGATGCCACTGATGGAGAGACTGGCCCTTGCTGTGGAATGTCCTGCACCACCTGTCCTTCGGCACCCTTGGGGCAAGCAAGTGGAGGGGAGGAGCAGTGACTGCAGCCACTGCCAGTAAGCTTGGTGTGATGAATGGAGCTGTCCCTCCTCCCCACGGGGCCTTTGATCTCCCCCCCACCCGTGGGGGGGGGGCTGGGGCATCAAAGACATTTTTGTGGCATTAGAGAATCAGATAAACGCCATCTCACCTGCAGCTCGCTCTTCACCCCTTCTGGCCCCGGCCAAGTTGGGGAAGGAACGCGAGGCAGGCTACCCGCGGACACGCGAGGCCTGGCTGCAGAGAGATCTGCCCTCCTAATCTCTTGCAAGTCTGCAACCTCAGCTCTATCGCTCGCTTACACGTGCGAGCGCTTGAGCGCAGGCCATCCAAGAGGTTCCTCTTGCTGTCTAATCTCCCCTTCGCAGCCCTCCCCCGAACGCGGGCTTGAAGAGGCGGGGCGGCTGGGGAGCGAGAGTGGAGGCCTAGGGCTTCCTCCTTTCCTCGAGGAAAGGCTGAGAAAGGGGCGTGCAGCACGAAGGCGGGGCCGGCAATGGGTGACCCCTCCGGAGTCCGCCCGTCCGACGGTCGAGCTCGGCACCCCTCCCCGGAGCACCCAGCGCCCGAGGCGGACTTCCTTTCCCGGCCCCCGCTCCAGCATCTCCCTCCGAACTGCCCCCCCCAACTCCTTCATTCCTGGGAAGTTTTCTCTCTTTACAGTCAACAAACCTGTCAAACGTCTCCCTTCCAGCCCGTCCCCCATTCCCCAGCTCCTCTTCCCCCCCCTTACTCCTCTCCACCCTGCTTCTCCGCCCCTCCTTGCCCCCGACTCTGGGAGGCGGCGGGGGGCTCCCAGTCCGCGAGAGGCGAAGGGAAGGGGCGAGTCAGGCGGGTCCCGCAGCCACGGGCGCTCTTGGGCCCCGCCCCGGGACCTCGCACCCGCCCTCCGCTGAGCTCCGCGCCTGCAGCCCCGGGGCGCACGGCTCCCTCCCGAGAGTCCCGCTGCCTGACTGTCGCAACTGCCACCCCACGGCCCCCCTGCCCCCGCCCCCGCCCGGGCCCCGCTCCCCTCCCACCCCCGCCCCCGGCTCTGATTTCTTCTCCCGAGCGAGCTCGGCGGGAGACACAGGCGCTGGCTGCCCCGTCCGCTCTCCGCCTCCGCCGCGCCCTCCTCGCCCGCGATGGGCCCCCCCGCCGCCGCCGGAGCCATCGCCTCCCGGCCGCCGCCGTCGCCGCGCTCGCCCTGAAGCCTGCGCTTGCCCTGCAGCCCGCGCCCCCGCGCGCACGGGCTGGCCCGGCAGCCTCGCTCGCTACCGCACCGGCCGGCGGCAGAGCGCTCACGATGCTGCCGCCCGCGCCCTCCCTCCTCGGGTTGCTGTTGCTGCTGCTCCTGTGTCCCGCGCACGTCGGTGGACTGTGGTGGTGAGTGCTGCGTCGGGTTGGCTGTCCCCGCGAGGCTCCTGAGGCTTAAGGGTGGGGACTTCGGGACTGACTGGGGGGCTCCGAAACGCGCTCCAGCTGCCTCCGGGCTCTATCTTCGAGCGGAGCCCAGCCCCGGGGCAGCTGGAAAGGTGCCGGGGAGGTGCGTGCCGCTCTCCTGCCGGCCCCCGTCTGGGCCACTTCTAAACTGCCACTCAGACGTTCTTAAACCTCCAATCCGCACATTCTGTTGTATTTCCTCCTACCTTGTGCTACACACCCTTCCTCATCCTCCCTTTCCCCCCTCCGGTTATGCACTCAATCCAGGTCCTCAAGGAACTGGCACGTGGGTAGGAAAGAGCTACCGAGTAGACAGGGGAAAGATCTGTAGTTAGAGATCCGAAGAAAAGAATGTATGCGGAGAGCCCTGGATTTAGAGGAGGAGGACGGGATTTGTGGGAAAGAGAGGAACAAAGTGGGAAGCCAAAAGGCAAGGAGGGTCAAACAGCTGCCTCTTCCCCACCTCACTTTGCTCAACAACCCACCAGCTTCCCTCTGAGTGCTACTTCAAAGCGGACAGTAGTGGCGGGGAAAAAACGTAAAGGGAAACTGAGTCAGGACCCCGGCTTTCTCTACATTCTCCTCCCGGAGCAAAGAAGAGGTAGAAAGACAGGAAAGGGACCCAGGCTCCCGGTCCTTCCAGATGTGGGGGTCAGGAATGAAAAAATACAGCTTCGGAGGTACTGGGAATCGTGAAGGGTCCTGGTGGAAGGGAGGGAGGCCTGGCCAACCAGGGAACGGAACGTGACCTCCAGAACTGTCCCAACCTAGACCAGACCCCTACGGACCTAAGGTCGCGGGATCTTTGAGTCTTGGGGATGGACAGCAACTAGGAAGGTGGGTGCCTGGTCGGGACCTCTTAGAGATCTCTATCCCGTGGACTTTTTTTTTCCTTCCCGGTCTCTCTAGAGCTGCAAAGACCCGCCCGGAATAGCTGGGTGTATAAAGAGGAGGGACTTGGACAATATTACTGATGCATCAGCCAATCCTAAGAAAGCAGGGTTTTGTCTATTTGCATAGCGCCGTATCATTGGCTGGATTCTCTACCTCCACTCCTCCCCCACCCCCGATTTGGAAGGAGGGGTGGGGCAGGCAGATCCCTCTCTTCCAGGGAGATAGGGAGCTGGATGCCCACACAGGGAGCTGCTGGCTTCGATCCCTCTTTCGTGATGTGGGAGAGATGTCCCTCGGGGGTGTCAGCGAGGGAGCAAATCGAGGATGACCGAGGTCCCGGCTAGGGGACTTGCGTCCTTCCATCCTGGCGTAGCATACTTAGTATAATAATAGTATCAGTTTTGAAATAGACCTGAGATCCGATCTCGGCCATTTGTTAAGTCTGTGACCTTGGATAAGTCACTTCTCCCTGCGCCTCAACGTCTCAACTGTAAAATTGGGAAACAGTCCCCCTGTTTGGTAGGCCGGATAGGAGGATTAGGTGGGAGGACTTACAAAATGATCTGACGTTGGGAGTGCTCTGTAAATGTTAAGTCCCCTCCTCCATGCTGTGGGTTCTCCTGGACAGAGTCTTTAGGGGTGAAAAAGAGGATTAATTTAAATTTAAAATCCAGAGTCCCAAGCAAAACTTTTTAAAGGGATCTCCGTCTTGTTTCCCAGACTCATGTTTTCTTATTATGCCCTTTCTCAAGGCATGGAGACAGGGGTCTCTCCCGGATGGTCGTTCCCCTCCCTCTACTCCTTTTCCATTTCTCCAAATCATTCTCATCCTTCCAGGTAGAATATCACATCCCCCATAACACTGTCTCTTTATCTTTCCTCCTTTGCCTTCTGTGTGCTCCCACTGTACCCCACGCATTGGGCAACTATGTCGGTTACTGCATTTTACTGACAACCATCCCCTCTGTGGTCCTTCCTCTCTGCTCCTGGAAGGCAGAGCCTTTGTATTGGGGCCCTGGGGCTAAAGGTGCTGGGGAAGTTTTGTGGAGTGTTGCTGAATTGGTTGATTCACCTTCCGGAGACTTGTGTCTGTGGGGGTTCCTTTGTTCAGGAGGTGCTCCTGCGTGGGTGACAAGCTAGAGGGAGAGGGGCCTGGTCCCTTGGAAACTGACCCTGAAGCTGGGAAGCAGGGAGTGGGGGAGGAGGTGAGGAGGGCAGGTGTAGGAGAACACAGGGGCCTTCATGGCTGCAGCTGCAGGGTGAGCTGGGTGAAGAGTGAGGGGCTGGGGTGATAAGGTGTCCAGCAACTGCTTCTCTCAGCTGCTTCTCAGAGAGAACCTGCCTGTCCCACCTGCACTGGCCCCCTCACTCTTCTCTGTCTGTTTCTGACACTTCATTCCTTTGGTCTGATCCCAGATTCCTTTCTCAGGATCTTTGACTCTACTTGCTTACTCTCTTGTCCCCACCCCATGCCATCATCGCTCTCCAAGATCTGGCTTGGACTGGAGGGCTGGACCCAGCATCCCCGGTGGCCTGAGGCTCCTGCCACTACTTGCCCACCCCTCACCCCCTGCACTGCCCCCCTACACCAGCTTTAGTTTAGCTAGAACTTTATCAGGCCCGGAGCTTCCAGGCTGTTCTCTAATGTCTAGGACCTGCTTGCTGGCCCTCTTTTCCCTGCTTCTCAGAGAATGCTAGCCAGGCCAGAGCTCTAGCAGTAGACAGGAAGGCAGCAGCCCCTGCAGTCCACTCTGACATTCTAGTAGCAGCCAGGCTGGGAACAGAGAGGACCCCAGGAGCTCTGAGTGACTGGACTGTCCTGATTAGGAAAGGAGGGTCCTGTATGGGAGTGATCCATGTCCTGATATAGGCTCACGTACCTGGCTCTGGGTTCCAGAAACGTTTCCCTTCCACCTTCTTTCCCCCTCCTCCTTCCCCCTCCATGCAATGCATGCTTTCTAAACTCTGCCTCCGGCCTCTCTGTCTGTCTCTCTCCCATCTGTAACCATATCTTTGTAAATTGCAGAATCCCAGATTCCAGGACATTGGCCAGGCTCTCTTGAGGTCATCTCGTCCAGCCCACTGCCTCCAGGCCATCCAGCCTGTGCTCTGGCCCTGACAGATCCCATTTTGAGAGTGAGGCAGAGAGAGAAAGTCTGTGGCTCCTTGGCCACCAGCTCCCAGCCCTTTCCAGCCTGCTCTCTGAACCCCTCCCACCCTCCCCCAGGAAGTCCTTCTCAGTGTCTGACCCATCTTTATTTATGCCTTCAATCAGTGGATGTGGAAAATAACTCACTCTCACAGAATAGCCAAATCAATCTCCCTTCTTCTCCCTTCCTTCTTCTGTTTTATATTTTCTATGAAAGAAACCAACCCTCCCCCTTGTTCTACAAGCAAAACAGCACCCAGTCTCACTCCCTTCCCCCATCTCATCTTGCCTTCCCCCAACCCCATGGAAAGGAAATAGGAACCAGAGGCCTAGGACAGCCTCATCTCTGGCCCCACAGGGAGTCAGGAAAAGGACCCAGGCATCTTCTTGACACCCAGGTTTTCCAGCTGAGAGCCCCCACTCCAGGCTGGGCTTGGCCACCCTCTTCTATCGCGGTCTTTATCTGACCCTTTGTGGGCAGTCTGGTGGCTGGCCCCCATCAAGCTCAGGGTCGGGTGGAGAATGGGGGTGGGGTGGCCATCCAGTACCCCCCTCCAGGCCTCCCGTCTTGGCAGCTTCCCCTGGAGGGAGACAATGGGGCTGTGAGCAGAAAAGGGCAGGGGCAAAAGGAGGCTGGCTCGATCCGGCCCAGAGCATGCCCTGAGCCCACCAGAGTCCTGGCACTGAGACATTTCCTGATGGGGGGGCAGCCCCCTCCTGCCCCGTTCTTATCAGAAGCCAGGAGTTGGTGGGGGGGAGGTCAGAGGGAGGTTTGATCACCAGGGCCCAGCGAGGGGGATTCCAGAATGTGTACTTTGATGGAGAAATGCAGCTGTGGAGGGGATGAGGCGAGGGCGGGGCGGGCAGCCAGGCCGTGGTCAGGCTGGCAGCAGGGCGCCCAGCCAGCCAGAGCAGGAGGCGCTAGGGAACACAGCAGCCAGTCCCTGGGGCCTGGGCAGAGCGCCCTCTAGCCTGTGTCCTCCTTCCTGCCCGGGGGGGAGGGGTGAGACCTTGGGTGCTTCCCCTGATCCAGAGCTGAGGGAGGGAAAGGTCACTGGGAGGGATCTTCTGTTTTCCACCTGGCCTCCAAAGCTGGTTCCTCCAGCTCCAAGCCCTTCATTTAAGCCAGAAATTAGACCTAGGAAGGACTTGGAGATCATCTAAGCCAATCTTCTCACTTAGGGTTGTTAGAAGTCCGGCAAAGTCCAGGGACAGGAGGGGACTTGCCTAAGGCCACCCAGGATGCGGGCAGTGAGGACCAGGCCTGGGAGTCCACCTCCTGCTGAGTACCTCATCCCTGTGTGCAGTGAGGGGTGGGGGTCAGGAAAGGGGTACAGAGCCTTCCACAGGCCCCTTCTGTTCCCCAGCCCCCCCTTCACATGGGTATTCCCCACCTCAGTATGGGAGAGCAGAGGCACATGACAGATTCTCCTCAGAGAATCCAGTGGATGGTCAGTGTGGCCCCTCCTTTGCCTCCCTCAGCCCTGACCCATAGGAAGCCCTCTCTACTGGTGAAGGCCATCAGGGAAGGGAGAGCCCCTACCTCTTCCAAGAGCTATGAGGAGAACAGTGTGAGGAGGTGGGAAGGGCAGTGTCCAGGATGGGGCAGAGGGAACCAAATTGGGTCAGTGTGGGAGAGGGGTGGAATGGGGTGTCTGGTGGGCGGTGGGGAGGCAGGGGTTAATGGAGCTGGGGCATCACTGGCTTTGATGTGGTGGTTGGGGTGGGGGTAGGGGCTGGGGGAGGGGGAGCAGTAATTACCGCGTTAGACAGAGCAGGACAGGACAGGCGGGCGGGCACAGGCCCGGGCCCAGCCGCCTCAGCAGCCGTCAGGCAACATTTTTCTGCCCCTTCTCCACCACCCACCTCCCCCCACCCCCGTGCAGCCCCCACCCACAGCCCCAGGGCTCAGAGCTCCCTCTGCTGGCTCCTAGGAGGTGGGGGTCAGACTAGGGACCCTGGGGGTGAGTGTGAGGAAATAGAGGGGGCTGGCCATGAGGCCCTTCAGAGGTGGCTGGGCATCAAAAGGGTCTGTGATCACTTTGCCCTCAACAATGCACCCAGGAGTGCTCTCGGGAAGGGGAGGGGTCCCGGAGGGTGCTTCTGGTCCAGGGGCAGGGCCGGCAAAGGAAGAGGAAACACAGGGATCCAAGCTGAGAAGTAAGGCAGAGAGTTCGTGAAGAGGGTGTTCTCATGAACCCACGAACTCTGCCTGCGCTCTTACTGCTTACCCCTCACTGGGCAGGCCCAAAAGATGAATCTGGGTGTGACCGGGAAGACAAAACCCGCTTGCTGGAACTCGCTCCCCGGACAGACCCTTTTCCTGTGTACCAGAGAAGCAGTCAGGTATCCCTTATTCCCATTTTACAGTTGTGGAAACTGAGGTTCAGAAGGTTAGGTCGCATTCATTCAACAAATATTAAGTGCCAAATTCACAAGCAAGCACATGCTAACATCTTAGAACAAGCAAATGGCAGAGCCCAGATCCAAAGCCCCGTCACAGACTCGCCAGACTCCAAAGGTGTGCTATTGATGACGTTTTGTCTCCTCGTGAGATCTTTGTCTTTACCGTGTCTTCAAGCTAAGTGGAGAGATAAGACGAGAAAACATGACAAAATAGTTATGCCACTGGCAGGATCACAAGCGCCCCCAATTGAGCGACACCTGAGGTGATGTGGTGCGGGGGGGGGGGGGTCAGTGAGGGCTGGGGCTTCGGGATGGCTCCTTGGGGCAAGTGGGATCTGAGGTGAGCTTGGAGACATGCTGGGTATGAGTTCAATGACTTAGGGGTTGGGAGGGGGTGGCTCTGAGTCCAGAAAGTTAGAGGTGTAATCTGGGATGAATGCAGAGTTAGCCAACCCTGCTAAAAGTTAGGAAGGGCTGTGTGGAGGAGGGCATGCGAGGCCATCTGAGGTCTTCTGATACCTCATGCGGTCATTTCCCTCCAGCCCCTTTGGTTTCAAAAATACTCACCTAGGGGCCCCTGGCTGGCTCAGTCGGTTAAGCATCTGCCTTTGGCTCAGGTCATGATCCCAGGATCCTGGGATGAAGCTCCCTCTGCCCCTCCCCCTGCTCATGCTTTCTCTCTCTCTCTCCCTCTTTCTCTCTCTCTCTCAAATAAATGAATAAATAAATAAATATAAATTTTTTTAAAAGAAAATATTCATCTAAATTCCTTGCAGTAAGGATCCCTCCATTGAATGGCCTGTGTCAGTCACGTCCCTCCTTAGATGTTCATCTGTATAAAGGGGGGTGAGGTGGTTAGAGTAGGACTAGGTGATTTCTGGCATTCCCTTTGACCCTCTGAATCTGGGCTTGGAAAGGTAGGTTAGGCCAGAACCTGGGGCCGCCAGGGCTTAGAGCTACAGATATTGCCAGGAGGAACTGGCTGGCCCCTAATGCCACCTCGCTTGGCTATTGACTCTACCAATCAAGGTCCCTGGGAGGGAGATCTTGGCACAGGCCAAGCCAGTTCGAATGGCCAACCCTAGGCTTGTCCCTTCTTGTCTGCATACTGATTTCTCTTAGGACTAGCCTCATTTTTCTATGCCCAGGAATGGCTATTAGATTGGGATCTCGGATCCTACACACTACATATTATATGTTTCCTACCACCACTGTGTTCCAGCCCCCAAAACATGCAGATGCTCTCAAATGGGCACATCTTCCCTGGGCTGACCCCAGGCCAATGCTGACTCAAAGGCCAAAAAAGCGGAGTTGATTGTCTAAGGAAGCAGAAGGGAAGAAAGGAGGGTAAAGGAAGAGGGGAGATGGGGGAGTTATTTCTTGATGTGGAGTCAAGTGTTAATGTTAGAGGGGATAAGGGAGCTTCTCATGCTAACTCCTCACGTTTCTGAAGCCCAGAGAGAATGACTTGCCCACAGTGGCTCAGTTCACCCAGAGTTGGCAGAGACCAGGGCACAGAAGAGGCTTGATGTTTTGCCCAATGCCCCCCTGCCAATCCTCTTCTGGAGTTTTCTTTCCTGTGACTTGGAGATGGGAGCGAGGACAGCAGGGCAGGGAGCAAGCTGGTCCCTTGGGATTCTAGCTGCTACTCCTGCCCATCCCTCCTCCTGACCAGCTTGTAAACAAGCCTAGTTCCCAGGCAGCCAGCCAGCCTGGGGAGCCAGACCCAGACCAGCAACGACTCTGGGGCAGCCCCTCAACCCTGTGAAGGGCTGGCCCCACCTCCTGGAGGGCCCTACCCTTCCTGCTTCTCCTGATTTCTCTCCTATCTCTAACCCCTGGCAAGCAGACAAGGTCGGGAGGTTTTTGCTTTTCTCGCTGCATACCCCCACCCTCTCTTCCTTTCCTAGGGTAGGAGGAGCTGAGAGGAGAGGGATGGGGTCAGAGTAACCTTGAGAGGATAAGGCCAGTCAACCTTGGGAAAGTAGGGAGTTAGCAGAGGGCAGGGTTGGGGCGGGGAAGACTAGGGAGCTTAGTTGCATGGGGGTGGGATGGGGAAGATGAGCTTGCAGAACCCTAGACTCCCAGGTGGCAGGAAAGGAGCTGGACAGCCATGGGGAGTCCTGCTTGCCTGCCTGTGCATCCAGTGTGGGGGGGAGAGAGGAAGCCAATTAGGAGTCCTGGACAGGGGCCTGGCCTCAAGTGACGACACTGTCCTTGGATGGCTCATTCATTCATTCAGAAACATGTAGTAAATGGTGCTCATTGTAGTATTATAGTAATCATTCATAACATGCACATTTTCATAATAAAAATTGGGGGAAATATGAATTAAGCACCTAAAAATCTGCCGTGGGAAACAAAAGAAAATGTCACTTCTAACTCCCAAGGTGCTCATAGTCTTATCTACTGACCCTATACCATGCTGAAAGCTGCCTCAAATCCTTGTTGTAATGAGGTGGATAAGTGGATGGAGGGGGGATAGATAGATATGGACTGATCCACACTTGAAGGTCATTGGGCCCCTGGGAACCAGCTTGGGCTGTCCTACCCTACCCATAGCCCTCTTCCCACTGCTCCATCCACCACTTCTCTAGGGTTGGGAAGGGGCTGGAGCTGGACCTTTCCAGGGTTGGAATGCAGGGGTGAGCCTGTCTTAAGCACGGAGGAAGGAAGGTCTGGACTGTAAGTCTCTTCACCAAGAAAAGAATCTTGGCTCCAGGACTACTTGGGTGGGGAGGTTGACAATGATCTGATAGGGTGGGGTCTGGTGTGGGGGGTGGAGAGTAGGGGACCTCAAAGGACTGAGCTTACACATCTTCCTGCAACTCACTCCGCAGAGTTGCGAAGTTCTACCTTAAGACCTGAATTCCGCTCGCTGCTGTTTGAGCCCATTACAACTCATTGTTGTGGGGCCAGACATGCCTGGGCAGCCTGTACTTGCAGAGCAAATGGGGACAGGGGGGCGGGCGGATGGTCACCAAAGCTACACTGAAAAGTAGGCCACCTTGACCTTTGGCACCTAGCTACCACTCTCCTCTACATTTTCTACTGCCTGGTGCGACTTCTCCCCACCCGGGAGTCTTTCTCTGCCCTCTGCTGAAGGGTTTTTGTGTGATCGCAAATGACTGTCAGGTCCAAGAGCTCCACCCACTCATTCCTACAGCAAGCACAGGGATCCCAGCTAAGCATTCAAGTCAGAACAATCTGATGAAAGCAGTTCCACTCCAGTGTGAATAACCTTAACCTTCGGGGGGTCTGGTATATG
This sequence comes from Ursus americanus, assembly GCF_024610735.1. Classification (NCBI taxonomy): domain Eukaryota; kingdom Metazoa; phylum Chordata; class Mammalia; order Carnivora; family Ursidae; genus Ursus; species Ursus americanus. Next base: position 89,522,889 of record NC_142127.1, read on the forward strand.
GAAACCTAATACCAGCTCTCTCCTTAGGTGAAATGAAGGCTAGGCATAGGAGGGATTTCTGAAAGTGTGTGGAACTTCCCATGAGGTCTTCACCACTGAGCCAAAGAGTAGTTACCTCTTCCCAGACCAGTTATGTCACAACTAGGGACATCAGGGCTTGGCTTGCTGCCCTGCTGCTCTGAAAAGGTCACTAGGACCCCTTCCCTAGCCATCCTAAAATCTTGTGGCCTTCTGTATCCCTGGATTGCCCCTGTCTTTCTAGCATCAGGGCTGTTCAGCTGCCAAAACCAGCTTGTTGTCCACTAAGACCAGATCCTTCTTTGATACTGCTTATTTTTCTTTGTATCTCCTTATGATTCATACTGTTTTGTACTCTGACAGTTTTCTTGATCTTCCTCCTGTTCATCTGTTCCTCGTTTCCTTTTTGGCTCACCTGGTGCCAGGTGCCTTGACCTTGAGTCAAATTCCTATAAGGATTTATTAATGAAGATGTGCACAGAAGGATAAGACCGAATCCTTGCCCTATAGCAATTTCAGTCTAAAATCTAGTTAAAAGGGGACGTTGAATGGTAGGAGAACCAGACAGGACAATCTCCAGCTCAGCTGGGGTGGGTAAGACCAGAGGTGCATGCCAGCTCTTAGCCCAAGGCTGAACGGGGCTGGTCTCCCTCTCCCTCCCCCCAAGCCCTCTAAGTCATACCCGGGACCTGCCATTCTTTGCTTTCCAGGGCGGTGGGCAGCCCCCTGGTCATGGACCCCACCAGCATCTGCAGAAAAGCCCGGCGGCTGGCAGGGCGGCAGGCTGAGCTGTGCCAGGCCGAGCCAGAGGTGGTGGCGGAGCTAGCCCGGGGCGCCCGGCTTGGGGTACGAGAGTGCCAGTTCCAGTTCCGTTTCCGTCGCTGGAACTGCTCCAGCCACAGCAAGGCCTTCGGGCGCATCCTGCAGCAGGGTCAGTGTGGGCAGAGCACGGGGGCGGGGGGGGGGGGTGTGCTGCTTTCTCTTCTCTAGGGGAATCAGGGGGCGGGGGGATTTGGGGAGGCTGCTTGAGCCCGCCTGTCCCACGGGTCTGTGGGCGCCCTTGCCCTGCCCCTGTCTCCCAGCCCCGCCGCCTCGCCCCTCCCCTCCCCTCCCCACACCCCTCCCCCCGACGCGGCATCGGTCCTGCAGGCTGACCGCCCCCCCACCTGCGCCCACAGACATCCGGGAGACTGCCTTCGTGTTCGCGATCACGGCTGCGGGTGCCAGCCACGCGGTCACGCAGGCCTGCTCCATGGGCGAGCTGCTGCAGTGCGGCTGCCAGGCGCCCCGAGGGCGGGCCCCACCCCGCCCCCCAGGCCTGCCCGGCACGCCCGGGCCCCCGGGTCCCGTCGGCTCCCCCGACGGCAGCGCCGCCTGGGAGTGGGGAGGCTGCGGCGACGACGTAGACTTCGGGGACGAGAAGTCGAGGCTCTTTATGGACGCGCGGCACAAGCGGGGACGGGGAGACATCCGTGCGTTGGTGCAACTTCACAACAACGAGGCGGGCCGGCTGGTGAGTGGGGGCAGGGCTGTGTAAGAGTGTGGGGGGTGTGAATGTGTGAGTATGGGTGGGTGTGAGTGGACGTCGGTGAGGGTGTGGTCTGTGGAAGTGTGAGGAAGGGGGTGGGTGCGAGGGAGTATAGGTGCAGAAGTACCTGTGTGGGAGCTGCCTGGCAGAGAGGGACCCTGGGGGCAGATGGGCTGGGGCATGTGCAGGCCATGTGGGAGGTAAGGTGGCCAACCTAGAAGGTGTCCCTTGGGAGGCCTGGGAGGGCCTGGAGCTGGTGGTCTAATGGGCAGGGTGGGGAAGGGACATCCCGGGAAGAGGACTCAAGGCCTTTAGGGACCTCAGGTAGGGCAGACAAACCTCTGAGACTGGACAGAGGACAGATAGGACAAAGCCTGGGGAGGGAGACACCTGGCTGCCTGGGCAGGGGCAGAGGAGGGTGACTAAAGCTGGGGATGAAAGAAAAGATAGAAGTTGGGGCAAGGTATGGGGTCTGGAGGTGGAGGCATCAGGCGAGGCCTTGGGAGGGGCTAGAACAGGCCCAAGAGGGATGGGCTTGGAAAGGTGTGAAAGACAAAGCATAGATATTGGTGAAGGTAGGAGGGAGTCAGGCAGAGGCCAGGAAAGCTGTGACCGAATCTGGGTACTTGCCAACTGGCTGCCCACCAGCCCCAGAGTGGGCCCCGCTCGGGATCCTGGCAGCCTCTCCCTTTCCTTCTGCAAGGAGGAGGGCCCCAGGAGCTCCTGTTTAGGGACAAGAAGCTGTCTGGGTCAGATGTTTCCAGGAGGGGCTGTGAGGAAGGAGAGGCCTGGGAAGGGGGGAACGCACTCAAGTCTGTAGATCAGGTTGGCCTCTGGACCCTGAGCTTCCAGAGATGGTCATCCTGGGTCATCTGACGCCATAAATCTCTAGTGCGGTTGTGACAATTAGACCCCAGCTTTAGGCACAAAATAGCAAATAAGGGGCAGGAGTTCTGGATTCCAGTTCTCAGTAATGCATTCACAGTGGGCCCTCCCGCACCCTAGGCCTCAGTTCTAGGGTACTCTAGGGACGCCCCCACACACATCCTGTGTCCTCCAGGGTTCAGCCTGAGGCATCAGGCAGGGGGTAAGAGGGGGCCCAGAGAGGAATGTCCAGACAGGCCCGCATACCTGTCGGATAGGGTTGGGGAGGGGTGGCAGAGACAAACGCCCAAGAGGCGGGCTCTGCGGCTTTGGGACTCTGCTCAGCCCTGCCTGGGGCCGTTAGTGGCAGCAAGGAGAGGGGGCCGAGGGGGCCGGGGGCCGGGGGCCGGGACGGGCCCGGGTTGGTAGGAAGGAATAGAGCGCAACAGCTGCAATCCCTCCCCGCCTCGCTCCAGGGAGAATCTCAACCCTGCCGTCCATTCTGCTTTCTCCCCCATTCCTGACTTTGTATCCTGCGATCTCTGTGCTACGTACAGCGCTCCCCCCTCACTTCTCTTACTCTTCCATCTGTATCATTTTTCCTTCTGTCGGAGGGGTTGCTCCCTGATTTCCTCCTCTCCACCTTGCGCTCTCCTTTGTGTTTTTGGTCTGCTCTTTTCTCTCTTCCGCCCACCCCACCCTCCCCATCTTATTCTAGGTCGATCCCCTGGGCCTTGCCAAACCACGCACCCCCAATCTGCCCCCATCCGCCCGCTCCTTCGCTCCCCGCAGGCCGTGCGGAGCCATACGCGCACCGAGTGCAAGTGCCACGGGCTGTCGGGCTCGTGCGCGCTGCGAACCTGCTGGCAGAAGCTGCCCCCGTTCCGCGAGGTGGGCGCGCGGCTGCTCGAGCGCTTCCACGGCGCCTCGCGTGTCATGGGAACCAATGACGGCAAGGCTCTGCTGCCCGCAGTCCGCACTCTCAAGCCGCCGGGCCGCGCCGACCTCCTCTACGCCGCCGACTCGCCAGACTTCTGCGCTCCCAACCGGCGCACCGGCTCGCCTGGCACGCGCGGCCGCGCCTGCAACAGCAGCGCCCCGGACCTCAGCGGCTGCGACCTGCTGTGCTGCGGCCGCGGGCACCGCCAGGAGAGCGTGCAGCTCGAGGAGAACTGCCTGTGCCGCTTCCACTGGTGCTGCGTCGTGCAGTGCCACCGCTGTCGCGTGCGCAAGGAGCTCAGCCTCTGCCTCTGACGCGCCGCCCGGCGACCGCGGCACCTCTGGACCCCAGCGAGGGTGCGACCCAGTTTCGCCCACCGAAAGCCCATCTCCCGGGCCTCCGCAAACTGAAAGGCGGCGGAGGGGAGTTATGCGCCAGCCCAGGAAGGCCCAGGGCGCTGGAGAACCGCACCGCCCCCCCCACCCCGCCAGGGAGCGCTCTGGAGGGCTTCCGGGGGAGGCTATGCAGTCCCTCTCGCTCTTTGGCCCCCATATGGAAACCAAAGAGCCAGTCTCTAGGCCTCTGGATGCAGGACTCCTTAGAACTGCTGGCCATTGGGTGGGTGGGTGAGTTTAGTATCAATAAAAGTATTTAAACCAATAGGACTGGGCCCACGGTTTGGGAGGGGAGCTGGCCTCCTGGGGGCTGCCATGGGGCCAGGCTTCCGAAGGAGTGTGTAAAGGAAAATGGTTTTGACAGAACTAGCATCTCAGGGGTCAGCCTTAGGTCCCTATCTTCCTACCTATTGGATGAGGCTCTCCTCGAAACCGTGGTGAAGAGTCACCCTTGTCACACTTCTCCCGCCTGAATCTTCGAGCTGGGGAAGACCTAAGCCATCGCTCTTTAAAGGAACAGACTGAACAGGTCTAGGAAAGGAAGACCAGAAGCCTCTGGTAGTGTCCTCAGCTCTCAGATCAGCCCTCATCTCAATTCTAGGGGACTGCGACACCCTTATCTGCCCTTCTGTTTCTGTGACCCCTGGGGAATTTGAGGGTAGACTTTTAGGGCCACCCAAGCCCATAGGATTAAAGCACTTTATAAACTGTAGAATGTGATGAAACTATGTGATTAGTAACATCAGACTTTGTTACCATCAAAACTAACTTCACTCCCATTAGCGTCCAAAAGACTGCTCAGAACAGCATTTCTAATCACACTCAGAGGGAGATGAAGCAACGTTGTCCCAAGGTTTTTGTTGGCACCCAACCACATTTCCTGCCTTCTGGTTCTTTCTCAGGAAGCTGATGTTGAGGCTGAAGGGACAGAGAGGAAAAGGTTTGGGGTTCTGAGTTCTCCAGAGCTGAATCTCACGCCTCCATTTTCCTCCAGAGAATGGGGGAGGGCATGGCTAAATGGCTGGGATTTGGGGCCCCCAATTTTCCTACAGTCCAAATACCATAGTGGACAATGACTGCCCCACCTACGTATATAGGCAAAGCCTGGGCTTTGGATTCAGGCACTCTGGGTTTGAAGCTGCGGCTGCTGCTTCGAAGGTAGCAATATAGGCATGTTAGCCTCAGTTTCTTTAGCGATACAATGGGAACACCATCGTGTCTCAGTTATCTATTGCTGTGTAACGAACAACCCCAAAATAATTACATCTCATGATCCTGTAGGTTAGGAATTTGCCAGAACTCAGCTTGGTGGTTCTGCTCCTTATAGCAGAACTATTGGCTGTGGTCCTTCACTTGGCCGCCTCCTGCGGTGGCTGGGCTGGGCTGGACAGTCTAAGAGGCTTCCCTCATATGTGTCTAATGCCTTGGAGCTCCTCCATGGCCTCCTTCTCTCTGTGTGGCTAGCTTGGGCTTCCTCACAGCGTGGTGGCTTTGGTGTAGTCAGACTTCTTTTTTTTTTTTTAAAGATTTTATTTATTTATTTGACAGAGACAGACAGCGAGAGAGGGAATACAAGCAGGGGGAGTGGGAGAGGAAGAAGCAGGCCCATAGCGGAGGAGCCTGATGTGGGGCTCGATCCCAGAACGCCGGGATCATGCCCTGAGCCGAGGGCAGATGCTTAACCGCTGTGCCACCCAGGCGCCCCTGTAGTCAGACTTCTTATCCAGGCTGGCTTTCAAAATCAATTGTGTTGAATGTGAAGACAGAAGCTCCTTACGGTCCAGCATTGGAAGTTACACACTCCCTATTGGTTGTCTCAAGTCACAGAGCTGCTGTCACTCCCTGTCGGCTGACCCAAGTCACATAACCAGCCAAAATTCAAGGGAAGGGGAAATAGTCTCCATCTCTCAGTGGGAAAGTGGCAACACTGTCATAACCCATTCATATCCTCATAGAAACATGGGGAGGATTTTTTTGAGATACAAAAAGCACTTAGCACAACATTTGGCACAATAATTTAGGTCAAGCTTATATTTAATAAATGGCAGTTACTGTGGGAATGGGGATAGAAAGCTGATGTTCTCAGGGCAGACCCTGATCGCAAATGAAGATACCCAACTCAAACTAGCTTAGCCCAAAGGAATGAATTATTGGGAAAATAATTAAAAAGGGAATTAATTACCTGGGAAGTCCAAAGGTAAGCCTGAATTCAAGTACAACTGAACCCAGAGGCCCAAACAATGTCATAGGTCTTTCTCCCTTGTCTTCTTCCCTCACCACCATACTGCTCATACTGTCCTCATTACCTCCTGTTGCAGATAGACTTTCACTCTATGTCAGCCCTATGCTCACATTCTTAGAGCTGGTAGTCTAAAAAAGAATGGCTTTCCCAGAAAAAGTCCTAAGGAAGACCCCGATTTGGTCAGCTTGGGTCAGTTGCCCATCCCTAAACCAATAACCACCCAGAAAGATGTATTACTGTGACTCTGACTGTTAACCCCCTCCAACCGCCAAGACCACAGGTACTGGGGACACAGGGAGGAGAGGAGAGTTTTTCAAATGAAACAGAAGGAAGGGGAACTCATCCTGGATGTAACAGACCTTAACCATGCCTTCCAGTGCATCTGCCCTCCCTCCCCACAATGTCTCCGCCCCCACCTCTTGTCCTAGCCTGGTTCAGTCCTCTAGAATCACGCGGGGACCCCAGAGTGAAGCATGAAGGAGAAGGGATATCAGGTGGCAGTGGGAAGGAAAGGGTATCTGAGTTTTCCTTCCTACTTCCTCCCGGCTCCCTTAGGTCAAAGGCCCGGGCTTCAGGGAGGTGTCATGGAGAATCTGAACTCAACCTCTCTACTCAAGGGGTTTGGATAACTAATTGGCATTGTGGGCCACATGGAGGAGAAATGAAGCTCCCTAAGGGTGGGGTTTATATTCACAGCTCTGCCTTCCGCAGAGCTGGATTCAACACACTAAACAAACAAACAAACAAAGAACGAACTCCTGCACTTCTCTCAGAGACCACAAGAGGGTGCACAGAGCCCAGCTTCCCTATTAACAGGGCCCAACAGATGGGACCTGCAAGACATCTGGGGGGCTCAGAGAGCTGTGGGCAGGAAGGAGAGGGTAAGATGAAAGGAAGCAAGGAGACCCAAGGACAGCTTGGGTCAAGCTGCTAGGATTCCAGACTGTCTGGGACCTTTGGGGCTGACCCGCACCTAGGACTGGGACACTTGCCTCCTGGTCTCTATTGCCAGGTCCCGGTGAGTGGTGCAGAGTGGGTGATGCTGGACTCCTCCATGATGCCACAGAAGGAAACTGAAGCAGTGGCATGAACTGACACCACCCCAATCAGGTTAAAAGGAATTCAGAGGAAGTAGCATGATACAGTGAAAAAAAGACCTACTTTGCTAACTTGACCTTGATCAAGTCAATTAATCTCTCTGAGCCTCAGTTTTCCCGTTAAAAATGGGCTGCCTGATAGCTTTTTAGTACATCGTAAGAGGGCACTGCAATCTTCAAATTGCTAGTTGTGCACTAGTGGTCCATCTTTTGGACCAAGCTCAGCAGAAGTCTGGGAAATGGCTTCTGTGAAGGGTGAGCGCCTTGGCCTGAGAGGCACCATTTTGACCATTATCTTGGTCATCTTTAAGCTCAGAGATAGCTCTGTGCTCTTGCACTGCTGTCTTGGAAGAAGGCTGGGCCCAGAGCTCAGAAATGCCCCCTCAACACCACCCCCTTGCTCACCCAGCTGCTCAGCCCCAGGCACAGTCTGAGCCATGAAGGTTCCCTGCTGGCTGAGTGGTGGGGGACATGTGGTATCGGGGAGATGGGCGAAGAGCACAGAGGCGCCCCAGATGTGTGCATGACCACATCAGGAAGAGCCAGAATGCAGGCAGATGGGTGGGGAAGCTGCTGGAAGGCCCATGATCAGCCTAAGGCCAAGGGCTCATTTCCCCTTCCTTCCGATGACTGACCAGGAGTTTGGGTGACTGAAGCAGCAAGTTAATCCCCTTACCTTGCTGAGGGGCTCTGGTCCCTGAGGCCTGAAGGATAAGACAAAGAGCTCCCTTATTGGTCTGGGGCTCCTTCCCTCTCCTCTTCACCAAGACAGACTTCTCTCACCAAGCATCGGGACTGAGCCTGGCCTGGTCTGGGTTGGGGCCGTGAGGGTCCCACCTGTTCTCACCCTGGTGCCTCCCTTCGCCCTCCCTTCCTTGCAACCTCATCCAGAGTTGCCACAGCTGGAACCATTCTCTGAGCCGCCTTTCATCCCTGGTGCTCCCCCCACCCCCAGTGGCCCCTATAATTGTGGTCTCAGCTGGCGGCTGCGGGGGCTGGGGCTGGGCTGAGGGCCAGGGCCCAGGGCAGGGCCAGGGTGGGGTCTGGGGACTGCCGATAGGGGCCTGGCCATGGCAAAGGTCACTGAGACGGGGGCTCCAGTTGCAGATATGCTTTCTGGGCTTCATCTCCACATATGCCAAGGTCCTGTGCACATATGCCCTTTCTTCCCTGCACTGAGAAGTGCCCCAGGCTTGGGCACTTTTAGACCCTCATGACATCAGGCCAGAACTACGCCCCACTGCAAACAAGACTTGAGAATCATTATTTGCCTCCTGGGGTTTTCAAAGAAAGGGCCTTCTCCCTCTCTCTTACATCTCTATATTTCATGAGCCATAGAGGCGGTGGGGTGGGGTGGGGGACAAAGAGATGTTCCCTCTGCAGAGGCAGGTTAAAGAAAAAAAAACAGCTTCTCAAGCAGCTCAGCAGAATTTCCTAAATGTGGTCTTCATGAAAATCACTTGAGATACCAGCTAGAAATGCAGACCCCTAGGCCTTGCCCCTGGACAGGCTGATTCAGCTGCATGGGATCCAGAATCAGTATTCCCCACAATGGCCTACCCCAGGGGACACATATGATGCATCAAGCATGGGAAGACTAGTGTGAGCTTTACCCAGGGAGTTAAGCAGTCATGACTGCATTCCCTGTCCCACCTTGGGCCTCTTCCTAATCTTTTCTGGGCTTCAGTTTCCCCAACAGCCAATGGGCACATGTCTCCCCAGCCTGGGTTGTCCCTGTGGTGCCCTCTCCCAGCCTAGGCTCACCGCCTCCTTCCTGTGCTGAGTTTGGGCCTGCCCTATCCTTCCCCCATACTCTTCCCAAACTCTAGTCCCAAGCTGTCCTTGTCCCTGCAGCATGGCGAAGGAGAGTGGGTAGGGCAGGGGGCGGCTGGGGTCAAACAAGGCTCTGGCTGACGCAGACCGCTTCCTGCCCCCGGCTGTTTTCCTGCTGTCCAGACTGCTCCCCCCCATTGCCCCACCCCACCCCCACCCCCAGCAGCCTCAAGCCCTTAATTCCTGACAGCTGCGGAGGCTGCCGGCAGAGATGGGGGAAAGGAGGGGGGGAGGATGCCGTCAGCCTGCTGTTACTCAGGCAGCCCCCACCACCTGACAGTCTGGGGACAGGGAAGGCCCCACCCCTCTCCAATTCCCCAGGGATGGACAATTCCAGGAATGGGCCCCTTTTGTCTCAGAGCCCAGAGTTTGTACTTAAACCAGGAGAGGACAATGAGGTTGGGAGGGAGGTGTGTGTATAGAGCAGAAGACTTGTGCCCATTTTACAGAGGAGGATGCTAAGGCCGCAGTGGGAGCAGGATTCACTATCAGGGCCCAGGTTAGAACCAGAAACAGAAGCTGGAGCTTCTGTCCCCGACCCTTTAGTTTCTCAGGCCTTTGCCTGGGTCTAGTATACTCACCCCATAGTGAGATGAGCTAAGTGTTCAGCCGGGGTGGGAGGACCAGAGGAAAATCCCAGAGCGGAGTGGGCCTGAGCCAGGAGCCTGGTTTTGGGTGGCTCCCAGAGAGCCAAGTACAGGTAGCAGCACCAGGGCAAGATCCGGAGCATCTGCAGCAAGGCCCAGGCAAGCAACACTCAGTGTTGGGGCCACTGCTGCTATGCTCACGGTCAAGAGCACTGGGCTCAGTTCCAGCTCTTGGACTAATTTGCTGTGTGACCTTGAGTAAGTCATGGTCCTCTCTGAGCCTCATTATTTTCTTGTGAAATAAAAGGGGACAAAATAAGATGACCCCCAAAGCACACTTTTGGAATTAAAGGGCTCACTAATCCCGCTCCCAGGGTGTGTCACCCCTGGGAGCTCTGCTTCCAAATAAGCATTTACTGGAGTCCCAGCAATTTTACCTTCATGGGCTCACTGACTAGATGAGGTGGGCCTCGATAGCCGCATTTCACGAAGGGGCAGAGGATGGCTCAGTGAGCACAAGGCACCTGTTTAAGGTCACACAGGGAAGAAGAGCAAAACCCAGAGGCTGCCAAACCCCTTTACAGGACCCCCCACACCTGCCGCACCAGCCAAGCCTGGGAAGTCCCTCCTGAGGTGGGAGAGGCAAGCAGGGGGGCCAGCCCCTCCCCTCCAGCCCCTGCAGGTGTGTATATTGGGGAGGACTGCTCCCCGGCAGCTGTGTCTCGGCCAGACACACACACTTCGAAGTAACATACAGCTTCTTACACAAACCAGCGCGCGCCCTGGCACTGGCACCTCCACGTGCACGCGCGCGCAGACCCCCCCCCCCAACACCTCTCCTTCCCCTGCCCTCGGCACCACCGCTCCCACCCGGAGTCCTGAGCGGCCGCAGTGGCCTCAGGACCCATACACGCCTCCACCCCCCCGTCGTGACGTCACCTGGGGTAGAGCCCTGAGACACTCGGGCGGGGGGGCGGGGGGAGGAAGGGGAGGCGGCAGAGCTCCCCGAGCCGGGACAGTCACTCACTCTCTGGGCGGTGGGGCCGGGCACAGACAGCGCCGCCCCCCCACACCGCCCCCCCACACCGCCCGCCTCGCACGCCCTCGGAAGCGCAGGCTCGCGGCGCTGCTCTGGGGGGCTCCCTGGCACCCCAGCCTCTCGTCCCCAGCCCGCAGCACCTCCGGGCCCCCCCTACCCTTGAGAGGCACCAGGAGTTGTCGCAGGGGGGCCTCGGGAAATTCCCTGGACCCCTGTGCCAGGAGGTGCCCGGTGCACCCGCCCGCCCCCCCACCCCGAGGGCGGTGCCCGGGGGCGCTGCCCCATGGAGCGGGGAGGCGGGCGCCGTCTGCTCCCGGAGCCGTGACCCGAGTCGGAGCTGTGTGTCGCAGCCGCCCCGACCCCCGCGGATCATGCGCCGTCGCCCCTGGCTCGCCGGTCCCGCCGGGCTGTGAGCCCCCCACTCCTGGCCCGTGACGGCCCGCGCGCCATGGGCAGCACCCACCCTTGCCCCTGGCTGCGGCTCCGACCTCGGCCCCAGCCGCGGCCCGCGCTCTGCGCGCTCCTGTTCTTCCTACTGCTGCTGGCTGCCTCCGTGCCCAGGTGAGCCCTCACCTTATGCCCCGCCCTCCTGGAGAGCTGGGACCCCCAGCCACAGGGGCCTCTGGCGCTCCTGCTGGGGCAGGGGACCCTGGAAGGAGGGAGGGACAGTGTCGCAGGAAAGTGCTGGTACCCAATGAAAGACACTGCCCTCATAGGAGGGGGCTGAACTGGTGACAGAATCTGGGCAGTCCAGGGAGATAAGGCAGTGCCCAGGAAAGTGAAGGCTACTAGAAGAGGAGGTGTGTGTATGTGTGTGGGGGAAACAAGTGCCAACCTGGAGTCCATGCCAGGCGGGGGGAATGCACCCCCCCCCAGGAGAAAGCTCAAACTGCCTTGCTTCACATTAGAGATCACTCCCAGGCAGGGGCGGGTGGGGGGGGGAGCTGGCAGGGAGTAGATCAGGTGGGGTCACTGAGACTGCGGCTGGAAGGGTTCTCAGTGCGTGTGTGTGATTTTGTGAACCCTGCAAGTTATGTTGTAAACAGCAGTCTGTGTGTGCACATGTGTGTGAACTGAGAGCTCACGGATCAATATACATTATACGTTAACACGCGTACATGTACATGCTTGTGAGTGTCTGTGTGTCTGTGTGTGTAACTATGTCTGAAGTGTGTATGTGTGTAAGTGTTCCTGGGTCTGTGTGGCCCCCTCAATGTGTGCAGAAGTGTGTCTGTGCGAATGTGACCGTCTGAAACAGGCGTTGGGAGTAGTCTCCTGGGGAACGCTACGTATGTGAACATCTATGCTCAGCATGTACCTATGAAATACTTGTGCGCAGGCATTTTGGATGCGTGTGCATTTACACATTAGCTTGTGTGGGTGTGCATCTGGACAGGTGGTGTTGGAGGAAGCGATGATGAGAGGACCGAGGACAGGAGAATGCTCTAGGACTCTACCTACAGGCCCAACTTTTAGAAGCAGAGGTTGGAACAGAGGGATTATGGCTCTTGGGACAGAGTGTAAATTGCCAAGCGGGGCCCTCCCAGCTCTCCAAAACACTCACCCACACCCACACCCACCCCCGCTGCCTGCAGGTCTGCACCCAACGACATTCTGGGCCTCCGCCTCCCCCCGGAGCCCGTGCTCAATGCCAACACGGTGTGCCTGACATTGCCGGGCCTGAGCAGGAGGCAGATGGAAGTGTGTGTGCGCCACCCTGATGTGGCTGCCTCAGCCATCCAGGGCATCCAGATCGCCATCCACGAGTGCCAGCACCAGTTCCGGGACCAGCGCTGGAACTGCTCTAGTCTGGAGACCCGCAACAAGATCCCCTACGAGAGTCCCATCTTCAGCAGAGGTAGCTGCCCCCCTCACCCTTGCCCTTCTGCGCACCCCAAAAGCCAACCATCCTCTACCTACGCCCTCAAACTGGCAACCCCCCCTGCCCCAGATGCCCATCTACCAGCCATACTGCTCCTTTCTGGTTTTGGCCAGTCCATGGGGGCCAGACAAATGGGGCAGACATGTCTCCAGCCTGGGCTGTGCGGGCTGAGGGTAGTAGGTTCCATGCCTGAGAATTGACTCCTGGCTTATCCTGCCTTGTCACTGACACTGTCTATCTCAGGCCCAGGAAATATCCACATCTGTCACCTTCCTCAGTTGACCCTCAACCTAGTTAACAGCATTTAGGATGGAGAGTCTGGGATAAGGTGCCCAGAGTCAGCATGAAGGACTTTTGCCAAACGGTGTAGGTGAGGGAAGCCCAGGCAGGTAAATTGTGCGTTTGCAGGAGCTCTTCCCGGCAGGGTACACCACCAGCCTCTGTGTCATTCCCGCCGCCCCCGAAAACCTTCTCTGAATCAGAGGCCCTGGGTGTGTGTGCATGCCTCCTGCCCAGCAGGCCTGACAGCTCTGCCAATCCCTCTTCCCCTCACAGCCCAGAGAAGCGGCAGCCCACTCCCTGTCCTCCCTCTGGGACTTCTGGGTGACCCAGGGCCCACCCTGACAACCCCTAGAGGAGCTTGGGCTGGCGATGGCAGGAGGTGTTGTCACTCGTTTCTGTTCACACCCACCCCTGCCCTGGTATGGTAGGCCTTGACTCAGGTCTTTTGGGGAAGATGGGCGTTATCTGTTTTTCCTCTCAGCTGCTCGAGTGGGACAGTGTGGGGACCTGGCTCCTTGCGACTTGTCCAATTCTCAGTTGACAGTGGAGGAAGAGGGGTACCCCTATACCCTATGCCCTGGGGGCCCAGAGGCTTCTGGAAGAGTCAGACTCTAAGGTACTCGAATATCAGAAAGAAGTCGGCCAGCTTGGGACTTTCCCTTTTCACCAGGACCCCTCCTTGCATCCCCAGGGGCCCCCAAGTCAGGGGCCATCGCAGCCTCCCCCAGCCCAGCCCCAGGCCGCCCGCCCCGCCCCCGCGCGCCCTACCCCCTCCCTCCCCCGCGCGCCCCGGGCGCTGTTTCTACCCGGCCAAGCCCAGCCCGACGCGTGTGGCGGCATGCAGCCGCGAACTAATCCCCGCGGGCCGCGGCAGACGGCTCCCGGCCCGAACCGCGCGGCTCTCCAAGGGGCGCCCCCCTCCGCCCCTGCCCCGCGCTCCCGCCCCGCCCCATCCGCCCCGCCCGCCCCGCCGCAACCGAGCCCCGCCGGCCGGCAGACGGCGGCTGCTGGGGACCCCGGCCGGGCGCCTCGCCCCGCCCGGGCCGCCCGCGCTCGCCCACGCCACGGGACGGGCCTATGCCTCTCTCCTGCCCCGGCTGGGCCGGGCCGGAGCCCGCTGCCGCCGCGACCCCGCTCCCCCTCCGGCTTTCTAGGTGACCCGTGCGCTCCCCGACGCCCCGTGTGCCCTCCAGAGCTCGGGCCCCCGCGGTGAGGGCGCCGGAGCCCTGCTTTGGGTTCTGCTCGCGGCGAGGGGGGGGCGGTTGGACAGGCGCTGAGGTTCTCACCCCCGCCGCTTCAGGTGAGGCAAGGCAAGGCAAGCTCTTCATCCCTCTTCCCGGCCACGGTGTCCCCTCTTCCCCTCTGCGCCTCCTGTCCCCTCTAGATAGAGTGAACCCACGCGTCCTGATTACTTCGCCCGCGTGAGGCCCGTGTGGCCCGGTGGAGGACGTGGGGTCTTTGAAGCTCAGGGGTGAGCTCGGAGCGGTGGAAGCGCGCGGGGTTGGCCCGGCGCCAGGAGCTCCCGGGTTCACCTGCAGTTTAATAAGCGGGAGGTGAGCTGGGGGGACGAGTGGGGGGGGGGAGGTTAGTGGTGGAAGGGGGAGACTTGCCGGGGCTAGCCAGGGCGGGGCGGTGCCCAGCGCGGGGAAGGGGCGGGACAGCGGCTCCGGGGCTCTGGCAGGGGGGGCTGGGCTCCTTCCTTTGGCCTTGGAACACTGTCCTACCTATGTGGCTTCTGCTCCCGCATTGCGACACCCCATTTTCTACGTCTCCCTCCTCGGAGGGGACTCTGGGCTTCTAGAAGAAATTGCCACTTTCTCCCTCCACGGCCACCGTTACAACCCTTCCCCCACTCCATATCTGGGTTCACCCTTCACCCTCCTGTGGGATTATTCCCCCCCCCCCGCCCCGCCCCGCCAGTCACCTCAAGGACTAGCTAAATCTGAATTCTACGGGGCTACTCTTGGTGGCAGCCAGTCCCTGGACTGGGTCCTTCCCCCAGTCTCCCTTCTTTTCAAGTTGTGAATTGTCTCATGTGGGGTCACTTGACCCATTTCACCTAAGTGGAATACAGGGTGCTGACCCCTCTTCCAACTCAGACTGCCAGTGGGGCTCTCTTAAAGGTGCATTCTGCCATGTCCAAAATTCAGAGACTGCTGGGAGGAGGTGGTCCCTGGGGCCTTCCACCTTAATGCTGTTACTGCCATCTGATTGTTCTGGCATGTCCCCTGAAATGGGTTGGGTGAAGGGATGGGGTTCCAGTGTAGGAGGGATGGATGCTTGAACACCTGGAGCAGACAAACTTGGGAAGGCAGGGCATATGATAGGGCTTTACTCGGCCCAGGAGAGGGCATGACAGGGTGCTGGAACCTGGGTGGGTAGGGGACAGGGAGAGAGGCCTCTCTGGGGCTAGAATAAAAAAAAAAAGCTGTGGGAAGGTCCCCAACCCAGGGGCAGCTCCAACCTCAGGGCCAGGGCACTGATATCCCCAGCCTTTTGTTCTGTGGACCCAGACAATTGGTGTCTGCTGGGCAGCACATCTAGAGGGGAGCCCCTCCTGGTGAGGACTAGAGCACCCAACCATGGATGCAGGGGCAACAGAGTGGACGGGGATATGGGGCCTGGGAGAGGCCAGTGGAGGCAAGTGTAGGAGACTCAAGCAGCAGGTCCTAGGAGCGCCCACACAGGTTAGTACAGCCCTCTCCCAAGGCCCTGACCCATCTGGAATGGATGGAAAGAAGGGGCACAAGGCCCTGCAGCCCAGCCAGGCTCTCAGCCCAGTGGAAGGCCACAGTTTAAGAGTCTAGCCTCTGTTCTCCAAGGCCCTGGCTCTTTCTTCTCCCACCTCTCTTTTACGGTTATCCTTGGGGAGCCTCCAGGTTTGGGGTGAGTGGTGGCATGCAGATAGGAAGACAGAGGCTCAGGCCATCATATCCCAGGATCGCCTAAATTTCCGTTATCCTAATAGCCCCCAATAAATTAGCTAATACATATTAAGTACTTGCTGTTTGTCTGGCACTGTTTTAAAGCATTTTATCTGTACTTTAAGATCCCTAAACAATCCCCATGCAATGGGTCCTATTAGTATCCTCATTCTGCACATGAAGCAATGAGAGGTTGGGTAACTTGGAATTAGTCACACAGCTTCTAAGGGAG